>NC_079336.1:57828413-58474913 GCF_029582105.1 Oenanthe melanoleuca | reverse complement strand
TGATCTTGCTTGTGGTACAGGAAAAAAGTGTGATACCTGGTTCATTATTCCATAGCACTGCTAGAGCAGTAAGATCAGCAGAACTCACTGTTAGAAGAAATGTTTGGGCAGCCCCAGGTCTTAAGTCTAACCTTCCTGGCAATATAAGCAGCATGTGACATGTAGAGAGGCAACAGTTTTACCCCGTGAATCCTTCCTGTATCTGTGACAGAGTATTATCACCAGCATGAGCTTCTTCAGAAGTCTTTGTGAGTCACCAGCATATTTTACCCTTTTAATGTACTTGGAAAGGCCATCTCCATGGAATAATGCAGATCAGCATTTACAGATTTTTAATAGACACCAAATGCATCAGTGGGGTCTTGAAGAGGATACAAAAGCTTTTAAAATGATAAAATCTTATAATTTAGCCATTGTCACTTAGGAGCACCACGGAGGGGTTAGACCTAGTAACACTTTCCTCTTCACAATAGACACATTTCTTTCTTTTTACCTTGATTGTTGGTATGAAGGCAGTGGTGAGGTACGAGCAGAGCCGAGGGGGCAGGGTCAGCTTGCTGATGTCCTTGTCATCCCGCAGGCAGCTGGCGATGGTCTGCTGGCACAGCAGCTGCAGACTGGAGACCCTGTGCTCCACCCTGACCACGTACAGCGCGGGCCCAGATGCCATCAGCAGGCGGGAATCCCTGTGACCCCAACAGATGGAGATGATGGGACGCTGCATGAAGAGCAAAAGGATACAACTTCAAAACATTTTGTGCCAAAGATCTCTTTCCAAGATGGCTGCACAGCAAGTGATCACATGAATTCAGCACCAGTCGCATTACCCTAAGTCTCCCAGAAACTTAAAAGTGCCCACCACTGCCCACAGAAGAAGAATGTGAACATCTCAAATCATCAAAACCAGCTGTTGATATTTATTCAGTGCTTTTTACTCAGAATGCTTAAAGCTCTCCACACAAGGAATCAGCTACCAAATCCAGTACCTAAGTAGGATAAGAGAGTTTAAAGACACAAGGTGATGAGAAGCAGGATCTTTTGATGCCCTATCCAAATTATTTATTCAATCATCTAATCAGTCTTCATCCACTGGTAACAGCTCATATTTTACAACTGAGAAGTTAAATTATATGCCCAGAGACACTTAAAAAACAAGTGGAGAAAACCCAATCAGCTTTCTTGTCTTGCACCAAATCTTCTGCTGCAGTGTCTCTTTTGAAGAGGAACTGAACTGTGAAAGAGCACCAAGAATGCAACAGAGAATGGCCTTTTGTCTTCTACTTGTCTACGCTCAGAAATGTCCATCACGACAGTAAAAATAGAAAGCGTGAGGGCCAACTGGTACTAAATGTCACAATGTGGAACAGAATAATGATAAACAAACAACTGCTGCTTAGGACATTTATTTCCTGCTTGCAAGGAGCTCCCTAAACTTTCCTTCTAATCCCATCTTTTTTTGTAAAGTACCAGTCTGTTGTAACCTCCTCTAGCCCTATGATCATTACTTTTGCCCTTAAGCATTACTTGCACCCACCTGTCATCTCTGGCTGTGTTACAAAGCACTGTATTTTCTTATATAGACACACCCTGTGGTATTTCAATCCCATCTGCTACCTCTGTGTCAATGAACAACACAGAGTAAAATGAAACTCTAACTCCATGAAGAATACTGTACAGCAGGCTGCCATCAGTGAACTACAAAAGATTTATTCCTTTCTGTGAAGGTCTTGCTTGTTTTCACAATCTGTGACACTCAGAAGTTTAAGCAAACACGTTTTTCATGTAAATAATGAACTGTATTTATTGAAAAGTCAGGGTATCTTTGGAATATCTTTTCACAAGATGTATCAAACAAGAAGACAGGATCAAGACACCACCAATAATAGCTTTTATTCACTCTTTTATTAGCATGGTACCCAGATAGTAGGGTAGAGCCCAGAGGTTGTTTACCTGGTCTGGGGAAAAAGCCTCCTTTCCATTTACAAATTCAAGATGCTTAAAAGCGAAAAACTGGCAAAAGTTATTTTTATGTGACTGATATGAAGCAAAATGCAGCTGGCACAGCACTAAATCAATGTTTATCATCAAGATAAAGCATTGGATGAAAAACTTCTTCACAGAAGAGATCATCCCTACTATGTCATCTTACCCAAATTTAAATTTCAAGGAAAATACTGGTTTTAAAGTAGGAGGAATGAAGGAACTTAATTTTAATTACATCTAGGCAATACCACACACACACACCTCCACAAAGGCACAAATCTTCATGCTGACTGATACGCAAATAGAAAGCAGCAACATTGAACCTTGTGATTTTCACAGTAATTGCTAAATGCATTTTGTAGTGGAGAACTTTGAAAGAATTGAGAAATCCTTTGTGTACCATCAATAATTCTACATAGCATGTCATAACCTGTGGGAGGCAGCCTTACATCTGAGGAGAGGTCACAAGAAGTATCCCCTACTGATTGGTATTTTTATGATTTATGAGTGTGGCTTGGCCCTCGCACTGTCTGGCAGCAATGAGACAGTTCAAGCTGCCTACCAAATAAATGCAATTGAAAAGGCACTGTCACATCTACTGTATGACAGCCTGAGAACAGCACAGTAGAAGTGACCCTGATTTTCCCCAAGAGCTGAATCCCAGCATGGGCAGCACTATCTACCTGATCATTACTGTGGGATTCAAACTGTATCCTGCTGTTCACCTTACATCAACTACAGCTTACCTATAAACACAGTGAGGGAACAAATAAGGATATGACTTGGCACACAAATATTTATTTACTGGATAGACTTTAACAGCAGAAGAAAAGTCTAATATCCCAGGTATCATAATCCAGTACAGCACACCCAGACCTGATGTCTCATATTGCAGCTATTATAACCCAATATATCACACCCAGGTAGGATGTTCTTCATCCAAACAGAGTCAAATAAAACCACCTCTTTCCTCAGGTTACTGCTGCGCGCAGAGAACATCAGAGGTGCAGATATTAGAAGTGCAAGAACCTTTGCAATCTAAAACACAGTCTAAAGGGAAATGTTTTTCAGAAGCTTTGAAACATGGGGTGAGACCTCTGGCAACACAGCACTGTGGAGCTCCAAAGAGCAGAAAGGCTGAAGCTGAAAACTTCACCACTGTTTTCCAACAGGCAACCATAATTCAGTCACCTTCTAAACTTCGCAATGTATGATGCTCTTATATTCTGTTTATTAATTTATATGCAAACAATATGTGAGTGGGTGCATGGTTAAACACACACAATACTTTCAAGTGCTGTACTATTTGTAAATCATGACATTTCTACTCTTCCATTTGTACAGTTAGTCTCCCACAAACCTCATTATGTTTTAATATTTTCAAGCTCAAAAAAGAGCACTTGCACCACACCACCAGACACACTTTGCCTTCCTTTCTCTGAAATGGTCAGATCCTTGGTGCTCCTGCAGCCCACTATTCAGCAACATTTAATTTACAGTGAAGGGCTAAGACTTCAGATGAGCTTCAGGGAAAATTAGCCTGTCGTTACAGGCTTGGAGAAATAAAAGATCACCCAAATGCCAAATCTGACCTGACCTTTAAAGTACTGCTCCAATAATATTTTTCAATAACTATGCTTCCTAGTCTTTCCCTTGCTGGATAAGGGATATGAATCAATTACTGCAGCAAGTCAGTTATGAGCTGGCCACAGCTTTCTTTTCAAACTCTACTGAGAAAAAACTATTGACCTCCAACATCCAATGCAGAAGTATTGCTCCTCAAAGCATCCACTCATTTGCACTGTTTTTGCAAAACAAGGAAGAACAAAAGTTGTTGTATCCACCTGTTACAAAATGAACAAGCAGACCCTAGGACAGAAGAATTTTATTTTCCATGTTTGGGGTTGGGTTTTTTTTTTCTGCTAGGAACAAAGAAATGCAGCTACAAATATAACATAATATTCTAATCTCAGTTGCCTATAAAAATAGCATTAGGCTTTCAAAAATCACAGCATAAACTGTAAATACCTGAATGAATTCCAACATATAGCTCTATGACAGTTATATATTAGAAACCATTGTCTAAAACACAAAAAAGATGCTTTATCAGGAGAAATGCTAACTGAAAACACATCTCAACAAGTAACCAAAAAGGAGCTCTTTTGCCATTTCTTTCCAATTGGGCTTGAAAGTCAGACACAGCTATTCAAATATTTACCCCTAGCTGGGATGTCGATCCCCTTAGAAAAGCATGCAGGAATGGATATTCCCACTCAAAGCTCTGTGGTTGCTTCTTGTAAGTCACTCTACTGTCTCTCTTACAGGAAAGAACATAATTTATATACATTCCATCACTTGTATGATGTTCAGTCAATGAAAACACTGTTCTAGCTGATTCTTGCTGCCTGCCTTGAGCTCAGAAATCTTGAGCCATGGGGTCTGCCTGCTGCTTGAACTAATCCCTTGTTTGTTGGCACTGGGACTCCCATTGGTAATGAAATAAAAATAGTATTCCAGGGCAGAAAGCCCAGGAGCTAGCAGGACTTTTCTCAGGAGGAAGAACACAACTGCAAAATAGTATCCAGAGAATGGCATGTGTAAGTAGGTTGCCTGCTTGCTCTCACTCCAGACTGCTGATGTGGAGATGCACACTCTTCCCTGTCAGTGACAAGCTGCACGGTGCAATGGCTGCAGTGCCCACTGGCTCCTGAGAGCTGTGTGCACACCTCTGTACTGCCACAGCGTTCACAGATGGCTGTGGGAAAGCAGCCTAACACTCCTTCATTCTTCTGCTCCTCCTACTGACAGTGGGAAAAATATTAACTGCTAAGAACTGACAGTGACAAATGATGAGAAATCTACCACTGCCCTGGCCTGATATGATTTTGATGTAGTAAACTCTTATTTGATTTGCAGCTGTTTCTTATATCCTCTCTATTTCTACAGTGTTTTTTAATAAGTCAATACAACAAGATTCCATTTTAACAGAAAGAGTTGCTTAGAAAAGTGTTTTCAATTTCCAGTGTTGATTAAAATCCATTTCTGCAGCAGAGATGATCCTATGGTCTATATAAAGAACACCAGGGTTCTTACTGGTATCCTAAAGCATGTTTTATCAGTTAGTCCTATACTGTTGCATTTTTCTCTGTAAGAAAATGAACTCTTCTTGAAGTTTTGTTCTCATCCCATAACAACTAAATAAAATTTATTTCAGGCAATATAAATGAAAGGCAACATTAATTCAGATGCAACAAACCTGAACACTCTGTGTGAAAGAAATGAAGTAAGCAAGGTCTGCTCAGCTGATAACATAAAAAGCAGCCTCTTCTTTCAGAACCTTTTGATCTGAATTAAACCTAAAATTGCACGTTCCTTCTCTAGCCTTTACAGAACTACCAGGTTTCTGCAGGATCATATAATCTCAAATCTGTTTACTTAGATGCTGGGACATTTCCAGCGAAAAACCAGTCTCTGAAATGCTGACAGCAGCAGGTCTATAGCAAGTTGGTTGTCTTCTCAAAGACTTCTGGAAACTTCTTCCATAAAGATTTAGTCTTTGGTACACCAATTAGAATTAGGTTTAAAAATATTACACTGATAAACACGGGGTTTTTTACATTTAATCTTGCTGTTTATACCACACGTGAAGCTTAGCTCAGTCTCATCCTCCTTTGGTGCACTTGAGATGTAATCTGTATTCACACCAGCTACACAGTGAATATAAAAGCTTAAAGTAATGTAAATTTACTGTAGAATTAAAGGTGTATGGAGGAGATCTGCATTGTAGCTTCTAAATCTATGCTCTTGCTCCCCTGGTCCTCTCTGGGACATATTAAAAAAATCGTAAAAACTGAAGAAGGGACCAAATATAAGCCACAAAATTGAACCATTATAAAGAAAAAATTCACAAGTTTGTTAAAGTTGGAAGTTTGATAATGTTGAAGAGATCCTGTAGGAGACTCCTGTTTGAATTTCAGGATATAGGAAGATATGAAGCATCTGTTTCTAATCAGCAGTGACAGCAGGTACAGTTAGTTGATATAATAAAGACCTATCTGCACATTAGATGAGAACTTCTAAAGTGACAGAACTGGGTTGAAGCATTCGGTAAACAATCTTACCAGGACTATAAAACTGTCTTAAATGAGTTGATAATTCTCATCCCTGCTTAATGGCAGGGAAAGGTTGTGAGGACTTACCAAACAATGTAAGAAATTAACATTCTTCCAATAAAAATATTATGACCGGCAAGGCAGCCTGCAATGTAATTTTTAAATGTTGAAAACACAGGACCATGAAAAAAACCAGGCCTATTTTTGGTACCTCACATTGGTGTTCATGCTATATACAAGGACAGGTGTAGAAAGAGGTAAATTTTACAGAAATTGATGACATGTTTTTGAATAGTCATCAGGTGATCACCAGCCCTTGATATGCTCTCTGCATAGAATTCAGTTCAGTATTTGACCAGCCCTAACCGCTGCTTTTTCAGCTCTTTTCAGTCTATTCTGAAAACACATCCTTGCAGGATGCCAGGCTGAAGCCCCAGAGTCAGGAACAGGAGCGACTGCTACACTATGCCAACTCTACCACTCTGTATATGAATGTTGTTTTTCAAGCAAAGCTACTGCTTTTATATTTCAAGACTTCTAAACAAGTGTGATTTCCTTATCTAGAGTTTTACAGTCAGCAAACTAGGTTTATGAACTATAAATTCCGACACTGAAGGTAAAAGCTTAAGAGAGTTAATCAAACAAGACAGAGGATGCCAAAACTGAAGCTGGAGGAGAAGGCAGCCCACAAAACCTCTTGAAGGGATCCATGACAACAGTCATCACTGAGATGAGTTACCTGCAGTTCCCAAATCCATTCTACCACTGGCGTTTGCAGTGACTTTATGTTCAGTAACATTCCAGCCAAGTTGCATATAAATCCTGTCAGTCTTAGACTGAGTTTTGCTATAAACAATAAAATCTGCTTCCTGAATATCCCGAAGACAGGACAGACAAACAGCAGAAACAAAAACAGTTCAGTATATTTTACTAATAAAATTTTCAGACATCTGCTATGTCAAAGAATTGGGGCCACATGGAAAATAGTTTAGTACCTATAATCCATTATGTTTTATGTTCATGGTTGTTTTATTTTTTCTGGCTTTTGCATTCAGAACAACATTCATTTATTATCAATGCACTTTTCCAGTCACATATTTGCTTCTTCATAAGAAAGTCTTAGCAGAAGAGTTCAAGATGAAGAAATTATTTTCTTTTCTTCAATTTTTTTTTTTAGTTCAGTAACCAGTGATGAATCTTATAAAATCCCATTACAAGGCTGACTGCCATGGTACAGAAAATTAATTAACTTACCCTGATGAATTTGTCATGAGACAAATTACTAGGACCACTGACTCACTCTCATCTTTGCAAATACATCTTTGGAGCAGAGGCACAGCATAACAGAAATTACCAGCATATTTTTTGCAATGGTGGTTTTTATCTGGTTTTGTCAGTAAACTAAATAGTTAACAATGTTCTAGCATACCTGTCATTTAGCTGGTAATACTGCTAGACCAGAATTCAAATACATAGGAGAATAAAGTCCACACGATCAGATACAGGAGTTCTTCTGAAAGACCACTCACTTCCTCCTGCAGCTGAGTAAATATGAATTTAGATGCACCAAATAAAGAGACTAAACACTGACTAATAAAGGAAGAGAGGTGGGTCTAATTTTATGTAGGTTTACGCACACAGTTCTTAAATAATCATAAATATATCAGTTTGAATGTTATTTTTATCTTGATTTCCAAAGGAAATAAGACTCCTTGATTCTGTTATTAAGTGGTGGTTGCCTCTCCCTGACTGTCCTCATCCTTCACTTGCAACCTTGCTTACCACTTCTGAAGTTGTTGGCTTTTAGTCTGCAGTTGACAATGGGGGAAATCTCCATTACACTGAAATATTGCTATTCCCAACAAAAATAGCAGCTGGAAAGAGCAGAAAGGCTTATGTTACTACTTCCACTATTAGAAATACTGCAGTACAAGCTTGGCATTCACCTGTTCTGCCTGACCTCTCCGCCCTGTAAGCACCCACATAATGGCAGAATAATTAGCCCCCCGACATCAGCCACAATATGTGCTTTCTCCCAGCTGGTTAAGTAAAGGAGAAAGGAGAAGTGCTGAAAACAGGAAAAGAAATTGAAGCTATATGTGGAGAGCTAAGGGAGATGAAAGTATTTAAATGAAGGAGAATTTGAGATTGGCAGGAACAAAGCAGTGATGGAGAAGCCCACACACACGTGTACCTTGGGGCAACCTGACCTGGTGGGTTCTGATGCTCAAACTACAGAGTGATTGCACAGCCTGGCACCAGAGGGATCAACAGCTAATATGCACATACTGAGCTCTGGTACTGAAGTAACAGAACAAGGTTTGCTTTTCACCTGGGCTGGGAAAAAGCAACACTGATATAAATATGTTTTCTTCAGAACTGATCCAGAGAGGGAAGGGCTGTGCTACTTTGCTACAAGGGCTATATTTAAGACAATAAAGCTGTGTTTATGGGTAAGTCCTTTAGGTACCTAAATCAGCATTAGATATCACTGCACATATTTAGGTTGGCTTTAGAGACCATTATTTTACATTTTGCACAACTAAAGAATTCTATCTAAATTAGAGTGCTAAGGTTAATAAGCACAGGTTAATGCTAAATATAAGCAAACACAAAGGCTTAGCAGATGTCACCCTTTTGCATCCATTCCAGATCAGGGTACTGGAAAAGAAAATGATAATATATGGTATCATCATTAAATATAATTAATATATCTACAGCATTTTCCTTCACTTTTAGATTTAAAAGCAATTATAAAGTTTCATTACTAGCAGCAGAAATCAGAATGGAGTGACCCCTATTCTGCAGAAAATGACACAGAATTACATTCAGCTGGGCTCTGAAGTACCAGCAAAGACCTATGAAGCACATTGTGCTCCTGAGCAGCTCACAGACCATGTGCTGGCATTTACTTGGCAAATTACATGACTGAGGTTACTGCATCATACCAAATGATGGTACATTAGAATATTACAGTGACAATCTTGTAGTTATGATACTGGACTTGGAATATTTTTGTCCAGCTCTTGACTCTGCTACAATATTAAGCAAGTTATTCAATATTTTTTTTCTCCTCAGTCACTTATCCATAAAACAATGGAATTTTCTTTTTCTATCTGTCTGTTCATGGACCAGGTGCAGTCTTGCATGTCTACCTCAATGCAAACAACCATTGTTTATAGCATATTTTTATCTGTGTTGTGTTTTAGGATGGATTTGGGACATTTTGCAACCTTTTCTACATTGCAGGTCTACAGCAATGAGCTAATGTGGGAAAAACATGTCAGCAAAACATGGAGAAGAGACTTAAAAATGTCTCCTACCTGCACAGGTGTCTCCAGAGTGTAGATATGCTCCCCACGCACGTTGTAGAACTTGACAAGTGCGCTTTTCAGCAGGGAACCATTGCTGAGGTCAACCAGCTGGTTCTGCTTCTCCATGCCTGCTACTGCAAGCAGGTCTCCTTGTGTGCACCACTGTACCACCACATCTGAAATCACAAAGATGGTCTGCAATAACCACTGACTAGGAACAACTAGGAACAACTGGAAATGCTGCAAAGTGACTTGAACAGATAAAACATGGTCTCAAAAGTTGCTTAAGTACTTAGAAACCTACATCCTTTCATTGAAATAGTAGAAAATATGCCGCAAGTGTGCTTTTGAGAATTACTATTTTGTAAATTGAAAAAAAGAAGTGTAAAAAACATAATTTTCCTCTCTGTGGTGAGTCTGAGAATGTAATCAGCAGCTGGTCCTAAACATCTAAGGACAAGAATTTACTAGAGATGTTGAAACGGATGTGGAAGATCCTACATACATACCCTTTGGGGTAAATAAGTGGAATCAAGTTAATATGCAGATGAATAATCTTACCAAGAAAACAGCAAAAAGTGTTTGTCTGGTAAGGCCTATAGTGCAAAAAAGCAGAATATCTGGCAATGCTTCATGTTCTCACTGGCTGTCAATATAACTTTTAGCATAACTCAAACTAGAGTTACAACAGTATAACATGAAACTAAAACTACTTTAACTTTTGTCCATAAATACATATGGCCTCCATATCATATGTTTTCATTTGCCAACATCATACAAAGATGATGAAGGCTATGAAGAATCTCTCTTATGACAGAGACTGAGGGAGTTGGGCTTGTTTGGTCTAGAGCAGCCTGAGAGTGGATCTCATTATTATCTCAAAGGTTTGTGCCGAGAAGATGGTTCCAGACTCTCTTCAGTGGTGCCCAGTGACACAGTGAGGAGCAATGGCCTTAAACTAAAGCACAAGAAGTTCCACCTCAACATGAGGAAGAATTACTTGACACTGAGGACAGCTGAGCACTGGAAGAAGCTGCCCAGGCAGGTTGAGGAGTCTCCCTCTCTGGAGATATTCAAAACCCATCAAGACAAGTCCCTGTGTAACCTATTCTAGAGGGCCCTGCCTTGGCAGGGGAGGTTGGAGTGGCTGATACCCAGAGGTCCCTTCCAACCTAATGATTCTGTGATTCTGACTTGTGAAAATCTACTCAGCTGCTTAGCAGGACTTTGCTGGAATCACACAGGGACTCTCTGACTCTCATATACACAGATATTAATATACATATCAATTACTTCTCTTACAGGCACCTCATGATGAGGGACATTCACAGCTTAATTTGAGGATGCTTATTTCAAATCCTTATATCCTCTAGTTCTTTGTCACACTTCTAGAGTAACTCTGAAACAGTATTTTGCATTTCTGCTGGTGTTTCAAAGGCAGGCTTGCATGTTCAAGGAATACCAAGCTAGTCTTTAAATCTCTTTACTCTTAAACCAGAGGTGAAAGGCATCTATTTTGTGCTGAGACTAAATGAAGGTAAAGACAAAACTTTTATGCTCTGGGATGCTCAATCTGCCAAGAACCTTTTGAAGACACTTGTGGGCGAGAAGCTGTCTTCAAATGAAGAAGCAGGAGAGAAATGAGAGTTGGCAGGAAGGATCTCAAAATTGTTTCAAGTTGTCAACTTGTCATTTTCAGGGACTTTTATGTGCAATTTAAAATGGTTTTATATTATTTCAACTTTCTGATATTTCTCATGGGAATTATGCTTCTGTACATATCAGAGGGAAGCTGCATGTTCCTCAAGGTAATTTTTCCACAGCTAGGCATTGTATGCCTCTTGTTTTCTCTTAGTTTTCAGCCCTCTAAGTAACCAACAATGAGATTTAATTCATGTTTCTTGGAGAGGAAAAAGATAGGCATGTTAGAAATAAACAAGGCAAGCTGCCTCAGCCCCACTTTTGGTAACTGCGTAACTATGGAACTACTATAATGAAAAAAACTTTCTCCTTTGGCAGGTAAAACTTCCAGCTGATCCCCGTGACAAGAGGTAGAGGAATAATTACTTGTCCAGCAGTTTTCTCTCTCTCTCAAAGTCCTAGAATTAGACTGCTGCAAAGGCAGCAAAGGGGTGCATGTGGGCTGCACATCCCCCCAGGACAGTGTGGCTGTACTGATATGCTTGCACTGCCAACAGGATCTTCAATGACTACTGGACCTTTACACAAAATAACTGAGAAACAGGTTCTCAGCACCAGCACAGAGATTAAAATTCACATGGAGGGTTCATCTAGGGTAATGGTCTACAAGTGAATCAGTGGATCAGTCACCCCTCAAAACTACTTTCCAGACATCATGGGCATGTATATCAGCAAATCTTGAACACAGAGCACTGTAAATGTGCAACAGCTCTGCAGGCAGTAGTTGTGGTTAACTAGAACAAATAGTAGATGTAGCTCAGCAGTTCTGCAGGTAGGAGTGCACTGAGAATCACACAGTTAAAAAGCACAAAAAAAAAATAAAGGATACATCTGAATACTTCAAGACCTCCACTAGGACTGAAAAAACTACCAGGGCTGTTCAAGCTGGATGAAAAGAACTTTTATTTGGGTAATCAAATTACCAAGATTTTTTCCTCGTCAATTTAACAGAAACACTCCCAGTAAAATGATGGCTCTGCAAAACTAGCAGAATATATATATGCTTGAAATAATTTCATAATTGCCTACTTTAAAAATACATTGAGTAGCCTACAGCAGCCTATAAGGGCAAGGATATCTGCTGCAGAGACCACAGCACAATACTTTGAGATTTTAAACACAAACACATGAACAAGGACTTGTAGACAATACTGAAGACCATACTTTGTGGTCTCACACATTCTTGCCTGTGATAAAATCCAGTAAAATTTAGAGTCACTTGACAAAAAAATGAAGATATAGGAAGCATGAACATCTATATAAAACCAGGCATAAAATACTTTCCACTGTACAGTGCTTAAAACAGCAGACAGTGATATCCCAATTATCTTTTTGTCTCACACACATTCCCAATCCAGTAAGATGCTGCATGTTTTTTGTCTACTGATGAAAAAAAATGTGATCCATTTATAACTAATAAAAATATTCCTACCCTATCTACACATTAATATTTTGCTACATGAGGGTGACATACTTAAGGGATCTTTTTTGCACTAGTGAAAATCAATGGGGAAAGAGAAACAGGACAGATATCCTCAGCAAGACAGAGCCTTGCAACTCCAAACAGAGAAGAAGATGGAGTTTGTTTCTCCTACTGCTCTCAGCTGAAAGCTAGACTAGACGACAACTCAAGACTGCTCAGTGCCCTAATTACTCTAATACTGTAGAAATGCTGAGCAGACCCATTGGTCATTATGACAAGAGCTTCTTTAAGTTGGCCCCAGTTTTCCACACTCTTGGAATCCTTTCAGCTGATAAAGTTTTCTGGATTGTAGGTTGTCTCAGGGATGTTGCATTGTTGTAGGGATGCTGCATTTTGCCACTCACACATTTCTTGTGTTGACACAGATGGAGAAAGCAATGGAAAAGAAACCTCAAAGCTGAGGTTTTTACCTCCTAAGACTACTGTATGTAACAAATAACCCAAAAATTGTCGGGCTGGTGTTAGGGCAACTTTTCACCAAAAACATCCCACTATTTCAGGACAGCTAAGAGTTTGCTCCAACAGTCTGATACTCTCTTCATCTAATTTAAAACTAATTTACCTGTGGAGATGAAAAAGCTTCAGTGCAACCTGTATTTAAGTATGTGCCCATGTGCTGTATTGAATTAAAATGTCTCTGCAGGCAAAGCACAGTAAATTGCACAGAGAGTGCTGGCAATGTAAAGGACATTTTTAATAGGGAAGGACAGTAAAAATTTCAATGTGAATTAAAGATTTTACATGGAATACTGATTGCACAAACACTGATGCACATCGCTTAGAAAAATGTATAGTAATTAATCACTGGAATTTTTCCTCTCTCAGAATAACTTGCCTCTTGACAATTAATAATTCTAGCAGGTTTTCAATAATTGTGAGAACCAAAGCAGCACAGCAATTTGTGCCAGGTTACCAAAAGCATGGAATACCTTGTGAATTAGACATGCAAAGAAGGTGTAGCAGAGACATTCACACAAAGAACCATAATCATTAATGCATTCTGCTGGAAAACTGCAAAACAGATCAACTGCCCTACAAAACTGCCACAAAAATACAACCTCAAAAATATTGTGAAACATTTTTTCAAACACAAAACTCCATCAGCCAAGACCTGCTCTTCCTCCAGCAGGTGTCACTGCTGGAAACAGCAATAACAGCACTGAGGGCTCCTGGGTTAAGGAGTGAGAGCCACAAAAATCTATGCACACATCATCAAAAATACAAGAAAAACAGGGCAGAAGAGAGGGAGAAATGGATTCCTTTTTGTACCTTTCAACCCTGAGCGGATGATAGTAGGAGACAAGTCATCATAATTGTTCATTAAACTGATGTCTCCTGACGTGAAGCTGACAGTAAGTAGTGGCTTGGTGTTCTGCACCGGGACAGGATACGCAGCTGGTCCATCTGCAAAACAAGGCTCTGAGTGAACAAAAGGTAAACAACCAAAAATAATCACATCCAGGCAGAAACACACTGTACTTCAGCCTACCTCCATCAGAAGTTGTTCCAAGCCTCTCTACCTGCTTATTTCTGCAACTTCTCTGGGCACAAGCAAAGCAGATTTAGCTAGTTAAGCTTCTCTGTTTCTGTGAAACCTCAGTGCTTTTATTTTGTCAGTTTTTACTGCAACATATCCACAGTGATTAATGCACACACTATTATGTTACATACTGGTATTTTTCAGTCTTTCTCCATTCTCAACTCCCCAGAGTGACAAAAAATTGAAAACCAGTGCCTTAGAAGGCTTTCTTGGAACTCCAGTTGAAAACCAGCATGATGAACAATACAGTGACATTAAAAATGATTTGTTCTATACACTTTTTGCTTGGGCAGGTACTGGCTACTTGTCTTGAAGTCATACAGAGACATTTTAAGAACTTCTAAGAGAACATACTGACCTTTCACAAATTACTGCATTCTGAATGCCTATGCAGCACACGAAAAGATACCTGCCATTCTGCATAAAAGGATCCAATGCACCCAAAGGTAGAGGTGAGCCCAAATGGAACACATGGCTTTAAAAACACATGGCTATTTCTGCAAAGTCTCTGGTCCTCTGAGCTTGTTTTTCAGCTATTCACTAAAATTCCTTTGTTCAAATACTTCATGACCAATATTGCCATCTGTAGCTTTTGCTGTTTAACTCCTTCTGTTTACAGTTTCTGAGAGGAGATGCTACTGGTCCCTGATTAAGTGCTTCTCAAGGCCTAGACATCATCTTTCCAGTCAACAAAAAAGGCAGAACCAGTTAAGAGTAGTAGTGCCTCCTGAACTTGTAAAAAAGCTGATGAGAAAGCATTTTGGAGAAAGATGTCTAGTAACTAGAACCTCCGTGTGTATATAATTTAATAAGAAAATCCCAACAAACTTCTAGTCCTTCCTACACATCTGTGTGAGTCAAAGGCTTGTCACCTTTGAGAGGTTTATGCTGCATCTGCTCTAAAGAAAACACATCATGTTTGGGTAATAATTAAAATAGGCTTGTAGGCTTGTAATGAGTCCACCCACCCCTGACTGACTCAGAAAAAGCGAACACATTTGGATCATTTAAGATCTCATCTGTGTACTCTGCAATTTCACCATCTTCCAACTGGAATTTTTAAAAAAACACAACAAATAACCAGGAAAAATACAATTTATTGTTGTTGTCTGTCTTGCTTTAGGAACTTACTAGGTTGAAGCTTGCTTCTTTCCTTCTAAGGTAAGAAATCTTACCCAGTACCAGAAGAGGTATGAAAGCCAAAACAAAATTCAGTTTAAAATATGCTAACATTTTACCAGGTGATCAGATTATCTTCTTTCAATATTTGTTAAATATACAAGCTTATTATATATGGTATATTTCACATATACTGCAACAGTTTTATTTTTGGTCTGAATCCAAATTAGAGTTAAAACTGCAAAAGTTCTCAATTCAGAGGTTCAGACCCAAGATGCAAAGTGAGAATTATTTTTTAATAACTGTTACATATTTAAAATTTTCACTGTGCAATCCTTGTTATATAAACTCAGTTCTTAATTTAGTTCAGGCTTTATACTGTGGAACAGAGGAACAGCTTACCTAGAGCTTATAAACTGATCAATAACATCAACAGAAAGTATTATCACTACCTGAATGAGAAGGGTGGCACTGACTGTGCATGGACACCTAGGCCTCATAAGTCTTCTCTACTGATGATTTCCAAAGACTTTAAAATCAAAATATTTCACCAAATGAGTTGTATTGAGACTTAAGGAGAGGGAAGGATTTATTCCTGACTCAAACTGGCAATGTACTCTGAAGCATGTGAATTAGTAACTCCAGCCAGCTCCAGTCACCCTGCTTCCACCCCGTGTAATTGCAGGAAATATCTTCATTTCTGAGCCTTCTGTGGTATTTATGGAACTCTTTATGTAAGGACTATGAAGGATGGGACTATAACAACGAGCATTACAGAAATCCTATGAAACACAGATAAAACTAAATATATAGTACTTTACCCCATGTCTAGTACTGCTGTCATTTCACATGAATCTATGTAATAGTGCATTAATTTCTGTGGCTGCACTCTGACTACCTCCATACACACAAACCACTGCAATACCTCATATCTGCTTATCAGTGAAACTGCCTCTGTTTATTGTTTTTCACTCACCCTCACTGAAAACTTATCAAGCTTTGTGTTGTTATCTCATTTGTGCAAAAGGAGGCAGAGCAGCACAGATGAGGTATGACCTGCAGCAAGGCTGGTGGCAGAGCTGGGAACAAACCCACTCTCCCTCACCAGCTCTCTGCTCCACGAGGCCACCCTGCTGGTTTTGTAGGGCATGACAATGCCCTGGCATTTGAGATGTCTTCACAAGCACGTGCAAAGCTGAAACAGAAGGATGTGCACATAACCCTACCTTGTGGTGGGGAATAGTCATCAGAGTCCGTGTCACTCTCGCTGCTGTCCTCCACCAGGAAGCTGGGGTAGTTCCAGGACATGTTGAGGATGCCATCTGACTCGTGAAGGAGCACGTGGGCCAGCATTCGGCCATGGCAGTCCATGACAATAACCTGTCCATCAGCAGTGCCAAACAGGACCTGAAAATAACACAACAGCACTCAGTCCCACCAAATGTCAGCCACAGGGTTCTCCTTCAGATGCATCGTGCCATTAACGAGCTATAATGGAAATTAACGGAGAGCAAAGCAGCCATGCACGTGAAAGGATGCCAGAATAGGACATTGCAATCAAAGATGAATGTAAAGAATGAAGTTAAAGCAGCAGTTTACAGGTAAGTTTGTAACATCTGTGGGCAAGTAATGTTTCATGGTGGATGCACTTCATTCACTTTAATATGAGACATTAGACTTTATTTGAACTTGATCATTACCGCAATTAAAGTGAGCTGGCAGAAAGGCTACCACTGATTCTTTAGTATTCTTGGCTAATAAACCTGGTGGCAGAAACTGAGGTCTGCATCAGCCATAAAAATATCAGAAGAAAAGACATAGCTGACAAAAGTAAGGTCCTAGAAAAGACTTCAAATGGCTTGTGAGAAATAGAAAGCTGAATAGAGAAGGACAGGTTATTCAGTTGATGAGCTAGAGAAGGTGGGAGAACGTCTTCCAAAAAAAAAAAAAAGGAAAAGAGGCAAAAGCAGTTTGACCGGTCAGCTGGAAGCAGATTATCAATTATCATAGGCCAAGGGGAAGGAAATGTGCTGCACATCCAAGAAGAGATGAGAAGAGCTTCCACCCACCATTTCAAACATAAAATGGGTAATTCAAGTTTTTTCTTGCACTTAAATAACTCCATAGCCAATCATACAAATTGAAGTCCGACTGACTGGAACCTGCAATTTCTTTTTTAATAAATTCTTCTTGAGGATTAAAGAAAGTTAAGATCCTGCATATTTGATGAATTTTAGGGAAAAAATCAGGAAATAACGACTAATAAATCCTGAAGCAATAAATGCATTAGCCAAGGCTGTTGCTGCTATCACATAACTCTGTATGAGGCAAATACACTTTAAAGCAAGTTTAAAAGCACCCATCAACTTGAAAACTAGCCAGCATTAAAAATGAAGCTAAAAGGAAGGTCAAATCTTACACTTGCTCTTCAGTCTACCACCTATTTCCAGGACTTGTAAATTTAAAGTTCTAACAATTACATGCCCAGATTAGAAATTCACCTAACCTTGTATCATACCTTTAAAAGTGGTCAAGTGTTTGGAGAAGAGTAAAAGATCAGGAGCAGTCATCTCCCCTGCACGCTCCTGTGGCTTTCAACAAAAAAAAAAAAAAACAAAAAAAAAACCAATCCCTCTTCTCTGATAATTGATGATTTCATTTGGCAACCTTTAGCTTTTCACACTGAAAGAAACATGAATAATTGTTCCCTACTTACATTCTTAACACTGGTCACAGTTTTACAGACCTCTATTATCTAATGCCCTAGTCATCTCTTTCCCAAGCTGAAGAATCATAGCCTACTTAGGATCTCCATGTACAGTTGTTGTTCAAAGCCTGCAATCATCCTCAGTAACCTCTGCTGTCAGAGGTCTTCTTTTCTATCTTCCTACTGAGAGGCTGTGTCAGACTTGCAGCATTCAATGTGTGTATTGTATCAGACTTACACAATAGTAGTCTCTGGGGAAGCAATTGTCATTATTGCACTTTTTAAAGTTTCAGAAAGGAAGAGTGGCTTCTTAAGTCTTAGTAAAAAACAACAAACAACACAAAAAACAAAACTTGAGAAAAACAATGGAATTGTTTCCCATTATAAAAAAAAATAGAAAAAAAAATCAGTATCTAGCTGCCTTAACTGTTTTCATTACATGTTACAAATATTTTTGTGTTAAATAGTTGCTGGATTAAAAAAACAGAAGCTGAAGTTTTGCTACAAGCCTCAGAAAACTATTCTTAGACGTAAAAGCAAGAACTCAACCTTTGTTCATCTCACACTATCCTCCCTTGTGATCCCTTATTCTATTCTTCCACTTGTATCATCACATCTCCTTTCACACTTTCATTATTTCCACATGCATGATCAGTGCACAGCCACTTTCACCATTCCCTTTCAAAACACAGCCACTCTTTCTGATCTCAACAAAACAAACTTACAAAGGAAAAATCCTACCAGTTCTCACTGCTAGCTTCTCACACCACTCTTCAATCTAATATAGATTAGTTTTTAACTAGTCTCCTAAAAGTTCTACAACTGCAAATACCGAGACAGAGGAGGTGAACCTCTATTGTTTCTGAAAATAGCAGTACAAGAGTCTGCCTCCTAAAGCCCTGTAGAAACATTTTATAATTGAGTAGGGAAAAAATTATTTGGATTCATCACTCAACAGTTCAGTCTCATCTCAATCTAAAGCTAATTCTTTTGAGTAGCACTGCCCTCAAATAATTCAAAATTATGAAGTAGTCAGTAATTTTCAATTCAGAACAGCTGCATGTCAGCATCTTAATTCTAGCACTGGAACTTGAGAGAGCTCTTTAGCAACATAGAAATATCAGAGGGCACACTTCATCTCTTCAGCCAGGCTGTAGGTTTCAAGGAGCAGCTTTAAGTTTCAGGGTTATTGTAGCAATACAACCTTTAAGATGAAAGCATTTATCAGCCTGATAGTCCTGCTGGCTGAACTCCTGCTGAAGCTGTAAAAATGTCTAATGGTGTTATCATCCATAACATTACTCAGGTTATAAATGCCACACTCAAGCTACTTATGTCAGATGAATAAAACTCTCTTGACCTTCAGACAAAAGGTTGAGCCACAGGATATCCCTAAAGGATCTAGCAGAGAAATTAAGAAGTTACATTTTAGATACTTAAATTAATTTTTTGGGGGGTGTTTGCAGATCTAGGAGGTCAGACAGAATGCTGGGAAAAGGTAACAAATTGCAGTAGTTTGTTAATCCTTGAACACAAAAGGTAAGTGATAAAAAGAGTAATTAAAAAACCCCACCAAGTACTTTTTTTGAAGTGTTTCTTTGGTCCCTTTTTCTGTTCTTCCCTTGATTCATCTCCTCTCCTTTCATACTTATTATTACAACTGTTCTTACATTTATTACCAATTGCAGAACTGCATTTGCAAAATATGGAAAATCTGATAACCAAATACCTAAAATCACCCAATACATTCTGAGTGTGAGTCAGTACCACAACATAAATACAGTATGTCTTTACAAAATATCAAACATGACAAAGCCTACGCTACTGTAGCTGCTTAAGTCACAAATCCTGTAGTGCCCAGATGTTGTGTGCTTTGAAGGGAAAACTGTGATAAACAGCATTGGGATAGCACACACAGTTTTCCAAGTGTACCAAAAGTTGAAAGGTGGGTTCAGTTCTGAAACACAAGCTCAGTTCTGTCTTAATTCTCCATGAAACCCAAGCTTGGGGTGATTCTTATATATTATAACAAATCTGAATAACACCCTTCTCTGGAATGTGCTGACCTCTTTGGTATATGAGCTAACTTGAGATGAGTTTTACTACTACTTTTGATAAATTAATAGGTTTTTCAACTAAAGACTTTTATCATCCACGAAATTCAGTATTCCAAGACTGCAACCCCCTTAAATGCCCAGATATCAAAGACACTTCAATTAACAGTCTGAAATACAACAATTTCTAAAAGACATATGGTAAGCAAAAGATGGGATATTTTGCTCTGAAATATTCCTCTTATGATGAGATGAATATTGCAACAGCCAAGAAGCTAAAAATCCAGCTCAAGAGGAACAGCTTGGATGTGCTGGGTGGTTTTGCTCCATATGGATTTGCTGCACTCTGCAGCTCCTGTAAGATCTCTTGTGATGCTGCAGTGCTCTGGACCAGACACAGGACCAGCAGAAAGTGGTTTGGCAGCACTGAGATGCACAAAGCTACAATGGAATGACCAAAGACCTGAAGGTCCAGCTCAGGAGATCAACTGTTTTGTAAAAGTTTAATTTTCTAACAGCAGTGCATTTTTTTGAACATAACACATTTTGTTGCTATTTAATTTGGTTTAATACAAGTAAATTGAACTAATCAACAGTAAGGATGCTCAAGCTTTATGATAATTGGAATACATATGAGGAGTAGAAGGCAAAATTATTTCCAACCTCAGGTTTCAGTTGTACAAACTGAACAGTCAATACTGTTAAAGAAAGATATCAATAAAACAAGATGCCTCTCTTCATGACATTTAGTACTAACACTGAAGGTTTCTAATGTTGCTGGTTAAACAAAACTCCCAGGAAATCTAATCAATACATTTTCAGTACAGGGGCTGTCATTCTGCATCAGGGAAATGACCAAAGCTTTGACTGAAGCTGAAGTTGAAGCATTAGAAGCTGGATTTGCTACAGCTACTGGAAGAAATATAAAGCCATTGGAGGCTACTTTAGGGTAGCACTTTTAAAGTGAGATACTCCAGTATTGTATGCTGAAATGCTAAAAAATGAACATGTGTCTGTTTTACTCAAGCTGGCTCAGGATTTTTAACAGATCCTCTCTGACTTTTTACAAAGCACATGCATCTGACAACTCACAAACACAAAACAACTCACAGACTCCACTAATTAAAACAGCATTGAAAATGAATTTACCTATCTCCATCCTAGTACAATCTGATTCTTAAAACCCAAAATTTTCACATACAGACGGAACCTTCCTTGTAGCACTATGCAAGGTGCATGAACAGGTTGTATCTAAATTCCTGGACACACTGAAACATTCTGTCATGAAATCTTAAGTCTTCCCTAAGAATCTTATTCTTCCTTAAGATGTGGCTAAGCTGTCAGTAACTCCATTGAGCAACTTCTCAAGTTACAGATCTTCCTTCTCCCACAGGGCAGGTAGCAGCTTTTGGTTTTCAACATTCTCCACGGTAGTACTTCCAAAGTTTGAAGGATTCCTGTTCCTACCCACTTGGCAAACCTTGCCCTTTCAGTATTTTGTTTTACTCTCTGCTTTTGTGTGTGTGTTTGGCACACACATCTGTAGCAATCTTGGTGTCATCCTACTAGGCTGCATCAATGCTCGGCACGGCTCTGCATTCGCAGCTGCCTCATTCTGTTTTGCTTCACTGACCTTCAGTTTCTCAAAATTTAGACTTTTTATGTCTCTTCTTCAGTCTCCTCCCTCATCTTCCCCCACAGAAAAAACTAGGTACCTCACAACGTACACTTTGCAAAAATGCTAATAAGGTCAACTGTTTTACTGTCAGAAGATGCTGAGCAGTTCAAGAAGGAGGAATTAGTTCTGTTTGCTCTGATTTAGCCACTTGGACAAACATTAGTATTTATGATAGGAACAGCCTTCACAGTTGTCAGCATACTGCCATCATACTAACAAAGATAAATCTATTTTGTTGATTCAAAATTAACTGAACTGTAAAGTGATAAATATACAAAATGATGGATCAACCTTCTATTTATGCAGATAGGCTTAGTAATGAAGGAAGTACAGGGGAAATTATTGCCTTTAATTATTTTCATTCATTAGCTTAACAAAAGAATGTCAGGCTTAACTACAGCATTCTGCAGTCCATTTAAATGTAATATTAGCATTTTGCATTCCTTGGGCTTTTCTTGTTTATTGTTTCTCCATCACAAAGCAGGAGACAGTGCAGCAAACTCCTCTTAGGATACATTAAAAAGTGAAAGTTTGTTTTTTCTCAGTGTCATATTTCTGGCTTTCTTTCTTTTTGCCTCAAAATACAGAGAGAAATAAAGAAAAGTAGAGTGAGGGAGACAGCTAGTCTCCTGCTGAATACTTTTTATTTCCATTAAAAATTCAGCCACTGTAAAATGATTTCTTGAACTAACACAGAAAGAGATATCACTAAAATTCACATACAAGCTCGGGGGGAAAGCACTAGATTTTTCTTGACTGTCTTTACATCCAAAAATCTTAGAAGACTCTGCTTCCTTTGGACATGAGGAGTTACCAGCCTGATACATGGCTGGTACAGCCCAGGATCATTCAGCTAACTGCATATATAAACATACATAAGCAGTGAAATTCTCATTCAAGGCCATTAATCCTTTCAAAAGCAGCCCTGGCTTAGTTACCTACTTTTAGGCTTCTTCATTGTCTCCTCTACAAAGTCCACAGGATCTAGATAACTCTTACAAAGCCATCAAATGAGAGGGCAAAGTAAACGCATCAGAGATCTTAATGACAAATCCATTTAATAAATATTGAAATACTAAAAACTGGGGATTCAAACTGCACTGGCTTTATTTCTTGCTAAACTAGTATAATGTAGCTGAATGACTGTAAATGAGATACAGTCTTGCACGCCACTTCAGGAGTCAAAAATATAAGTAGTCTTAAAAACAGGATCTCAAGCTATTAACTACTCTGGACATACGGGCATAGAAGCAATTGTCCAGGCAAAGATGTTATATGAAAGCATTCTGGCAAATCACAGAAAAACTGATTATTATACATTCTTGTAATTATACCTGGACTAATTCTGACTCATATATTCCAGGCACACACATTTCTATATTCCTCTTTGACTCTCAAGACATTTTTCAAGAAAGCATCCTATAGCAATTCGATTTTTAAGTGAAGAGTTACCCTCCTATATAGTGTTCACTGTATTAATGATATGCCTCAGTTTACTTAAAGTGCAAAAAAATCACATTTGAAGAGGCATACAAAATGAATAAAAGGCCAACAGCTGAACGACTTCTACAGAACATCTTCTGTGGCAATTAACTTGGACAGGACTCTAAGCCTGAACCACTGAACTCCAACAGCAGAAGTACTCTGGAATATTCTTTGAGCAGTGCTGTTTTCTGATTCCCCACAAAACTGCCAGGAAAGTCTGTCTCTGAAAACACATATTCTTCACAGATATGCAATTATACATAGCAACTAAAACAACATCTGGTGGGAAAATGCAATTAGTTTTACCAACAACCACTCAATCAGGAAAAGAAGTCAACTGATACACTTGGCAGTCTCCTGCATTATTCCCAAGTCAGGTTTTAGTTATTTCCTGAAAGATATATTCACTGCTGAAGCTAAAATCCCATTCAGAGCTTTAGAAGTCTGAGAGTTTCTGCTGGGGTTTTGTGGTTTGGTTTTTTTCCTAATTGAAAATAGTATTACATAGAAACAAGAGCAGCACTCTCAACCAGCGAAAATGCAATACAAAGCAGTTTAGAAGAAATGCCCTTGTTGTTTTGAATTTCATAACACAGAATCAAGAAGCCCCTGGGTTAAGCTATATACTAATGGAAGCTAGTCCCTCAACTTCTGCCCTCTTCTTCTAGGTCTCAGGTGCTGGCAGAGAGCAGTAGCTCAGTGTGGTCAGGAAATACATAGAATGGGTGAGGTCAAGTGTAACTGAGTCAACACGGAGTCAGGCTGAGTAATAAACTGTTACCGAATGAGACACTGAAGAAGAATGACTATTCTCTTAAAAAGCAAGGGAAGCAAGGAAGGATTAATTCCTTTTCAGCTTGCCAATAATCCCTCAACATCTGAACACTGACAAGAAACTGGCTCCTGGACAAAGAGAGCTCAGGTTGAACCCATGCAGGATGAAACATGGATGGGAAAGGTTTTGAAGAATAAAGAGATATTGCTCCTGCTTTCCATTGGTATACTATCTCTTTCTGTCAAATCAGTAGAAAGACTATGTGATACCACTTTCCCAAAATATCACCTTTCCTCTGCCATTTACTATGAAACTTGGCCTTGCTTTCCCAGACAAAACCTAGCGCAGAAATCCACAAATATCCCCCACTGAGATTCAATCACTCTAATCCCTGTTTTCTGCACCAAGGTTTCAGGCTATTTGCAGGCTTGAAGACATCTGACCCAAGTTCAAGACCCCATTTGGCTCCTGGTCTTCTTGGTAAAGTTCCAGAAAATTGATGGATTAAGTACCAGTGATGATAAAGTTCAAATCAACCACAGTGGCAGCTACATTTCTTTTTGAACTTAAAAGACCACAAAGCTCCTGATGAACCCACAGGATACTGGGGCTGAAGTATTCTCAGCCAAGTGGCTTTGGCAGTGGAATAATGGCCTCTTCCTGAAAAATGTTGCAAAACTCACAGTTTGGAGAGTTTTCCTTCTGTAAGAATTATACTTCCACTCACGTGCCCTCTCCTGACCAGTTCAAAACCTGAACAAACAAAGCAATTTTCCTACATATGACCTCTCCTTAGAGAGCACCTTCCTGCAGAAGGTTCATTTTTTTCCCTACACTGCCTAAAACATAGCACAAGTGCATGCTGCTCCCTCACAGAGGTGCACTGCAAAACCTCATTCTTACTATTTGCCTCAGGGCTGAAGCATAGCACAGAGCTTCAAAACCACAAGTTCAAGTAAACACTCCCTGTCTCAGAGAACTAGAGACTTCAGGCTATATAAACAAAATCTTTCTGTACAAGTGCCAGCAAGGTGAGAGGAGAGGCAAATGACTTTTTCTTCCTGACACCTCCCACACAGAGACTGGTCTTGTTTCTATTTGCATTCATCTTTACTTTGCTGACTCAAACATTGATGCTTCAAAAATGTAAAACAGCACCAGGTATAAAAATGCTAAGTGGACACATTAACTGAATAGCACAAGTTTTCATCTCTCTCTCTCCATCTCTTGCTTGTCACTGCCATCAACATCCTTCTTTCCTGAGGGAGGTGAAGAGATGGTAGAATGTGCAGCATTTAAACTTCAGATTCCAGTCAACTAAAATAGCAATATTGCAACCTGAGAGTCATAGGGAAAGTGTTACAAGGTACACTGTTGAGACTGATCTGTACATCTTAGTACACACTATGCTTCCAAAGGGATGTAGAAATCCATTCAGGCATTTGCTTTTTGCACTAACAAACATCAAATACCCTGTCTACAAGGACAAGCAAAACATTAAAACAGTTGTATTACTCCTTTCAGACAGAGTCATTAAGAGAAAAATTTCTGTACAAGACTCATCTGAAACAGCCTTGACACAAAACACTGCAGGAGCGACTGAGAGAACGAGCCATGATGCCATCAGCCCATAAACAACCCCCATGTTACAGCTCTCATGACTAGAGCAAATGGCACCATCTCGTTAGCTCTCACAGAGCCTTGCCTCTGCAGGCTGGATGAAGAGCATCCAGGGAAAGATTAGGCAAGGCACAGATGAAGCGAGTGGGAAGAAGAAAGCACATTGAAGTATCACCTTATTGCTCTGTTCCTCCAATTACCCGCTCAGTGACTGTGCAGTACAGACTAGGCTTTCTGGCAGGAAAAATTTGTCTGGAATAAACCCACAGATAGATGCCATAGCTCCTGAAGCCGTGCATGAACCCTAGAGGCTCCAAGGAGAACATTATTGTTGCCTACCCTCCCCAAAACTCAAGCCAAAGCCTAAAAGGTCCTCATCTGAGCACAAAAATCTGCAGTGTGGCTGCTCATTGCTAGTGAGAAAAGGAAAGCGCAACCAAGAAATGACACAGTGCACCAGGGAGTTTTCTCCCTCCTTGTTTTTGAAAGCTGTATTCTCAGCAGAATAAAAAAAAAACGTACTTGAGACAAAAAGGCAAAGAAAAAACAATGCTAATACAACCATACAATGATATCAGAAAAAAGGGGAAGGAAAAAAAGGGGTATCTGTTATTTAGGAAATAGCAGCACAATACAGCTTGAAAACAACATAATGATGGGAGAAAGGCAGGCAAAATAACACTTAAAATTCACATTATTTTTCCCACAAAATCTGTCACTATTATGTACCATCATAAAAATCAAGTCCCCCAAGTAAAGAGCAAAAACAAAGTGTTACTGGTTTCCAGTATGTATAAATATATAAAACAAGAATACAAAGTCTCTGCAAAAATATTTAAACATTTTCCATTTATATAAACCCCCCCCACATATTTTGTTTACAAAATGCTGAAATAGCTTAGTAAATATTTACAGAGCCCTTAGCACAAGTAAGCAGAAATCATTAATTTTAATAGCAAGTTTGCCACAAAGGTTTGAAATGCTTCTAAAAACAGTCCAAAATATTAGACAGTTAAGCTATGATGGGTTTTATCTGTTTGTTTTATATAACAAACGGATTTATCTTGAAAGACAACTGAAGTCTCCTTTCCCTGTCCTCATTTTTGCATTTTAATGCTGCTGCTCAATTATGCAGCATGCAATGTTAAAATGCTTATATGCGATGTAACCATTGTCTGCAGTCCTTGTGGCTTGAATAAACTGCCTGGTTAATTAATGACACGTCTTCAATGCTATAAAAAGCCTCCAGCCATTCTTCCCAGTAATCTGAGTAATTCATCCATCAATGAAAATAAGGCTTTCAGATCTTCCTCAACTATCTTTATCTTAGAGTGCAATTTTGAGGGGCCCTAGTCATTGTAACCATCATTTGGTAGGGTCTACATCCAGAATTGCTGGGAGAAAACAATGCATTTTTGTATGTTAAGAGACACAAATATAATTATTCCCTGGCATCTTTAAGGCTCCTTTACATGAACCTGTAAATCCTTAATAGGAACAAGAATTATTCTAATAAAGACTGAAATAATTGCTTACATTTTCAAATTTTACAGGCTGTAACCTTTTCATTTTGTCCTTCCTTCTCTTCATTCATAGTAATTACAGCAAATAGCTACTTTCCCCATTTTGCCCCAGTTGCTCCTTTGTAGCTCCCTTTCATCATTCTGTCAACTCATTAGAAAGCCATCTTTAAGATTTTCTTTTCCACAGATCCAGATGTCTGAGAATAATCAAATTTACCAGAGTGACTACCACAACAGCAAGGACTACCTGAATAAAACCAAACAGGAGGGTGAGTAGGAGCACAAACATCTTGTTCCAGAGCCACAGGTAAATGCAGGTGTAGGTGGGAAGGCAACAGCAGGACCCAAACAGATGCAACATTTCCAAACAATTATAAATTTTATGTGTTTCAGCTGTGCTCTGGAAGCTAGGTTAGGCTACTGTTCTTACTTTCAGTTTAGGAGCTGTTCACAGCACCTTTTACTTGAAAAGGTAGAAGCAACTGCAAACCATAGCTCACAGATGAAAACGGGATCCAAGAGCAGACTGTGCTAAAGGGGATTTAGCAGGTGAAATTCCTGCCCAGGACTAAAGCCATACCAAACCCATGAACTCAGAGAGAAGCTCATGAAACACCTGATGGCACTGGTAACCATACAACAGCACTCCTTGTCCATCAGCTCCTCCCCCCCCCGGGAGCTGTGGCTACCACAGGGCAGCACTGGGCACGGCACAGGGCTGATCCTGCTCAGGGACATGGATGGCACGGTGTGCTGTGCCAGCACAGGGATCCCACCCAGCTCCACTGCTGGGCACAGGAACAACACACATCCCCTTCTTCACCTGGAGCTCCCTTCTGGGCCCCAGGCTCCACCCTGATGCACTGCAGGCAGGGGTAAGGAGCTGAAGCTGCCCCTGCCTCCTGC
Source organism: Oenanthe melanoleuca (assembly GCF_029582105.1). Taxonomy (NCBI): domain Eukaryota; kingdom Metazoa; phylum Chordata; class Aves; order Passeriformes; family Muscicapidae; genus Oenanthe; species Oenanthe melanoleuca. The sequence goes on along the minus strand of NC_079336.1, from coordinate 58,446,913 downwards.
TTGTCACGGAAAAAAGATGCTGAAGCATCTCTATGGTTGCCATGGGAATAGGATGGCAAGTGCTGGGAGCAAGAGTGAGTAACAGCTCAGAAACTGCCTCCCTGCACACAGCTACTGCAAGCTTCAAGAGACTTCTAAAAAAACAACACACAGAGCTTCTGCACCCTGTGTTGTCTTTGATACAACACAGTTCATCTGCTGCTGATCTCACTGTTTTCTTCCTGAGCATTGTAAGACCCTTCAGTGCACAGGGTATCTGTTCCTAACCTGGTGCTGCTTTTCTGTTTCACCAAGAGCATAATTTTGTCTGATTAGGCACAGAAGAGGCTGAACCTTGGGGTCTGTATTTGCACATTTTTAGTACTTGTGCATGCTGCATCGCAATGGGACCACGTACAACAGTTAATGTTGTACCCAGCAGGATGCAAACCAAATTAGCCTAGCTGCTTATATACTTATTTTCAAAGCAAACAGAAGGAAGCATGCTGGCAAAGTTCACATAGAACTGTATGTATAAGTATACCTGTTGTGTCCTAGCCAAACAAAATCCTGTCCAGTCCCTGAATTTCCACAAATAAAAGTTTATAACAGGAAAAGGGGGAAAACCAGAAACGGGTACTGAAACAGCTGTCAGAAAAGTCTAATAATTTGCACTGGCAGAGATGCAGGAACAAATATAGGTTACTAGCACCTCCTGGGATATCCAGGAATTAAAATATATTAATTCCTTTTCATTGAAGGTTTCCTCTATTGGAGAGTGATTTCCCTTTTCACACACAGAAACAGCAACAGAAACAACCCCAGGGAAGTTCGAGGAGTTACATTATATTGCTATAAACAAAGGGAAAATCAGACCCTCTGCAGTTCTTACCCAGTTCTCTGACACTGTTTTTCTCCATCATGAAGAGAGATAATCTCTCTAATGTGTAAAATATAGGGAGAAGGAGAGGGAAAGGGTGGCCTGAGGGCAGTGGAAGTTGATAGAAAAATGTCACTGCAAGCTCAGCAAACACACAGGAAGGGAGATAAAGCACTGGAAAGATGTTGTATATGACTCGTGGGCTTAGGAAAAATCCTCAATTACTTATTGACATTGCTTCTGTAATTATAAACAAACCCTTTAGTTACACAAAAGTCAAGCTTTTCTCATTATAAAGTCCTCAATCTGCATGGTATGTACACTCCCTCTTTGAAAACAAGCATGAGATGATGCTGCAGAACTGTCTCAAGACAGGATACAGCATTCTCTGGTATTTCAAATTTGTTTTTAATTTCAAATATACTTTTCACCCCTACATGATTACAGGTGAGCCTGCTCACCAGAAAAATACTCCACATGACTCCTACAGCCTCCTGTAGCCCTGAAAAAAAAAAAAAAACATTTAAAAACTACAAGGAAAGTCCCTCTCTTAAATAATCCCATCCATCCAAGTTTAACACAAGCATGGCCTGAGAGACAGTCTTATAAAATCTTTAATTTGTACATCCCCAAGCGTCCAGTGGGGCTCTGTCTCAGCCAGATGTGAGCTCTGGTTACAGGGTACAGGAGGAGGAAATGCCTGAATGAGAAGGCCTACAGACACACAATGAAGGGAGAAAACTGACTTCTAGTCCTCCAAAATAAACATGCAGAATCACATTCAAAAGGACTATGTATTGAATCAGCTGAAGAAGTCCACGGCTCAAAGTCCAAACTCAAGATCTGGGTGCAAACTGTAGTAAAAATTTGCCAATGACCTCCATAAGTTCATCTGAGAAAGATGATGCTGAGAAAAAGCACAGCAGTCAACCATGTGACTCAACACAAGTTTGTCTCCAACAAACAAGGAGAGCTCAAAAACCCTGAAAAACAACTGAACCACAAGAGGAATGATAATACTCTCCTCCTTAAAGAAAATGCAGAACAATTTTGGCTAGTATTAACAAAACCAGCCGATGATCAGGGCAGAGTATGCACCAAATCAGCTAAAAGATAGAATTCTATGCTCAATTTCAGCAGGACTGTAGTCCACCCTGGCCACCTCTCTAGCTGTCATCCCATCTCTACACATTAGCCACTACCTCAAAGGTGCTTTACTTCAAGCACAGTAAGGACACAAACCCAGAGGCCACACACATCATCAAACAAGATGATGGTGCTGATATTGCAGCTCCAACCTTTCCTTGTCTCCAACACAAAGATGGTGGTAGGAAATTACCCTCCTCTTGCAGAGCTGCCACAGAGCCATCCATAGCAAGGAGTGACAGAGGTGACAGCCTACTGGTGCTGAATATACAGGAGAAAAGATGGAGGAGACAGGAGAAACCAGCAGGATGCATGCAGAAGGGAGTGAAGGAGAAAGTTAAGAGAACTGAGAGTGAGGTGATCAGACAGACTATACTGAGCAAATTTCTATCAGGAATATAGAAAATTGATACTGATCAATACAATCCCCCTGGAAATGTAAATTTTAAAGATAATTGTGTTAAAGGTCATGGGACTGTGGAGTGTAATACTTTTGAGGAATACTTTCACTAGCAACCTTCATGGTGCCATGGGTAACAAAAAGAACAGCAGAAAAATCTAAATTTAAATGTCAACATTTCTCTTTCAGCCACTACTGACAAGCAGAGTATATTAAGCAATAGGGAAGATGCTGAAGCTGCTCATGACTAGAATAGTGTTCTGTTCTCATTTGCACAAATACCAATCAGGAGAAAATTTAGGTAAGGCAATTAGCTAGTAAGGGTATCCATTTCTATAAACACTTATTATGTGTAATGTATGCAACGTCCTTCCCTCCCATTTGCTATTTTTAATTTGAACTGAGCACAGTCTCTCACCCAGCACCTCTGTGATTCATGTTTCCTCGTGCCTCCAGAGGCAAGTACATCTAAATATATTTTAGAAGATCACTTCTTTCCACCAGCTCCAGAGACTAGTACAAAGATCCATCATCACTTAACATGCAAACCCCTGCAAACCACATAGTTAGGGAGAACTGTGCTGAGCAACATCAAGCTCATGGCTGGTTGGGTCTCTTATTTCAGTGAGTTTGTCAGCAGCAGAGTCTGGAAGTCAAGCAAGTATTTTCACATAGCTGGAATTGGCCATTATGTTCAAAAGCATTTATCTGGACGCTGAACAAGTGTTTGTTTCCTGGAATAACCACTCATGGAGCATCCAGATTAGAGAGTACAAATATATTGGCTAAACTGAATTAAAGGCAGTCAGCCACTCCAAATTAAACACTCAAGTGAAGATATTTCCAAATACAGTAGCAACAACAGAGCATTGCACAAGTGGGGTAGCCTCATGTTTAAAACATAGGACTGAGAGCTATTAGATCTTAGCTTCCCCTCCTACTTCTGCTGCTTGTCTCTTCCTCTTGATCTCAAGTAAATTATTTATTGTCAAGATTTACATTTCCCTAGATTCAAAAAGAGGCAGGCAGACTCCCTGGCTTTAAAAAGCAGTGTTGCAATAATTAATTCATTATTCTTTGCAGAGCACTCTAAAATTATTAAAGGCTACTGCAGAAATGTACATTATCAGTGTTATTATATTCCACTAGCAACTCCCAAAATAACTCTTGGATGAAATTATAGTATTCTGAATTCAATGGAACCTCGAGTCTTGAACCAGCATCCTTCCATGTCGGTGTAAAATGAAGGAAGGAAAACATCTATCTGTGGTCCTAACAGGGTTTCTCTTTGCACTATTCTACACCCATTATTTCCTTCAGCACTGAATTATACACACATATACAACCACAATGACAGCAAGCATGTGGAAGGAAATACCAATCCAGTCAGCTCAGCAGTGAAAGACAAGGGGCCAAAGTAAATCCTGTAAATGAAACCAGCACCCCAACTCCAGCCATGCTGTAAATGGTGCTGTGTCCACTATTATATAATTCCTTAGAAAAATGGTAAAGGATTTTAACTGGCTTTTTCAAAGCTCAGCAAAATTTATTCTTTTAAATTTCATTTGCATAAGGTTGGGACAACTCTTTAACACTCAGTTACATACATTTGCTTCTGTGAATGCAAGACATAACCACATCTGCTGCTGGAACTGCTTTTGCTGCAAGTGCAGACTGGACAAATCTATACAGAAATGACCAGACAGATGTTTAATAGTCTAGGCTGTATCTCTGCTCAAATGTATTCATAAGATAGCTGTAACAACAAATTAAGGGTACAATTAACATATTCCTGTCTCAAACAGCTAACTTTGAATAAGACTCTGTGTGAATCAGGGTGAAAAGTGATGATAGGGAACTTGGTACACTATCATATTTGCCTAATAAGGACAACAGGATTAATTAAATTTTCATTATCAGTGGGAGCAGCAGTTTTGATTGAAACTGATCTTACCAAGTGATCATTTTACTTGGCAACTTTTTAAGAGGTGTATTCTATAGAGTATCAATGCAAACCAACTAACACCCCTAAATGTCCCATTTTCATTACCTGTTGGTCATCTGGAGTCCATATGCCACAGGTGATCTGACTCTCCAAGTTAATTTCTGAAGACCAGTGTCTTTGTCCGCTGACTGAACCGACCAGCACAAATCCATCTCTATAGGAGATAAGTGCCTGAGTCCCATCATGGCTCCATGTAAAGTCGCTTACCTTAAGATATCAAAAACAAGAAAATAGTTATATGGGCCATGTAGGATGTTTCTACTGATTTAATAAAAGGCAGCAGCGCACAGAACAAGACAGGCCAACTATTAGCCTAGCTGAAGTTCTGATGTCATGCCTACTGGAGAAAGCACCGTGCTTGCCAAGCACCTTTGTGACAATTCTTGCACATTCCTTTCAATAAAGAAACGTTTCATTTTCTCCTGTGCTTTTTGAAAGGTATAAAGTATCTTGTCCTCTTCATTTGGTCTCTCAGGACCTGATCACTCTTGACTGCAGAGAAAACATGCACACCAACCTGTGCCCCACGATCGTTCACGAGCTCCACGGACCATCTGCCTTCGTATTGTATCCAAACAAATATTCCTCCATCTGCATCGCAGGTTGCTAATTTCTGGAATGGTTCATTCCATCTCACCAGCACAACCTTAGAAGATGACAAACAAAAACAGCATTATCAAAACTGCATGTTGTGCTAACAGCTATTTAACAAGAACCAGTTAAACAATACTGCCAAATAAATATTGCATTTAAGCCCTAAAGATGCACAAAATAGCGATTTTCGGCCCAGCATTAGGCGCCTCTCAAGAACAGCTGGAATCTTTTTGTCAAGCTTGTCAGAAAATGCACAATCTCTCACTCTCAGACCTTTTTGGAAGGCATTGCACACTTTCAATAAAATCACAAGGAACACTGGAACACAGAATTCCATTACAGAAGCTGCAAACAGGAAGCCCTGCACAGATTATCCAACACTCCCTCAAATGATTCCCCCACTCTACTCTCAGAGGCTGTCAGACTCTTTGTCAAATCATCACCTCTTGCTGAGTTCAAATAAAGTTGCATGCTCTGCACACAATTTAAATACTCAGAATGAATACATATATTCAAAACAACTCCTGAGAGTCTCAAATTATTAAAAAATAGAAATTCTGAATGAAAGTTGCTTTGCTACTGAGTGCAGAATGAATACAAAGCAGCTTTAGATTCTTCTCTCCACATCAGAGCTATCTTAGCCTTTCTGGAGAACCTAATCAAGTCTAAACCTACCAAATTGCTCTCTCATTTTTAATTAATACCGATTTTACAAATACAGTATCTCTTGAGACCTCAGCATAAAACTAAAAAAAAGCATGTCATCCTAGTGCCTGAAGCAAAAACTAGCAGCAAAACCATTTACCTTCTGTTAGTGACTTTTTCTTAAAAACTTTTTTTTTCAAATTAGTTTTTTCTTAAAAGAACTTTTTTTCCCAAATTAGTTTTATTTCAAAAACATGCAGATATATATGGAACACTTACAATCACACACAAGTAAATTCTGCCCCCAGCTATTTTACTGAGATGGTGAGTATGCAAACAAAGTAAACATGTATTAAATGCTCAATTAGTAGACTGTTATTTCAACAACTTAATAAACATCCAGCTGTAATGACACTTTTTCATAAAACTAAATAGATAATTAATCATGTAAAAGCAACAGGCAAGATTTTCCTGAAATATATTATGCTGCTTGCAGATATGGACTGATCCTCCTAATGTTTCCAGTCCCAAGATGAGCTCCCAAGATGAGTAAACACACCCTTCCCGCTTCACAAGGAAATAGTTTCAGAACTAGGATATACATATGCATACCTAGTATCGAAACTTGACAGCTGAGGGATGATCTTACACTTATTTAGTGAGTGCTACACTTATTCAGAGCGTCAAGGTCACAACCTAAGAACGTGTCTAGCAGTGGAGCTCACCAGTCTGAAGCATCAACCCTTGAACCATTAAACAACCACAGGAAAACCATTTCTTCATTCACATGTAAAGATTATGGGGAGAAGCAAGTTTGACAAATCACCTCTCTGTTGTTACACACCTTAGAAGAACCCCAATTGAGATTTTGCAGAAAAACACTGGCTTCTAGCTAATACATCCTTGCAGCTGCACTCTAAGTCACCAGTCCTGTTTCCAGTTTGGCAAATTATACCATGCCCCCAGATGGATTATATCACACTCGGGCTTTTTAAAAAATTCTTATGTTGGAAGAGCAGCAAATTAAATATTCCATTACAGCAATGCAAGCAGATGCATTTTGTTGGAGGTTTCACTCTGTCTCTTCCACCTAAACAAGAATAGCACAGATTTGTCAAAATTTTGTTTTCATTTTTATATAAATCCAATGCACAGAGCCATAATTTCATTTACCCTGAGGCAAAATGCAACAATGACATAACTGTACTTGCCAGCAATGCCTAACAGTATTATGAAAGAGGTGAAAAAAAACTCAAGGATAACATTGAAAATTTTTTGTCTTTAAAGGCTGGGAGATGCTAAGGCTAAGGATGACCATTAATGAGTGGAAGGTACTTATCATCACTAAAACATAGATCTTTAAACACTTAGAACTGCTCACAGATCATTCCAAATGAATTCTGCATCATACCAGAATGAATTCCTAGACAAAACTGAGTAAAAAAACCAACTAGCTATTCAAATAACATGAATACTTTGGCTAAAACCATTAAGAATGCTACTACCTGTCTTAAAATTGCCCTGTTTGGCAAAGATTTGAGATAAACACACAGTTTATAGATTAGACACACAAGCTGACTTTGTAATATGAATTACAGTCAAACTGACAATAGTTACTTTGTTGTGTTTTGTTTCTTTTCTATTTTAAATAGGATCCTTGTTAAAACTTGAAAATTTTAATTCAGATTCTGTTCAACCTGTCTTTTGCTCAAATTTTGTAAAACATCCAAGAGTACATTTGAATGTAAACAAGATTAACTAGAGCCTCTATCCATCTCAATTAGATACAAATTAATAACTTCCAAAATAACCTTATTGCTTTATAATCAGAAATGAAAGAGAGGTGATTCTTATATGCCTTCAGATAACAGCCTCAAAAGGAAGCAAATTTGTAATTTGAAAATTCAACTCATTTAAATACAGAACAAATGTTATTTTACAAGGTCATTTTATGGATGATGCCGTAATTTACATTTCACATCTGACTACAGGTGCAGAGTCCACAATTGCTTTGAGTATTTCCAGTTTCATTTTAGACACTTAACACATTGAAGAAGAGAGAAAGAAAGGAAGGATTGCCCTAAGTATTAAGATGATTTTTGGCTTTTACGTTGGCTCAAATGTAAAGCATATGAAAACATGTCCCACTGATAGCACACTTAAATAGCGCATAATTACCCCACTTGAATTACCCCTCTACAAAGAGGCATTTTACTGCTAACCCATAAATGCAAAGATATCATTACTTTCACTAACAGCTTCAACTCACAGAGGACCCATTTCTACTTCTGCCTTTATGGTCCTCTGCTTTCTACTTAGCATCTTCACATAGGTACTGAAGGTCTGAACTGTTTTATCTTGTACTCAAAAGAGTGAGAATGTTGATACACAAAAGTAAGTTGTCTGTGGACCATTTGTGGTCCACACAGCCTTTCTATATTGTCTAATTATTTTTGTTTGTTTGTGGTTTTTTGGGTTTTTTTAGTTCTATGAAAATACAAATTGTGGTTGTTCTACTCTCGAAAAATGTATCACAGGTATTAATCAGCTTCTAAACCACTGTCTCACACAGGATATGATCCTTCACAAATAAAATTTGGCCTGAGATACTAAGTACAATGTAAAGACCAACAATTTGCCCCCAAACAGGATGCTTTCCACAAAGCTGTGAGTTTTGAGTCAGTCTTATGCTTTCTTTGAGCTCCTTTTTATACAAGGAATAGTGGTAAAAAAACCACTTGATCTAAAAGTTCAACATTCAGGATCTTCAACATCTCTGGTTTAACTGCCAACTTGAAGTTTAGGAATGAAATTCAATTAATCCTAAATGTGCTAGAAACTATTCAAGAACTGACTGCATACTTTAATGCTGCTAACAATGTTGTTATCTCTAAGATTTTAGACAAGAAATTCTAAGTAACTGTAATTTTGGAGCAGCAAATGTGTGATCTATAGTAAACATGATCTCTTCCCAACAGAAACCACATATGGTAATCTAAATTTATTACATGCTATTGACACTTTTAATATTTTTTTCACATTTTCTAACACAATACAAGACCACTAAAATCCAATGCGTTCGGAGAGCTTTTGCTATTCCTAATTTCATTACGGTATTTGAAGGAGATAACTGAAAATATGACACCAATAAGTTTTGCAAGAGCCAAAGTCCTTAATCTAGAATACCACACAACAGACATTACTGAAATCTTATTTCTGTACATATAGTAAATAATTGTTAGAGAAACAAGGAACAAACATCTACCAAAAAGGGGGTGGGCGTGGTAAGTACCTAGGGCAATTAGTTCCTAGAGTTCCTTACCAAATTTAGACAGATTTTATTATGGATATCCTGTAGTGAGTCACAGTGACTCATTTTTTAAAACTTCTGATCCTCCATCCATCTTCCTGGGGAGAGGCATATGCTCTAAAGATAGAGGTGTTCTCCAGCATTTATTTCCACATCAGCTATGGAGATGTGTTTGCAGATGGACTGCCACAGCAATAGGGAACAGAGAATCCTCCATGCCAATGTTCGATTACAGCACAACTTGCTACACCTGAAGAGCCACATTCCTGTACCTGGCACGAGCATTTCTGCAATTACAAGTGAAGTTGACATCTCTGCAGGGTGCACAGGATGTGATGCATTATAACTCCACTGAGCATATGGAATAGCTGGCCTTTCCCTCCCCAGATAAATCATACTACATTTCTAATGTTATTGAAAGTTACTGAAATAGTTACACCTTCCAAGCACAAGACCTAACTGTTCCCAGGACAGAATAATGAAGGAGATTAGGCTATTGCTTACAGTAGCAGAGTACAGGACTCAGTCTACCCAAAGGCTTCTTCCAATACTACACTTTTAGGAAAGTACTCAACATTTTAAAGGAACATATAAAGGCTGAAAGAAAGCATTGACAAAAGGGACCAGACAATCTACCTGGAATCACTGAGCATCACCTATTTGCTTTATCAAGTAGTCCTGTTATGCAACTCCCTAATAAATACACTGATCTTTACTCATGGTTACAAGTATGGATAAATATGTGCATACAGTAGGTGCAACACACTGGCACATATTACAGTTTAATAATGACCATAGAGCTGAAAAAAATCTCTAAGTATATCTATCAAAGAAAAAGGATAGGTGTGCAGTGGAGAACAGAAATGGAACACTGAAGTACAAGAACCAGAGAAAACAATGACCACCTTCACATGCTACTGTATTTCAGTGCCTTTCCTTTCATTGTACAGAGAGATACAGCTACACTTATATACATCTGTGTACATACATTATAACACAAGTATGTGCATGAATACACATCCCTGTCAATCCTTGAGGAACCTGTGCCAGCTTTGTACAATTTGTACAATTAACTCACAAGTTAATTGAAGTGGATTTTTGTAACCAAAATATAATTGGAAAGTTGGAACAGGCACCCAGAATAAGCAGTAAACTTGCAGTTAATGAGCGATTGCTTCTCACTATACTTTACCTCTAGCCAATATTTAGTTCTAAATGGTTCTGCATATGTTTAGTTCAATGAAACATTCAACTGTCTTTTAAATATTAATATTTTTAAAAATGTTATTTAAGTTTTCTCTCCTAATTTTTCACACTGCAGATTGTTTGCAATCATTCTTACTTTCACCTTCCCTTATGACCTTTATTTCGTGCCACTACAATAATGTCAGGATAATTCTCTCCATTCAAACTAATCCAATTACACAAAGAGCATCAAGCAAGAATTTCTCCTACTAATAATACCAGACAAAAAAGCAGCAGATGTTGGCATCACCCATCTTTCCTATCCTCCTTGTCTTCTATTGCATTCCCTAATGAGATACTCCCTATCTCTCCCACACCTGCAGAGCACTGACTTTTTGTTTCCAGTGACATTGTGGATGGATGTGCCTCATTTGCATATGGAGCTGTCACTTTCCTAGGTATGATACCCATCAAGGAATTATTATTACTAAGAAGAAACTACTGCTATTAATAACAAACATTGTGTTGCAGCTAAAGAATGGCATTTACATTTATAGAGAAAAACTGACAACTCACAAGAGGGGCTGCAGGTTACAGAGGGGGTAGATGAATGGCAAATGAGTTCTAGGAAACAGGAAATACCACCCAAATTCTTCATGTTTCTCTAGCCTAAACAACAAAAGTGAGCCCTTCTCCTAGAAGGCCTGGAGCAGCCTCCAGATATCTGAGGGACAGATGCCATGTAATGTCCCTGTCCCTGCCATGGGATAAGCTTTGGTGAGTGGTGCCCTGCACTGAGGGCACAGCAGCTGCTCACAGCCCCCATGGGTTCAGCCACTGCCACCAGGACAGCTTTCCATTGCCACTTGTGCACCCTTTATCCCAGGATCCCACATTTTTATTGAAAGATGTGCATTATTTGCAGCTGCTGTCAACTCGCTTGTTCTGCTCCTTGAAAAGGAGTTTCAATTTTTTATTTTTTTTAAGCTTACAATCTGATTTCATAGTATAACACTGTCAATAAGCTAAGCATGTCACCTGGGGGCTTAGCCTTGTGCTAAATGAAATCAGAGGTAAGGCTAGACCAGCAAGAAAGTGCTGATCTTAATGGAAATGAAAGGTCCAGGTCCAACCCTGTACCTTCTTCTGACCACAGATTTCTCTATGGCCTTCATGTGAAACCCTACTCCAAATTCCTAACTCAAACACCTCAGGTAAAGCTCTGAAGTTAAGTACAATGGAAGGATACATTAGAAGCTCTATGCCATTTTGTTGGATTCACTTGCTCTATTTTTTTCACCCCTTCTCCCTGATGTTTGTTTTCATAGTGCTCAGGGCACACCCCAGGCTGACAAAGACTAGGATCCCCTGTGCAGCTGCAGAAAGAGAAATGGCCAGGTAGGAGCAGTGCAGCTCATCAGCAACAACTCTCTGAGTACCTGCAGGGGAGGTATCCACTCCCCCAGGGCTCACTTACTCTATGTGTGAGTGGCTGGGAGCCTCTGCAAGCAACAGTGTGGCTGCTCAGCCCCAGGGAAGAATGCTGATGCTCCCCATCAAGTTCTGTTTATTTGCTTTGCAGATGAATGACAAACATAGCTATTTTTAAAAGGTATCTTGAGGCTGGCATCCAACCCACCACATATACCTATTTTTGAAAGGTATCATATGGTTGGCATCCAATCCCCAATGGGTGCTAGTCAGATCTTTAAAAGCTTGAGGGAATTATTTAGGCAAATAGACAATGGCAAAAAAAAAAATATTTTGAGAACTGCTTTGAGGAAGGAATGCCTTTAGTGTTAGATGTTGTCTTAAAAATACCTAGACTGTCAATATCTCACTGAATACATTTAGGGGCCTTGATAGTAAACTGCCAAGATGAGGACTCAGAAAAGCTCTAAAGCTTTACAAGTCTCCTTACATTCCTTAAGTGATACACTTCATTTTAACAAATACACCCTCCTCAGTTTCTATTAGTCCCAAGGATTTGCCACACAACCATTTTATTTGTTCACAGAACACAAAATGTGTTACATTATCACCTACTTTAGAGGAAAACATGCCCAAGACTCCTCACAGGTACCAAACCAGAAGTATAATGCTCCTATGAATGAAGTGGCTCTCAGTTCTAAAGGAATTACTCTTTTCACTTTGGACTCACCACATTTAATTGTGACTTCAGAGAACCACAGTTGTGGGGGACATAAAAAAAATCCCCACACCAACAGAAATTATCTGTATCCAAAGTATATCCCATACATATGTTTGGGCAGCAGAAGATTTGACAGGTCAGAACAGAAAGTTGCATGTGAGAAAAATAACAGGTGATACGAATCTAACATGGATGAGATGTTGGTATGTAGGTACTGGTTCTCAGTTGAGTAAGTTTGTTAACTATTCCTTCAAGGGCTATTAAAGAAAATAGTTGGTTATAATCTGAAGGAACACAATAAAGACGTGAAAAATTAAGACTTAACCACTCATATGCCCAAGATAGCTGCACACTATTATGCTCTTGGAAGGGAAATTGGTGGAGGTCTGCTCTTCTCCCATCTTGCAGACAACAGTGTGACAGAGAGAAGGTCTCTGGTATGGTTTTGACTCCCTTCCCTTCACAAGGATTCTCAAGTCTCAAAAGTTCATTTACAGAAAAGACACTTGTTTCCTTTCCACAGAATAATCATTTTTAAGTTATGCCACACTCAGCTTCATTGAGGCAAGCTCCTTTATAGCATGCACACCCTTTATAGCATGCACATTACTACCGCTGTCTCTTTTCAATGGTCATCCTGTACTTAGAGGCTGTAAGATATGTCTGTTTAATTGCCCATACATACTCCCTATAAACACAAGGACAAGTCCAAGTCAAATAAAAATAAATCAAAACTGACTGTTGGTAAGGATGAGCAAAGGATAAAATAGCACTTTCATCGCCCTCCTTTGTAAGAAAGGGATTTCACTTTGTTGTAGTTCTGTACAGATAAAACACTGTAACAAAGAAAGCAGAGACAACTATTCTAGCTAAAGATGAACAACTATTTTGTTAGAAGATCAAAATATCAAGAACAATAAAGTTTCTCCTCTTTCTAGCAAATCATTGATGAGCACCATTAGGAAAGGTTAATTCCTGTTAAAATAAGACACATGCAATAACTGTGCTGAGCTGGAAGTTCTTTGTGTTTGCCATCTATGGTGGAGTATTTTCCCACAAGAAAAAAAAAGCAGTAAATTTAAATCTCTGATATTTAGTCTCCATTAAATTAAAAGTACATGAGCCTAATGCTCATTTAACTAACAAATCTGACAAAATTGCATTACAGATGGTAAAAATCAGGACCATTTAAAAAACTTCCACATTTACATTCACTTTTGGATTGAATATGAGAAGCTCATTGTAAAGAACATCATGCTTTAAGAACAAAAATAACACTCACTGATATCCACCAATGCCTCATCACTGTTACATGAATTCAGAGTCCCTGTACATGTTTGTTAGAAGTTTTGAGGGAAGAAAAAATCCAACCAAAATACCTCAAGCATAAAGCAGATTCAAAACACTTACTATCTCTTATTTGTTTCAACCTGGCTAAAATTAGAGAAAAATATTGGACGCAGAGATACAGAAACCTTGTAAGAGAATCTATGGCTTTTCTTGTCTCTCTTCCTTTTAAAAACATCCAAAATGAAGGAGCACAAAGTGATTACATAAAAAAACTCCAACACCACCCTCTAAAAAAACCCCAACAAAATTAAAGAAAAAAATGCGACAACAAACAAAACTGAGGAAACAGATTAACAATAAATACTACTGAAAAGAATTCCAACTCAGAGTCAACTAGCTCTACTCTACTTTCTATCAGCTACTTAGGAATTCCTGTACTATCTTCCCACCTTGGAAATGGTACATTGTTCAGGAATACCTCCAGGGCAATGTATTGCTGGAAAAAGCCAATGAAGTGACTATGACACACACTTTCCCTTATACTAAATCTTCCCAATTTGGTGGCTAAAAATTTCTGATCAAATGTTCTTGTAATAGTGAAATATAATTTTATAACTTCACATGCATATATTAATCACAAAAAATTATTCAAGAAAGAAGAAAACTCTACTAGGAAATTTTAAAAGAAAACTCTTTAAAATGTAATATAAATTCTGTTATATAAAACAGTGTTAATTAACAAGAGGAAGGAGGTAACACAAGTTCTTCACTTTCTGGAGTCTATTCTGAGAAGTGCCAGAAAAATAATGGTGTCTCACGATCACACACAGAGGATCTGCCCATTCCAAATACACCAAGTCTGTCTATCTCAAATATACCAAGGTGACAGATCATTTTTCACTTGTCAGAAATTCAAATTCACACAGCACAACAATTAACTAACATTATTCCAGGTTTCTGAACATCATCATTAGCATTAGTGGTGGACATTTTATAATGAGAAGCTGATCAATGACTCTCTTCATGATTTTACAGGTTAGACTATAATTTACCTTGACGCCACCCTGCTTTGCTGAAATCACTGTAAAACAAGTGTTAGAACCTGACTGAAGCACAAAATTTGTGCAAGCCCTAAGGAGATGAACTTCACTCTTTAAAAAATACAGTAAAAACTTTATTTCTGTCAGCAATGAAAACAGAAAAGACCTTAAAATTCACAAGCAGTGTCAGAGTGTTGTCCAAGTATGATTATTTCTCCAAGAGCTACAATACTTCAACCCTAATTATTTTTTTCAAAAACAAGGAACTAAAAATAATCCAAACTTCAGCAGAAGCACAGATCAGCTCTTCAAATCTATTATGATCTCCCAGGTGATAATAGTTGTGCACTAATGTAATTAAGCTGAGTTATAAGGTGAATTTGAGACAGATGGTGCAGCTGGGCACTTCACTGCTGAAGTGGGACTACTTTGCTACCTGAAATACTCACCTATTGTTATGCCAATCATCAAGTCCACCCACATGACCTCTGTGTGAGTTAGACGACATTATAGAACATTTCCACCACCTGAGGAATACTGGTGACCTCAAATTAGTCACAGATACTGAGAAAAGAAAGCATTTATATAATTTTTATATAATTTTTACTGGACTGCCTGGGCTGTCTTTATGGGACTCATGGACGCTGCACATCCCTAATCCTTGTGTGAGATTGAGGAAATTCCACCAGGCTAGTTTGCAAAGGCAGCACACCTGCCTTAACTTCCAGCACAAGGCCCTCACCTGGGTGGGTTCCCAGCAGGGTCACTCATACAATATTCAGCTAGTGGCATTCAGGACAGCTATTGAAGGGACTGTATAATTGCTGAGATGGACACAATAACTAAAAATCCCAATATTTACACAAAAGACATTCAGCTTAGCATATTAGAATAAATAAGACAACAGATACCTACCAACAATTATTTTTCTAATAAATACACACATATATTACCCCCTTGAAGGTTCTGATTCAGGGTTAAGATACACTGGACCACTTAATTTGCAATAATATGATAGAAACTTCTGACAATGTGAATACCAGATAAAGAAATGCCATACTCTAAGAAATGCCAAGTAGCAGATTTTGAAAATGCTATCCCTGCTTTGGCTGGCCTGCAATTCGGCACAGACTGTTTTCAGAGCAAACCTCTCTTAAGAAGTTTTATCTACATTTGCTATTTCTCCATGAAATAAAACCTGTATCATGATGCAGTTGGCCAAGTGACCAACAATTTCACTTGCCTGACTTTCCAGAGAACACAAGGGAGCCATAAATACAGGGTAGAATTAGTTACTTGGACAGAAGGACAGTAACAGGCAAAGTAAACAACCCCAGAAAGCACAAATCACTGCTAATGTTTTTTACCAATGTGACACACACAAGTCTCAACTAAAATTGACCCCCATGTTGTTGGAACTGCACATCTTGTGATCAAGTATAGCCTTTGGAGTTTTAGGCTTGAAGACAAAGCAAAAACCAGGTCAGGGAAGCTCTGCAGGGAAGGTTTGCTCTACAGAACTGTAAAATGACTGTATGAGCCTCAAGAGGAGCAAACTGAGAATGTAATCCCTGGGCACCACAATGGGATATAAAGGTCACCATGAAACTATCAGATTGCTGGCAGAATGGGTGACAGGTAACATACATCTAAGTAAGCACAATATTACACCTTAGTTAATGAAAATATTAACAAATTTATTGATCACCAGTGGCTCAGAAAGCAGTTTTCAAGGAACTGAGGTAAAACTGACTTGCAGAGACAAACGAGCAACAATATTCAACCTTTAACAACCCAACCAGTATATGAACCACAGCCTAGAGATGGAAGTTGTCTGATCTGTATCCAAGAGCATAAGCCAGATAGTTTATATGCACTGCATCACTGGAAAGTAATTTTTATAGTCTAGTTTATCCTTTGTTTCACCCAAAAAAAGAGAGAGGAAACGCACTAAGTAAAAATATTTCTGTTTTTTTCTTTTTCTTCCTCTGTAAAATCCTTAAGAAATTTTCACCAGGCAAAATAAGCAGATGTTTTTTATCTCAAGTCACTTGCACATCAACGAGCATATGGAATATTTAATGTTTAAAATACATTGTTAGGGTTATAATTAGTGGCACGGGGTCTAGTTGGGCCCAGTGTTGTTCAGTTGCTCATGGGTGACTTGGACAAAGGGACAGTTGCCTCCTTGAAGATTTCACTGACACACAAATCTGGCAGGAGTGGCTGATGGCCCAGAGCTCTGTGCAGCCCTTGAGAAGGACCTTGGTGGGAGAGAGGGGCAGAGAAGAACTGTCTGGAGTTCAGCAAAGGCCAATGCAGGGTCCTGCCCTGAGCAAGGACAACCCCAGGCACCAGGACAGGCTGGGGCTGAGCTGCTGGGGAGCAGCTCTGCAGGGAAGGACCTGGGGGTGCTGGTGGACAACAAGCTGTCCATGAGCCAGCAGAGTGTCCTGGGGGCCAAGAAGGCCAATGGCATCCTGGGGTGCTTGAGGAAGAGCATTGCCAGCAGGTCTCTGACTGTCACAATCCAATGAATTCAAACTCAAACTCAAAAGCAGAAAACACTGACCCCTTATCAAGCATCCACAGCATTACTTCAGACAGGGATGGAGAAAATATTTGCCTTCATCCTATGCATAATTTTCATTTCTTTATGATTTACAGATTTTAAAGTAAGTTTCATCCTTCTTAAAAGAATTTTAAAGCATGGAAAGTAATCCAAGTTTTGAGATATTATATTAGAGGCAAATAATAAAATAAAAGAATGCATACTGGCAAAGTAGTCATGCAAAGGGTCAGCAAGTACTGGAACGACATGAAAAAACAAGGAAGGCACGATATCATTAAATGTTACATTAAGAAACAGGATGATATTCAGGAAACTGTATTTTAGGTTAACTATTAAGCAAAGCTTTCAGCAATGAAAGGAATAGTTGAACAGTCTTCTAAAAGAAAAGGTGGAATGAAGCCAACCTTTGGAAACACTTGATACAAATTTTCACATATTGTAAAATGGTATATTGCAGGGAATTCTTTTTAACTGATATAGTTATTGCAGATCAGTGGTTCTTTTATTAAAACATTGTTTTCTTATTCATTAACTGAGAGTTAAGAAATATAATTGTGGTTTATTAATGAACATAAATTAATTTTCTAACGTTTTTACAGAACAGTATCACTTTAAAGCTCATTTCAGTGCTGAAGTGTTGCACATATATGGACTAAAGACATGTCGGGATAAGTATGTGATTAAGAGATACAGCATATAGAACAGTCCTATTCTATGCAGGAGGGTAAAGAGGAATGATCTGTGTCTTTCTATAACTATGATTAAATCACCTTTTTGTGTCTGTCTGGATATAGGGATATAGGGGATGGATGTCTAGATGGTCTGCCAGCTATTTTCATGTCTGCAAGCAGTCTTTCCAGTAAGTTTTGCTCTGTGTGCGCTCTTGTTACACTTTAAAACGTTAGTCTGCTTACATTTCCAGAGCACATTTCCTGCAGAGCAATGGAGTGAAACAGCCCAGGAAACATTAATTTTCTCAGAAACCTTTAATAATTAGAGTAGTGACATTACTAGCATGATGATCAAACAGCTCTACTTGGAAATTGTTTGCTCATATCAAGCAGCTATTGGTCTTGGGAGGGAGACTAATTGTATGGGTGGTTCTGAGTGCAGGATAACAGAGAAATCCAGTGGTCTGCCTCTCTCCAAAAACAGAGAGATGGATTGCTAGAGCCACTGAGCAGAAGCATGGAATCAACACTAGGACCCTAGATCCAACAGAGTGATTTTCACCAAGTTCTGTATGCAGTACGAAAGAGTACTCTGTGTTGGAGGAGTAAAGGAGCCTCAGAAAGCTGACTCATGGCCAAGCTCAGCTAGCACAGGGCAGGAGATGAAGCTGAGCTGAGAAGGCTCCAGGTAAGCATCCCCAAATGATGGAGCACAGAGATCCCACAGCCACAGCTCTCACCTACTACTAGCTTCCTCTATCATCCGCTATCCCAGAGCTTTACCTGGAAGCTGGATATGCAGCTTTGCCATCCCAGCTCACCAGCCAGAAGTATTTCAGCAAACCTCCATGTCAGCACCAACCACATCCGTGCAGTTATATCTCTCTTTGCCATCATTTCTATACAATAATTCCTTCAAAACACGTTTCTGTAGAAAATGCCAACAAAAATGTGCCCAAGTATCCATGATGCTCACACCCGACCACTGCTTGGTATGAGCCGTGGTAGGACATCCTGCCTGCGCTGCAGCCATGCTCCCAACCACCCTGACACTATGAATCACCAAATCCCAGACTCAGTATCAGAAGAATGATTTTGCTCCTAATGCACCATTTGCCAAAGCTGACACCTTTGCTGAGTGGGACTGAGTGCGATTCAGGGAACTCTGGGCAGTGTCTCCCTGCAGAGTGAGGCAGTGCAGAACAGCCAGCTACTGAGAAACCTCCAGTGCCCAGCTTCACATGATCTTGGAATATTAGATTTATCAGTACTAAAAATAAAACCATGTGATGTGGACTCATGCACTGGAGAGTCTGTTGTTAATGCCATGAAAAACCAATAGCTGAGATACCGTAACCACAAGCCAGTCATCTAGACTCAATAATCTTATTTGCATTTATGACCCAGTTAGTTAACGCTATTTTAACAGAAATTATGCCAGCCTTCTTAATCTTTCTAAAATTTTGTTATTATTGCTGCATAGGCATATGCACAATTTATTAGCCATTGATTTCCCCAAACTCTCAAGTAGGAAGGGTTTTTTTCCATTCCATTTCACTGATTCCAATCAGCAGGTTTGCATTATGCTTGCCATTTGAAGGCCAAATATCAGCATTTTCCATTAACATTTTAGAATTACCGTATCTTCTGGTAATTAAGCAGAAATTAGTTTCTTTTTTTGCATATATAGCTTTCCCTTCTCAGGAGGATTTAATTTCCAAGGTATTTTCAAATATCTAACTCATACCTTTAAAATCTGTATACAACATCATTAATTATTTCAAATATTTTGAATTATCCTAAAATATCATGTCACTTGTAAGGAGCACAACTCAAGAGAATAACTATACCAGCTCAGAGCTGAATGTAAGACTGCAGGTACTGTTCCTGGGGAGGTTACTACCAGGTAAAATGGCAAGACTACATGAACTGACTGACTAATGTCTTGCAAGTGTCAAATTCACATACAGACAAATATAATTTAATGCAATCAATATCTTGACAAAAGCCATGAACTGCTCATCACTATGTATTCACATACATATCCATGAAAACCATGAGCACTGGAAGCACCCCAATGGGATGTGCTTTTGCAGGCAAACAAAACCAGTAATTTTCTTAGCTTAGATTTGATTCGTTTCTTTAACAGTTCAGCTGAAGACTTCAGGCAAAGCCAGCAGTTCCTTACATCACACCTTCCAGTCACTGTAAGTGAAATGAACTCCAGAACTCAAGTGCAGAAAGCTCTTTTGCTTTAGGGCCTTTTTAGGAGACAAAGATCTTTTACTCACATATGTAATGTACATGCATGACCAGAAAAAGGCAACTCAACACCTTCTACCCAAATTAAAAATCACATCAGTTCCTGACCGCATTACATTTCTGGGTTCCCATCCCTGAATGCATCTGTTTATCCACAGATCTTTGCAACTTCAAGAGATGCTGGGAATGACCCTTACCTGGGTTGCTCTGTTTCAATGCCTGAAAAGAGACCAAGCCCTTCTGACTTCAGGCACCACCCACACAGGGGTGTTCTCTAGTGTTACTGAGAATTAGAAGTCATTTCACACCTTGCATACAACTATTAATGAATTACACCACTAACACTTTACGTTAAGAAGGAAGGACAACCAGCAACAGAATATGAATATATCCCTGGTAGCTAGTCTTAAAAACTTAAGTCCAATCTTCCCTCCAAAACTGGTCAACACAAATTATGACAGCTGTAAATATTTCTGATATTCATTAAGATAACCTTTCAAAAACCTTGCCCAATTTTTCAGCACTTAAAATTTACTGCTGTAGTGACTTTGACACTTGAATCACAGATGCGAACATGAATTTCCTTTTATCCGTTTTAGAATTTGAAACCTTCTGATTTCTTTAAATAGTCACTCACTTTAGTGCTTTAAGACAAGCAAACAGCAACTTACCCCAGTCTACCTTCTCATTACCATTTGCTGGCTTATGCAGTTTTAGTACGCCTCTTCTTTGACTCATCTGCTTTCTAAGTTTCACAATTTTCTTCAGTTACTCTCCATGACTGAGACTTCCCCAATTCTTTTTCAGCTTCATCTTGTGTTCCCAGAACTCCCACTAACTCTTGAATGCTATTTTGAGGTGATACAAGGGCATTCTTTTACTTCTGGTAACAATCTCCATGCTGTTCTTTATTACTGTTCCTATTTTTAATGGCAATTCTTAATGACATATTTTCAAAATTACTTGGATTTTTTCTATGACTATTGTATTTTTCAAGTCAGCCACATACCTAAAAAGAGCTTCGTATTCTCAGGTCCAGCTCCTTCCTAAGTGGAGCTCTCGAAGGAGGGGTGTAGGACTGACAGCCTCATAGCTCTCCGTGCTCAGAGATCAGACACCACTTAGGCAATTCCCAATTCTGCCTTTCAGCAGGGCTAATGGGGCAGGCCAAATGGCACAACAGTGCTCTTTCATGCTTCTGAGAACAGAAAAGTCCCCACCAGTTTGAAGTGGGTATCTATCAACATGCCACTGTTAGTAGACCTAACTGGGTAATGCACCTTTTGCTTCTATGTTCAATACAGGGTTTGAGCCATTTTAGTCACATCACATTTCTTAATAACCATCTGCAAAGGACAACAAAACTTTCTAAAAGCTTTCATTATTTGAATCAAATGATTTTCCATATACCAAAACACCTTTCTCCCTGTCAGTTTGGCATCATTTTCTTCTGTGCAATCTCAACAGCTGCAAGCAATGAATTGTGACCCGTCAGTAATTATAATTTCAGCTAATTTGCCAACTACTGCTAAGCTTAAGGGATGTAATATTCTAGATGCTTCCTAGAGCCTTCTAACACATTTATAGTTCCACATTTTTATTGTGTTATTTCTAATAAGACTGTATATATTTTGTCCAACACCTCAGCCATCTCATACTTGACCTCTCATTAAATTTGGACACAAATCTGTGGTAAGGATTGGTACTAATAATTTAACATTTCTGCAATATTCTGCTTTCTTGAACTGCTCCCTCTGTGCACTGAAATCCACCCAGAAGGCTCATCAGTTGTCTCACCAACTTCCAGCTTCTCATTCATTTAAAGCACATTCTGTTATTTGTTCCTCTTTTTTCCTTCAACTGCATGTTCCACTGTCAACATTTTGGGCTTTTGGAGTTCATTTTTATGTGCAGTAGGATTACCTTATGGACTTATTTTCCTTGGAGAGTCCCAGAGCTAAGCAAGCACCTTCTGAAGACAGTGGTTTTCTGCTCTCCAGGCAAAGTGGACACAAAAAACCATCAAGTTACTGGATCCCAGTTGCAGGACCTCAGAGCAGAGGTACTGCCCAGGATCTACTGTGGATGGAAGAGCAGATTCTCCCTTCCCAGCTTCTATCATTTGGAGGACTACAGGGAAAAATGCTCTTGGTGTTAAAGCCTGCGTAGGGGAACACTTTTACTGTAACTTTCTCCCTGCTTATTAGATTTCAAAACACACTAGACAGTTACAAAGTAATCTCATTTATAGCTTAACACATAAGAGAATTTAAGTATTTTATATGGTCATCAGGAATAGAATAACAAATATTAACATTTCAACAGCTGGAAAACTTTCATATTTTTAAGTTTAAATTTGCAAATTTTGGGTCTGAGATGACTTGTGCAAATGAACACTGTAGACATTAACTAAGAAAACTAAGAAAATAAGATTACTGAGAAGGTCTATCTCCTGTCTTATTTCCCTTATACCGGGTCTCATCTTTTCTTATGAGATAAGGAGAGTTAATAGCTCAAGAGATTGAGGATGAATTACTGTGTCTTACTCTGCCCTACTCATCACAGCTATATAGTGCCTATGTTTACAATACTTTAAACATGAAAAGTGTCCCCTTGCAGTCTCTAGCAGCCAGAGAAGAACGAGTAGAGTATATAAGTACAACATCTACAAAAAAAAACCCCAAACAAACAAACAACAAAAAACCCAAAAAACCAAACACACGCAACCAAAAAACAAACAAACAAAAAAGCCAACCAAACAAAAAAACCACACACAACAAAAAAACCAACAAAACCCCCTGCCCATGTTGTTTGATCCTTTTGTTCTCAAGATTACATGCCTTTATGGTCTTTGTTACCTAGGCTGAACAGGGGCTTACTAGGCTACTCTGTAACAAAGCCCAAAATAAATAACATTTGACTTGCTTTAACAATACAGGGCATTGCCTTCCCTTGCAAGTAACCTGAGCTGACAATCGCAGTATGCAATCCTCCTGTTTTCTAAACAACTCTTCAAGTAAATCCTACCATAGCACTAAACAGAAAGAACAGTTCAGCTGTAAGTGAAACATCCATGAAATGGATGACTTGTTGCATATTTTGAACAAAAAGTTGGCACTGTTGAACAGTGCCAGTGCAGTGCTTAGGATCTAAGCAAACCCTCTCAGGTTGGTTGACAGAACTCTTCTAAGCACCATTCTTTGTGGGAGACTCAGGAAGAGCTGCTGTATCAATTTTGTTCACTGGGCAAAACTCTCACTTCAGCTGCTTGTTCTCATGGCTGGTTCCCATCTTACTGTTCCTTCATTTGTGCCAATGCAGTCATGTGAGTGGCCACACCACACATGGGATTGCAGAAAGAATGCCTCACAACCATCAAGTTGCTGCTGAACTGCAGTGCAGGAAAATGAACTTCATGAAGAAGCTTTGATACCACAAGGCTGTCCATGGAAGTGCATCCATGGCCCTTTGACAGCACAGCAGTGACAGAAGCAGCCTGGCTGTGCAGTAGGGCATGGTCACCTGGTGGCTGTGGCCTCTTGTGCCCAACACCACTCAATTCTACACTGAGTTCCACCTGTTTTGGTAAACCCTGCAGCTGAAGGCAGGCTACAGTCCTACAGAGCTCCAAAACCTGGGTGCCTGCTGAGAGACCTTTTGGCACACCTGGCCCCAGCCAAGAGGAAACCTGTGCTGGTGTATGGCACCAAACCCTGGGGAACAAAACCCATGAGGTCTGCAGTTTGTTTCTACAATCCCTGAACACACAGAGGTCCTCTCTGGCCATTAGAGGCTACTCAAAGCAGCAGGAGACATGAGTTAAAAGAGGATGATCTGCTCTTCTCATCATGAGGCTGATGCATGCCTCAAGACTCTGTGCTTTGATTCCTAACTATAATCTGAGAAAATATTCAGATCATGAGTGAGACTGGTGAATTTTGGGGGATTTTAGCACTTCTATTTTGGGTGCAAAATTATTGGCATCTTGCCCCAAACTGGCATCACAGCCAAAAACAGAATTCGTGATTGAAAGGTTTATTTTTCTTTCTTCCACAGTACTCTTTCCATCTCCCACTCTCACTATAAATAATGCACAACTCTCATGTGAAGTGAATTGAAAAAGGCTGAAGGCCAGAAATACATATACTCCACAAACAGATCCTAAAACTCCTTTCTTTTTGGGCAGCTATGTCATCCAGGCTAACTTACCCTCTCACCATGTGCCCAAAATCTAGAGGGTATTATAACTCATCCACAGTAAAGAGATTTTCTTCCCAATTGGTTTTTCTTTTGTGTGAGCTAAATCCACACTGTTCTAAGACTCAAGCTGTGCATACTCTTACTATTTAACAAAGCTCTCATTTGAGACTCATCCCTGCTCATACAGCCCAAGCATTTGAAGTCTACATAATACTTTTAAGCCATTTCTGGTCTGAGAGTCCAAAACCTGACTCCCTGGATATAGGATTTAAGTAATTCTCATTTTTATCACGATCCAGCAAAATGAGAACCAAGCTCCAGAAATAAGGGTAAAATTGACAAACCCCACTTTTTAATCTTAAATCTACAGTCACTACACTAAGGACACAGCAATGCTACTCTTAAGAACAGAAATGAAGATTAAAAGACTCCCATGGACCACAGACTTAGATTACTTCATTAACCTTCTTGATTTTTTAAATTCCCTTGCTCAAAAAAAAAAAAAAAAAAAAAAAAAAAAAAATCCAGTGCAGTTAAATCATCTTTTCTAATTACATTCTCTACTCCTGAAGCATACACTAACTACACTTTGGTATCCCATACCACCGTATGATATTAATAACAATTTACACTACTGTAGCTTGTTCACTAGTCAAGGTATTTCATATCTGATAATGGCAGACATTGGAGGTACTTGCTCTAGGACAGAAACTCTCAACTGGGAACCATGAAGAGCATTCAGCAACTACAGCCACACTCTTCTGAAAACAGATGAGAGGAGGTGATCCCAAAAAATCAATTTTCTAATGAGAGGTCAGTGTAGAAAAAAGGCCACTCTACAGTACTGGACTGAACAATATGGAGTGGCTTAAGGGACTATTTTCAACCTGCAGTGCATAGAAGGAAATATTATGAGAACAGATAAGTATGATAAAAAGCAAGGACATCAACTTGCCAGGGTGGTTTTTAAGACTCCTAAGCATAACCACAGGCACATTGTAAGTAAGAGGTTCAGCCCCAGAGCCAGACTTGTAAGGAAGACTGCATCACATAGCACAAACACAAGAGTGCTGTCAAGGTAACCCTACACTATATGAAAATGCAACATAAAGTATATATTTACTTAATATATTTCCAATATAATGTTTTGTGAATGTTTCCCTGAAAAAAATTATCTACATCTGTACCTTTTCACAGAGACTTGAGACAAAAGAATACCAAAATACTTTTATCCATGTTTCGGATTCTGTTACCTAACAGGGACAGGTTACAGAGGAAGAGCTAGGACAGAAACAACTAAAGGAAAAGGTTAAAGGAAATACTGCAGTTGAGAAAGATATCAACCTCTAAAGTTCACAAGCATTTGGTTCTTCAAAATCAGCTGAATTGTGCTTGTTCCTGAAAAGAACACCTAAGCACTTTAATCTGCTCTTGTACCAACTTCCCAGAAGGGTTTGGAGGCTTGTTTGAAAAGGTTGCAGAAGCTTCTGGGAGCCTGGCAGCAGCACAGATACTGGGCTGCAGAGCCAGTCTACCATCTGCTGGCTTCCTGCTGGGCTCACTCTCATGAACAGAATCAGAGAATCTTAGAGTGGTTGGAGATTGGAAGAAGACTTGAAGACCATTTAGTTCCAACCCCTGCCATCGGCAGAGACACCTTTCCCTAGACCAGGCTGCTGAGAGCACCATTCTAGAACAGCAACATCCTGACTTTGATTCTGGCCTTAAACACTTCCAGAGATGGGGCTTCCACAGCTTCTCTGGGCAACCTGTTCCAGTGCCTCACCACCCTCACAGTAAAGAATTTCTTCCTATTATCTAATCTAAACTGCCCTCTTTGAGATTAAAGCCACTCTCCCTTGTCCTATCCCTACATTCCCTTGTAAAAAGGCACTAAAATTCAAGAACAAAAACAGCAATCAAAAAGAGCAGGAAAACAGGAAAGATTCTAATCTAATAGAAGAGAGGTATTACTGCAAGACCTTAATAGAATTAACTCTGCACTTTCTTAGCCAACTGCCTTTTGACTACTTTCAAAGACACCTGTAGACGCAGCAATGCAGCAACAATTACAACTTCAAAAACTGATAGTAAATGAGATATTTTCTTGATTTCTATACCACATATGATATCATCTTCTCCTCTAACAATAAGACATACCAAAAGCTTTCTGACCTGAGCATGTTCCTCAATGACAACTCCGACAGAATGACAAGGGTTGGAAATATTCATAAGAATCGTACTAAATATAGCACATAAACCACTGAAAGGCAATTGCTTCTCAATGCTAGATACCTATGACATTGACACAGATTCTCATTTGAATTCAACTCCAAATCCATACATGTACATATACATCATAAATCAGCATCTGAATCATTCACAGTAGAGCACTGAGGTGCTATCTCTGCTCGAAGAGAGCTACAAGTAGTAAGAAGAGGAAGAATAAACAGGAAACAAAAAAGCTCTCTTGTTCAAAGATCAGCAGCTGCACAGAGTTCTTAAAACATTCATGTAACAATGTATGACAATAAATGTGCTATTCTACAGTTTCCCCCTTCCTAGCCCCGTCTCTCACCCTTCCATGTTCCTGTGGAGCTGCCTGATCCTGCAGCCCAAAGATCACAGCACACAACAGCTACAAAATGAGTACTCGGCACCAGGGTCCAACTTGCTCACAATTACTTAATAAAGCCAGATTCTTTAGAATGATTTCATATAAACTAAGTGTCATCAGGGAGGTCTGTATGTCTTTGAAATGACCCCCTATGAAGACTGAGTCAGTCCAGCCTGCAGACACAAACGCATCCAGTTTTGGCTGAGCAGTGAGTCTGGATAATAAGACAGAAAGCTGTCCCTGTTACACCATACCTATTATCCCCAGCAGTTCCTTTCTTTCTTCTCAATTTCTGTCCTAATACAGTCACACAATGGTCCAAAGAGAAAAAGGAAACAGTCGCCAGTCAGACAGAAAGAAACTATCATTAGTAGCACAACCAGCACTTCTCAGCTCTTCTGTGAACTTCGGCATTCATGGAGCTCAATGGCCTCTACAGAGGGTGGTTAGAAATCATTATCCCCAAATTACTGGTGGGGAAAATAAAGCATATTCTGGTGAATTAGCTAGTCCAAGATCACGCAGCCTGTGAGTGGCCAGTTTGGGATTAAACCCGTGCATCTGGAGTCCCAAACCACCAGCATCTCCAACAGGGTGGCAGGTTCCTACATTAACTATGCAGTGAGAACAAGGAGGAGCTGACACTGCTGAGGGCAAATGCTGGCCTTTAAATAGGACAAGTGGATAAAGTGGTCATAATTCTGCTGGTATTTTCAGGTGCTTCTGTGTCTCACTGAGTCAAAAAACTACCTAAATTCTTCCATTTTTTCCACACTGAATATTAGTGACCTGCTGTACCCCAGATCCCCACCTCTGCACAGTGGTGGGAGATTTTACTGGTGGTCTTCACAGATATTTACTGACAAGAGGCTCATGAATGCAGGGCTTATCGTGGCAGTGGCAGACCATGGTGTTTAACACTGTTTACCTTTCCATACCATGCTTAAATTTCCTTAGTCCCTTTCTACCCAAACTCATCCTATTTCTTCCCCACCACCAAATCTTTGTACAACCTCATTCTAGTCTTCCTTCCTCTGCTTCCTTATGTCCTTGTGCAGCACCATTCCTCAAGCATTTCCTCTCTTTCCTGCTTGACAGCTCCCACTCCCAGTCTCCTCGATGAACTTTCCATTTCAAACCCCCTTCAGCAATGCCTTCCTTCACTTTCCAGTCTCCCTTCCCAGGCAAATTCACTTGTCTTCTCCCACCATAGCCCTTCCTTACTAATTCTGCTCTCCCATCCCAATCATTCCTGCCTTCAAATTATACACATCCTATATGTATATCCATCCACACTTTCATTTCACCTGGTCTCTGTTTTCCCTATCCCAGCCTCAGCTTGCAGAAGCAGCTGAAGCAGAAACAGTCCAACCTCATCCCTGGAGTATCAGGCACCATTGCACTGAGTCACTTTGTGGGATGGATGCACATACAGTTTGATCAGCACAGGAAAATAATTAACCACTAAAATTTATATTTTTTCCCTCAGATTTCAAGGGGTTATAAACTGGTCTAAAAGAAGACCTGGGGAATATGGACAGAAATCTCAATTCCTTGATACAGAGACAAAAGAAGTATCATCTTGAAACCAGACAAACAAGTAATAAAAAATTGAGCCCAAGAGGTCCCAGCTGACAAACTGCAGGCACTGTAAAACACTGTGTCTAACAAGAGGTGTCAGACCATCTCAGTAACACACAAGCCTTTAAACTAAGAGAGTACTTTGCTGCTTTACTCAGGACATTAAGATAAAACTCCCCTCTCAGCAAAATCTATGCTGTTAACTCAACCTGTACTTATTCTAAGGAGCAGCAGAGGACATGTCTGCTGCACCCACTCCTCTCTGTAATTCACACACTATGCCTAACAACCTCATATCTGCTTTCTCCTGAAATACATCCTCTGCACACAAAACTCACAATATGGATTTTCCAAGCTCAATGCAACTGCACCAAAGCAGAACTCTCTATATAATATCCAGTGAAGTCTCCATAGCAGTATCTGGTTTGCCTTTAGATTTATTTTAAATCCATCTAATAATAAAACCTTCTGAAATTAAAATTACTTTGCTTTGCTTTCCTGACAGCTTAACAACTACAACTTAAGAAGAGGCAAGGACCCTCATTTTCTGGCAAAAATTTGGGGGAGAGAAAGAAACACTTTTGAAAAATACCAGTATAATGCTCTCAATGCAGGTAAAGTATTCCATGCAATTACATCACCTAGTGTGTTCTTTTTCTAGGCTCTGTTCCTGCCAAGCACCAAGAAATCAGAGCCTTTGAATCCTGCTGACATTCTTCCCCAGCAGTTCCTCTCTAGTAACCAATCAATGTAAAAACACTGTAGACCAAAATAAGAAAATTTTGTTTTCAAGTGAGAACTCAGTAACTACATACATGACAAAAACTACCTTATGAGCTGTGATATTCCTACTGTAAGTCATTTAAAAGCAAATTAGATGGAAAAAAGTATCACCTGGATTTGTTCACATACATGCAAAGATGTTTGATTTCACTTCAATTAAACTTTTTTTCATCATGAATAATCCATTTAACTAATCAACATCTGAGTTACTCTAAGGAACACTCCATTTGATATAAAATTAAATATAAAACAAGAGCAAAAAGTAATTAAAGGAGGACATTATTCAGCTGTTGATTTATTCTTTGCTTTTGGCATAACTATTAAGTAACTTCCAGCATTTGCTGGTTGTAGATCAAAAACTAAAGCTATGCCAAATAGAGTTCTCAATTTAACAGTTCAGTGCAAGTAAATTACTTTTAAAGACAATACTTCAAGGGGTCTTTCTGGTGTTAAATTACAGACTATGTTTTGCTCTCAGAAACCAAAAAAAAAAAAACCAAAAAGTTATGTACAAAGAAACCCGATACATGGATGAAGTTAGTAGAGGGGCTTGGATTGACACAATGTAAATTAAAACAATGCTGGATTCTTCTTTTCCAAAACTAAGCAAATAACCGTATCAGAGCTTTTTTGCCTGAGTCACTGGAGGTCATTCATCCAACAGTATGCCTAAAAAAATAAACAAACAAATCCAGCAGTCATTCAAGTAAGGAGTTGTTTTCTTTCAGATACCAAAAATACCCTCAGCAATGCTGCCATGAATAATAAGACAGTGCACAGGGGTTATTATAGGACAGGCTACAATCAAGTTCAAAAAGAGGAAACCTGTGGATGTCCTGCCTGACTTCCAGCACTACTGCTAGGAACACAGAATACCTCCTAAGGGAACAGCAAGAGCAGCAGCTGCTTTCCTTCATCAACACCCACTCTCTCCACACCGTTTTTGAGCAGAAGAGCAAAGGCACATTTAGCAAAGGTTCATGCATGCTCCTATCTTCCTTCAAGCTAGCACCAAATGACAAGACAAACAAATACAGAGGAAGCATATCAAAACAAAAACACAATGCAGTCATCCAAACACCCAAGAAACATCAGGAGATGGGACTTCTCTAAAGCTTGCTGAAGACAAACAACACATATAAAAATGAACTTGGTAATAAAAATTTAGCATTTCAGTCAGAATGGCTAGAACAAACTCTATTCTATTTTAAAATCTATTTTAAAATCTCACCATCTTAAATTTAAAGAGCTGTTCACACTGCAGTTTCACTGAATGATCCCATCAAAGGCTAATGCTATCCCTGAAGGATTACAGATATACACATGGCAATTCGCATTTCCATAGTGCATTTATAGCTCAGAGTGGCAATACATTTTTCAGGACTTTTTTTCCCCCAATTATTATAATGGTTTCTTGAAAGAAGGAATTTTAATTAGCTCTACAAAAGCTATGGCAATGGCAAATCAAAAGATTTGTACAAGATTAAAAATAGTAACATGAGAATTACTCCCTTCAAGGTGCAAAGGGCAAACCTACTGAATTCAATCATGCAGCTGTGCAAGGACACCAGATTTTACTCAGGTAAATGTCTCCTACAAGGCCCCTGGAAACCAACTCTGACATTCTGATAGTTTTCAGTCCATAAAATAAAACCTGGCACCCTTAATTACAAAAGCTTACTATAGGAAAGTGCATGACCCACTGCTCTGGCCATATGCTAATGCAGTCAGAAATGACTCAT
Organism: Oenanthe melanoleuca; assembly: GCF_029582105.1. NCBI lineage: Eukaryota > Metazoa > Chordata > Aves > Passeriformes > Muscicapidae > Oenanthe > Oenanthe melanoleuca. The sequence goes on along the minus strand of NC_079336.1, from coordinate 58,415,859 downwards.
CACTGTATCACAAAATGCCCAATGTCACAGACTGAGAAACTAAGCCTACAATGGGATTGTGACTTTTCATTGCCATCACATGAGGAGCGAAAAACTCAAGATCTATGACTTTCAGGAAAAGGACCAAGGGGGGAAAAAAAGGTAAACCATTTTAAGGAGGGAAAATAAAAAAAGTAAATAAAAAAAGAACAGCTATCTCAAGCCCTTTCTTATCCCAAAGTGGTCTATAGTGGTCTATAGAGAGTCTCACGTAGACTAACTAATTCAAGAGCCAGCAATTCATACTTCAGTCTTGGTTTATGTAACTGTATGAAGGTGCTGAACTGAATGCTCATGAGGTCTAGAGCATGAAAAGGCACTATACAGAGATTCTGCTGTTTCCTTAGCAGCTGAAAACCACGGTTTTCCTCTTCATTGAATTAACACTTTAGGAACAGTTTAATATACCAAAAAAGCAGCCTTACTGCCTTACAAGAAATCTAGCCAAAGAGATCCTTGTATTTCAAAGAAGCGACCCTATTTAACAGATCAGATGGCATCTATAACTGAATAAACTATGGATCAGTAATTCTTACATGTGGAAGAATGAGAGAGAAGAATATTTAACTACAAATGAAACCCCAGAAAACAGCAAAAAATAGTTGGGGTCTAGCATTTTATACTTAACTTTAACCCTCTTCCACCTCCACATCCAAGACCAAAGATTTCCTTGTAAAACATCTCCTCAGCCATGGGGACATCAATTTCTAGCAAGCTGTGAGCTACTCCATAAAGGCTAGGAAGAACACCCTGATGTAACCTAACAGGCAGGCAATTGTTTGGTTTTCTTTTACTTTTTTTTTTTGTGTCTATGGGGTACATTTTACATTGTATTATATAAAGCAAACTTCCTAAATAAAATCACATTTGTTTTTACCTTAAGCTGACTTAATGTGAATTATAAGACAAGTTAAAGAAATGCCTGGAAAGGGAGGTAGCAGATCAATATTTCAACATGTTTCCCAGGGTATTCCAGGAAGGTGGCTCAAAGCATGCAAATCTCCTCCCTGGAAACCATGGTTAGGGATGTAAACATGGCATTCAAAATACTTAGGAAAACACCTTCATTTCCAAAGAGTGTAACAGGCAGTGCATCCTTATATTAACAATAACAGCACATAAATTCTGAGGAAGAGTGAGTCATTCCTCAGACCACTTCTTGAAGACCAAACAGATTAATCTGGATTTACAACAGAGTTCCTGCTCCAGCTAAAAAGTATAACCCTGACATTACAATATAAACTGATATTAATTTAAAATTCAAGTTCCTACAGCATGTGTATTTTCCTCACCTTTATTCATCTATTTAACATCTGTAACACTTCATCTCTTTTATCAGTGTATATCTCTCCCACTTCTGTACTCCTGCCTCTCCTTTCTCCACATTTTGATTCTTACAATGATTTCAGTGGTTTACTTGCTTTCCAGCACCATATGATTAACTACAAAGTAATTTCTTTTTGTTATCTGTGCTTATTTGAAAGCTCCAAAATAGCAACTGCAGCCAAAGCTGATAAATGGCCCAGATGGAAGGCAGTGCCTCTGCCAGGCTCTGGCCGAGTGACCAACAGGGCATGAACCACATGGTGGGACATGGACATGGAGGTCTCTGTTGAGCACAGCCCAGGAGCACAGTCCCAGAGTCATAAAACTCTCTGGCATCAGCTGCTTACAAACATACTTTTAGGAAGTTTAGGAAGAAAAATAAGGACAAATAAAAACTGCAGTCCTTTTGTTTTCACTAAAATACCTTATTCCATTACTCCGAAGTAATCACCCTTAGGTTCCAGCCCCATCTCTACAGGTTGGTGGGTATATTTACCTGTATCTTCTACATGACACAGTGTACTGCTCATATTGAAATCTGGCTTCCTGGTAAGCAAAGAAGAACAACATATGAGAGAGAACTAAAGCTTTACAGACTAGGAAAGGGATGAACAATCTGAGTTTACATCTGGCTACAGGGCACGCTTTACTCTCTGCAGTTGGTCTCCTTCAGTTTTTGAAAAGAAATCCTGAACATGAAATGTCAGAAATACTGCCTGCAATACCAAAAGTGAGGTTGGAGAGCTGAGGACAAGTGGAAAAACAGTGACTTGTGGCTGAAAGAAGAGCTCTATTATTCTCCATGCTTTTCTTTCCTTTTTGAAACCAAGGCCACTTCTTCCTTGGGCTGTTAAAGGCTAAGAAGCTTGTGTTCAAACCTAACTTAGCACAAAACTACCAAATTTAAAAGACAAATCTTACTGAAATCAAATAAAATTAAAAAAAATAATAATTTTTTTTCATTCAGTAAATTCTGATATTACAACATTAAAAAAGTGGATTGTCCACGGTAGCTAATAAAGACCAATTTGCTACACATTCCTTTCTTTCAGTAACTGCCAAAACACTCAGCTGGGTCAATGAAAATTTACCTTCAGCACCTGGAATCTGCAAATTCAAGCACTTTAAAAAATTGATATTTTTCTTAGTATTTGAAAAATGTGGCTTTCAAATAATAACTACCACTGCAACTTAAAAGTGCTGGAGTTCATATAATTTTCTTTTACAGGCTTATTACAGTTAAGCACACATTCATGGAAGGTGCTCTCTCAAGCCTGATTGAGATCTGAGTCAACAGTCTCAATCAACTGGCTCTTGAGAATTAATATTATCTAAGTGTCCAAATATCAAAAATCAAAAGAGATGAAAAGGGTAAAGAAAGAGGTAGAAACCAGTGGTGACCTGAAGAAAATGTAAGAAGAAATGCATCAAGGGCAAGGCATTCCTACCTAGGAAATTAGCTTAAGGGCATACAGACAGGTGCAAAGTGGAAGCCTGAGAGACAACAAACACAGAACATGGAATATAATATCATAATGGTTTAACCCAATGGTTGCCAGCGGGGTCAGGGGGAGATTCGGAAGGGTAAAAGGCAGAAAACTTGTGGGTGTAGATAATTGAACAGGGAAAGCAAAAGCCACGTACACAATTAAAGCAAAACAAGGACTCACTGCTTCCCACAGGCAGGCAGGCAGGCATTCACCTGCCTCCAGCAGAGCAGGGTCCCATCACACATAATGGTGACTTGGGACAAACATCATCACTTCAAACATTCCCTCTTTGCTTCTTCTTCCCCCCACTCTATACACTGAGCACAACGTCATATAGTCTGGAATATCCCTTTGGTCTAAAATATCCCTATGGTCAGTCTGGGTCATGTGTTCCAATTGTGTCTCCTCCCAAACTTCCCTGCATCCCCAACCTTCTTTCCAGTGTGGGAGTATGAAAAGCAGAAAAGGCTTGGCTCTGTGTAAGTCCTGTTCTGTAACAACAAAAAGATCTCTGTATTATTAACGCTGTTCAACACAAATCCAAAACACAACTTCATACTATGTTCTGTAGAGAAAATTAACTCCACCCCAGCTGAAACCAGCACAGACATTTAGAGATGCAAAATTACTGTTTCAGAGGGGTTTTTATCCACGAAGCCACATTACAGAACTAACTGAACTCTGAAGATTTATAACAGAAGCCTATTAGAAGAGCAAACTTTTCAAGCAGACAATTCAGTCAGAGTGCCAATATTACAGAGACAAGAAACAAACACAGACCCTGCATTATAAAGGTAATAGTAGAGACAATGAGATGCATAGATGATGACTTCATAAGTTTAAATTTCATGCATCATTCTACTAAGAAATATTGATGTACCTTCAGCATCTCTTCCAGCTAATGACCTAGGGGCAATCCTAACCCTAAATGTCTTTCCACAGAAATGCACTGTGGAAATAGTTGCTAAGTGCAGCATACCAGCACAGTATTTGTGTAAATGTGTCTAATCTTACACACTTGGGCATTGTGCAGGCACTGACAGATAGAGCACACTTTCTACTTAGAGCTCTACCCATGAGGAATCATGGCCAGTAGGTCTTTGTGGCCCTGCAGTTATACAAATAAACCTCAGGTTTACCCTCCAAATTCATAATTGCAATGTTCTTTTTTTTTAATTGTCCTTTCATCTCAATTAAAAATAACATCTAGTAAGATGTATCTGGTAAGTATTACATGTCAGTTACTCTGGTGTCCCAGTTCTGACACCCAATGCCACAGGGGATATATCTTCCTTTTTTTTTTTTTTTTTTTTTTTTTTTTTTTTTTAAACTATTCATAAAATCTTCACGGAAATACTGAATCACCTCTACATAAACAGGGTGTGGTGAATTCTTTCCATTTCAGAGGGAAATTTTCCATGTGATTTTGAAAAGGCAACTAGCCAGGGACTACAGCACCATTTGTTACTCTTTTTATCCTATTTAGAGGTTCTCAATAAACTGCTCTTTTTAACCCAAGTCCTGACCACAAGGCCATTTGATTTCATTAGGAATAAATGGAATGCTATATGTAAACTGCTTCATCTGTTTTTCTAAAGAGGTCTGCCTGTGGCTGCCCTGGAAGCGGACACAGTGAATGCCATCAGCAAAAGAGATTAAAGTATCCCTCATGACAGCTTGAGAGGCAGTGCTTCAGAAAAATAATTTAAGAATGACAAGATTATTGCACAGGCCTGCTGCAGCCTTATTACTTTTTCAAAAGCTTTATGCAAAGGGTTTATGACACACAAAAAAATATTACTGAGCACGTTTTAAATAAATGACACCTATATATATACAAACATTATAAATTCCTATATTTCTATGCAGTATTACAGTAATAAAATTGAAAACATTGTCCTAGTCACTGGTAACAAAACTGACCAAAGCTCACAGAGTTACATGGTTGTACCTGGGTCACAACTGTAGCCCTTTCTGACATTAGGAAAATAAAAGGGCATAAATAAAGGCAGCAGAACTGGCAATTGTCCATCTGATCTTTGTGACTGAATAGAATAACAAAAGCACCATTAAATGTAAATAAACATACCAATGACTCTAGCTCAGTACTACACCTAAACCCAAACATTAACTGTGTTTACTGTAGTAAGACTGTGGTATATGCTCACATGTTTCCATGGAGTGTGGATCATAAAACTTGGCTCTTCATCTCACTTCCTGTCCCATAGTCAATGTTTTGTACCACACACTGTGCTATCTGGACTTAGGGGAGTTCCAAAGTCACAATTCTTGGAGATGCTCAAAATCTTGACTGGACACAATGCTGGTTTGCCCCAGCAAACACTGCTTCAAGCACAGGGGTTGGACTAGACAATCTCCAGAGGTCCCCTGAAACTCAATTATTCTGTGATTCGACATAGTTACAGCTTGAGTAAACTCAGGACAATGAGGCTTTATCCCATTCAAATACTGGTGTTGGAGTGGAACGGTTTTTTTCAGAAATATAATCAAACACAGAGGAAACAACTATGGCCACTCTACCTCATTATAAGCATATACATAACTATATGTTTCATGTTCACGCACACAAATACAAAGAGGTCTGATTTGGGCTTTTCTTGGAGGAGTGGAGTGGTGGAGGTCATTGTTAAAATATCCCATGCATTTTTATATCAGAACTGCCAAGCCTTCTATGCCACTATAAATGACACACCCATATATATGAACATCACACACTTTAAAATTGTGAAAAGGGGACATAATTTTTCCTTCTGTGTATAAAACTCTTCATTATTTATTTCTGATAGGCTACAGTTAAATACAGGCTGGACAGTATTCCAGAAAGAAAAACCCTCTTTCTTAAATGTTTCGTGCAATTCCTGCTTCTCATGAAAGTTTGAAAGAGCACAAATTGCACAAATTCTCCAGTGCAATCAATAAGCAAAGACAAGACAAACAGGATTATGTTCCTCTAAGAATTTTCTTAAATATGGAATATTTCAGGATATACACACAAAAAAAATAGCAATAAACTGCTTTCTTCTCTCCTACATTATCTTCTAAAGTAAGGTTCAACTCATATCAACAGCTTCCTCAGAAAAAGCCTAGTTAAAGAGCAGCCTTTAACATGATGGTCTTACTAAATTCCTAATGTACATGTGTCTGTAAACATACTATAATTTTAAGCATTTTGTGAGACAAGATGACAAAGCACCATCCACTTCTCCTTTTTCCAATTCCTGATCTGTAAGATCTGGAAGTCAAAGAGGCATAAGCACATTTCTGGTGTCGTGCTGCCCAAACCTTTTTTCCTCTCCTGACGTCCATGTCAGTCACACAACACCAGTGAGTGCATCCTGTACCTAGCACATGTATTATTCAGGAGGTGTTATCAAATTGTGGACATGTCAATGTCAATCCTGTGACTTCAGTGTCTCTGCATGTTCCACACTAACAATGCACTCACACAGCAATGCCTTACTACAGTAATATTCTGCATTCTCAATTTAGTATTTTAAAGCTGAAGCACTGAATTTGATGCTGAAGCATCTCAGAAAATACAGATTTTTCATATCTTTGCTACCAGACAAAACTATACTGTTCCTAGTCAGATCCTTATTCCCAGGGTTCATTATGGTCCCATAGACCTGAATGATACTGCTGAGCCCAGCTAACAGAAGGCTGCTCCAGAAAGGAACTGTTCCTGTCCTGCCTTTTCTCCTAGCACTCACATAACCCCAGCTGCTAAGAATAACTCCTAGCACTCACATAACTTCAGGGGCTAAGCTGGCAGGAAAGAGAAAAATAAATAAAGCAATTAAAAAAAATAAATAAGGGTGAGAGAAGAGCCTGCTTTTTGCCAGTAACCAGCCACTAAATTGGCACAGCTGTACAGGAGACAGTAGCCTGTCTCACAGCCATGATTGTCATCATCACTCTCAGCTACACCTCTTCATCAGGCCTTGGAATTACACCACCAAGGGAAAAACCACTAAAGGCTTAGAGAACTACATATCTACTTCTTAAACATAGTTTTCCTGAAAACATTTTCTAACCCATTACTTAATCATAAATGTGTATTTTATTTTGCCATAGTTTGTCCTTGAGCTTTTTATTTCAACATCCACTTACACTCACAAAGATCCATCACAACTTAAATTCTGGCAAGAAAATCATTAGGAGGAGATGTGTAGCAGTGATGATAATTACCAGGCTAAACTACAGCCAATCTATCAAGCTCCCAAAACCAGATAATCCATGTCTATGCTCATTAAGACAATAATTGAAAGATGTCCCAAGGCCTAGAGAACAGAAGATATGACTGAATGTTTACAATGGTCCCTTCTAACCTCAAAGGCCTGTGCACTCCTGGCCAAGAAACAACTGGAAAGAAAACAAAGCTTCAGAGTTCCTGCCCCATGACTTCAGAGCCCTCCAGAGGGAAGGGAGAAGTGCTGAAGACAGTCCTGGCACAGCTTGTGTCCCCAGCCATCTTTGTGACTGGCAAGCCTCGACCCTCAGTGGCCCTGCAGAGACCAGACCAGCTGCCCTGGTCACTCTGTTGCCCAAAAGTGGCTGTCAGGGGGCAGAAGGTACCAGCCAAAAGGTTCTGCCTCTGCTGCTATCCTGTCTCTCAGGCTTTCCAGAAGGGAAAAGGAAGGAAAAAGAACTAAAAAACAGCCCAACATCTGATCGTTAAGGCAATGCTAAAACAACCATTTTGATCAGCTTTCAGTTGAATGAAACCACTGATTGGTATGTTTTTCCAGCCATGGACAATCTGGCAACAATTCCTTAATTTCAAAACCTTTAAGCATCTGCTAATTTACCTGATCAACCCCTCAAACCCTTACAAACAGGGTGTGTACCCAAACTGATCCTTATTATTGATAACATTCTTGTCACACCCATCCTACCTTTGATCACTTAGTAGCATTACTAGTTCTACAGATATTCTGGAAACATTTAAAAAAAAAAAACATCTATAGCCACGATCTGCCAACATTATCTAAGCTGCCCTTCCATAACCCTTTGTAGTCAGAGTTTGAGTCATGACCCAACACTTTCAGCACTTTTTATTAGAAGTTATCCCTCTTTGCTGCCTCATCCCAGAATTGAGGTGGAATCTCTGGAGATGACCTTGTTTCTGCTCAGAGCAGGGTCAGCTGGAGCCCCTGCTCTGGCTCAGGGCTGTGTCCAGTCAGGTTTTGAGTAGCTCAAGAATGGACACTGCTGCCTCTGTGGGCAACACCCTCCAGCATCTCATCACCCAAGTGACAATGGAAACACGGATTGTGCTGCAGTATTTAGAGGGCTAACTTAATAGTGAGGGGGAACAGTAGGCACTGTTGGCAGAATTATTAAACACCAGTAGGTGGATATGTGCATTGAAGATGCTATTCCAAGCCTTGATGGACTCCAAATACTCTGCATACACTATGCTGCTTTTCATGTATCACACATTTCATCCTGCAAGCAGTTCACTGTATTTCAGTCTTGAGCCTCTGAAGTTTCAGTGAAATGAAAGCTACACATTGTTTCCAGAAGCTAATTATCCTCCTGCTAATCTTGTTATTGTCAGCATCACTCCTAAATTATTTTACAAAAATCTTTCCATACTACAGAAAAGCATAATATAGAAAAATGTTGAAGCATATCCAGTCTTTTCCCCAAACCATGTTTATTTATTACCCTTCTGAACAGTAGACATTAACTAGTTTCTATTTTCAGTTGTAAATTTGGGAGTCAGGGAAGAATATAAATATATTTGTTTTTTACCTTTGCTGTGGCTCATCGTTATGCTGAGGCATTATTGCTATTTGCCAGGAGGTAAAAGATGAAATTAAGTGGGAAACAAGTCATGCAAATGGAAGAGATAACAGACTGTGAAGTGCACCAGCCAAAAATCCCCAAACATAGCATGTTTTCTTCCTTCAAGACAATTATTTTCAGATGACCTTTCTCAATTTTATACCAAGTGCTACAGACCAATAACCATGTAACTTAAAGAGATCAGCAAAATATGAGTTCTATGCAAAAAAAGCCTGTCCAGAGATGGATTACTGCAAGTACTGCACGGGAAGATATAAAAAAATTCTATTAATTAGACAGATAAAGTGTGGTTAAGTAAAAGAAGGTTGACTGCAAGTTTAAGCTAACATATAATAATGCAAACATTAGGAAATGCCTAACTTTAAAAGCTCTTGTCATTTGCCTAATTATGTATTTTTAGCATTCTGTGTTGTGAGACAAAATAGTCCAATGCATCCAAAACTCATTGCAAACAATCTCTCTCAACATCTCATTTAAGAACATTAGATTCAACTTATAAAAGTTATATAATTTCAGGGGGAAAAAACTGCTGCACTGAAAGAATGCAACATTTCCTGGCTGTGGCCAAACCTGCTTTTGGAACAGCAGGACTGCAGGCGTGCACCTGCTCCTGGCTGCTCTGCCCACAGGCACCAGAGCATTCCTGTCCAACGGGGCACAAAGCACAAAATTCAAAGCACAAATAATTCAAATATGCAAATAACTATTTGCAAGGCTGGCTGAAATCTTAGTCTCTGAGTCTCTTTTCCTTTCTTTTTTCCCCCTGATTTTTTTCCCTTTATTTTCTGAAGAAAAAAACCCCTGTACCCAAGTTAGGAAAAAAAACCCCTTCCACAAAATATTTCCATTCATTTGATTAATGTTTATTCACAGGTAAGCAGCAAGGTATAGTTGCTAAAATGCAGGCATCTACCACTCGATTTTCTAGGCACTGAAACTTTCTAGCAAATATAAACCTTTACATGATTAAAGTAATGGAGGATCACTAGTCTCAGCAGTCATAGATGCAGTGCATAGCTCTCCCAAGGCATTCAGCTTGGCTTTGTCAAGTATAGATTTTTTTTCAGATAATCCCCACCATATACATCATGATTCACCCACACAGCACTAACCTGTGTGCATCTGTCTGGATCAATTTCAAGAATGGTTTTCATCCCTTACTCCTCCATATTAACAGATCTTAAGGATCAAATTCAGGAACAAAGACAGTACATTTACATACAAATGAGCAGTATTCTAATCCAGTAGCTTCATTCTCTGACTCCTCTGGATAATTCAGATGCTATTTTTATTTTTGCAGCAGATTATCTCTGTCTTTCAAATAACTAGATATATTGAAGGTCTGCCCAGGTGCTTCCCTAACAGATTTCATCCACCACACAACTTATATTTTAGCTCAGCAGGAGATTGTGTCTTTAAAAATAAGAAAGGAGGCTAGTAATGAAGTGAGACAAAATCTGAATTGCATATTTATGAACTGAGATTATAAAATGAGCTAATAATCAGAAAAGTAAGTATTTACTAACATGTTTCAGCAGGCAGTAAAAATAGCATTTCAAGATTTGTCTATAAAAACACAGTTGGGGAGGGGGAGAGAACATTTATATCTATCTTAAAAAACGAATTTCTAGTTTTGCTCTGATACTGCAGAAATACCAAATACCATTTTTATACATTGTAAGGCTTTCCAAGTAAACCAAAAATCCAATCACAGTTACATATGAAATAATACCATATATACCAACATCTGCAAGTGCAACACTTGCACAAAATGCAGAACTCAGAGGCAAGCCTAGCTATAAATCACATTAAGAATAGGTTACTAAAATGCTGAAAATCTTGCTTGAAATCCCTGTGTCGCAAGGGATCTCACTGTAAGAACCCCTCACATACTCTAAAAGCTTCCTGAAATCTCATGCATCATTCAAAAATTCTGCCTATTTATCTGCCTAAGAATTAATGGCTCTTTCTAAATTAACAGCGACTGATGACTTTTGCTGTGTAGCAGAAAATTCCATTAGAACCCCAAAGCACAGGGATGGTCACATCCCAGTGCACTGAAGGAACAGTGATGCAATCCAGCTTTAGGAAGGATGACAGTCCCTTTCTTTCAAAACAACCACCATTCTCTGTAGGGAAGAAAAAATGCCACATGGAAAGGCTTTGCTAATCAACATGTAAGGCTTTCTTTTTGTTCTCTAGCTATAAACTTGGGGGAAAAAACTGGTAGAAAATACAGATTTTTACATGTTTTGATTAGCCAGCCTGATCTGAACTGGAATACAACACTTTTATTCACAGACACAGCTTTCTGACCACTAAAGCACATCACAGAGGACCAGTAATTCATACATTTTAAATTTCTGAGCTTAGAGGAAAGCCAAATACATGAAATTTAACATTAACTCCAGGACTTTTCATGTTTGGGGGACTCTCTCCTTCATGTCAGGCTGTATGACTCCCAGTATTTAAAACATTTTTGTAGATTCACCTAAATTAACTGTGCACATTCTAAACATGACTTTCATCTTAATGACGGTTTGCACTGGGAATATAGGGTTGAAAAATTAACTCTCTAATAAATTCAACTTTTTTTTTCTGTTGAGTTCATATGATAACAATTTCCTGATTAAAGCCTTCAGCAGTCTGTGGGGACTTACACTAAGTACTAACCTAAAGAGCTCTCTTACTTATTGTGAGGTTTATAAATAGGGAATGGAGCTAATTATTTCTGCCACTACTTACAATAGTTCTCTAAGGCTTCAACTAAGACAAGGATCCCACAGTGCTAGATTTTGTGCAAATACTCTAAAATAAAGTGTCCCAAAAGTTTAAAATCTATATATGAACAAAAGGGTGCAACAAGGGAATTAATATAACTCATGCTTTATAAAGGGAAAATCAAATCAGAAAAAGATTAAATGACTGACCAAAACAGTCACTTACCAAAGACTGTGCAGGTGGAGCTGGTCAAATCACCAATTATTGCTCACTGAAAGAATCCTGTCACCCTCCTTGACAAGCTTTTATAGATAATGCTGAAAACTCAGTGTCACTCGCTACACAGGGAGAAGCTTCCTTGGCCATAAAGGAGCAACCTTTCAAGGTGCCTAAATGAACCCAAACCTTTTATCTACACACAAACCCAAACAGTGAATGAAAAGAGCAGAAACAATTCACTGCAAAGAATTGACTAAGAAAATGTCTCCTCTAACCCCAAAAACATTAAAATTGAAACTGGAAAAAACAAAGTCTTTCCATTCCTTCTATAAGCCAGACCTGCTTGGCTTAGCTGACACTAAAGATGCAGCTCAGATGAGAGCACCTAAATCAACAGAAGCTTACTCTGAACTTTATGCTTACCACAGCCATCAAATAACTGATACCTAATGTGTTTCTTATTTTAATTTTAGGAGAGCTTCTCAGCCAGTTGTTTTGCTGTCACATCTCAGAAACAATAACCCTGGTCCTAAGACTCTAATGGAAAGGAGCCTCATCTGTCCTATAATTACACAGACTTAAATTAACAATTCTATTATCTTCCCTGGCAATTCAGTCTACTGGATAACTGCTCTTGCATTTTTAATCCACGTACCCTTAATTTTCCAGGCTGCAACAACATAAGTTCACTATTTCTTTTACTCTGAACAGCCAGTGCAACCAAGATCCCAACTCCTATAAAAGTGCTTTCCACAGACAGCCTTCTTTCAGCTCCTTTCTTACTTCCCTCTAAAATATATGATGGCCTTGTGCTTCTCTTTTCTCCTCAAATAGCATTCAGAACTAAACACAAGGCCATGTTAAAACCTAGCCACTGCCACATAAAATTCACACGATGAGCTTTACAGGTTAATCTTTGCAGTGTACAAGACTGAAGAGTCCACAAACTGCAAAGAACCCAAAGACCGAATCAGTGAACAGCTCATGCACACAATCTGAAAAAGCAAAATGGACAGCAACCTCCAAAAGAGAAGAAATGGTGCTAATTCCTCTACAAAATTAATTTTGTAGGGGCTCAGGTGGCTCATCTGACCCTCCCCAGAGCTAACAAGCTCTAGGTCTGGTGCAGAAAAGCCAGTGAGCACCAGTTACCTTCTTGCCCCTTAAGATCATCTCTGCTCTTGTATGGAAAGCTTTACAAACACTCACTCCACTGCAGCATTAGGGAACGCAGCCTCAGCCCAGGAACTGACTCCAGAAGAGATCACTGCATGTATCTTCAAAGCAAGGTCAACTATGAGATCAAAGCCTATTCTTGTCTTATATTATTATTATAATCACTATTATATTACAATTACACAATATATTATATATTGTATAGTGCATATAGTATATTATTCCATTATTTTATATCATGCATATGTAATAACTTACAATATCTTATTATATATTGTCATATTTTTATTATTATTATGAAATTATTATTATAGTCAATTACTAACAATGCAGTTCTAATCCTTCAAAACCTACTCAGGTTGATTTTCATCATTAGCCTGTACTTACACTTTTTAAATTTATGCTTCTTTAAGTATAATACAGAGTAGAAACACAATTAGTTTTGTATTTTTTAGCACCTTTAAGTTTGATATGTGAAATGGGCATTGCTCTTCAAAGCTGCAAAACTCCTGACAAATTTCTGTGGCTATGTGCTACAACTCTCCTAACTTTCAAACGTTGTTAACAAACCTCTTGCTGCATGCTAGTCAGGGATTTAAACAGTAATTTTCAAACAATTTGCCAGGAACCCTGTACTATCACAGACAACTGGCAGTGACAAACATTTAACATAGGTTAATACTTCTCTTCCATAGGCTTTTTGAAGTCTTCTTACTTTTGAGCAACAAGTCATGATGCCAAGCTGGTTTTGGAAGCTTCCACAGTAAATGCAAGCAGGCTAGGTATTCTGCTGTAGGAAAGAGAGGAAATCCCACTATATGGTTGTGTAGTTAAAGACTTATTCATGAAGCCTGTGCATAAAGTAGAAACTTGGGTCACAGACAAATTTAATTCAGGAATTTTGTGACATTTGGGTACTCGGTGTTTCATCTGCCATAGTGTTCTTTCACACTTTTTAAAATATATTGTACCCACTCATTTCAACACTAGAACAGGTGCAACATGCCAAGCAACAGCCTAGTACAGTCCTATTTTAGGTAAAATGAAAGCATTTAATGAGTGAGAAGGTGGCTTACCATCACAGATGCTTTCAACTTCAATAAAGCAAACCATTTGGGCATTGGACTTTCCTCTCAGAATAAAAGATAACTAAGACACTTAAAAAAGAAGCTCATTCTAAACTGCTACCTCTGTAGTAATACAATTAGTGACAACTGCCATCTGTCATTAATATGCTGTAAGCAATAAAACATTACATAAAAATATAGCAATTTTTCTTTCACTACTAGCTCATTCTCCTGAAGAAAAATCCTAATATACAGTAATTATTACACATAATATTTTTAAGGCTATGCTGTCTTTTCACAAATACATTATTCATTGTGAAGCTAAAACCATCATTGATTCTGTTGCAATCAGAGAATTTTAATTGTTTTCATTGAGCATCAGAAGGGCTGACATAGTTCCTGTGGCTCTGAAGCCAATTTTCATGTATTGCCTGGGCACTGTATGTAAAGAAAAGTAGAAAAAAAATTATGTAATTTTTTTATCCATGGCAACTGCCACTGAACAGACTGTGCAGAAGTGGCCAGTTTAGCATAGCCCAAAAGGAGGCATAGATAGTTAACCTGCTTTACAGAACTATTAAGCAGCCATCAATCCAAGTGCCTTCACTGATGTGGCTGCAGTTTCCCTGAGAGGAAAATTTGGCTCTTTTTCTCAGTCTGCCTGCCCAGGACTGCAGGAGCTGGAACTGCTACTGAGCTGCACTCTCAGCCCAGCTTTCAGCTTGGCTGTCATTCTTCTGCTTGAATATGAAGCAGTGGTGACAGGCTCTGAAGCAATCCCCAGCCTATAGCTAGACTGAGAAAGAAAAAACAACCACAACCAATCCAGAAAAGGTAGCAACAGAAATGCATAGAAGTACTATGAAGTTAACACTCCAAAATTAATAACTTACTTTACGCTATTAAAATGCATGGTAGTACTGTTCTCCTAAAGGCAGAATAGAAATTAAATTTAAGGAGGATGACCAAAACTAAATAGATTTTCACCAAGCTCCTCACAAATTAGTTCTGTGTTTAGATTTAATAATTTACTGTTTTCCTTTAGAAAGTGCCCTAAAGCCTAAAAATATTGTAGGTGACAATCCCTATACCTGGTCTAAGCTACAAAAATAGACAACATATAAAACAGATTCACATAAACATATAATTCCAAGAACAGCTATTATGCAGACAAGTTTTTTTCTTTTTCATAACCCAACCTGAATGCATTAATTTTCTACAAATCAGATAATTTAGGTGATTTTTCCACTATGTTTAAAAGGTGTAACTCAGCTGCATTGCACTTTGTATTTTGGTCTCTCACAGTCCATATATAAGTCAAAAAGGGCAGCATGTGTTGAGACATCTTCTCACACGAAGGATTGATTTTGAGGCACTTTTGGTTGCAATTCAGCAATCACATGAAACAGTACTTCAATTTTCCTTTGCCCAGAGGAAAAGACTGAAATAATTGATTTTGTGAAATATCTGCAGTCCTTCTTTAGAACAATAACAGACACTTAAAAAGACTTCTGACAGTACAAGGAAGACAATACTGGGAGTGGAGCATCTGGTTATCTCTGCACACAGCTACAAGCAGACTGCCTTTGGGTCCCATTAACTGCTACCAATTAATCTGTATCAAGTAGCCCTCTGCATTTCTCTTGACAGCTACATGTAGAGGGTTAGTATTTCAGCAGTACTTTGAAGCAATTACAGATTATCGATGATGTTGCCACTAGATATTTACTTAAGAGGTAAGAAAAAAAAAATCACAAGGACTTAATATTTTCATTTCCTCAGTGAAACAGAAACTCGCAATACCTAAGACAAAAGGAGTGGACATTTTTTAACTGCATGGGAGAATTTTTATTCTTAGTGTGATCAATTTCCAAGTTATTGAATTCTGCAGTGAACTTGGTATTACAGTTTGTGACCTGCTGGTGGCCAAATGTGATGATGCACTGTCATGCTGCTTTGGGTTCCTACAGCTTTGAGGAGTTTAATTCTTGAAACTCATGATGCAAACACTGACACGATGATTAAAAGAAATCATCATCATCACAGCTTGCACTGACATACTAATAGCACTAATATCAAACTATTTTTTTTAATGTAAATGACAACCTGCAGAGCACATTCATTCTCCAGGAGATCACATAAGCTTATTGACTTTTGCAGCTTTCAGTCTCTTGATGTTTTTTTAATGATTTCTCTAATGTTTGTAAAAAACCAGAGCTGCTTATTTAGGTTTTTCCTACTGGACTCCTAGAAAAGAACATTCAAAAGCATAGTTCTACAAATAATGAAAGGATTGAACAGTGCTGGCCATCACGGATCTTCCAAGAAAATTAAAATCACCTAAAATTAAGCCCATTAACAAGCAAACAGCTTGACTGCCTAACTAGAAGTCAATGCAGCTTCAAGTCATCAACCAATTAAAAAACTTTATTTAAAAAAAGCCCTTAACTTTTGAAACAACTCAGCAAAAGCTTCCCAAGGCATGGAAGATGTGAGGACCAAAGATGTTCATATGAAAAACAAGCTTTTCTGCAGCTTTTCTGAACTAAAACAGTAAAGCATTATAAATAGATCATAACAAAAATAGTATCTGCCTATAAAAAGAAACATGCAGTCCCAGTCTTGAACACATCTATTTACTCACTACTGGAAATTCCTGGAAGACATCTGCAGAAAAGAAAGGCTGTTTCCTGCTCTGGTTCAAACACTACTCAATACCATTAAATAGGAGGAGGGATAAAGAGAACAGGGGTCTTGCAGAATATTTTGTTTTTCATTATTATTGGAATGAGCAATTGTGCTTTAATCTCTTTTCTTCCTCTGCTGATCTCGCCCATCTCAATTCTTCCACCACACTTCCAAAACAATGCTGCCATTGCACAGCAGCCAGAGAAACATCCTATATGCTCCTGCAGCAAGTCAAACCATTTACCTACATGGTAATTGCTACCAGACTTCTAAAGTGAAGTTCCTGCTGTGAATGGCTTCTGCTAAATGGACATTATTATTATGACTTTGTTTTTTTCCCAAGCAAACATATGCCAGACTCACCAGAAACACTTTTTTTTTCTACTGACTGAAGCAATTTAATCCCAACTGACTAGTTTTACTTGCAATTAGCTTTTTGAATCTTTTCCATTTATGAACCAGTACAGAATTTGTAATTGGATGGTTTAACTTTTAGAAACTGTAGACAGCACCTTTTCCCATAAATGCTGAAATCCAAACAGGCCAACTAAATAGGGACTAAGATGTTGCTTAACCCAATGTTCTTTTTTTTTCCCCAATATTAAGACGACCTTCTGTTTCCATGGCATTTTCTTTCTTTCAAGGAGATCTACAAAGGCAAAGTCTGGTTTCTCAGACAGCAAAAAGCAATATTCCTTTCATAAACTTAACCATTCTTTCTTATTAAAGTATTATTTCAAGTTGCTCCATAAAAATCAAATTTACCTTGTAGCAGGCAGCAAGAGAGTGAGCTGAACTGCAGATGGATTTGCATCCATCAGTTACAGTTATGTGGAAAGGAAATATAGAAGCAAAATCCAGTATCTTGAAAAACAATAACTCCTATATGAAAGCAAAGATGCAATCTAAATTTTATTAAACTCCACAGTCACAGAAGACTCAAGTGTTATGTAAATCTCTGATATGGAGAATGAAACACAATATATTTGATTACTGCTGTGTCACATATCAGGGAACTAAGATAGCATTTCATATTACGTATGCTTTTTTTAAGTAATAAAAAGATACTTTTGCCATTCAGAAAAAAAAGTAAATAAATACTAAATTTTAGAGCTAGACATAGGGAAACAATGTGAAGTTTTGAATATTATCCAAAAAAGGAAAAAACTAAGAAAAATATGAATTGCACCCCTTATGGAAACTAGCATCACAAATAGTCATTAAGTGATTCTGAGAAAAATTATGAAACATTCAGCTTTATTCCCAGCTAAGCCATCTATCCCAAGCAACATAAGATGTAGATATGAAGATAAACGGAAATAATAGGGAGAGGGGAACTAGAGCACAAATTAATGCAAGTAATAAATTAAGCCCAGTGGTCCAAAGATACAACAGCACTTAACACTTCCACTGCTTATTTCACATTCAAAGCAATGAAAATGTGAACTAACCAGAATAAAAAAATACTGTACCATTTAAAAAAGCTGTAATTCGCTCAAGCTACATTGATAATTACTAATTCAAGTCACAGAATGAAGTTTGAAGAAGTAGACACAAAATTTCCTTCAACTGGAAATTATTTCTCTGCTTTTCAAGCCAAAGCTCATAGAAAATGCAGTAAGGTCAGCCAATTAGTTGGTATCTGTCTTGGATCACACACAGTATTCTGTGTCTTTGAAAGTAGGCTTTTCCTCCACAGCCCTTTCCAAAGGGCTTTACCTTGTCTAACTTTGCATGCTTGCAATGTTTCTGGCCCTCAGTAAACCTTCAATCAATATTTTTTTCATATCCCTTATCAAAAGCAAATAACATTCTTCCAGCCCGCAGCTCAGACTGAAGGATTGATTTTAAAGAGTATTTCTTCCTAAAGTGAGTCATCTTAAAATGCCAGTGCTTCCCATTTTGTGTCAATGTCATAATAATTTTAGACCAACCACAGATGCCAATGGATTTACACATGAAGCCCTGCCAAATAATCAGATTTGGCTGGCAATTAATCTCTCCATTAATTCTGCATTTCTACTTAAAAAAAAATAATTTCTCAAACAAAAGACTTTAGAACTCACCCAAGAATACATTAGTAAGCATCCCAGTGAGTCATGAACACTGAATACTCAGTGCTGCTAACAAGGCCCCAGCAAGGCTGTTTCTGAACATTATCCTCCATAATGAGATGTTTAATCAACAGTGCTATGCAAAACCTCTATTCTGCAGCTAGGGAACATAAAACCCCAAAGTCACACTGGTCTGAAGTTTCCCTCCCTCCATTTATCACTGAAATAAAGACTATTAAACATTTATTTGGAAAGCTCATTTTAATATCTACAGGTGAACATAACTTTTTACAAGTAATCCACTATGTTGGCTGAGTATTTTTATGCAAATAGCAATAAAATGTTGCTTTTTAAAATTAAAGGACTTTTTTGCAAAATCACAGCACAGCTGAGGTTGAAAGGGACCTCTAAAGGTCATTTGGCCCAAGCCCAAGCTCAAGAAGGATCACACCTAGACTTGGCTGCCCAGGACTATGTCCAGATAGCTTTCCAGCATTTCCACATTAACAACCTCTCTGGGAAATTTGTCCCCAAGTTCAGTCACCCTCCCAGTAAAACAGCATTTTCTGATGTTTAGAGGGAACTTGCTGTCTTTCAGTTTGTGTCCATCACCTCTGGGCTCGTCACTGGGCACAACTCAACTCTCTATTCAGACAAAACCAAAAAATTTAAAAAATCAGAATTTACAAGGACTTAAGGAACAATAAAAATAAGTGCCTCTGACATTTTAAAGAACATTTTAGGTAGCAATCATGCCGTGAGAACTTCATTTATGTTAATGTTTGCATTCCCTTGCAAAATTTCTCTTTTTCCATTTCCCAATACAATGACTCTTTATAGACTTTAGCCCTTTAACTACTATTGTATCCTAGGTTTTTCTGTTCTTTCCAAATCTTTATCTTATGGCAATTTTTGTTCCTTTGTACATTGCTGTAGTTTGTAGGTGCCTGTGTCCTTCACCTACTCTTTGCATTTTAATATCTTCTCAAGGAAACATGCTCATTGAGTTGCATCATTTCCATATATTTACTTTACTACATTCAAAACACAGGTATTTGACATTTGATGTCTTCCTTGCTAAAACTTTAAAAAACAATTTTAAAATTGCTCACCATTTTCGAGGAGGACAAATGTTACTGAATTAAGTGATCTGCTAGCTGAGATCAGAGTATGCACTGTACCCAGCCTGATCAAAGCCAGCAAAGTGGACACCTCTAGTAAAACCCACAAGCCTTTCCCACAACGCATGAAATCTCTCTGAGAAAGGCAATCACAAAAACAAGTCATCAGAAAACAATCAATACTTCAGCATATCAGTATTACTATGGACCAAGCCTAGCAAAGTAATTCATACCTATTATTCAGTAAAGAGAGAGAAATCAAAGATACTACCTACATACAAAAAGTTTTTAGTGCTCACATTTTAAAACAAATAAAGATGATCTTATTTCTTATGACAACAGTAAAAGATACAGATAATTGATTATATGACAATATTAAATACATAAAGACTACAGATGCCAGAAAGAAGAATCTCCCAACATTAACTTGGTAGGTGAATTGACAACCATTTAACAAAAAATCCCTGATCTTCTAGCCAACAGGTAAGTGGCTTTGCTTTAGCTTCAAGGCTTGATGCCACTTAATGAGATTTCTCCAAGGGATGTAGGATGGATTTCCTGAGCACAGACACACATCTCAACACAAAACCCCGTAATAATCCAGGTCCCTCAGAAGGCTCAGGAATGAGGGCTCACAGGCTGCAACCTGCTTGCTTTGTGCTCTCTTACCATAACTCCACTACATGGAAAAGTGGCCTCTGTTCCTCTGTTGGCTTCCCTGCAGGCCCTTCAGAGCATGAGCAAAAGCAAACAGTGACAGCAGCTTTCCTGCCTGTTCATCTGTTCATCCTCATGAGGAGCCCCCATGCACCCAGGGGCAGGACCAGGGCAGCAAAGGCAGCTGGTGCCCCAGAGAGGTCATGATACACAAAAGCTGTACATCTCCAAGAGAGAAACATGGCTTGCAGGGAAAATTAAAAAAAAAAAGAAAAAAAAAAAGAAAATTAAAAAAATATATATATATTTAGTGCAAGTCTTTTATTAGACGTGAAAATGTGGTCACAGCCAAGCAAGCCAGCTGTTCTCTGCAGTAGTCTCATCAAATCAAGCTCCCTTTACCCCCATGAGCAAACAGATCTCACTTTCAGATCCCATCTGTACACACAGGACTCCAGGTCTGCCAATGTGATTTTGACAGTCTGAGTGACACAGCTTTTGAAGCCATTCAACTTCTTTTATCTGCCTGTGTGCATGCTGAATGCAGCCATCCTTCACGCTGAAAATAAAATAAATACATATCATCATTCATTGCCACTGTTTTGACAAATATTACATGGAACAAAGAAGCAGGAATTGTACTGGGAGCCCATGTCAGATCCTCTATCTGTCACCAGTTAAAATGCTCCCCACTAGGCTTTCTTTCAAAGAAACACATCAGCCCTAACTATAACAAGTGGCAACTGCCATTGTTACATTGGCCTTCATTAGCAGCTGTAAGGAGGTGGGAGAAAGGGAAACAGAGACCAGCATTACAGCACTGCACGGGTCTTCATTGCTGCTACTTGTAGTTGTTGTTCCTCTAGTCTCAAAACGCATATAAATCAACTTCAAAACACTCAGAACAGGAGAAAAAACATGATTCAGATGTAGGGGTACATTAGATTCTGTATGAGCAACAGACTAGTGTGATTCAAATCAGGAAAATAAATTACTGGAGTGGCATGGAATAAATAATTAACAGCCATTACGACCTTTTCCAGCACAGAAGAAAACAAAGATCATTGAACAAAATCTGAAGCATACAAACAACAGAAGAAACACTTTTCCCACACAACCCACAGGTAAATTGAACAATTTGCTGTATAGGATGGGTCAACATTTTATACTTGATGCAAATAGCAGTAAGGCAAATTCACAAAAGAAAGTTCAAATTCACAGAAGTCATAAGAACAAGGCCTGTGTACCTGGCCCAGAGAGCTCCTGAGCTGCAGACTCCTGGATCTGTATCAGAAAATCATAATTATGAGCTTACTGGTGCATAAACTCTTTCAGTGTGTTGACTATCAGTCACTGCCAGAGACAGGACACCATGCCATCTGGATGTTTGATATGATACTCTGTGGATGCTATTAACCACTGTGGACAAAGCCTTTAACATGCAAAACTTCACGCTGTCTGTCTCAAATGAGTGACAATTAATTATATTATTAGTTCTATTTTAGGACTAATTCTAAATTAATTCTAAAAATTGCCAGAGCTAACATTAACCTTTTTTTTTCCTCTCTCTCTCTCTCTGCCTCTGGCAAAATCTGTGCTGTACTTAGTTTTCACTCCTGTTTTCAAAAGGTCAATATTTGAAGTTTTAAGTATCTTTTATTTTCTCATCACATCAAAAGTTCAGTTGTATAATAAAGTTTAAATTCTGTCAAGGGACATTTCAAGAACACTAAGCAGTATAGCTATAAGCAAGCTAGTGTAGTAACAGGCAGCTTAACACACTTCTGTTTCTACAGCATAGAGTCTTACCAGACCAAATGCTCAAATCACAATTGCAATGAACACCTGAAGACCTTGTGGAACTTGTTTAATTGTTTTAACACTGTCAAGTTCAGGAAGAAACCTCTGGCCCAAACAATTAAGCAGAGGGTACCTAAATGGCACAACAGAAAGTAGGACTGAGCCACTGCAGAAATACAGATGGGTTTGGAGCAGATGTAATTAAGACAAGGAGTCAGACAAGCCAGACAAAGTAGTGATAAGAATGAGAAAAAGCTGAAGAGTTTAACTTCAAAATGAAAAATAGTAGAACAGAAAAGCAAAATTGAAGCGTGATTAATAACAGATTTTAAAAAGAAAATAAAATTATTTTGTTTTACAAACAGCACCTTCTCAGAAAGTTCAGAAGATTCTAACCACAACCATAAAACCAGTACTACAGCAGACCGGTATTACTGACTTCTGTCAGAAGTCTGACAGCACACCAGTGAAGACCATGAATTGAGAAGTGCTAAATAGCAGACTATGGACAAGGTTGTAAAGCAGACTTTATCACTCCCACTTTTACCTGCACCCCTGAATATCTGGGCATAGCATCCATCTGTGGATCCATTTAAAGCTACAACGAAGAGGATGCTTCGCATAGGTATGACAAGTTTGGACTGGCAAACTGCAGTGTCCAAGAAAGCTTCAACAGAGCCACAGGTCTGCTTGATACCACACAAATTACTATTCTGCTTTTTAGCTATTTCAATTAATGTACATTTTGAATTAAAACAGCCATTCTATTTTTAACTTACAAACAACAAACACACGTTAGTAAGGAGAAACTGAAATCAGCACTGTCTCCCTACTTTATAAACCTTCAGCCATACTGTATATAACAACCCTTGGATAGTGGTCATAAACCAGAAGGTTTACAATTCTCCAATTTATACAAAACTCTGTAGGTAAGAATTCATGGCATCCTTCTAGACATCTGCAGCTTGCCTTCAGTTATGCTCTTACAGGACAGTAATGACTGAAATCTTTCACTTAGAAGACAATGTACATGTGCTCCTGATCCTGATGTATAGGGAATGCCATGTAGAAGCCACTCCAGCACTGGCACTACGGATTGCACCAGGACTGCTGGCAATAGGTGAGTATAAACATTAAAGGCTAAAAAAATTCTTGTAGCTGTCACATTTTTGCATATCCACTCTAACAGGTATCTCTCTGATCATCCTTCAGAATAGTCACCTTCTAGCTTTTCACAAACACTGATTTCATATAAAGAGATTTAAAAGGAATAAAAGAAGAAAAGGCAAAACGTGGTAACTTAATTATTAAAACATTTTTATAGAAAAAGGGTGAAACTGTACTGGGACAGGAAAAGAAAAATCACAGAAACATTACCTGAGAAAAAGAACAGTGAAATTGAAGACAATGATGACAATTGATGTTATCATTATTGCTACTGTCATCATCATCATTTGTTTATTTCTACCATTTAAATAAAGATCTAGAAGCGTCATGTGGGAAAAAAAAACCATCAATAATGCCACTATGAAGTGGCAGCCATGCAAAGTAGAAACCAAACACAGCTTGCCAAAAGGTATAACAAAAGCACAGCATGATGTTCAGGGTATGTTTGTTTTGAAATTTAGAGCTGAGAGCATGGGTGGACCCTTCCAAAGAACTAAGTCATGTTACAGACTTTTCTTCTGCCCTTAATAATTTAACCTGTTTGCAGATAATAATTTGGCACAAGTAAAGGATTACAGTTCAGATAACAAACCTGGCAGCAACACAGATTTCATTTAAATTATCTTATAACAAGGAAGATCCATTTATGAAGAAAACCAAGATGTTTTAAATAAGCCCTTGTGGTTGATCTTCATTAGCCTATAGCATTCTGATGGATCCAAAAGGCTTTCCTTGGGAAAGACAGCAAGAGGATATCACCCAGGCCAGTAACATCCAAAAGGATGCATCTTTTTACACTTCTGGGTTTCGTGCTACAAAACAGAGCACTACTTGAGTGTTCTGTGCTTAATGGGTGGATAAGGATCCTAATTCATCAATTCCAAGCAAAGCAAGCAAACCCACATTTCAGAAAACCAGCTTTCTTACTTGTATCAGCACTGCCATTTCCTTTCTTGCAGCTGGTCACCCATGGGCAGGTTGAAAGGGCCAGGCAAAACCACACTGCATGGCAGCAAGGCAGTTCCTGCATGCTCTGGATCAGATCCAGGCCCAGGATGCCCTATTGCACCATGAGTTCCACTCCTGTATAACAACTCACATTTTTGTGTTAACAATTCAGCATGCACTTCTTCTCTCGCCCTTTTCTGCAAGGCTTGTTTATTTCAACTGAGCTATTTTTGTCCATTTTGCATCCCCTCCCTATGCTCTTTTATCTGCTACCCATGTTTTTTCCATTTCTTTCAGTAACTGGGAACTAATCCCTTTGTGGGTGGTTTGCACAAGGACAAGCTCAACAGACCTCTTGCCTGATTTCCATCTATTTATTTATTTATTTATTTTTAATCTTGTCTGGCTTTGTATTTTATTTGGCAGCTTTATGCAGAGATTTCCTTTTAGTGTTTTAATTCAGGCCATAGAAGCCTCAATAGGAAACTTAATAAATTATCTAAAATAAATAACTATGACATGCAAATGGTTTCATACCACACATGGGCAAGAACACAGTTGTTGCAATAAAGCATTTCAGTGATAAATGAATTCACAGGCCCGGACAAGAGGTAAAATCTGAAGGCACCATTACCTAATGTCCTCCATCTGAAAGGACACTGGAACACATTTGGTATATAGCTTTGTTTATAAAAGGGAGATCATAAAATAGATTAATATTCTGAAAAAAAGCCATGCAGAATAGGGGAAGCAAAAAAAGAGCTGCTGCTCCAGCTTCAGGGATAGCCTGGGTTCAGCTCCAGCTACATACAACACAGAGTGCTCCCACTGTAACATGCAGTGGCTCTTGCAGCGCTGGAAGCAGAACAATTTATCATCACTGGAGGTAACAACACAAAGGGCTGTGACAAAGCACCTGGACCACCAGCAAAGCACAGTCATGAGCCCATTCTCCAGCTGCTGCTCAGGTAAATTCCACCAGAGGGACAAACACAACTCTCTGGTACAAGGTACCTGTTTGCTTTTATTGGCTCTGGGAGGGACATCATAGCAGTGCCCCACACAAAGTCCAGTCATGTGGCAGAGAAGCCAAAGCACCCAATTTTCCCTTAATGCCTGAATAAGATATTCATTCATCTGCTTCCAGAACAATGACAAAGTGACAGGAAATTTCAAAAGAGCACCCAGAGTTATTAGCTTGCTAATAATCATACAAAAACAAATACAAATTGGTGAGCAGCCCTTCAAACAATTCTGTGACTGTTGTGACTAGAGTTGCTCCAGAAATTTTCAGCTGATTAAAAATCCTCAAAACAAGCCTCTTATCTTCAACTATTATTGGCTCACAGAAATAGAAATCTAGGTCTTCAATTCTATATGAAGTGTTTTCAAGGCTTTCCTTCCTTACTTATCCCAAACAGTGAATGAAGAAAGCAGCACACTATTTTTTTAGGCAGAAATACAAAGATAAAGAGGAGTGGGCTTTTTTGTATTTCAAATAAAAAGTTCAAATACTTTCAATTTGTTAAAAAAAAAAATATATATAAAAAACCCAAAACAAAGTTGTCACTATAAACAGATTAGGTAACATTTTACAGACTCTAACACATTCCACTAAAAGCAGTGCCATCCGCACGAATATTTAAAAAATAATAACCCATCCTTCTCTATAAGGGAAAACTTCCATTTCACAAGAATAGTACCTAAATCTACACTGACAGAAGTTACCCATGAGTACCACAGCACAGTATGATAGAACTGTCACCACTAAAGAACACTTGTAAAAATAATTTGGAAAATCAGCCATCATCACATCGGACAGTGAACCCAAAAAAGCATTCTCTGCCACAGCCTGGAAGTAAAAAAAAACTATTTTAAAAGATATTTTACACTCTTTTTAAAGCCTCCAGTACAGTTCATGCACCTTCTGCAGGTTATTTTATGGGCCACTGCCTCATTTTGGCAATATAAGGACTAGAAAATGCAGCCTTAAGGTTGATTTATTTAACAGTAGCAACTGTTTACTCAATGAATTTGCTCCCAAGTGTATTCAAAACTCACTTCCACTGACATTCAAGATAAAAAGTTAACACCTCAAAGTTACCACAGTAAAGAGAAAGGTAACATTTCTTTGTTTCTTTCACAACAAAAGGAATAACTTTACTCATAAATGCAACAGTATGTTCCATTAAACACATTTAAATCTGTCTGAAATACCATTTTTAAAAGACTATTTAGGAGAGCAAACCTACATTAACCTGCAAAACCTTGATTACTGGTGAGGATTAAAAACTCAGCTTGGTTTTTTTGACCACAGAAGTATTTGCTGTAGTGGTGAGGATACAGTAAGTTGGCTGATAAACTGCCACGTTTCTCATCATTTCCCATCATTTCTCAAGTGATTCTGGAGTTAATTGGCAATAAGAGACTTCATTTACTATCTGACTTCTAGCTTTCACGCCCACCCAAGGGAGTCACAAACCATGTTTCAGACTCAAATACCTGTGATTCTCAGTCTTAATAATCACTGCAGCATATAAGTACATCACAGATTATTTTCATTTTTAGCATCCTTTTACAAGTCAAGCTTAACAAGAACAAGTTAGATCTGACATCACTAATGTTATCATCAACAACAATGAACTCAATTATTAAAACCTCTCATTGACATGAATCATGTTATCCATCCTCTGGGCACAATTCACATCATTACAATTGTTCTAAAGCTCAGAACAGCTGATTTCTAAGCTGACGAATCGACTGAAGCACAGTGAGCTGGATGTAAAACACAGCTAAATATCCCCTTACTATGACTGCTGTACACCTAGGTTTTGAGCTTTGTAGCTATGCTGTCCACTGAGGAATTCCTCAAGATTAGCTAGATATTTACCAAAAAACCTCACTGTACTGGTGCCCACATTCCATGGGGTCAAATATTACTCACAATCAAACTCTGAAGATGAGTCATGAAAATTTATTTTAAATTGGCTTGTGAAATCAGATACCCAAAAGAATATCAAGATTAAATTGACAAAGACAAATGCCAAGCAATGTTGGCTACCTGTTCAGAATTACAGTATCAGATCATTTAATGAAAATTAATTGATTCATCTTCACAGTACCAAAGATAGAAAAATTACCATTTTCCAGAAAATGAGAAATACATCCAGGTTATGGTGAAAAGCTATGCGTAAAAAAAAAAGAAAAAAATCTTTCACAGCAACACTGAGCTGCCAACTATCAGACTTTGTTTTTCTTCATGTCCTTCACTGCATACTTAATGCTTTCCAAAACAAGTAAAATGGAACTTGTTTGGGCAACTTTCCCTCATCCACAGGCTCTGCACAGGCACTGAATGGAAGAGAATGACATGGAGTCAAAAAAAGGAATATGCATTTAGGTAACTGAAAACTGAATCAGAATAAGTATGCACCAACACATTCAAAGAAATGAACTGACACAGTAAATCAACTGCAGCTAATGCTGACATTACATAACTTCTGATAGCTCAGTCTTTTACTCTGATGCACAATGGCTGTCTGACAAATTGCTCAAGTTTCACAAAAGAAGTAGGATAAACCTACATGCTCCTGACATCCACCATCAACCCATTAAGCAATGAGCAGGAATGATATCTACTATCTACATTTAACTAACAGCTATTAAAGTTGTCATCTCTGGTTTGGATCACTCACTGCAGAGGATGAAGATATTGTGACCACATCTGATAGCTGTTTATGAATTCAGGACATCACAACCATAGTTCCAATCCCAAGGCCTGGCAGAAAGCCACATTAGAAAAGCAGCAGGCAGGCTTGCCCTCTTCTCTGCCACCTATTCCCTCCAGGTACTCCCACATCTTGAATCCAAACAGTCCCAAAACTCCCACCCTACCTACACTTCATGCTCATTCTCACTTCTACCTAAATTCTGAGCTCTTTGCCTATTCTCATAAAAGCTGCTATCACTTAATGTGAAATTAGTAACATATTAGATGCCTACATCAAGTAAGTAGAAACCTCTACTTGAACAAATGCTAGTAAAAGTACTAATGGATGCTCACCAAATAATACTATCTATTTTTCAACAGCACAATAATAATATTGGAAAGCTTACAATTTCTATAGAGTGAGTAGAAGTAAAACTAGCACTTCAGCTGCTGCCAGTATTTGCACCAATATTTTAAAAATAAAATTTTAATAGCAAGGTATTTTTGATACTACTACTAGTTTTAGAAAAAACAACCTTCAATATTAGATAGCTTTCAAATTTCTGCCCTCAATATGACAAATGTAAAGGCCACAAAAAATTTAAAAACCAGCTGCCCAAACCCATCAAGTTTAAAATCTTTTAAGTCTGTCTTATTCTTTTCAAACAGGAGATACACTTGCTATTAAACCTCGGTGCATCTCAGTAAAAAAGTCTCATGCTCAGAAATTACATTAAAAAAAATCTCAAATGAAGTGATAAAAAATCCACTAGTGCATAGCATAAAAGTATATATTTCTAGTCTTATGGACAAGATGGAAGTTTTTCAAATCTGACAAGCTTGATTACTGTTACAATTATGCAACAAAGCTGTAGAAACAGCAATTAAAATGTGAATAAGGCATTAGGAAAATATTCTGTATGTATGGAAACAAAATTACATGTGTTTGCCTCAAAAGGTAGTGTAGGATCACCTGGTTTTAGAGAAGCATCTCTCCCATTTCATGCTTTTAATGGCTCATTTTAGTTGTCAGCAGCAAGACCTTCAGGATGGAAAAATGACCTATACCTGTAATTACTGACAGTAAACACAGTCATGTCCCTGACCAGTAAAATCACAACTACATCTCACTTCTCCACTCCCAGGCAACTGAGGAGGAAGCTGGCAGAGGGAGGACAATTTTAACACTTAGTAAGCGACCACAGAGACTAGAACCCTAACCACAATTATCCCAAAGAAACATCAGCATCAGACATGTCCTTTAATAATACATAACACTGTATCAAAATCTAATTTGCACCTGTTGATTCAACAGAACAACCTTAGGGCAGCCATAAGGCATAGTCACAAGGTATCACTGGTTTCATAAGCAGTATGTAAGAAAATGACAATGTCAAAATCTAATTTGTTAACCTCCCGGCTGGATTTGTTTCTTCTGGAGAAAGAACTTGGGGCAGGACAAATTCCATCATTATGAACAGTTCTCCATTTGAAGCCCTGCTTCAAAAGACTTTTGATTTCCTTCAAGTGGGAACAGCATCTATGTATATGCCAATAGGTATTTCTCAATAAACAAGCAAGCCTTGGTTTACATTTCTATAACTTGCATAATTATTGCTAATATTCAAGAAAGCTAATGACACCAGATTTCTCTCACAAATGAAATGCAAAGTCTGAAATCTCTAATTAGTAAGAGGACTACTAAATCTGAAGAAACCATTGAGAGTATTATTCTGGAAACAGTAAAAAAGCTGGAAATGCAGTGAAATGTAAATGAAACACATAGGTGATGATTTTTCATAGGAAAACAGTAATTCCTACTCTAGTATCTGTGATCAATGGGATATCTTCTGGGCAAAAGCAGAATTGCTAAGATAAGGTACAAGAGAAAACATTTAACTTAGACATCGATAAACATAACTTATGCTAAGGCCTTATTTTGTACCATAAAGGAATCTGAGCCTGGACAGGAGAACATTTGATGTTCTTTCATTTCATATATTTTATTCAGTACTGGCCCAATTTAGGTTTTCACGCATATGCCCAGCTCAAGATATCATCAGAACAAGAAGTGACAGGTGCCCTCAACCTGCAGCTACTTAATCCTCTGCACGCTTTTAAGACACCTTATTTCAAGGAACTAAACATTTTGAGCATCCATTCCTTAAAATAAACACAACTCCCTCCACAGCAACACCCTTTATTAATTAATCAGTCATTTGACATTCTCACTTCTGTGCTGGAACCACAGTTCCATTCTATCCTCGTACAAAACTGCTCAACTGAAGAGCAAGATATTTGTATATTATCAGGCTCAAAAAATACTGCACAGGACCAAATTAGAATTGGAGGAAGGGAAAGAAGAAGAAACAGGATCCCTTTTCTTTATAATAGTCCTAATATAAATGCCCTGTTGTATCCCTTACAAACTAAGCTCTCTAATATGCAATCAACACTCCTTTTACCCCAAAGGAGATCATCAGAAAGCAATCTCACTGTATCCTCAAAACAGCCTTCTGGGATATCTTCACATGTATCTTGACAGATAAAGTCACTCCTCAAGGAAGGTCCTCATTAAGGAAGCTACAAATCACACAGAATTAACTAGACTGGAAAATGCCATTGAGATCATCAAGTCCAACCTATAAACTAACACCTCCTTATCAACTAAACCATGGCACTGAGTGCCACATCCAGTCTAGTTTTAAACACATCCAGGGACAGTGACTCTACTACCTTCCCTGGGCAAATAATTCCACAATCACTCTTTCATTGAAGAATTTTTTTCTGATGTTTAACCTAAACTTCTCCTTGTGCAGCTTAAGGTTAGATGTCCCCATTTTTAGTCTTTTTGTAATCAATCAATCAAGATTTTTCAGTCTCCTTTCTACCTTTATTTTTTTCCACTGACGTAATTCTCTGTTTTGCCTCTACCCGAAAAATGACCTTGATACTTCTTTTAGTAGAATTGGTTTTCCTGTGAAATTCAACCCCCTCTAGCTCTTTCAGGTTCAAGGCTTTAGAGCTATCTCTTCCCTAGGTGGAAGGATACTCTTTTTGCCACTCAGACTATATTTTTTGTTTAATAGGCTGAAATATTCACTCTTTCCCAACTTCTCCAATATCTCTTGCAGGTGCTTATATCTGGTCTCCTCTCCAGGATACCACTCAAGACATTAATAGGACATCACCACACTGCTTATAACCAGCCTTTTGCTGCTGGCCATGATCCTCTGGAAGTTACACCTGTGGAACTGACTGCTGCCTTCTGCTGACTGTCAGTGCATGCCAGATCCCCCACACAGCTCAGCTTTACAAAAGCCAGTGCCATTCTCCACTTGGAAAGCATTTTGAGACTGGCTGTGCTCCAGCTGCACCTGTGGCTCCTGCACATGGGCAGGTGCACGTACACACCTCTCCTGGGCAGCACACATCTGCTGCTGCATGTTTCTTCACAGTCCTGCCTTGTCTTTCCCTGACCAAACAATTACTTGCCATTTTCTCGTTTTACAAGCAGATGAGCCAACTCTGTAACTGGAGCACTGCTATTTGTGATACAATTTCCTCCAGAAGTCTGATCTTTCAGTGTCTACATTAGCAATTTTTATCACTTTGTTTGAAGCAGAGCCATAGGTTTGTATAGCTTACAACAGACTCACATTAGTTTCTTCTAAAAACTTTTCAAACACCATGATTTCTGAATGCAAACAGCTCCTTCTCTTCAGCTCAATGACAAATTTTCCTTCCCAAATTCTGTTTCTCTTATGAAGCCACTCTCACATCCAACAGCTTGACTTTCTTCTGCATTTTAATATCCCTGCCTGTAACTCTGCATGAGGATTCTGACTATGCTCTCCAGATTTCTGACTACTTAGAAAACCATCTGGATTCCTCCTCTTCTAGCACATCAGTTTGTTCTCATTTTAGCCAAACTTGAATGGATTCTCTCCACACTTCTGTATATTTAGAACTTCCTGCCTGCCTTCAAGAGCTGGTTTTTTTTGATGCTGCTTCTCCAATTTTTGTGCAGGAGATTTCACTTAGATTTACAAATAGATTTCACAGAGTCACAGAGTGATTGGGGTGAAACTTCCGGAAGTTCTGAGGTCCCTGCTCAAGCAGGGACATGGACTGGCTTGCCAAGACTGTGCTCAGATGGCTCATTTTATTATTTCTGAGGATGGAGACTTCAAAACCTCTCTGGGCTAAGCTACCTGCCCTCACAGTAAAAAAAAAAACATTTTCTGATTTTCATGGGGAACCCCCTGTGGTTTAGTTTGTGCCCTTTACCTCTGTCACTAGGAACCACCAAAAAGAGCCTGGCTACATCTTTGCACCCTCCCTGGAGGTATTTACATACATTAGTAAGATTCTTCTGAACCTTTTCTTTAGGCTGAATAGTTCCAGCTTTCTGTCCTTCCTCATAGGTGAGGTGCTCCAGTCCCTCAATCTCTCTGTGGCCCTTCACTGACCTCTCTTACTAGGGAACTCCCACCCCAGAACATGATGCTCCAGGTGTGGCCTCACCAATGCAGAGGGTAAGGACCACTGCCCTTAAACAGCTGGCAATAGCTCTGATGTCACCAAGGACAGTTTTCCCTCTCTGCAGTAAGGGTTACACTGCTTGCTCATGTTCAACATTTTCATTAGGATAAACAAAGCTGTGCTCTCTTCATTAGTAAAGGCATCTATGTACATTTCTTTTCTTTAAAATGAAAAAAAAAAAAAAAAATTGATGCATAAGGATGCTATTTCCCAGTACACAAATCTGTCAAGTAATTCTAGAACTAGAATATCACAATTCTAATGAAAGAGGAAAACCATAAACCAGCATTTCTTTCTGAAAATGCTCAAGAACTTCCCCAATTCAACTTCATTTTCATTATTTCCCATAACATTTGTATAATACAAGTGGATTACTTCTCTTTAAAGATGTTTCTAATGCAAAGAGGATACTGAGAATTCTCAGAAGTTCATGCATGTTCACAAAGGATTGTTATTAAAGCAGAGATGCTGGTTGCCCAAGGATAAGTACCTATAAAATATCTTTGTCCGTCCTACTACAGTCTAGCTACACTTGACAAGCAGTTACTTGGCACTCTATATTCAATTATATTGTGAAATGTTTATAGTTTGTAATGGTATCTTATCTGTTCAGACTATCTGTAATTTGATGAGTTCCTCTGGGAATTGTTTAAACCAAGGCAGCATCCTTAATGATTATTATGGTTCAGAAATACTATCATAAAACCTAATTTCTACACTATTCAGATGCTCAGTATGTACGTATGCAATGCAAGGCCTTCAGAACTTCATACTAAATTCTTTATCAAACACTTTACTCAGAAAGTGCTTATATTCCAAGCTTAGGTATCCACTGTCTAATAGGGGAGTAATCTAATCTATTCAGTACATCAATAGGTCCTCATCATTAAACTTCTGTTATAGAAAATGCATTTATTTTCCTTGAACACACAAATTATCTTGTGGAACAACCATTTCTATACAGAACAACAAAGTACCTTCACCGTAATTCAAAAAGCAAGAAAAGCCCCTCAGGCATATCATTATCTTAAAATATGCATGCTGTTATCTTTCAGCAATTTTTGAATAAAAGCTTCGGGTAATTTCTGATATAGGTAAGCTTGATTCCACTTCAAACTTTTTTTGAGTAGAATTACCGAACAACAAAACCTTAGCTACATGTTATGGCATGATAAAATTTTAAACTGCATGGATGACCCACTTACAAATATAAATAATTTTGTTTAAAAGCTGACAGTATTGTTTTCACATCATATATTCCTTTTTTCGCCCAGTTCCAGGGCAATTATCTAGACGCTTATTACTACAAACCAGAACAACTGTAATTTAGAGTTTTGCAAAGCTGGTGACCTAACCTTTGCAGGAACAAACTGCTGCATGACCTACAAGAGCAATTTTCAAGTAACAGATCAATGCAGCATTACCAACTCATTACTCAGCAACAATTGTGGCAATATTGGATGGTTTGCTTCAAAGCCACAAGTGCATAAGAATAAACATTGAACAGAGAGGCTGGGATTCTGAGGCAATTGAGAAAAAATGGATAGACAGAAAAGGCCTTTCACAAAAATATTTTTGAAAGTAGGAGCTGGGTATGGCTGGAAAAAAACAGTACCACAAAGAAAAAGACTCACTGAAAATGGCCACAGTTCTTAGAGTGAACAAACTATACAGAAGGTGTACTGGTACAGTACAGTTCAGGCTATACCTTGCCATTTGCAAATTGATACAAAGCACAGAAATGGGAAAGAGTAAGACTGCTATCTGTCATTTAAGGGAAAAGGATCAAACATTTCCAGCTTATTGCTCCATTTATTTCTTTAACAATTCCCCTAAAAGAATGCTTTGAAAGACACCTCTGAATTGCCATGGAGCATGCAGAAACTTTAAAAAAGGTTGAAAAGATTGGTAAAAGACTATCAAAAAGGTTTAAAATGCATTTTGGCTCTTTTAATATTTGCTTTAAGAAATAAAAGCACTCAAGCACCCAGACTAAATGCAGAGCAGACAGTTCAAGAAGGTGCAATAAGGAGTCTACATAAAAGCCCAACACATCTGTCCTTTCTGAAAACAGGCAGGCAGAAGAGCCTGGCAATACCAGTCACAGTACAAATCCAACAGAGCCAGCACAGTCAGGCACAGGACCTATTGTCCTACAAGTCATTTCCCACTAGTTCTGCCTCTCTCTCTGCATTATTTTTCTGTAGCCATAATAGTTTAAGGACAGAGGAAGGGCAAGGCTTGTAGTTGTATCAGGTAAGAGGGATGTAAAAACTACACAAGCTTTCAAAAATACAAGTCCTTCTTCAGAATCTTGTATGCCCAAAAGCCTGTCTGTCTTTTCCAATTACACTAGCTTGCTTTAACAAAGAGACAGTATTTCTGCCAACAAACGTCCTGCCTTCTTTGTGCAGTGACAGAAAAACAGAAAAGAGATCTACAGTATCACTGTATTTTACAACAATGTGTGCTTTTTATCACTGAGGCTTCTAAAGCCAAAAGGCATCATCATGACATCATTCTGCCTCAAGATCTTTTAATTATTCATAGTGACAACTGTTCCAGCTGTGTCTGAAGGCAACATTTAATACAAGGGATCCATACCATAAAGAGTCACATGCTGATTCAATTTTTCTGTCCAAGAATCATAATAAAAATCACATTTAACATCCAAATGCCATTAACATTAAAACAAAGTTTAAGCAAACAAACAAACAAAAAGTTTTCCTGTATTGTTTTTCTGTGTTCTTACCAGTGACACTACAAATCAAGAAACACTATTGAAAAGGATTATTTGTTTAGCTTTAAAAATTTATCTCCTAAACAAGCAATGGACTTCTCGAAAAAATCTGCTCTGCAAGACACATACAACCTAAAAAAAAAAAATGAGATGGGATAAAGAAAAGCTCTCTCTCCTTTTAAAACAGGAAAAACCATTTTTAAGCTACTTCTGCTCTAAATCAAAACAAAACTAGAGCTGTGCAGAACTTCAATGACTAAAGAAGTATGGAAACCAACATCTATTGAATATTTTTAAAGGACTATGTTCCTTTGTAAAGCTAATTCATTTGACAGTCCAGCTGAGATACGTTTACATCCCTATCTACTAAAACCTGTGCTAAATTAAACAGGGTGGGTTTTTTGCAGCTGTAGACATGTGCTTGGAACACTCAAATATGTACAATGTAACACAAATGTAAATAAATATGACAAATGTAAAGAAATTATTTCCTTTATCTTTACAGTAAAAAATGTAAAATGTATATGCTCAATAATGTATTCAGCTTGTTACTTAATTCACTGCATCTAATTTGCATATACTTGTAATACTTTTTAATGCTTCAGACTAGCAATTAGCATTCTGAATCTTATTAAATATATCAAAGATGTCTTTTTAGTTAGCACAGTAAAAAGCAAATGTACACCTGCAAAACATTTTTTTTAATCACTAGTAATTTAAGAAACATTAAGTGCCATAAAAATTGGTATCATCTTAATACACTAGACAAAACAGAAACCATCAGAAGAAACACTTACAATGGCACCATCCAACCAATTAGATTTGCAGACACCTTACAAATATTTCACTGGAAGGAAAATCCCTATCAGGCTAATTGAAGCCTCCTAAATTAAGTTTGGGCTTTTTTCTAATTATCTCTCTCATAGCCCCTGTTTTTTTCCCCAGAAAACTCAAGATGGATCAGATGCTGAAAGCTGATATCTCTGTGGCACTATAAAAAAATACTCAGCCTGGCATGCTTCAAAGCCCACTGGTCACACATTTTGTATCACAAAACGCAATATTTTTCACCCCTTGCCACAGAATAAACGGGAATATGCTTATTTTAATTCTCTGATTTTCCTTAGTAACTTAAAGAAAGAAAAAAAAAAAAAAAGAGGCCGTTGCAAACTCTAACAACCAAATGAAGTAATTGTAGAAACACAGGGGTGGCTCACGCTACAACATCTTTAATTCTAAATTATTGTTCAACATGATGAGTCATTCAAATCCAGCAATGAAATATGCATGTTAGTAATTCAGTCCTGGGGATTCCTCATTCTTGTGTGTTCTGATAGGCTAAAGGCATGCTATTAGAGTCAAGAAAATATAGCAAAAAGATTTCAGTGAATCTCTTCAGCATTTTATATTCATAAAATGATTGCAAAAATATATCACAAGCATTCACTTTCTTGACTCGCTTAAAAATAGTCTCACATTCTTGCCAGAAGCAGAGCCACATTATCTCTTCTAGATTTTCACTTTGAAACTAAAATACAATGTAGTTCTCTGCCCACAGCACATTGTTAATTACACCCCAAATGGAAAGAATTTAGCCTCTACATTGTCATGCTTCTATTCTGTTAATTTCAGCATTTTATATTTAACAATCAAATGCATACTAATGTTCAAGTATCATTGTACGACTGAAAAGCAATAAACTTCACTTGGCAACCTAGCTTTATCCCAGAGAAAAATATTGGTATAAATCACCATTTATTAATAAACTATAAAATAGATATAAATCACTATTTCTGGGAACAAGACAACACAATATGCTTCTAGAGCTGGTCAGCAAACCAAACAGGCTCTTATGAATTTTAAGTCAATCACAATTTAAGGGCCCATTCTGTGCAACAAACATGTCTTTAATCAGACACACATACCAGCATATGCTTGCAAAATCAGCATTTTCCATTATGAATGGTGGTACATAGTAGAGACATTGTTGGCTTGCTTTTTAACAGTGGAATAGGAAAACAAAACATTAATTTCTGCTTATGCTAATATTAGCAATAAGCCCTGCTGTTCAATATTTTCCTTCAAGAATCTCTCAGCAGACAGATTTAGAAGAAAAGGTGTTTTCTAAAGAAAAAAATCTCGCTGTCCGTTCAACTATATATCTTTAACATTCCTATCCAAATCAGTGGGATTCTCTTATAAAAGGATTTAATTCAGTAGGCCTGGTGAAGAGTGTTGTATAACACATCATCCTGTAAGAATAAACTTTTACTTACAATGATGGTCAAAAAACCATGACAGTAGGAAAATCTGATAGCAGCCACAGACTCATCACAGAAAGCTAGCTCCACTAAAGCCACTTCTCTCTTCCTTCAGTTGTATCCCACCATGTCAGTTTTGTTTTACAGATGTAAATTGGGAGTCTCTGCTCTGGTCACTGACACAATTCCTGCTCTCAGGAGGATTACTTACAGGAACACAACTCTTTATTAATGACAAGCTTGACCCAAACAACAACAACAACAAACAGAAAAGTTTCATTTCATTTGAGTCTCTCTCTCATGCCAATCACTGTTAGCTGAAAGGACGTGCAAACAGGACAGCTAAATCCACACGGCAATGATGCAGTGACCCAGAAAGAGACTCTAATGGCCAACTGAGTAAATAAAGCAAAATTAGCCAAACCCAAAGGGCAGCATGCACATGAGCATCTTCTCCACTTCAATGGGCACATACTGAAACCTGGTCTTGTATTTCCAAGTTCTGCAATAAGACTTCTCATTTCTGTAAACAGCACTTCCTATATGGTTCTCAAAACATACATTACACAAAAGAAGAAAAACAAGTTC
Organism: Oenanthe melanoleuca; assembly: GCF_029582105.1. Lineage (NCBI taxonomy): Eukaryota > Metazoa > Chordata > Aves > Passeriformes > Muscicapidae > Oenanthe > Oenanthe melanoleuca. The sequence continues at coordinate 58,377,711 of NC_079336.1, read as the reverse complement.
CCAGGTTTACAGGAAAGTTAGATAACAAAATATGGAGAAATGAAACATAATTGTTGTGTCACACAAAAAATTAAACGAAATTTGTAACTGAAAATCAAACTAACAACTAGCTGTCATTCAACCCAAAATGCTGGATTCAAACATCATTCCTCCCTTTGGGAAAATGTGGCTGTTATTTTTTTGAATGAGTCTGATACAAATATATACATGAATCTGTCTTTCATCTATACATATAGAAGTCTGTATGATTTGCCATACACCCACACACTTTCATACACACAAAGCATGTGGAAGCAATTATTTCAGACTAAGTATTTATTGGCTGCTCCCTTTTTTCCTCAAAAGAAGATTGTTATTAATGTTACACAATTAAAAAAACTATCCCCTTCCAAAACCTCAGTGCAGCTTCTGTTCAAAGGGCAATATATATCCCCATAGTCCACCCAATAGACAGCATTAAGAGACACGAAAAAACACATTGTTTTTCATTTCAGTACTTAAAATGTCATTCCACCCACCAAACTAACAGCAAATCTTCAATTACAGATTCTTCTGAAAGAGCACATGCAAACACATCCAAACTAAAAACCGGAAACAAACTAGGCCCTCGCTGCTGCCTAATACACTTGGTGTGCTACTGGGTATCACCTGCACTTTCCATGAAGCATTACACAAAGAGATGGGTGCCAGGAAGATGATAAAGCACAGCTGAAATATCAGCTTATACCAACAGATTCATGCCTTCCAGAAAACAAAAATGGAAAAGTTTTTGTATCACCGTACTCAGGACAATGCCTTGTACACCGAAGCTGTAGCACTTTACTGCAAGGTACCTCTAGCAAAATGGAAAGTTTTTCAAGATACAATAGCCATCTCCTGTCACAGGCTGTTCCAGTTTGCAGCTTCTGAAAATCTGGCAGACTTCAACCAAGCTTTTCTCACATTCCCTTGCCTTTCCATTAGTCTTCCAGGCCAGACTTTACTACCATGTGAAAGCAGTTGACTATCACAACTTCTAACTTCCACTAATATGCATTTATTGCATTTGCCTGGAAACTGGCAGGTGCAGGGGAATGAAGGAGAAAGTAGGCCAAACCAAAACCAGACACATTTCCCACCATCACCAAAAAAATTCCAACTGACCCAAATCACATTTGGATTAGTCTTGAGCCTCTGTTATACCACCCTGACAAATTTCAAGCAGAAATACTATTTAAAAATAAATAAAAATTTAGCTATCAATTTCTTGAAAGTGCAACACATGTTTTGCTTACCTCACTGTTGTGGCCCCTCAAATTGAAGTTGATTCTCTGAGGGGTGTTCCGGTCCCTCCTGCAATGGCTGGAAGTAAAAGTGACGCCTACAACTCCTCTGCCATTGCCTGTTGCCAACCAGCCTTCCTCATAGTACCGCCTCCTGCACACCGGTTTCTCCTTCTCACTTTTGGGGACTCTGCCTTTCCAGGAGAGGCAGAGGATGTTGGAATCGCTGCAAAGAACAGGCCCATGTTCCACTGCTGCATACATGCTTTTTAAATATTTTATTTTTTGACATAAGAAAGTAATATGTCTAGTGCACAATATTTAAATCAATTTTTTTTTTTTATTGGTAAGACTGACCTGGGATAGATCATTGAAAGGGAGGAGGATAGGGTCAGTGTTTATAAATATCCACCAAATGCATAGTGAAAAATTCCTCTATAAAAGATGATGGCAGTTGGCTAAGAAAAAGTAACACTTAAAAAAAAAATTCAGGTTCATTTTTCTTTTGAGTCTGTAGAGTGGGGGTGCACTTATCCTTTGGAGAAACAGCTACTTCATAAGAGGCGCTCAAGAAATGGTTAAGTCATCTTTTTGCTCAACTTGATATAATCTTTATACAGCCTGAGATTCCAGTTTAGCGTAATGCAATTCCAGAGACAAAGAGTTGCAAATGTGTAGGTTTCAAGTAACTTAAGGCTTTTAAAATTTCCTCCAGTCAGATTTTCTTCAAAAGTTCAGTTGCAGAAATTTAAACACACGCACATACATATATATGTATATATATGACATTCCTCTTTTCCAAGCTGCCCTCTGGCATATCTTTTCCATTGGAGTGTTTCTGCTGCTAAAGCTGAAAGAGATTGCATAAAGGGAAAAAAAGGCACACAAACCGTGTGAAACAACAGACCCAAACTTGTGCAGGCACTGGTGTGCCAGGCCAGTTGGGAAATCCCTCTTGGTACTGAACCGCTCGTTGGACTCAAAAGTTTTTGCAATCCAAAGCCAATCCAATTTTCATCACAGCACTTTTTTTTCCACCAGAGACCCAACACAGCCTGAACTGTTTATCACGCTATCTTGCCTGCTTTCCCACTTTTTGCTGCCACACACGAATGAAAAAGAACCCCCTCTTCATTTATAGCAGAATCAAAAATTCTCTAAAGCTTTTAGCTTTCAAAGTAGATAAGTTTGCCTCAGGTGAACCATGAAGTTCTCTCTCCTGTGAAACAGGCTAAAATGTCAAGATGTTTTTCCTTTTCCCTTTTTTCTCTGCTACAAGGAATCACAGACTTTTCATTCTACCATAAAAACAAATGTCAGAATTAAAGCACATCAAGTAAGCACTCTTTCAAAATCTTCTAAATTTCAAGGAAGGAAGAGATATAATCATCTAAAAAAGAAAGAGAAGCAGCATTAAAAATCTGACTTCCTGGGTTCACTATTTCTCTAGGTATTCTCCTTGCTTGTTTGATCGGATCTTTCCTTCTTGATGCTTGTCTACAGCACAGATTCATAGTTCCAGACACAACATTTGCAGCTGTACAAGAAGGAAACATATGAAGTATTCCAATCGTTTTATTTGAATAACATTTATGAGCTCAATTACCTAGTATTTATACCACACTAAGTGAAAAGAGGAAAAAGGAGAGGGAGAAAGAATATGCAAGTTTGATGACCTGGTTAACTCAAGAAGGTTTGCTCAGTTCAATGCCCAGACTTGTCCCATAGTTCCTCAACTTATTTACTTCCAGTCATCATTACTCAGCAGAAGGTCACGATTTATTAGTCCATTCACAAGCTACTGAGCCCAAAGCAAAACGTGCCGAAGACTGTGCATTATTCCTCTGCTGGAACTAAATCAGTTTCCTTCCTTTGCCCTCTTAATTCTTCTGTTTCCCTCACAGCTATTGATTTAGATTATGGAGGTATTTATTACGCTTTTTCTGCACAGAGGGTGTTCTTTCTTTCTCTTCTTGCAAACTTTTTTCACCCGTGAAGACCATTACTGGCAGGTGTCTTTCCATGGATTACTGATTCCTGCGCTGTGAAGGTGCTCCATCTGGTTCTCAAATTAATTTTCATCAATTGAAAGGCTCGCAGGAATATGCCAGAGTAAGTCTACTGATGACAAAAACATGTGTGTTTTCATGTACATGCAGTGCACACACCAATCTAGCACTCAGAGCTGCATCTGCCTTTTCAATATAGGTGTGGTGATCTTGTAAGACGCCCGCTACTCAAAACTTGAAATCTCTGGATTCTTCCAACTCTGCAAGGCAAAGCACACACAGAAAAAAAAAAAAGAAGTGAATAAAATAAGCCACAAAACAAGTTAATGATACTGGTACTACTGTTACGCTAATCAAAGTATTATGGTTAAGGATTTTATATTGGACTCCTATAAAGTATATTACATATAGATAAAAACATTATTCAAACCCATTTGATATATTTGTATTTGATACACAAAAAGACGAACTACAAAATTTTCTTTTTCACTTCCTAAACTCCCAAAACTTTTCACAATGGACATGTATAGCTGATGAAACGTATCTGGGAAAAATACTTTGGGGGGAGAAAGAGGTGGGGGAAGAGCTTCGTCCTGGTCACAGTCTCTGGGGCAAAGTCTTAAAGATTTCACAACTTTGAAGTGAAGATGGAGAAGGGAGATGTTAGTGATAGAGCAGGCACAGGGTTAGATCCTGAGGTACACAAACAGAATCACAGAATGGCTGACCTGGAAGGGACCTCTGGACATCATCTGGTCCAACCACTGTGCTCGAGCAGGGTCACCTGGAGTCAGTTGCCCAGGACTGTGTCCAGGCAGCTTCTGAATATCTCCAAGGATGAAAACCCTATGAACTCTCTGGGCAATCTGAGCCAGTGCTCAGTCATCCTCACAGTAAAGTGTTGCCTGATGTTTAGAGGGAACCATCTGTGTTTCAGTTTGTGCTCATTGCCTCTGGTTCTGTCACTGGATACCACCGCTAAGAGCCTGTCTCTCTCATTTAATTCCCTCCCATCAACTGTACACAAAAAAAAAAGATCCTTATGCTTTTTCTTCTCCAGGCTGAAGTCTCAGCTCTCAGACTTTCCTTATAGAAAAGATGCTCCAAACCATGAAAATACAGCACTGAACTTATCAGTCTCAAAGAGACTGGGAAGATTCCCCCAGGGCTTAAACTACCACTTTAAAGAGATCTAAGGTACTTCAAAACTAAAGCTTAAAAGTCTGAATCAATACAGATGAATTTAAAAACTATTCAAATCCTGCTTAAATCTCAATTTGAAAAAGGGGAGAAAAATTCCCTAAAGTCAGTTTTATACAAAAGAGTGTAAATAAAGCACAAGAGACCAAGCAAAAGGCCATTCAGGATATTCCAGAAGTTGTATCCAAAGTGTACACATTTATTGCATCTACACAGTTACTGCTAAAGAGAGCTCATATAAATTCAGAGCTGCATTCATAACAGTCAGAGCTGTAAAAATGGTCTTGTTTTTATTACATAAAGCACTATACTAACCTCATGTTTCCTGCAATTAACCACTTATTTCATTCTAGTATAGACATATTAATTAATTTTGTATTTAAAAAAGGGAATAGATTAGAAAACAAATTTATAGGCACAAAGGCAGAATTGTAAATATTACACAGTTGGCTGACTTATCAGAAACACTGTCCATGAGATTTGGTGAGTCACTGCCAGACCTCTTCAGCACTACAAGTCACTGAAGTTTTAAAAATAATAGCTGCTATTAATTTCTTTTTCATCATGGCAAGATGATGATATGAGAAATGTCACCCTTCCATATTTCTCGTGCTTATAAATTACAGCTCAGAAAAAGTTCATAAGTAGCAAAACACAGAAAAACTTTCAGAGTACAATGGTTTGTAAACAAACTTCTGCATTTATTCCACAAGCAAACTTGATCCCCTGAAGGATCAGTGCCCTTGTTTCCATACCCACTGCAATCTTCCTAACAGACATCTGCATTCAAGAGTTGACATTTTATATTAGCAGCATGAATATTATGATGAAAGCCTTTACTAATCTTACAGATAAATTAAAAAAAAATGTTTACTGAGAAAACAGTCTCTGAAATACCAGTCAGAGCAGAGTGAGGTAAGCACTAAACAGAATTATTTGAACTATACAAGAATGATGTGTTTAAAGTGGATTTTAAAATACAGGTAACTATAGATACAGTGCCTTTGCATAAAATTTGTATGCAATTTCTGTCCTTATTCACTGCATATAAGATTACCAAGTTTGAGAAAAGGACTCATCTGCATCTTGGTCAGTAACTTTTTCCCACCTCCTATTTACAATCACTTTCAAGATTAGACAGACCAAAGGCTTCTCCTCTTAAAAATATCCAAACTGCATTAGAAATGCTGGACAGGGAGAGATGAAAATGTAAAATAACTACAAAAGTAATAAAATCAGTCATTATTCAAATGCATTATTCAAATACTTTCTCAATACAATACAACCTATGAGAATATTTTACCTTTAAATCACTAAGGATCAACACTACCTTTATGTTATATTCAGACAAGAAAAAAAAGACTTTTAAGACTGTAGTATCAAACATTCAAAATAAAGGCTGAATTAAGATTACATATATTATATATTAACTCTTTCCATTCCCTTAATCTCCATTTCCAGCCACTCTGTATTTCCTAAGAAATAACCCAGCTAAAAGATTCAAGTGCTAGTCTTCCCTCTAGAAAATCAGTAATTTAGACACTCCCCTTTTGCCACCATTACAGCAGTCCCACAGTTCTGATAATTTTCAGATGCTGATACTAAGCTTTTTGTCTTGTTTTTCCCCACCATGGAGCACTAGGGTAATGGCTTACATCTCTGTTGTGAAGTGCCTAATAGCAGAGGATAAAAAGCATGGTAGAAGAGCATCAATCCTATCACCAGCTGGGGATCCCCATATAAAGAGAACTTGACCTTCCAGATGGAACTCATTCAAACTAGATTTTTAACTGAAGATTTTTTATAATCAAACTTTATGAACCTTTCCTTCCATAGCAGTGCAAAGACTAATCACAGAAGCACACCACAATCTGATTTTGCTGGTAAATTATTTCTAACACTACTAGGACAATAAATATCAACAAATTGCCTACTTTCACTAAAAAGATAGTTGAAAATATCTTTTCTCTGTATTTTCCCTTTATCAAGGGAGATGTTACTTAAACTCATCCTCTAATACTGTTGAGTCTAAGCCCAGTGATGTAAAACTTTTAACATACTAGACCTGTGACACAAGAAAGCAGGATACACAACTATTTTATTTAATTTTGTTTTGAAAGTACAGCTCTTCTCAAATGCAAAATCCAGCAGCAAGTTATGTTGCTGCATGAGAGAAAATTTAGGTACTAACTTTAAAAAATGAGGTTATAAATAGTAGCTCTCCTATTGTAGTGTCAATATTTAACCCATCATTTTTTATCTTCTGTTTCTATTAACTTATATAAAGTGTGTTAAGCCACAGTTGGACAACCAGAAAAATATTTGTTTGTTCTCATGCATCTTTCATGAAGGTATCTCTTTTGTTGACAGAAAGAAGCCACGCACAGCCAAATGTACCAATACTGCAGCAAGCTCATCAGTATTTCATGTTTATTCAAACCCCTACTCTTCAAGACTCCAGAGCAGAGAATCTGAAGGTGAGGATAAAAGAGGGCTGGAAAGGGAAGGGAAGGGAAGGGAAGAAGGAAAACTGAAGTGAGTACAGAACTACAACTCCAAGAAACCAAAACAAATAAGGACTCACAGCCTGCTTTTGGAAGATTCTGACTGCCCAGACATCTTAGGGAAAGAAACAGAAGATAAAGAGTCTTTGAAAAGACTTCAGGATTTTTCAGCCTAACCAGATTTCTCACCTCCCAAACCAGCATAAGGTCAAAGGAAACTGTAGTTTTCCCTCCCTTTACAGTCTAAGGAAAAAATGTACATGAGTGTCCACAAAGATAGCAAGGTATTTTAAAAGTGCCAGCCACAACTAGTTTGGCACAAGCTTATGGCAGATGATCCCACCAGCTATCAAATGAGGACTGTGGGAGCAACCTCTAAGATTACTGCTGAACACTACAGTACAAAATTGGAACATCCTATAATAGAGTTATTGTATTACAAGCTAAATACTACAGAGATAGAAGCTGGTAAGATAATACAATTTGTTGTTTATTTAGTCCAACCTATAAAATTAACAAAAATTATTAAACAATCCTATCAAAAAAGGGAAAGAAAATTTTTTTAATGAAACTGACTACATTCCTACAAAGCCTGAAGAAGAAATTAACCAGCTTGGAGATAAAACGCTTTTTTCCACTAAAATGGGCCAATTCCATAGGGAAAAATGTAATTTTGACCTGAATAGGTACTGGTTGTCTTCTGCTTTCACTCACATCTTCTAACTACATTTACTTTATTGACCTCCCATTGTGGCATAAGTCACTGATGTTAACACCTTCCTTGCCTATTACAGAGCAATACAAAATTAATTTGGAGGATGTGATTCTAAATAAATACCTATAAGCTAACTAGCGCTTATTTAAATGCTCTCGACCTCAAGAAAAATGAAGGAAGAGTAGAGATTAAAAGGAAGTTAGAAGATGCTTGATTTTTGTTGTGGTTGTTCTTAAATGGCTTTCTTTTCACAGTATTTGTCCCTGTGTAAGTCTAGAACCTCTTCCCCTACTCGGAGACAGCCTAGGCAAGATAGTCAGTCATATTAATCAGAGATACAGAAAGATCTGCAGCTCCAGCATAGCTGCCCCAAAACAGACCTGTAACGAAGGTGATGTGACACTGGGAACTACCAGCCCACTAATACAGACACTGTAATGCTAGTTATATGTACCTATGTATCATTAAGCAGATACAACTGACTAAAAATTTACTTCTTGGCATATTGAGAGAAGTGAAACTTATATAAAAGGCTGTTCAGCAGACATTCACTGTGAATACTGACAAAATTTATTTCAATGCAATACTCTGACAAACTTATTACCATCTCCTCCCCAAATTACACTCTCAGAGAAGTGAAAATAAATAGTAGCTGAATGAGCTTCCTGGGCTCTTGTAATAGTAGAGAAGGCAATATATCTATGTTGCATACATTTTTAGTGCAAGATCTTTTTCATTATAGCTCTTATAACAAAAATAAGAGAAATATCTGTATTATTTTTAGAACTATTACATGTATTACCCTAACAATTCTTGATGCTACACCAACAGATTAAATAGGAGCTAAATTTAAAAAGTTAGAAACAATACTCAAGGAACAAATTTTAAAGTGTCTTCAGGAAAATATTTTTCAAGAAAAACACCTAAGGTTTTTAAGCAAACTATTAGAAGATAATAATTTATACATGTTCTCCAAAAGATGGAGGCCTGCAGACATGAAATACAGCAGGTTGTTATAAATCCTGTCTGTGCAGGAAGTGAACAGTCTTGCTGTTCACAGGGAAAGAAGTTAGAAAAGATAAAAGCACTGCAGAACCAACTCAGTCTCAAATCTAAGAATATTTGAGATATCTGAAACTACCAAAAATATGCAAGAGAGAATATCCACATTTTGCTGTTTGGTTTTGAAATATTTTCTTTATCAACTATATACTTCTGTTGAATAAATAATATATCCATTTGTGAAAGAACTGATGCAAGTCCCTTTAACTGATCAAACATGCTCATGGGAAATTTCTGAGTCAAACAATACCAGATATGTTATGCTTTACGGCAGGGAAGCAAATCAGAAAAATAATTGAAGGTTAGACTTCACAATACAAAGCATTCAGCTGGAAGTCACTGCTTCCACCACTCTAATCACTTCTCTCTCAGCCCCTAGCATGACACACTATGCCACTCACTTAAGCCAGAATGATCATTCCAGGTGCTACAGTCTGAGTATCTGGGAAAAGATCCAAAAATAGATCTTAGAACTTAAAATTCATAACTTGAACAATATATATCTGGTTTACTAGATTCAGCCACACTCTCAACTTCTCTTGTGACAAACCATATCCCTCCATCCTCTCCTAACACAAAGCACCAGCCCTCTTTCAATCTTGCAATTCAAGAGAGTAGTACCTGCAACTAGTATTGCCACTTGAAGGCTACTGATAACAAAGTTTGGGCACAGAATATTTATGAACTCAGTGGTTTGTCCTTAGAAGAAAGTGAAGCAAAGTTTTTTCCTCTTGAGGATGAATTTAAGATGGCTTGGATGTCCTAAAGCTAGCCATGAAAATATGCTTCATTTTTAAATAAGCAGAAGTGAGCTGAAATACTCCAGAGAGGTGTTGAAAACCCTGTTTCAGAAAATAAAAAATGCACAAATAATATATACTAGCCTTTTAAAGAGTTGGGGTATTCACATTACTGAAAAACACATCCAACCACTTTAGAGATTCAAAGAAATATGAAGTATGACCAAGAAATTTCTTACACTTGTATGTGTCAATCTTCTTTCCCAAGAAAAGGCTGCAGTCCTCACAGCACAGAGAACTCCTAGACAATGTATACTTCACTTTTTGAAGCACTTTCCCAAAAAGTGGCAACAACTGTGTCTCACTAACAACATTCAAAGACCTTTATGGGAGGGAGCCCCAGCTCTCACCATCTCTTTTCCATTGAACTGACTGCACTGACCTTGCCTGTAATTACAGAGCAATTTCTTTCCCGTAGGAACATTCTGCAGCCTGCAAACATCCCTCGAGTCTGCAGCACATCCAGCTAGTTCCTAATTATCTCCAATATCTGCCCACAGGCTCTTTAATACTTTCTTAGGAACATAGACTGAACTTTTAATATTCTCCTCAAAAATCCTAATATACCTTTTTATGTGACATATGCACTACCACACTAGAGACAAACAATAACGTTAAAAAAAAGGGAGGGGGAAATGAAGGGAAAAGAACAGATGTCATCAGATTTCAAATTCAGAAGAGCTTCATAAACAAGAATTATTTCTTTTGGACAGCTAGACACATTTAAGTCAAGAAACTTGATAATTGCTGAGAAGCAGTACAAGTGCAGAGTGTTTCAGCAGTGAGGGAACTCATGGTGACGCCTGCAAGCTGCACCACAGGTGTGAGATGGACAGTGAGATACAACTTGGGTTTCTCAGTCTTTGGCTTTGGGATGAAGAACTTAACCCTAGTCCTGGCTGTCCCTTAAATGCGCTGTAACTCAAGATTACAGTCTGTGTTTGAGGACCTGCACTCACCTCACAACCACTGCTTAGAAGTCCAGATGCAGAGCAGGGATATCCTGCCCTTGCAACAGAGAGATGCAAAGCTTAAGAAGAGTTTCATCTCCTCCTTCTGCCTGTCCTTTTTTGCTCCAAGTTCCATGTTTTTTCCTTATGGCTCTGGAAGGTCATGTCAAGATCTCTGGGTTAAAAGGAGGCTTATAATATAAACAGACTAACTCAAGGAGTGGCTGCTTTAGAGGCAACCTTGATAATCAAGAATCACTGAAGCAGCCTTTGTAGTAAAAGTCAGGAGCTTTAAATAAATGCTTGGAGCCAAGCAAAGACTTCTGAAAGTTGTTGTTTCACTACCAAGACTCAGAGGGCACAAGATCATCTGCACACGCATGTGCCCTGCTAGATGAATGATGTTTTGGATCTGCTCTGTATTAATATGCCAGGTGTTGACTGCTCACCTGTCCAGACAGAAGCAAGGAGGTCAGCAAGACACCAGGCACAGTCATGCTCTGGTGGGTGAGCAGAAGGCAGGAAGGCAGATCTGCACCTAGGTAAATACATAGAGCAGCCTTGTGTCCACGTAGTTTTACTTCATGTACTCTCATGAAGATGTCTTCTCAATTCTCTCTTTATACTGGCTCCTGCTTCTAACTCCTGCTAGACATATTAAATATCTAGGTATATATACTAAAATACAAAATTTTGAAGTGGGGATAAGAAATAGTGTGCTATTCCTGTGTGTGCATGACTGGGACACTACAACCTTCCTTTTAAGAATTCCATAACAGTTAAAAATTGTCATTTACAGAGGTATTCAGTGGGAGGAAGGCTAACAATGACTATGTCTTCCATTTTCTTAAGCATGAAAAATAAATGTGTTAAAAGGATCACAGATGAAAATGAATGAACAGAAAAATGGTTGCAAAACCTCTAGAAAAGTATATTCAAGGAACAACATGAGTTATTTTAAGTAGAAATTCTGAACATTTCATTCAATGCCCTCTGTACAGCTACCAGATACTGGTTGACTCTAATCTCTACAAAATTATGAAAATGCTCTTCCATTGAACAAGTATTCAGGTTTCATCAAGAAAGTCAACAAATGTTTTTGAGGAAAAGTAATATTCTCATTGCTTGGCAGCTAGTGCTATAATTAATTTTATTCTGTTGTTTTTATCCCCATGAAGTTATATACATGAAGTAACTGTCAAACTACATGGACCCAATTATTTTCTTCCTCAACAGGAAACTCTCTCAATGCCTCTTTAAATACACCTTTACCTAACCTACACCCAAAAGGGGGTGGTTTTTTTTTTTTTTTTTTTGGTAAAGCTCAGATTCAGAATCTGCAAAGCTTGAGAATCACAAGGGAAGATTGATCATCACAGTTAAATCTGTATCTTTCAGATAAACACTCACACAGAGCTAATGCGTTCACATACAATTAAAGCTAAAGTTATGCATGACTAAACAAGAGAAAGAATGCTGGTGTGGGTTTTTTTTCCTTTGGAGTTTCTTCTTTTCCATTGCCAAGTTTCACCTTACTGCCTTTACCAAGGAACACAAGGATCTTCAGAGGAAGACAGTAAACTTTCCAAAATAGCCAGAGGAAAGACTGATTTGGTTGAAGAATATCAGCTTCATACATTTTGTACTTCATTGTGGAAACTTGGATTTGGGAAAGTAATATGATTGCATTTAGTAGACGACGTGCTACTTAGCAGACAGCTTCTGCTTAATCTGACAAATATAGGTCAGAGTCCCACAGTCACGCTTTGCTCAAGTACACTTTGCCTTTTCTAGACAAAAGTAATAATAAGACAAAAGCAATCTGAGGTCATTTCATAACATAATTTTGATGTAAAATTTTATAGCTATCTTACATAGCCACTTTTTTCTTTCCATGCCTAGGACTACTATATATTTAGACAAGCCTATTTCAGTATTTTTTTTTTTTTTTTTTTTAATTAAATAAGTACTTCATTAAGTACCTCCAAAGCTCTATGAAAGCCTAATATTTAGTATGTTAAGAGTTTTGTGAAGAGGTGAAAAAGCAGAACAGTCACAGAAAAGAAACTACATATAATCCACTCTGATCATTCCCTCTGCCAAACTCAACATCTGTACTGAAGGTTCAACATCTGTATTAAAAAAGGCTGCTTGCAAACTTGTGTAAGGAAAATTCTGCTGCTTTTTCTGGTAAGCAGCTTGGCAAGGTAACATCATAATCTTGCAGTGTCAGTCATCCCCTTGAGCTTACAAAGTCTATTAAAACAAATTACATGAAAAGATCTTTTTCAGGATTTCAATTCAGTAGCTTAAGAGGATCAGGATATTCCAGTTCCTTCTTAGATTCAAGGAACGTAAGACAGTACAGTACTTCAGTGTCTAATGCTGCACTGACACCTTCATACATTCTCCATTAACTGTGTATTATTCACAGACCTCATAATAACAGGTTACTAGGAAGAAACTACATGCTTTGTTGTTACCTCTATGAGCTAGATTACAATGAATTCAACAGCTCCACATCTGCTTGAAACTGACACTACATTTGATCTATAGCCAATGGATGCACACGACAAACATTAGAGAAAAAGGTTAAAATACAGTACTTCATAAAGTATTTTCATACAATGTTTCTGAAATTAGGTAACTTAATGATACTGTAAAAAAATTCTATCCAAATAACTAAAACTATATATTACTTTTCACTTACTCTCCTACTGAATGACAGCATGAAACAAAGATGATGAACATACAGAAATTACAGTATCAGAATACAGAAATTCTATTCCTAGCTATTAAAATAATTAAATATGGGAAAATATAGTTACTCAGTGACTCTAAAACCTCAAATAATACCTGACAGATCCTGATTTCATTGGATTGTCAACCTAACAACTCACTACTTGGCTGCTTGATTAAAATGGTGCAAGATATTAAAAAAAACCCAAAATGTTATACTTAATCCACAGATTATATGTTTGCCTGAAATCAGTCTATTTCTTTTCTAAAAAGACATAAAACAAGATTTACATTTACATGTAAATATACTGCCTTGTTTATACCTGTACACCTTCACAGCAGAGTTGTTTCTACTGCTTCTGTTATTTTTCCTTACATCTACATTTCTCTCGTAAAAGAGATTGCATAATGCTTGTGCCACTGGTCAAAACAGAATGTGGAAAGGTTGCTGGGAGTATCTGTGAGGAAAAAAACAAAAACAAAACAACCTACTCATTACATTCCTACGACAAGGAATTCTGTGTATTAATAAAAACACAAAGCTGTAAGACAGTGCAAGGAGATGGCATATACTGTTCCAAGAATGTTAAATAACCCTAACACAGAAGTGAGTGGATAAATGTTCCACAGTAAGCTTGCAAAAAGCAAATCCCTGGAGACAGTTATCATATAGGAACAAATAATTTTACAAATTAATGCACCTGAGAGATATCTAATATGTCAGTTTCATTTTTATTCCCCACAGTATCAATACCACAGTAATCCTACCAGAATCTATCACTAAGAATTGGAATAAACAACATTTTACTGAGGGATAACCCATAAAACAAATATTCCATTCTTTCCTGTCAAATCCCTACTGTACACAAAATCCTTAAGCAACTTAGCCACAAAAAATCCCACACAAATGTGACATTTACGGGCCCTGCAAACAAACACAAAATCTCCTTCCCCTGCTCTCAGGAATGATCAAAGCATAGCACTAGATTTAAGAAATCTCTAACATTTCCTTCTTGTTCCCATCCACGTAGACTGAGATATTTTACCCTCAGTATTTTAAGACAGCTATAAATTATCTGCAAAGCCTATCTCGTCTGTTTAATTATCTTGCATATAATTTTTTATTTCTCTTGGATAAGTAGGTAGGAGACAGTATTAACAAGTTTCATAGATGTTTCCCCACCAGAAGAGCAAAATTCCAATAAAACAGTATAATTTCCAATCCTTACATTTTTCTTTCAGATGCTAATTGTAGCTAAATACTTTCTGAAGTCTTGTAAACAATGTCAGCAAAAAAGGCTGCAAAGTTATGCTATGTTGATTAAAGCTTGAGAAGCTAGAGCTTACATAAAAAACCCCAAAAAACAAAACAAAAACACAAAAACAAAACAACAAAAAAAAGTTAAATTGATTTTTCAGTTGACTGAAACCCATAACATAGGTTTTTATAAATCTAACTCACAAGCTTTATTTTGCACTTGCATGTTTCCCAATTTCCATTTCAGATGAAGAAATCTATCTCACAGAAAGCAATATGAGCCATAAAATGAAGGCAAGACACTGCTAGATTCTACAGAGACACACTAGAGCAATGCAGAGCTGCAGGGATCTGATTACAGACTCTCTTCTGCCAGGCAGTGAGTCCCCCACTGGGATGGGGAACACATATGCTGGGATGTTCTACAATAAAACAGTTGTTTCTTATGTAGAGTATTACAGATGTTGCAGGATTATTCTCTCTCAATGCTTCAACATTTTATCAAAATTTTTAAGCAGAGCATAGCAAGGCATTCACTGTTTAATAACATTACCTCGTACAATGTGTTCTGTGATTCTTGGATCTGTTGCTCTCCTTGCAAGAGCCAAAAGCCAAACTACAAAGCAACTGCTCTGGGTTGATAGTGAATGTCCTTTATTACTGCTTCTCAGAATAGCACCCAGATCAGCAGACTGATCCAGCAGACCAAAAGTAAACCCAAGCCTATCTCCTGGAAGGTCACATGCAGATGCAGAGAAAAATCGAGATATGCACAGGTCATCTGCTCTGTTCCACATTTATTGTTTCTCTTGCTCTGAAGCAGAGCTACAAATAACTGACACCTCACCAATTTTCAAATGAAGCTTCTATAATTACATTGCTATGCCCTATGGAAACACTACTGGGTTTCTCATAGCAACCTTCAATGACTCAGAGAGCCTTGCTCTTACCACAAAATTGCTAAGAGAGCTTCATCCATCTTCAACAGAAGA
This sequence comes from Oenanthe melanoleuca, assembly GCF_029582105.1. Lineage (NCBI taxonomy): Eukaryota > Metazoa > Chordata > Aves > Passeriformes > Muscicapidae > Oenanthe > Oenanthe melanoleuca. The sequence continues at coordinate 58,362,220 of NC_079336.1, read as the reverse complement.
GCCAGTACGTGACTGGCAGTCACCACTACTACTGGCAATCCAACAGCTTTATGACATCTTGCCTTTTGAGAAATAAAGTTTTATGGCCAAAGTAGTAGTACATTCTGTATACAGTAAGGTAGAACTGCTTCTGTTAAATCTCTCACACCCCACAATGCCTTGAATGCACACACTACAGAGTGCTTTCAGCAACTCTGTCAGATATATATGTACAATTCCTTCCCAAAGACCTGCAAGACTGCAAGCTGTTCAAAGAAGCCTATGCCATAGAAAGACTTCTTAATCCCTGCAATCTCAGTGACCCGCTCCAATTTCTTTTCCTAGATCCACTTGGCCCTCATTCCCATTTTCACTGCCAGGTGCCCATCTGACATCTCCTTGAGTGGACTCAGTTTCTTAATACACTACAAAATAAATATTAAAATAAGTGAGAAATACTCTGTGGCTTTAGGGATTTGGATTAAATAGCTGATGGGTAAGGTGAGTGTTGGAACTGCAGCTAAGGTACAGGCACAAGACTGAGGTGCAGGAAGACCTTTCAGAAACAGAAAGCTCAGCTCAGCTGCACCAAGGAACTTTTCCCATGGGGCAGAAGGAGACACCTTCTTAATACTGAAGGGAAAAACAGCATTCTTCATAAATAAGATGGCAGAATTTAACATTACTGGCTTCTAGTCTGTGGTATGATCCCATCACCCCTGACTGTAGCACATCCTATGTTTTACAGTCTATTTCTATCCTGCTGCAAAACATTTCTGTCCATTTCTAGTCTGCATTTAATAAAAAAAAAAAAAAAAAAAAAAAAAAAAAACGGTTAAGTGGTCCTTCCTTCTGGAACAATATTCTCCTAAGTGCCATATATGCCCCCCTGACACACAATATATGCAAACATAAAACCCCAAGTATGAAATGTACTCTGAAGTGTTATAAGACCCAGCCTAGAACAAGGCTGACAACAGTCCAAAATCTAATGTCTGTCTAAGCTCCAACACTGCTGGAGATAACAAAAAAAAAAAAAAAAAAAATCCCCAAAAAACCATTATTTTAAAGGACTGCATTTTAGGATTATCTTACAAACTCACAATGCTATCAAGTTGCTTTCATAGGAAACTAGAATTCCATTTAGAGAAATTCAAGGTTTACAAGATTTAGAGAATGTTACTAATAAAGCTACACACTAGATGTTTTGGATTCATATTAATAATGTTCTTCATTGAAAATTAATTTGTTTTTAAATGAAAGGAAGAATTACCTTTAGCTTCTCACCTGAGGTGACTTTCTAGATGCTAAATTACTACATCAGTAGAAACAGTTGATCTCAATATCAAATTTCTTTTTTTTTACATTTTCTAAGAAGAAAACAATCCTTTTCAGTTTCTCCTTGGAAAAAAAAAAACAAACTATACTGACATAAACACAATTTTTCCTCTATGCCTGAAGAAAATCTGTTGCAAGCTGATCTGCCCCTTCAGCAAACTGAAACCAGCAATTTCCCTCATTTTAGTGACCTGTGGCACATTTAAAACCTCAGCAGAAACATTTAAGCAATACATACATTATTTATTATTAAAGCTATTTTAGTTCAACTTGACAATTATTATGAAAGGCTAAATTTACTACAATAGACTAAGACAAAAAGTTATACTTTAAATTAGTATATTTTTATATCAATTTTCAGCCACCCTGTAAATGCTCTCGAACACAGCATAGTAAAAAAAGACTTGGCAATGCTATTGCCATGGGCTCCTCTTCCATTACAGACCCATGTCTGCACTTCCATCATAACATAAAAAGGTCCCAAATCTCAGTTGAAAAGCTAGTAATGAAGATAAACAAAGCTAAAAAGTAAAAATTCTAAAGTGAATTGCATGAGGTACAGGCACACATCCTCTTCTAACCATTCAGCAGTAGACCTGTGATAGTCTTTATCGTGTACAGCAGAAGATATATTAAAATGAGAAAGCCAGACCTTAACATGTTTTGTCTGCTTAACAGACAAAAAAAAAATCCTTTGGATGCATTCATTTTATTTACTTAGAGCTTCAGGGATAAATAGAGTCTTCATAATTCTAATCTCAACATCCACAAGATTTCAGATGGATGAATATGGTATGAACAGTGCATGTATCCAGTCCATACAGAGGCGCTGTGCAGAAATTTGTAATTCTACTTCCCCTCATTCAAGGCCACCTGCTTATGCACACAAGAAAAACTGCAATGGCTGTTTGCCAAACCACGCAGTGTCATATGGCAGCAGTGAGTCAATCTTTAGAAGCTGGCTCCAGCCACACCAGTGGCTGATCTGCTCCCCTCCAGCTGCGACATCAGGTCACGACAAGCATTATCCCAGTCATGCAGCTGAAGGCAGAGCTGGAGGGAATCCCTCTAAGAGCAAAGCAAAGACAAAAGGAGCAAGTTTCCTTCTGGGAAATGGGATGAATTAAGGTCATACTGAAAAGAGGCAGCTGGTTCATAAGGTAAAAAGAGCACTAGATTAACATGTGGAAGCCATGCAGTTTTACTTTAAAGCCGTGATGCCAAAGTTCTTGGCCAAAAGGCTCAAATCAGACTTGAGGCATGGTATCAATTACCTGCACTGAGTAAACAGGCCAAGAGTCTGAACATACATACTAGAGCATCATCAGCCATAAACTAGTACAAGGGATGTTTAATTAGCTAAGTAGGGATACAGGGTTTGGGTGGAAAGGAAGTATGAGAATCTGTGTCCTTCAGACTAGTAATGATGTTTTTAAGACACTTTCACACTCAAAAAACCAACAAAAACAACAAAAAAGACCAAACTATACAAAACCAAAGCTGCTGATACATTTTTAGCTGCATACTAATGAAATGCTACATTGTTTGACATGAGAAATTACATGTTCATAAAATCCAGTATGCAAAACAATCCTGTCTCCATAAATCAGACACTAAGTCCACAAACGGAGATAGGACTGTTTTGTTTAAAAAACGATGTACAATCAGCAATTAAGCAAAATAGACAAAACACAGAAGAAAAATTTAGGAGGGCAGTGATTCCCTTCCTATTATTCCCTTAAAGACTCAAATGATAGAAATATATAATAGGTGTTTGCCTTAAAAAAAAATTATGCAGATTGCATACTCCTGAGAGAAAAGTGTTATCCTCATGCTGGATTCTTTCCAGACATATTTTTGGCTACTACTGCAACCACAAATCACGGCTGGGGGAACGGGATAGGACACACAAAAATACCTCTCTGACAACCAATACATCTGTCTCAACCCTAAACCTGTGTAGCTTTGTTTCATTTTCATTTCTGTGTGACACAAACATGCAATCAAAAAGAAAAAAAAAAGGCAGCAGAAAGCAGGAAGAAATCTTTCCAGCTGATCAAGGTCTAGGTTCAGCCAAATATGTCTATATGCTCTCAAGGTATGAACACACTATGATATCCACAATCAGCAGGGTATCACCACAAAAAGGTCATTTGACCGAAGGATGTCACTACTATGTTATACACAACCAACTTCTATGATACAAAGGATCTAACAAGCACTGACAATCAGCAATGCTTCTCTAGCTGAGAAAGCAAACTGCTGTGTAGCAGTATTTTCAAGCTTTCCACTGACATCATGCTAAGAAAGAGGCAACTGTCCCTAGACAGATTTAGACTTACCACTAGCATGAGAGAATGTCTTGTTTATAATCAGTAAAGATTTTGAATCTAGAGGGAGACAAAAAAAAATTCAACACAGACTAAACAAACTTTCTTGAGGAAAATCTGTCCACTTCTTTACAAGTACCAGAAAAATTCTGCAAAAGATACTTCATGTGAATGAGTGCTACGGCAAATAATTCACAATTTGAAGTACCATGTTTAATAAGCCTTTGATCCTTCAAATAGTAGAGAGTGTAGGAAATCTCTATGCTGAGTCCAAAAACCTCAACATTAGAAGGGAGACTATGGCTTTCAGAGCAGCTCCTATACACCATTTTTTGTCTAAATACTGTCTTGGCCAGAGTTCTGGGCCTAAAATTTTCTAAAACATTGAACAAAAAGTCTCTGGCTCCCAGTTCACAGCAAGTGTGCTGCAAAGTGCACTAGAGAACCTAACGCTGCCAAACAAGCTGTGCACTTCTTTGAATTTTATTTGGTATGGTATCCAGCATCTTTTCCAACTTTTCCCTCCTTGTTATCACTTATTCTGCTTTAAAACAGGTAGCTTTGAAATTTCCTGCAAGAAAAGCTTGAAAGAGAAGACCTGAGTGCTATGGTACAGGCCACCGAACAAACATCAGTCTAGAGAGCAAAAACCTTAACAGTTTCACTTTGAGGATCTGTGAACACTGTCATCCACATAGCCACAGGAGTCTGTCCTGAAAGAAAAACTGAAAAATGCATGAGGAAAAAAGGAAGAATAATTACAGTGCTATCAACTTTTGATGAATTTAAATCCCTGAGAGATCCCTGAACTTACTCAGCTACTCAAAGAAGACAAGTAAACCTGCAAAGACAAAAAATAAGTCCCTCAAAAAATAGAAAGAAAAAAGGATAGGTGAACAAGACGTGAACAAAGAGCTGACAAGTACCTCAAGGTGAGGCACACAGGAAGCTTTGCACTACAACTTGAGAAACAAAGCAAAGAAAATTATTGCAAAATAAAGTGATTCTGTTCATTGCGTTTTTCATGGCACATTTCATTTGTTCAGATGAACTTCTGAATAAATATTCGCACCAAAACCCATAAGCCACAAAAAAAGGACCTTCTTGGCTTTTCTTACTCCTCTCTGTTACCCGAGGATTTTTATACCTGCCTCTTTGCCTGGAGTACAATTTTCTTCTTCACAAGGTCTCTGCCTATATCCAGACAGAAGAAAACAGCAGGCCTATTAACACCGGACTGTGTGAGAGCAAGTCTCACACCCATATCATGAATTTACATCTCACTTCCCCTGTAAAGAACACTAGTTTAATGTAAGCACTCATCTTCACATATAATCCAAAGACAGCGCTGTGTGGAACTGTACACTACATAACCTTAATGGTCCATTTTCATCTTAACATTGACATCAATTAATTATATTTTGCATATTGTATACTACACTGTCCAAAAATAAATCTGGGGCATAATAGCTGAGTTAAGCATTAAAGAAAATTGTAACAGGAATCAGCAGTCTGTTCTCCAGAAACAATCCCAAACAGGTAAGCTAAGACTTTCCAACAAAAGAGCATCCCTGCTTTATTTGTACTGCTTGAGTAAATACAAACATTGCTAAAGGACTGTGAAAATGAAAACTCCCACAACCTTTTATAAATATCTGCAGCCAAAAAGCATCTCTATGAATAAAGCTAAATACTCTACAGATATATTTTCTATTACACACGGGAGAATAAAATGCACTAAACTTTTCTTACAAGTACACCCTTACCAATGAATGAGTGATAAACACTTGTCATTGCTAACTCCCAACATACAGTACTCTAAGCTGTGGATCCTGTGATTCACTATCTGCTACAAACGTGGAAGAATTTTTCAATACAAGTGCACTTTAGTGGATATGTTCAAATACATGCCATATGTGGGTTCCTCATCCAGCCGTGCACTTTTGCCATTATTAATAATATTTTGAAGTATTATAACTTTAGCAGTGTTGTCTGATGGTTTACAGACATTAAGTGGTAAGCCAAGAGTTCACAGTCTCAAGAATCAACAAGAATACCAGGAAATAAGTAGTTGCATAACAGTATATTTAGTTTCACCTGTCCCATTTCAGGCCCCTCTCTTTCTGCAACATTTTTAGTTTAAGGTGTACCTAGACTAGTCATCTTCAGCTGAGTGAACATTTGGCTCAATTCCAACTACACCATGATTTCTTTTAACATGACTCTGACATTTTGAACCCTTTATCCACTGTCCTATGAGTGCTCTATTAGTGCCAGTGATTCTAAGGAAAGTAGTAAAATAGGATTATTCCCATTATACTTCTAAGTAAAAGACAATTTAAGCATTTCAAGGCAATGCAGAAGCTTGTGGTAGAACTGGGAGAGATGTACAAGACTGCTGTCTCCTAGTCTGCTGCTATGATCATCAACTAGTGCAAAAAAAAATTTAGGTGCTACTTTAGACTGACATAGGTTTTGCTCTGTTTTTTTTCAAATCATCATTTCATCAGAACATCCATTTGCATGAGACTGAAATTGCTTTTTAAGTTGTATTCACATGGCATATAACCTACTTCACCTTTCCAACCACAAGACCCACTAGTAAACACCAACCAAGCTGAGGCAGAACCTCAAACACACTAGGAATTACTGGAATACCAGAGGTTATCTGAAGATAAGCATGGTTTCCCTTACAAAAACAATTATGAAATCTGATCCAGAGGATGCATGCATTTATCTATTATGAAAGACTGAAAAGAAAGCCAAAATTCCTCAGGATGTCTCAAATGAAGGTAAAACTGAATCTAAAATGAAGGAAAAACAGGGCAGAAACCTTCTTTAAAAATAGATCTTGCTGTGCAACCAAGTATGCCTGCATGCAATTGTTATTTATTTTTAAATTGGAGTAATTTTCCAGGTAGGTTTTTAGATCAGCTAACAGAATGAGGTACTTTAAACTAAACAAAAGAAACCCCCAAGATTTCTCTCCTGATCACATTTGCTATAAAGATGTAGAGGAAATCAGGAAGCAATAATAAAATACAGTCTCTTGCCTGGCATTCCATAAAATCACAAAATTGTAAATTTCAATGAAGGCAAAGACAGTAACAATACCAATATCCAGGAAATACGGTCCTAGCTCTTAACCAGAAAGACTGAAAGAAACTGTCCTAAACATTGAAGAATAATTTGAAATCAAAAACATAACAAACAAACAAATGAAAATACACACAAACAATACAGCACACATGCCCCAAGCTCACAGCCTAATCAAGAGCACAAACTGAGAGAACTCATGTACCCCTTAGTAGGCTCTCCAGTCCTTTCTCCATTAAATCTGCATCACCTCAAGCCTATTCCTAAGTGTTATCACCCCACACATGGATGGGTGTACTTAAAGAAGTCCTTAGGAACAATAAAACAGAAACAGAAATCAGCAATGTGAGCACTTAAGGATTTTTCCATTCAGCCCTTCCATGCTAGTCCTGTCAGTGAAGAAGACAACCCAAACCTCTTAGGATACTCCAAGGTAGAAAAGTTATTCCAAAGCTTGAGTAAGTGTTAGGCTCAGAAAGCCATGACATCTTAAGTCTCCACACCAATAAAACAAAGCAGAAGTCAATATAAGAGAAAGCAGACAGTTGCACATCACTATGGATGCTCAGTCATCAGGCATGATTCTTGTCAAAGCTGTGACAACACCGCTGGAAGCAAATCAGTATGATCCAAATCCTCACAACACATCTGTCCCATTATATCTTTCTTAACAAGAAATGGACAACGAGTAGCAAATCTCCTCCTGAAGGCACTATAAAAATTTTATTATCATTTCCCATGCAAAGGACATTTTTTAAGAAGAATTTTCATTAAACAAATGCGGGCTATTTCTTGGTTTCCCTGTGAATCCTTGGATGATAAGAATGGACACAAATTCAGATCCAAAGCAGGGAACAAAGTTTTCCTAGCATTTCTGGAGCTTTAACAAGTAATACCATTTAAAAACTACAAGAGCTTGTTCTGGCACCACAGCACCAAATCAAATCACAAATATTTTCTCTCCAAGCTACCAGAAATACTTAAAGCAAACTCCAAAGGGAGAAAGGGAAGACAACTATCGAACCTTTGGAACATAAACTTCCTATGATGGAGACAAAAGACTTTACTGTTGCATCTCATGGAAATAGGAAACTATCTTTTATGAGATCTTGCAGCATTAATGGTCACTTTTAATCTGGAAGAACCACTATACAGGTCACCTGCTTTCTGCATTTAATAACTGCAAAAGCAACCAACACAGTACTGAAAATGAAACTGCATTGAAAGAATTTTCTATACATCTTCTTCCTCAACGCTTAAGCTGTCTTTTCAGTGGTCTCTCATTTAAATCCTTGGAAGAAAGAGCAATTTCCAATTCCTTTGTTAATAAAAGTAAGTACTAGCTTGTGGAGGAGTTTCTGTTATTGACTTCTAATTCATAACAACTAAGGAAACATACAAAGTTCTCTGTAACTCCTTAACAGGATTTAAAAGATGCAAAATCCACAGCAGTCAGGCTCTAAAATCCTCTCTTTAAAAGGTCATTGTGAATCCTACCTATAAGAGCCAATTTGATTATGAAATTCTCATACTGCTTCACTTCACTTCACTCCATTCCTGCACTTTCATCACCCCTCCGTCATCCAGCTATTGGCTATTTATCCATCAGATATGGGTATTTTTAACAGAACATGTTTTCCTAAAAGACACAGTCATCTATTTGCTACTGCAAAGTATATAATACACAGTTCTTGTGATAATATGTGAACGAAATGTGACTGTACACCTCAACTTTGCTCTGTTTTACTTATGTCTTCTCTCCATGTCCATCTCCTCTGTAGAAGAACATAACAGCACCTCTCTAATCAGACTTGTAGCATGTAAGCTGAGGAGTTTTTCAGGAGATGCTGCCACTGCAGTTACCAGCATGAGGCCTTGAGGCCTCTGGGAAGAAGGACTAATACTGTACAGGCATACTCCTAGCACAAGTACTGAGCTCAAATTATAGTTTTTTATATAGTATACTTTTCTCAATCTTATTACAGGTCCAGTGAACAGACTTTCAAATTCAAAAATTCTCTTTGCAATACTGGGAAATAACCTATATTGGATTTAATACATGTTCCATAGGGTTATTCTACTGGTATAAAGGAAGACAGAATGTCTCCTCAGTGGGCTGGAAAATCTGGAAGGAATCCACCTCTAAAAGGCGTGTAACTCAGAGAAAGAGGACTTCATCCTATGATTTGTATTTGCTTTTAATGGAACCCTCTTGCTGCCTCAAAGCTTTGGCTAATTTATAATATACTAAGACTAATTCTCGCTCATAGTACTGTTACAATTCATAATAAGACTTTGAACAGGTATCTTTAGAAGAACCATGTCCCTTCCCCCACTGCTCTAATCTATTTTTAATCTATTTTATATCTTCATCTCCATTTTGGAAAAACAGCAAATGGTTCCAAACTGCATACCTGTAACATGAGCTGGTTTAATTTTATCCCTTGATCATTCATGCAAGTTAGCATATTTTCACTGCATAGCTTCCAATGTCAATATAAAATACAAATGCATTTATTTAAATCTCTCCTAGAATTCAAACACTTAATTGTTTTAACCAGTTGAATTCATAAACACTGGAGATAATGGAAGCTGTAGACCCATTTTCTGATGACAAAAAACATAAAAAACATGAACACGTACATATATGTGCCATAAAGGACCCTTTACCTTAAGGATAAAACATCATCAAAGATCTTCTAACAAACCCTACCAGAAAGAGAAGGAAGCAGAAATCCAAACCAGGGATAAATCCGCATCAAACTAGAAAAGCCTCAAGAGACTCCAGCCCGATCCAAATCTGGAAATGCAAATCAAACCCATTTGACTTTTATCATTATTTATTTTTACAGATTAAATGAAAGTTCCTGTACTGACCATAGGAAAGAGCCATTCAATTTACATATTGTTCTCTGCCCAAATTATTCAGGAATGACTCTTATTTTTGAACAACTAATGGGACAAATTCGGATATGATACTGGTCTTCTACTATACAACTACAGAAAGCTCCACTAAAACCTCAATCCCAACTTTCTTCCATCTCATAAATTCTGCAATTACTTTCCACAGGCCAGCTTTTCATACTCACATGTTTCTACAGATAGAATTTATACACAGACCACACAGTCTTTACAAAAAGATATATTGCTAAGAGCAAAACTTGCTATAAGCATTTTTCAGGTTCCAAGTTAAGATGAATGCAAAGCATAAATAAACTGAACTTTACTCAAAGTGAAAGGAACTTTCTATGAAGAGTCCTTTCTTTATATTTTGCAGTAAATGGGAGTTTGCATGACATTCCTTACATGTTCCACATCAAGCACTCAACTTTATCCATAGAAGTTTCTTATGAAATTTTACAAATTAAAAATAACATGGTTTTACATCAAGCAAATTAAAGGAGAGGAGGATTGTAACTCTTAAGCTGGCAACAAACCAAAAATGGACAAGTTAAACTTTTGTCATTCCTTTGTTACAGGATGCTGCAGATGCTAAAGCTATCAAGGGTTCCAAAAAAAGATGGCATAAATTCACCACAACTATTAAAACCCAAATGATTAAATACCATCTGCCCACAGACCCCTAAACTGCACCCTACTAGAACCCAGTAACACTTCCCTTCAGATACTCAGCTATGTGTATACCCTATCATACTCTGCCCTGGGCATCTGTTATCATTCACTGTTAAAAACAAGATACTGATGTAGAAACACCTCTGGTCTGAGCTGATATGCCATTCATAGGTCCATATCTTTGTGCCTGGGAAAAAAGAAGGTACAGTATCTAAAGCTGGTTCCACACCTACACTGTTCAAGTCCCTCATTTCCAAACACTATGTAGGGCACTTGTATGGCAGCCAAGATATTTATATAGTAACAGTTCTTAATATACTTACATGACTCGTGAGAGCTGGGGAAGACACTACAAGTATAGAACTCTTCCTCCTTCTCCCTTAGCTAAATTCACTCCCCCTTAAAAGTTTTGCTTAACACTTAAAATAGCTTTATGAGTAACGTTTTTTTCTATTTTTATACAACAGTAATTATTTTCCATAATTACTGTATGATCTGCAAGACAGGATTTCTGTTAGTCAATCTACCTTCTGTGTATTTTAACCAGATTTTAGATAGGTAGATCTCTAGGGAAGTGTTTAATTTTTTAGTTATTTACAACTGAAAGGAATTCATAAAAGTCATCCCACCATTCCACTAGAATAGAAAGATCTCTTCTTTATAAAGCAGAAACAGCAATAATATTGCTACTAATGCTTGGATGCTTAAAAGACCAAGGCTCCCATTATATTAGATGCTGCATCCAAAAGAGAATAAAAGTTAGAGTGCTTTCTCCCTCATTTAAGAATTTTGTTAGTTATGTTCTTTCTCCAACTAAAGAGTCTCCTGTGGACTATGATCCATCACAATCACAGCAGGGGGTCAAACTTTGCTTTTCCCAATAACTTTATTTGCTACTTATCTTCAAAAACACTGTTCTATCATAATCTTGCTATATGTGCAGACGGATTATTTTCCTGCACATTGTATCCAACATTTATGGCTACTTTTCATGTCTCTTGTCTGCTTAAGTGGTGCCAGAGACCACTAGTAAAGTATTCACACCAATTCTCTTTAAATGGCTATGTGCATGGATTTGGCTGCCTTTGAACTTTCCTGTTCAAACTAGTGAAACAAGAAATACACGAGGATTTTATTTAGAAAACAGCTCAGCTGCTAAATATTTGCTTCAATGAGTATTTCATTAAAAGAGTGTCTTCAAAGGAGAGGAATCTATTCCATGGCACGTACAAAGCAGAGGAGGAACTGATAGGATGGATTGATGTGAGTATTGAGAAATGCTAGATCTTTCTATTTTAATGGGAGAATCAGTCTTCAAGTGAATGTTTTGTGAAGAATATTTTGCACTAGACAAGGATTTTGGAGACTAATTCAAGCCCAGGGCACCAGGAAAGTGTATGACTACCAGCTGGGTCTGTTAGCTCTCAAACTATGAGCACACTACACAGCCCAGCTTTCCAATGGGAGGTTCTCCAGACCAGATTTGATATGTAATAGCTATCAAGGATGGAGCACACAGAAGAGTAATACTGAGGCCTTTCACGAGTGTGAACAAAAAGTGAAAAACAGCAAACCATTTAAAAGATACTACAGTTTTAAATATTGTCAGATGATGTAAACAAAGGCATTAGTTACAAAAAACAGAATAGAGAAACAATGGATCAAATAATAAAACCATGGATCAAAATAAGAGTCACACAAAAACAATCAGCACAACAACAGGCAATTTCTTCAAACTGGACTTCTCAAAACATTTCCTCTTGGACATTTTTCCAAATAATCCAAAACCACACAAATCTAAGTGAAATCCAGAGGCAAGTCTGCCAACAAGAAGGCATTGTTTCTACAGAGCCAGCTGAAATCACTGACTATACCTGCCCAACTTCTGACAAACATTTCATTACAGTAGCTAAGCCATTGTTCTCTTCAATGAAAGGTTTACAATTCAAACCTAAGTTATAAAAGCTTATATTTCTTGATAGCATTACACTGTCTAGGAATACAGTTCCCACATTATTTAGCATATAGTACACAACAGTTTTCAAATTATAATCTTTCCATTATCAAATCTAATACATTTCCTAACTTGCATTCTATCCCTAAAAGACGATTTAATATATTACCTTGAATTTTAAAAAAACACCAACTTTTTGTTCCATTTTGCCAACTGTCAATCCAGCATAAGACCTCAAGTCCTCAGTAACTACAAAAATACACCAATAATATAATTAGCAATAATCAACTGCACACCCAACTGATAGAGACAGTTGGAAAGCAACTTAAAGATGCCTACTTCACATGCCTAGCATCAGAAGTTGTTCTGCTACCAGATGCTTTACAAAATTGAGGCACCGATGGTGACTCAGAAAAATCAAAGATTCTTTACCATTTCTACCAGCTCTACCACAGCAGAGAGGAAGGAAAACACATAAAATGAGGATGCTGGCCATGTAATTCGCTTATTCACACTTACTTTTTTTTATCCTGATCACTATCAAGAGACACAGACAAACTCTCAGAACAGTCAGGCTTCCCTGGTAACTGGAGAGTGTAGCATTAGTACCTGGATCACCTTAACAAGAGATGTCCTGAAGCATTTTCTAACTCATCAATGAATTTAGCTAAGCCTTCAGCAAGGTTTCTTCTGACACTAGGAAGAGAAGTCTGTTCTCCACAAAGCACAGGCTTAGCTTCCAACACTGGCATGGCAGGTATGGTATGAAATTACCTCAGCCATCATTAAACGAAATAAAAATGTTACAAGAGAAACAGAAAGATGAGTTTGATGGGGTTTTATTGAAAAAAAAATATTAAATCAAAAAGTCTGATTTTATTATTAGACCTTCTCATAGAGCTTCTTATAGCGATCACAGGCAGACAATGATCTCTTTATGAGCACTAGATAACATGATAATAATTACCTGAAAAATAATTACACTGAATTCTTTTGCAGGGTGCTTTGAGACTTGCTAATGAAAAGCAATGCTAAAAGCTGTGTATTATAAGTATGCTTAATAATTACATAAAACAAGTACAACTTTTTCTAAAGGCTAGCTATAAACAAAACTGATTTTATTTGAAAGTTCAACTGAATCAATCCATTTTTTGTGATAAAAATTAATCAGCTGCACTACAACAGCTTTCTTGGTGCAGTTCACAATAGAACTATTTAAATCTATTCACTGCCTTACTGAAGGAAATAGACTGAATATTTTAAACTGTCCATCACGAGCTCAGTATAGTTCAACATGAGCAGGGTTTTCATAGAATGAAACGTGCTAAGGGTTTTACAATAAACATCTGTTGACTAGGTGAGAAATCCAGTCTGTTGTCAGAAGCAGTGACGCAATGTACAAAAAAATAAATTCTCTTTCTATGAAAATCATTCACAGCAGTAATAGTTGTCAGTTTTCCAAGCTATTTTTAATCTTATAAATAGTTATCTATATATACTATCAACCCACTACCTCCTTTCAGCCCCCAAGAAACTGCTAATGACCTTCTTACAAAATTCCATTGGGGGCGTGGGGGAATATGCAGTTTTTTGAAATAGCTCTACTTTGCCTGACATTCACACTGCCTGTGAAAAATGAGGCCCACTCGTGCAAATGTTCCTTATAAGAGCAATCAGGTTAGGAACAACTGGCATGAAGCTATTTCTTGAATTAGGATTACAGGATCGGGCACCCCCAGGGATCACCATGATTTTGCTATTGTGGAAGAACCTGTGAAGTTATCCTCAAAATAATTTTACCAGAAATCTTGATGCAATGAGACAACAATTTAAGTCATTAAGCTTAAGTACAAACAGTTAAATGTTAGTGGTTCATATGATCACCTCCAAAGCTGTCAATGTTGTATTATGGTAAAACGCTGTTTTGATACAGCTCTTACTATACTTCGTTTTATTAACCAGCTACTTTAAGACTTAAATTTTGCAAATTAATATAAAAACAAACAAATTAAGAAACAATTTTTTTTTATTTACTGTTTTCATAGGTCTGGAAAATACCCCCTACCTATTCAAAACACAGGATATTGCTCATGAATCAGTAATCCTTGGACTGACAAATTTAATCATGGCAAAATGAAACTACCTATGACAATAATATATTGTCAATTGTGTTTTTTTTAAAGATAAACATTTTCTATTAAGAGGCCTTAGTTTTGTTCTTGTTTGAAAAACGTGTATCTAAGCCAGGGGGGAAAAGGACTCTTAAACACAAAAACATCATATTTGACTCAGGCAATCCCTTAACCTCAGATTGCTGGAGGCCTGGCTGGTTTCCCAAAGAATCACAGCACGCTCACCCTGTTGTTACGGTGTTTCCTAAGCATCTGCTATGTGCCACTTGCAGAAACGGCAATCCAAACAAGCCAGACCTTTGATCTCACCCCATACAGCTGATTTTAATTGTCTGTTCTAACAGTCTCAGTCAAATTTAAGCACTGAACTGGCGAGCGACTCCAGGACTTTTTCGGAAACCTTTAGGAAGCCAAGGACAGGAACACGTTCGCACACAGACGCTTACAGAAATGCACGGCGAGAAGACACAACACAAAGAATGCGAAGGAGTTGCGCTCCCGAGGCGGATCCGTGCCCATCGCGGGGCACCGCTCCGAACCGTGCCCCGCCGCCCCCACCCCGCTAAGGCGGGGGCACGGGGGGAGTGCAGCGGGAGGGGAAAAAAAAAACAGAAGAAAAAGACAAAAATATTTACAAATGGCAGCGCTACGGGCGGTGCACGGAGAGTCACAGGTGATGCCGGAGCCAGCGCTCCCCTCCCCGCCGCCGCCCGGGGCTCCCGGAGCTCCGGGCCCGGAGCCGCAGGTGTGAGGGAAGGACGGGGGCTCCACCAGACCCCCGCCCGCGTTCCGAGCCTCATCCCGGCCGGTGCCCGCCGGGCGCGGGGGAACGGCGGTGGGAAGGACGCGGCTGGCGGCACACGCGCACGTCCCGGCGGCGCACCGGGACCTCCCGTCTCCGGGGAGCGGGACCGCCCTGCCGCCGGCCGGCGCCCACGGGAACAAAAGGAAAACAGCCCCGGAGCCGCCCGCGGCCCCGCGCAGCGCCCGGCCCATCCCGCCCCACCTCCCGCACTCACCTCGGCGCGGCGGCGGAGCGGGCAGCGGCCACTCGCGCCCGCGGGCTCCCTCCCTCCCGCTCCCTGTTTCCCTCCCTCCTTCCCTGCCCGCCCTCCCGGCTCTGTCTCTCACCGCTCCCGGAGCGGCGGCGGCGGCGGCTGGGCCCGGCTCCCCCGCCACGTGACCCCGCCACGTGACCGCCGCCCTGCCCCGGCCCGGCTCCGCCCCCGCCGCCCGCCGGGATGCGCCGGGATGTGTCGGGATGTGTCGGGATGGGCCCTCCGGGCTGCGGGCTGACCCACAAACCCGGCCCGCGGGACCGGCCGGGCCACGGCCACGGCCACCGCAGGGACACACTGCAGCGCGTCCCTGTGCCCACCCAGCGCCCGCTGGAGAGAAACCACAATAGCGGGCGTGATGTGACAACAAAGCGCTGCGAGCGGGCGTGCCCCGCCTGCCCTCAGGGCTGAGAGAGAAGGAAAGTAAGTTGGTGCCAGTATCTGGGGCATCGAGCCCCATCGTGTACTTGACACTCCTCTCTGCAGGAATCACAAGCGCTGTATTCCTGCATTTTTGACTCGCACCAGACGCCACAGCGAGAGAAATTTAACTGTATTCTGTGCTAAGGGTAACCTTTGCTACCAGAAAATAATGCTTTGAGTAATGGGTCAAGAGAATGTCTTGTCGGAGAGAACGCCTTTATCCTTCAAACTTGGAAATTCAGGATACAATCCAGAGACACCAACACTACAAGACCTGGGGGAGCCTCAGTAAAAGCTAACTCTGACGCTGTATTCTGGTATCACATTCACTTTATTAGAAAAGAGCAACGGAATGCCTGAACATAAAAGGTGTGAAGCTTTCAGTAGTTTAAAGAAACCAGGTGCAAACTGCAATTACCAGTGTAGAAAAGCCATCAAAAGAATAGTACATGGGGAGCAGGAAGTGAAAAAGCCCTATCCCCTGCTGGCTTTAGTAATCAAAACTTACAGACCGTTTCAGAAACTAAATAGGTATATATTTTTCACACCATTGCCCAAAGCTCCATAAGGATTTTATCTTACAACGTATAGCAAGAAGGGGCCAAACTTTGTGCCAGAGGACACAAAGGAGGACACGTGTGCTCTTCACAAAAAATCTGAAAGACTGAAGCCTGAGATAATGTGTTAGAGTTGGGTATATACTTCGTTTGTTAATAAAATTCTAATATAGAAAAGAAGTTGCTTTTTATTGAAGATTTTTAGTTACACTACATAGCTAAATCCTGGGACACCTCTTAACATATCCTATAGCTTAAGTGCAATAAAAAGTTGTAAGGCTCCATTCCTGATAACAGCTGGTGAGCTGTGAAGACCAGGGGTTCTTCCCTGAATTTCCCACTGGATATCTTCACAAAACAGCCATCACCTTATATTTCATATATTTTCCATCACCTTATATTTTCATATATTTCAGTAGAAACTTTGAGGAACCAGAATAGTTGAAGCCATGATTCACTCAGTTCTTGTGTTTGACTTCAAGCTGTGTCTTGGCTTGACATTAACTGTGGTGCACCAGTGTTGCCCACTAGTCCATTCTAAGGTGCATTAGCAGTTGTGGCTGGTTCATAATCGCCAGAGAAATCGATGTTTGGTAGTTGTTCACCAGCCTCTACACACTATGACCATGACTGATACTTTGAAGGAATCCCATCCATTCTGCACTGTTGTATGTTGAAGAGTGAAGGAAAATACACGGGAAGATGTTTGTTCCATCTCACTGTATCCACATAATACATTCATTTTCCAAAAATGAATTTACACATACGCGTAAGAGTGCCAGGAACTAGAACCAGGTACTTTGGGTGTTTAAACCTTGAAACAGCCCCATCTTTTTTCATCTGCATGTATGAATCAACATCTTTTTCCATGCTGGGGGTGCACTATGGCATTCCTCCATGTGCAAAAGTAATCTCAGATGAAGTCCATAATCTGAGTGAGTGGAACTCAGGAGTATCCTTACAGATAAGACGAGGCCTCATTTTCAAAAGTGAAAATAGAAGTTAAAATCTCTACTGTTTATAGCAATAGAACATGGTCCTGTAGTTTGCCTATGGGACACTGTTGCTGCAGTGCAAATGCAAAAGGAGATCACACTTGGGAAAATACCACTACTGTACTGCATCAGGTTTGTGAAACTACTTTGTACTTTCTTGAAACTTTTTTTTTTTACTGGGACTAAAGGTACTTCTCTAGGATATTGAAGCATTTTAAAGCATACTTAATTCACACTTCACACTGTTTTTTGAAGATACATACAAAACATAAAAAATCCAAAGGAAATAGACAACCTTTTCCTTCACTAGCCCACTCATTCCTTCCTCTTCCAGTCTACTAAGTCTGGCCTAAAGTACCAGTTCATTACATTATGGTGCAAAGAGTATAAATATTTCCATAATCCAGCTGCAACATTTAATGCAACATCAGCAATACAAATTAATAGAAACATTTACCTAAAATTATGTTATCAAAATCATCATCTCCTGCACCATTGTTAATTTCATTACAAAGTCTAAAAACCCAACCTTTTTTTTTGTTTCATTTGTTAATTTTTGTTTGTTTGAATGGTTCTGCTCAGTTCTTGGTATTAATGACCTAAAGAAAAGCTTAGTTGCTTAGCCAGCTTAACTGGATAATAAAGATCAGTGAAGTAACTGTACAGAAAAGTTTGTAAATTAATTTTTGTTATTGGAATATTGTGAATTCAAGGTCTAAGGAAAATATACATGTTCTTTCAGAAGGAACTCAGCTCTGTTTCAATCATAACCAGGACTATGCTTGTCCGTTTTACCTAGCTGTGAGAGTAAGCAGCTACTTTAATATCTATCCATTTCTGTAATTCATTAATCCCATATTCGCAACCCTCTAAGGAACCAAAGGCTGGCCTCTTTTCCAGGACTTTCTTGTAATATCACCTTTCTTTTTAAAGGCAGACACCATTAATAAAACTGGTAATGACGCTTCATGAAGGCAAATGATAAATCCCATTTGTCTTCAAGTAACTATGCAAACTTTTTTTTAATGTCTTTTTGGTTTTAATTTTAAAAACCATGAGGGAATCTTCAACTTTCCTTCCTTGTTCTACCCAGTAGCACATCTCAGATATTTTTCTTATCAGGTAAAATATTCATGCTCTTTAACCTTAAATGTTTTTTATTGTAAACACTTTCTTGCTATTTCAGTTCAGTTTTCATGGTTTCTTCTCCTTTCACAAGCTCACTCTGGTCATGCTCAGTTATTCAACCTGGGTATGTTGGGACAGAAAACAAAGCACAGGATTTCGTTGCCTTCCAAATCCAAGCAACATTAGCACTGCAAGGAACAGAACGGTGATTTTTCAAGGGCATTGTGTTCCCAGAACCAAAAGCCAATAGCTCTTTATATACTCATTGAATGTGAAGCCACAGGTGGTTGGTTACTTAATAATACAAACACTTCCTACAAGTTTTTCATATGATTCATGAGAAAGGAAAAGTACACCTGAAAAATCAAAAGTCACGGTTATTGTTAAGATCCTCTAGAATCCATTAGTTTAACATGGAGCTTTTCTGTTTGTTGGTTTGGGGATTGGTTTTTTGGTTTGCTTAGGTTTTTTTTAAGTGTCATTTGAGATGCAATTCTTCATAACTAATCCCATCCGAAATACGGTTTCATTTAAGATGCAGATCTACTAAATCCAGATAACTATGGAGTAACAAAAATCAGTTACCTATTTATACATAAACAATAACAAAAGTGCTTGTATCTTTCAGGTGTAATCATTAGCAGGTAAGCAAAAAAGTATCTAGTGTTGGCATGTGATTAAATCCACACAAGCCTGACTGTTATAAATAGCAATAAGTAGCAATACTTTTGAGTTCAACAAGCTAATTCAACTATATATGCTATAGAATCAAGTAGCCTAAAACTAAATTAAGGTATGTCTTTATTTCACTCCAGATTTTCAGTCCTTCTGGAAATAAATGGAAGCAGAGAATTACCAAAATGTCCTAAATTAAAAGAAATAGAAAAATTTCCTTTATAGGTCGTAAAAAGAAAAAAAAAGGTACATAGAATTCACCTTGTAGAACACTACCTCACAGGACCTAGAATAGGTACTGAAGTATCTTGTGTTACAATACAAAAGCTGCTTTTGTAGATGCCTCCATTATTCTACTTTCCTCCTCCACCTCTATCTGGATTTACAGCATGAATGACAGTCCCATTTTTAATGCATTAGAGAGTTTCATATGCAAACTTGCTCCCTTTTTTCACATACAAATCTATTTCCTCCTTCCACACAAACTTAACTCATTTTTGTTAGTTTTATATGCTCAGCTGATTCCAAAAGGCATTTCCTTTTATTGTACCTCACCTTGAATTTTCTTCCACCACAGAGGAACACATCAGAGAAACAAGTCAGCTTACCTGGGCAGATTCCCCAAGAAAGCAAGGATTTCCTCCATAGCTGAGGGAATAGCCAGGCTGAATGAGGATTGACCAAACCCTCCAGTTGTCTGGCTGTTCACTCCAGCTTCCTCCTGCCTCATTCTTGTTGTGGAAGCAGCTCCAACCTTCCACATGTATTTTGCCCCCCTTCTTTAAGAACTGAACAGGGAATACAAGACCTGTAGACCCTTGGAGAGAGGAGCAAGATTCCTGATAAGATTTGCAACTCTATGGGGGGCCTAGGCTGGAGCAGGCTGTGCCTGAAGGACTGCACCACATGGAAGAGTGACCCACATTGCAGCAGTTTGGGGAGGACTGTTGCCCGTGGGATGGACTCACACTGGAGAAGTTCACGGAGAACTGTCTCCTGTGGGAGGGACCCCAAATGGAACAGGGGAAGGACTCTTCTCCCTGAGCAGTGGGAGAAACATATTGTGATGAACTGACCAGAAGCCCCATCCCCTGTCTCCCTTCACCACTGAGGGGGAGGAGGTGGAGCTGGGAAGGAGAGAAGGGTGGGGGGGAGAGGTGTTTTTAAGGTCTTACTCTGTATCCTGCTCTGATTTTGTTAGTAATAAATTCGATTAATATCTCTTAATTCAAGTCTGTTTTGCCCATGACAGTATTTGGTGAGTGATCTCTCTGTCCTTACCTCAGCCCATGAACTCTTTTCTCTCCCATGTCCAGTTGTGGAGGGGTGTGATAGAATGGCTTTGCTGAATGCCTGGCATCCAGCCAGAGTCAAACCACTACACTGCTAAACAAGGGAAATATACTCATGTGTGGGTTGGTGGGGTTTTTTTTTAACTTTTACACAGTATTTCAAATTATGCCACACAAGATAATAACTGAAGAGATGAAGATTAGTACAGATGGCAAAGGACTGGAACTAGTTATCTGTGGCAGTGGATAGTGCTCCAAAGAAAACAGACTGAGGAGATACAATAAATGGAGTCCCTGAAGAATTAGTCATGATAATGACCTTTTAAATATTTTTGTTTGGTGACCTTAGAACAAAAACATGAGCGTGCTAATAAAATTTGCTGATCACACAAACTTGAGTATCAACAATACACCCTAGACTCAAAATAGATATATCGTTCAGAAAACAATGGATGGCCCCCAGACCACTAAAAAGAATAGGATTAATTATGACAGTACAAAGTCATGAAGGACTTGAAAATTTTAAACTGAAGGCATCAAGTGAAAAGAAAGGAAAACTCTGCATCTGTCAGTCAGCAAGAGAATACCTGTAAGGTATTTCACGACTTCATGTAAGAAGCTAGTACTCCCTGAATTTCAAAGAGAGTTCTGGAATATGAATAATATTGCACTGGTCCATACAGTAGTGATCAGTTACATTGAAGAATGGTAAATTAAACTTGAAATGGGTACTAAGGAGGGCCAGGAGAAATAGACATGACTATCTATGTGTTACTCTATTAAACAGAGTAGTTTTGCTTATTTCACTTACTGCGTCAGGTTAGGCTCCATTTTTATGCACTTCACAAGAAGTTTAGCATTATGAAACCCTAGTTCAAAGTGAGCCCTTTGAATATGTCTACAATAGAAAAAAGACCAATTAATATAACTTTCTCAGCAAAGAGCACATTAGAATATTAAAACAAATAGCAGCTGGTGGAAATACTTCCAAGGTCCCTAGGCTTTTCAGATAAGTGCCTTAATAGCTGAGATATAAATTTATATCTTTTCCAGCTTAAATCTACAGAGATCCATGCCATATTTAATTTCTTCAAAACCTCTTATTTCCAAGTGTGGTCTCATGAACAGTTTAAGTAAAAGGACTGCACAGCAAAGCTCAAGCAGTCTTCCCCCCCCAAATTCAATGGAGATAATACTCAAATACAAAACTAAAGAGAGAATTCTTGAAAAATGTGAAATAAGAGAAAAGGACCACCAAAATGTTCAAGGTCTTAAGCAGAGTTTAGCACCAGGGTCCCAAATTAGTGTACTCTGTATTATCACCTTCCATTTTAGAAGATATGACAAATACAGAGACTGTTGCAAAATCAGATGTTAATTCTTAAAAAAAACCAAAAAAAAACCAAATCAAACCCAGCATAATTACAGCATAATGCCTGCATTATTGTAGTTCTATAATAGGGTATTAGGGTAGTTCTATAATGGAACATTACCAAATATTTAAGTCCATTTATCCACTGGATAACAACCACATTTCAACCTAGATTTAAGAGTTGAAAATTACACTGCAAGAATACGATGACTTTTGGCATTTTTAATGGTTTTAGCAAAATATAATACAATGATAGAAAGCAGCTCCATGTCCAAAAAAAATCACTTCAGAAACACCCCTTACCTTCATGAATACCTGATTAGGGATTTCACTGATCCTTTTAATCCTAGTATTAGAAGGACACAAAAATAAATTTTAGATGTGAAAGGTCTGATTATCCTTATTAGCACTCCAAATTTCTATGTTTGTTCCTCCTTCAGACCCCCACCTTACAGTAATGCCACTCAGTGTAAGGACTGCAAAATCCCTTTCCTCCCTAAATTTTAAAATTGTTGGGCAAGGAAAGGTCTCTTTCCCCCACAGAGTTAGCATGCTGTAGAATCATAGAATCATTAATGTTGGAAAAGACCTCTAAGATCACCAAGTCCAGCTGTTAACCTAGCACTGCCATGGTAACCATTAGACCATATCCCCAAGTGCCACATCCACGTGCCATTTGAACACTTCCAGGTCTGGTGATTCCACCACTTCCTTGTTCCATTGCCTGACCAACCTTTTGGTGAAGAAATTTTTCCTAATATCCATCCTAAACCTCTCCTGGCAAAACTGGAGGCCATTTCTTCTTATCACTTGTTACTTGGGAGAAGAGGAATCCCCACCCCACCACAACCTCCTTTCAGGTTGTTGTAGAAAGTGGTAAGGTCTCCCCTGAGCCTTCTTTTCTCCAGGCAAAACACCCTCAGCTTCCACGGCCACTCCTTGTAAGACTTGTGCTCCAACCCTTCACTAGCTCTGTGGCCCTTCTTTGGACTCACTCCTGTGCTTCAATATCTTTGTTGTAGTGACAAGCCCAGAGCTGATCACAGGATTTGAGGTGTGACCTCACCAGTGCTGTACAGGGGGGCAATCCCTGCCCTGCTCCTGCTGGCCACACATTGCTGATCCAGGCCAAGATGCCATTGCCCTGCTTGGCCATCTGGGCACAGCTGGCTCATGTTCAGCTGCTGTCACCAGCACCCTCAGGTCCTGTTCTGCCAGCCCACTTCCCAGCTGCTCTTCCCCAAGCCTGAAGCACTGCCTGGGATTGTTGTGACCCAAGGGCAGGACCTGGCATTTGGCCTTACTGAACTGCAAACCACTGGCCTTGGTCCATCAATCCAGCCTGTCCAGAGCCTTCTGCAGAGCCTTCCTGCCCTCCAGCAGATCAACACTCCCACCCAACTTGGTGTCACCTGCAAACTGATTGAAGGTGCCCTGAATCCCCTTGTCCAGACTACTGATAAAGTTGTTAAACAGGACTGGCCCCAGTACTCAGCCTAGAGGAACACCACAAGTGACAGGTCACCAGCTGGATGCAGCACCATTCACCACCTCTCTCTGGGCCCTGCCATCCAACCAGCTTTTAACCCAGCAAACAGCACCAGGCCAAACCATGAGCAGCCAGTTTCTCTAGGAGAATGCAGCAGGAAATGGTGTCAAAGGCTTTAGTAAAGTATAGGTAGACTTATTCAGTCTTCTCTATCTGTTTTTATGACCTGCTTTGGTTATGATATTCATGTAACTACGATGACAATGAAAAAATGCATTACATGAAAGCTTCCTTCACTGTTTCAAATTTAGAGGTGTAGTAGATTGTTTGTCATAGCTACCAAATCAAACAATAGAAGGGTTTTTTTGTAGGATCTTCACCGTTTCTTTTGTTTTATAGTACATTAAAAATGAGCTAGAATAACTGCACATAGAAAAGTCAGTTTCAATTTGGTCTAGTTTTTCATACTTGCAGTAAACTACTTTAGGAACCACCTTCTGAAACACATCCACCCTCAGAATTGTTCCCTCCCACTCCTTACAGCTCCTTCTGGCTCCTGCTGTCACACAGCAGGTTAAACAGGCAGAAATAGCTTTTAAAAACCCTATTCAAAGCCAAAAGAGGAAACATTTACTGATTCCAAGACTTTTGGTTGCTTAGTCCTCCTGACAGATTTGGTCAGATGTTTAGCTTAGCCCACTCCTCATCCCTCCTCTAGGGCTCCTCTCAAATGCTATTTGCAGCTCCCCCTGCCCAAAAGGCAACCTAACAAACATTAAAAGCTGTCACAGTCCTTTATTACAAAGGCCTTGATATGGTTGTACTTGACAATATTGATTTCAAATATTCATTAAGAAACTTGTTTCTTCTTCATTTTTATACTGATAACTTTTCTAAAATGAAAATATAAAATTAGTATCTATATAGATCAAAAGTAAAATATCAAATATCAAAAGATCAAATATCAAAAGATCAAATATAGGGACCATGCTTTATTTTAGCTGAAGAGAAATTTTTCTTTCATATTTGTATTTCAAGCTGGTTGATGATACAGAAGCTCATCATTATTACAGGGTTACTCACTTCTGCTGAAACTCTAGTTTCTAGAATAACACCTGTATATCTAATGATATACATATGGCACACATACAAAACACATCTTGCACGCAATAAAGTTGCCAGGGCAGAAGGATGAAGAGATTAAGAGGAAGTAAAACTACATTGTCATTCCACAGAGAAATGCGGTCCCATTCAGGACAGAGCAAAGTAGAAGAGAAGGTGTAATATGAAGAAAGTTTGGTGTCTGGTTGGATAAACACAGAAACTTTTGTAAACCAATTAAGATCTAGTTAATTGCAAGTAAAGTTTTTGATCCTTATGCTCCTTCTGACTTTGTTCAATTTCAGAATAAACAGCAAATAATAATTACAAGCCTAAAATATTCTTCCCCCTCTTTCCTGCCTTTTTTCTCTTTTGCCCTCCCATCTCACCCCTCTAGCTTTGACACATCAGGAGCACAACACGAAGCAGTGAGATATTTGCTTGGTGTGCATACCTGTCTCTACTGGCAGTGTATGAGCTATTCCAGAAATCTGCAATACTGTCTTATCTGCAAGTGATATCTTCACAGCTGCAAGGGTACCCATTGCTCTGCACATCCTGCAATTTACAGCTGGGTGCATCTTTTCTGTAATAGAAAAATGAACAGCTGTGTAGCTCTGACACCCAACTCCTTCAATCTGTAGTCATCCAGAAATTTTGCTGTTTCTTTCCTGATGGGCTAATTATGTGTCTAATCAATTATCTGTCAGTTTTGGTGTGGGGGGGGCAGGTTTCTTTGGTGTGTTCAAGCACATTCCTGCATGCGTATTATGAGTCTTAAGACTTCTTCCAGGAACCTTACACTTCTTGTTACTAATACCTAGAATTGCTCAAGCACAAAAAGCTAAAAGCTAGTAGTAATGCTCTAAAATTTTCACCTTTTTTTCCACTAGGCAGCAATTTTATAGTCTGTTTCTAGTCTTAATCTTCTTTTTAGTGCTAAGCAATCAGAAGTGAGAAAACTACTTTTTCAGTCTATATGAAAAATACAATCCCTAATATTCAAAGTCCTAGGGGAGCGTACACCTCATATTAAAACTTAATTGGTAGGCATTGTAGCTTTTTGGTTAGGGAATGTGCTGAATTTTACCATTACATATGTGTAAACCAATAAAGCTACTCATTTGGAGACCGATAAGGGAAAAACTTTCTGTATGTCTTATTTCCATGCACTATGTAGGGATAAAGATGCAGAAATCCCCAGTGTAGACTGAAATACAGTAAGACTTAATGTTGCATGGTCTTCCACACAGTATAATGTATGATCTGAGGAACAGGTACCCTACAATCACATGCATTTTGTATTATGAAGAAATAAGGAGGAAAAAAATCATAAATCTTACTACTTATCAGCAATGACTTCTTTTGATTTACACTCACTAAAAATTATGTAACTTAATATGGAGCAACTTCTAAAGCAGGCTCATGGTGTGGAGGCACACAGACCTACCAGTAACATCTGACAAGAAGACCACATTTCAGACTCATTATTTTAATGTAACACGGCTGTGTAGCTACACTTAGAGAGAAAACACTGGATACCTAAACAGTGAAGAAATTTCTGAGCTAAAACTATCCCAAAATCTCCAACAGCAAATATATTTTCAGAAGGACCCTTTGAAGCTGAATGTTCTCTAGCTGAAAGCATATCTGATGTTCCAATGCACAGTAAGTCTCTGACCCACAACTGCGCAGCTGCCATGTTTTTTTCAAGCAGTTTAAAATATTGGCAAGAGCTCCCCTTACTGGTCTGCCTTCAAATTGTCAGCTCTTCAGTCCTGAAAATCTTTTTATATGAAACAAACTTATATTCCACATTAGGGGAAAAAATTCACCAAAACAAAACCCAGGTCCACATCAAATTTATATCAGATATCCTATTGTTCGCATTTCTGATTAGCTGCTAAGTCATAAACCCAAAGATTATGACTCAGTTCAGGAAGAAATTGTTCTTCCAACACTGTGAACTTCAACTTAATTTTGTATAGCACATATAGGCCCTGCCACAGTCTAAATTACAAAACAAACACCCAATTCTAACATATATACATGAGTAATGCACTCATTTCACAGTAACCACCACCAGCTTCAATGGGATCATTTGTGGGATAATCAAGGAGTCAGTGTGGAAATTTATATGGAATACATAACTGCAAAAAAGTTTATTATGAAAGCTTACTGTTTTCTTCAATGGCCTACTGTTTGATTTTAAGACTCTCAGACTGTGTTGGTTTATATGACTCAAGAGTGGTTGAGATATACACATAGATATAGATACATATGTATGTATACACAGTTATGTATGATTTTTAGTGCCCTACTTTTGTAAGCTCAGCCTAGGGGCTGACTGAACTTTTATGGTGAAGATGCCAACTAAGAAAGGTTAAATATAAGTAACTTTAATGACACCATGAAATACCACTATCTTCAATTCACAGTAAACACTCTTGTTTACTTCAGCTCACAGGAAACAATCCTGTTAATGTATAAAATACATATTCTCTGGATTGTTTTCGCACACATAAGGTGGCCCTGCAGAGTTGAGTGAGAAAAAACTGTAAAATCTGTTGTTAGGGCACATTAGAAAAAAAAAGAGGAAATCAGACTATATGCTTTTGAATGCAACCTACAAACCTGGAAAGACTGTAAAACAGGATTTCTTAATGTATAACAGCACTTGGAGGAGGTCTAGTAGAGGGCATCAGACAGCCATCCAGCTCTTACTACTAAGTAACAAAAACCAAAACAACGCCCCCAATTATCACTGCAAGTACATTAAATGGATAAACAAAACCACTATCATTCAAATGGATTCAGGTGCCTACTTTTTTGTGAAACACAGGCAGTTTTGCTACAGAGTCAAATCCATTCAGTCTGGTAAAATAGTAGAATTTCCTAAAGCATTCTGTATTTTCTCTTAATAGCAATCTCTATATTCTTTCTTGAGGACACGTCCATTCTCTCTAGTGATTGTTGGTTATTTCCTTCTTTACTGGACAATTATTCTTCCTGGACTAGTTGTTGTACCAGAGAGAAGGAATCAGGACTCAGGCATTGGTCACAAGTGAAACAAGTCATTACAACCCCTATCTATACTGACCAGGGTCATACTCATTGTGCTGCCAACTCCCATGCTAAAATAACCCCCTCTCCAGGTCATCCCACAATTAGGTCATCCCACAATTTAAAAAACTATCTAAATATGTGACAGCATTTAGGCTTACTTGCTTTTTACATAGCTTTTTTTTTTTTGAAGGCCATTAATAATTTTTTTTCTAAAAATCTGAGGTTTGGAGCAAAAAAAAAAAAAAAACCCAAAGTGCCCAACAGTATAATCTTCAATAAAAAAGACATGTCATTCCTTTATTTCAGTATGAAGCAGCATTTTCCGTTTCCATCCCTCTCTTCCCACATAACATTTTGTTTGAGTTATTCAAATTCTCTTACCTCACTTAGGAGATCTGTCTCATCTTTCTGTCAAATACAACTCTAGAGTCTGCCATGTGTTAACAAAAGAATTGATGAGCATGTTCAAGTTACAATAACTATACAAGAGCAACTGTTTACATCATGGTAACAAGTGAACTTACAATCTTATTTAGATCTAAGTATAAATAAGTAGCAAGCAATAAATGAAGTTCAAGTAAGTGTCTTTTACGTAATTGTACTACCATGCCATTCTTGCAATATACAAAATACTTCCAACTGAAACTGAAAGCAAAAAGTGAGCAGTGAAATCCCTTCAAGACAAAATTTGGTGCTTTTATAAGCAGCAACAAGTCTGTCATTCAAGCTCTATTTTTGCTGCTCAAGCAGGAACTGAGAACACTATAGTTCTTTGATAGATGCTAGCAAAAAAATGAACTTATTAGTTACGGATACAAACATTAAATTAACATACAATATTCCAAATACATTGAGAGCTGATTTTCTCACCCTATGAAATCTATTATCCAATCATGGATATATTTAAACAGATCTCCTAAAGCTTTTATTCTTAAACGGTTCCAGTCTTTAAAAAAAAAGTATCTTTAACACAGTGTTTCATTCAAAGCTGTACCCACCAATCATATTTCACACTTGAATGAAAACCAGCACAAGCATTTATAAACTGTAAGTGTAAATGCTGACTATCTCAAAATATTTGAATATTTTTAACACTAGTATCTACTTTTCTCCCATCTAGACAAATATTTTTGTTGTTGCTGTTGAAGCATTTAAGTTCCAGGACTAAAGCATTTAAAAACAACCAAAACCTTTCAGAGGTACAAGTTTATTCAGATCCCAGCAACTCTTCCTTGACTTTTTTTTGTTGTTGTTTGTTTGCTTTTTTAATTCATACACATATTCTAAGTTTCCATACTGGATTTCCTACACCATACTACCTGATTCAAGATCCACTTTTCCCTAGGAGCTACAGTGAACTCAGCTCCTTAGATGATACCAACTTACATCTTTATGTCTTTTGTTTACTCTTCCAGCGCAGAATTGGTTATGCCTTCTTAGTGTACAGGAAGGATCAAAAGTATTGACAGGTTTAGAAGTTAAAAGTCCATGAACTTGTTTGCTCAAAAAAACCACATTAGGAGCAGAGAGTATAAGAATGCATGCCTAACTGTTTAGTTTATACAGCTTGGAAATTCTATCCCTCTGTATTACATAAGCCGCTTATCAATTGTAAATATAAGCTAAAATACAGGAATGCAGCAGCAAAGCTGTACAATTAACCAGGAGAAAAATCCAAGAACTGCAAGAAGTTTGTTACAGATTGAAAAGAAAAGTCACAATAGAAATGGAGCACTAGACATGCTAAATACAGAGAAGCTTAACATGTGGAATTCCAAACACGACTTTTCAAATGCTGTCTTTTGAAGAAAGAGTGATGGATGATTTACCTTTCAGCAGAATATGGATGGGAAATAAACTCGGATTCCAAAGAAAGGAAATAGAGACTTCTAAAAAAAAATCTACTAAGCTATAATGCAGTGTCAAAACTACTGATTATTTCTCCATTAAGTGAGCACACAATAATCTTCCACAAAATAACAGTTATGAGGTCAATGTTCAATCAGTCTCTTGAGATCAATCTCAAGAAAGAGGTAAGGAACCAACCATTTATAACTAAGATTTAAACTTCTTATTTCAGGTAAAGACATGTAGCTGGTTCTTAATCTACATGACCAGGGAAGCACCCACTTGTGAAAGAAAGAGATGAAACAACTTGGACTGAAATTCATTGCTCTGTACAGTCAGAGAAAAGGGAAGGTACCAGAAATGACATGAAGTTAAATTTTACAGGGCTATTTGCTCATCCACATGAGCCTGAATATACACAATTCTACAGAACTTTCTTTGGACAGATTTTTGGTTAAAAAACATCTAGTGAAACTTTCTCCTGAAGATTCCCTATTGCTGAGGGGAAAAAAAACAAACCAAAAGACCAATCTGAACAAAAAACAAGGAAAAACCTACCAATTAATCTGATATCTACTGGACAAGAGAAACAAGCAGCAGTGCGAGAGTCAGTAAGGAAAACTGTTCCTTATAAAAGCCTGTTTACACTTGTTCTTGTTCTCAAAGACAAAAAGTTGGCATCTATTTGATGTACATGAGTAGGTCTGAAAATCAAGCAGTGTCTGAGCTAGTTACAAATACATTATAAAAAACCCCTCAAATAACCAAACCATGATACTACAAATCTCTTTCTTTGCAGCAAAAGGCAGTATGAGAGAAAGAACTAAACTGAAAAAAAAAAAAAAAAAAAACATAACCAAAAATCCAAACCCAGCTTTCTTGTTTGTTAGGTAGAGCATGGGAGACTGATCATATATGACTATATATGACTTATTATGACTATCAGCTTCAGTGAAAAAATACAAGCAATCATACCTACAGAACTGGTCTCCCATTTCTGTTTCCCCTTTAACTTATGATGAACTAGGGCAATGGATTTTGTTGATTTTTTTATCCCAATCTCCCCATATCCCTCCTTCCCCTCCATACTCCCACTACCACTCCACAAACTCAGAACAACTCACAAAGCACAGCCTTGGTAAAGTAGGCAAGTAGTGTGGGGCATTTGTAACGTTTTAACAAAAAAAAAACCCCAACACTCCCAACACCAAAGAGCAAAACAAAACACTCACACCAACTCTCATCCTGCTGTATAAAACCCATCAAGTTAGAGCAGGATCTGACCATGCCTCCAACCTAAAGAGATGTTTCATCAAGCACAGATCATACTTCAACAGACATTCTTTACTTTCTATCAGTCACACTATAATCAGATTTAATCACACACAGGAACACAACACATCAGAGAACCTCACTCCAATACAGAAACACTACTTTACTTTTTGGGTCGTATCATCTTGCAAGATAAAAACCTAACAGAAAACCAGACAACATGCAGCAAAAATTCTCAAGGGAACTCCTCAAGCATATCACTTTAAGCATTTTAATAAAGATACCACATTCTTTCAAAATGAGAAACAAAATCCAATTCCAGACTATTATGTCTATGAAAATGATGCATTTTCTATAGTAGCCACTTCTATGTAGAACTTACATGCCACAGTGTTATCTATTAAAACAGTAACAACCCAAACTATTAAAAAAAACTTGCAGTAATCTCATTTCGCTGGTATTTCTCACTTCTGAGTAATAGGAAACGAGTTCTGGTCCATTAACTCTCCCACTCTCTCCTGAAGGAAGTTGACCAACTCAGCTAATACAAAGACATGAGTTTCATCCAGGTCTTGTATGATGAACTTCTTTCCCAAAGCATTTGACTCATCCAAGTAGAGCAGAAACTGCTTCATTGCTGGGTCACTGTAGAAACAAACACACATCAGATGCCACCTCACAGTTACAGTTACAAACAGAAGAAACACAATTTGAAGACATTCCCAAAGGTTTTAGGAAAACTGATTTCCTAATTCATTAGGAAAATTAATTTCACAACTTAAATAAAGTTTGTGAAGCTTTAGTTAAAGCAGTTTCTTTGCTGCTGCTGCTAAGACAGCTTCAAAAAAAACCCATAAAACCACAAACCAAAATTAAACTCAAAAGTTCAACCCTTAATAAGGCAAGACTGAACTTACATTTCTGATTTCAGCAGTAGCCTCATAAAAACATGTTTCCTTAAAGCATAAGGATAACCAAAAGACAGGAGAACACAGATCTCACTCAAAGTAGTATAGCCCAGACAAAGAGTGCTCATATAAGAATTGTATATTTCCCACACTCTAACTGAACAGTCATGATGCCACCTTCTAAATTAAATTTAAATGCTTAGAACATTTTGGAAGTATGGAACTGCTTTTGTGCAGTTATAAATTGCAAACATATTAACAGATTAGGTGTAAGCAGAAATCTCACACATCATGCAATGCTATACAATGACCCCACAAATCTTGAGTGATGCTTCTTTTTATTTTGGAGGTAGCCAAGTCTCAGTCCAGAAGTACATTGCACCTATACCAAAAGCTGGTATTTACAAATTCCAAGCACATTCCTTTCAAATACGATTTACAAACAGAACCACATGTTAGCCTTGCATGGAATTCAGTCTAGAGCTCATTAAAAAAAAAAAAAACAAACCAACAAAAAACGGGAAAGGAGAAATGAAAGATTACCTCATCTCCCTCAAAAATCAGTAGAGAAACTTTGTTCACAAACAAAAACAGCAAGAAACTCTGTTTGCAAGCAATACAAAGAACAAAAGAGATATTTTCAAGGAAAAATTGCCAAAGTAACTGAATTGCTTATATCAGGGCAAATCGTACTTGACAAGCATATAGATAACTTATGTATACAGCTAAAATTTTAACTTCTGTACCTTTCAAAAAATGTGACAATGTGAGGGGACCATCAGACATGGTAGAATATAGCTTTGAAGCATAATTTCTCATAGTTAATGCTTATTTGAAGTATTTTATATAATTTTCTCTGCTTTGCTAAATTAAAATACTCTGCAAACTATTATATATATTGAAAAAACCTGGATTTTTAAAACAATGTCATTGCTAATTTTTTTTGGCATCATATTTTTTACCCTATATTCATATGCAGTTTTCTTTAAGGAGGTTAGGCATAAGTAGAAAAAAGTCTCTTGCAAAGAAAAAAAGGGAGTTTGGAATTAGGATTATCTACAATTGCCTTCTCTTTCTTCCCCCAAAATCCGCACTTTTCTCTGATTGTTCAGCATCATCCTTCTCCACAACAATTTCTTTCGTCTGGACTCTTCAGGGACTTAGATTAGTTCCCAGTCTAAAGAAACACAGTCTTTGACACACGGAGAGGCAGTAAATGCAGTTACTCACCACTCCACCAGAACACCTTTCAGAACATTCACCATCTTCCCGGTTCCCTCACGAACGCTCAGGAGTCAGCAAGAGCAGCCCCGGCTTTGGATCGCACTGGCGATCACAGCAAATCTGAAAGCACAACACGCCCCACACATCCTCAACACATAAAACCAACCAAACAACGCCAAGATTAAACTCAAAGACTCTTTACGACAACCCTACTCCTTGGACAGAGAGGTTCCCAGGGAATGGGATCGAGGCGGTTCGGTCCCTCACCTCCGCCGCACACAGAGGGTTTCCCCGGGATCCGACCCCTCACACCCGCCCGTCTCCCCCGCCGCTTCCCGGCCGGCGGAAGTGCCTCGCTCGCGCACGCGCACGCGCGCGCCGGCCCCCGGCAGCGGCCGCGGATTGGCTGGGGCCGCCCGCGGCGCGATGGCGTCACGCGTCGCGCGGGGGCGCCGCACGGAGCGGCGGCGGCGCAGGAGGAAGGTGGGAGCGGTGGCTCGGGCGGGGGGCGCGGGGATGGCGGCTGGCGCAGGGCAGGGGGCTGGGGCTCAGGGTAAAAGGTGCTTTGTTCCTCTCCAAAGGAAAAGAGGCACAGAGACACCCCCGCCTGGCTTCTTGCTATTGCTTAAAGAAGTGTTTGTGGTGGTGTTGTCGATTTTTGTTTTTAATACGCCCCAGTTGCGCAGTCGCGAGGTGGATAGGTGGGGACCGCACCCCGGTGCGGGACGCGGCTCGGAGCTGCCAGGACCAGCTGTAAAAAAGGTTGCGAAGTGGGTCCTTTTGCATTATATTTGTGTGTCGCTAAGCATGGAGAGCTCAGCGTGAGCCGGCAGTGCGCGCTCGCAGCCCCGAGAGCAGCCGGCTGGACCGGAGCAGCGGGGCCAGCGGGGCGATCCTGCCGCCTCCTCCGCTCTGGGGAGGCCTCGCCTGCGGCCCCCGCATCAGAGGGGCGTGGAGCTGCTAGGGCAAGTCTAGAGAAGGACCACGATGTTGATAAGAGGAATGGAGCACTTCCCCTGTGAAACCAGACTGAGGAAGCTGGGGCAGTTCAGACTAGAGAAGAGAAGGTTGTGTGGAGACCCCACGGCAACCTTCCAGTGTCTGAAGGGTCCTACAGGGAAGTCAGGGAGGGACCCTTGGTCAGGAACTGTAGTATAGGATAAGGAGTAATGGGTACAAACGAACAGGGGAGATTTTTACATGAGGTATTTTGAAAGAAATTCTTGACTGTGCAGGTGGTGAGACACTGCAACAGATTTCTCAGGAAGGTTGTGGATGCCCCAGCCTTGGAAGTGTTCAAGGCCATGCTGGATAAGGCTGTGAGCAACATGGTCTGGTGGGAGGTGTCCCTGCCCATGGCGGGGGTGTTTGGATTAGGTGATCTTTAAGATCTGTTCCAGACCCTTAACATTTCATGGTTTAATGCTTGTCCTCCGACCTGAACAGAAGTTCCTGGCAACAGAGAAGCAGTGCTCACTTTGGTCCTCCTGTGTTTACAGGTGCATGTTTTAAATCTTAGTAATTGTGGCACCTACTGTCACTGAACCACATGTTTATTTTAGTCTGTGGCTAGAGAGAAGAGTAAATGTGAGTACTGTGATTCTGTGAAAAAAGATAATAAAGGAACATCATGAGACAGAGACTTTAGAGGAAGGAGAGGTGTCTCTAGAGGACTGATTATCAAAGTCTTAAAAGCGTTTCACTGTGTGCTGTACTCTGTTAAGTGAATGGATAAATAATGTTGAAATGACTGAAGTAAAAGAGCAGTCTACAGTGATTGTGATAGTGCTGGGATAATGCTGATGTTTTCCAAAAATCTCCCAAACACACGCAAGAGAGAAGGGAAAAATCAAAACTTTTGGGAAATGAGAAAAGAGGGAAGACACATTAAAGGAAGGACACGAAAAGAGTCCCCTTGTTAGAGATGTTGGACATTGATGATAAATGTGATATAAGCACTTTTCTTGGTCTGCAAAGATTACCTTAAATTCAAGGAGAATATCAGGCTTCCATATTTCAACATCAGGTTTACGCATGTGACATTTTATCATTTTGAGTTAATTGTAGCTAAAAGAGACCTAATTTGACAAGAATTTGATTAGTATATGAGAGATACTGGTGTGTTTTTACATCCCTTTAAACACATTAACTCAATATATCAGTTAGTATAGTTGTATCAATATAGGCACGACAATTTCACTTAGAAGATATGAGTTTCATGTTACTTCTACAGTATATGCAAAAGATGTTAGTTTATATGTAGTAGTTCTATAAGCCTGTTTAGTCAAAATAAAAGACTTACTTGCCAACACAATAAATTATGACCTTTAAAAGCAATTGGTTACTGAGTTATATTACAGCACATGTCATACTGAATAATATCTTGATAGAGTTAGGACCACATGTGATATTTAGGGAAGAGTGACTAAGAAGTAGGAAAGGAAATTTAAAAGCAGAGAAGTTAATTGGAGATACTTAGTTATTAAAATCAGCAGTTGCATAATAGATAAAAAAACTGCTTTAAGTTTTCTTATAATTGAAGTTCAGCCCACTAAATTGAGAATGGAGTGAAATGACACAAAGATGGTTTATTGTGACCTTTGCCATCATGATGTTTGCTGTAACAAGATAGGAAAAAATGCTACAGGGTTTCTGCTGGAATTCTCTAATCAATCTTTTTTTTTTTCTTTTGTTCCTCCCTCAATTTTCAGAATGTCAGTGGCTGCTTACTGTGTATTTTGCTACAGAAAAATAGGAACCTCTGGTCCAGCCACAAAAAAACACCTACCCTGGAATGATCTCAGTAAGTACAGTTCATTATGTATTGATCTGAAGTGTTAATAAAAAGGAATGGCATGCCACCATGCATAATTAAATGATACTTATGATATAATTCCTTGGTTACTTAGTGATTAAAAGCTTTTGTTTGTCCCTGCTCTCTGCTTCTGACCTTGCTTTCCATAGTATGATATGTAATATGACACCAGCAGTTTCTCTGGGAACACATAGGAACAGTAAATGAGGGTCTTTCCCAAACTAAATGTGATCTCCTTAAACTGTCTTCAATTCCACTTGTATCTGATTTTTTTCGTAATCTCTAGAGCCATTAAATAGTTACATTCATGAACAATGAATAAAGCTTGTTTCTATTATTTATTTTTCCTTATTTACTTTATGCTCTGCTTAGTCTCTGTTTTCTTTGGAGCCTTCAGCATATAATGACAATTCTTACAATTCTGAAATTTATTTCTGAGCATTAAAGATAGGATATTCCAATTTCTGCTCTACAGGAAGCATTGCATTTTTTTCCTTTTTCAAACTTCTCTGCCAGTTATTTCTACAACATGTAGCTGCTGCCTCTTGTCTGCATGCAAAATTCTTATGGCCTCACAAAGATGGAAGCTGGTAGCAGTGGTTGTGGGGCAAATCTCCCAATTCATGCTGAGGAAAAGAAATTATTCATGATAGGTGAGATGTGTTCCATTGGGTTTGCTGCTCCTGGTAATGAAAAGAGTTTCTCTGTATGGAGATCTCTATATCCCAATAATCAGATCAAATTTGTAGGTACAAAGTAGCTGAAATCTGGAGGGAATCATTAGGTTTAAAAGATAAATTGTTGCAAGTAGCATGTATTTGTTATCTGTTTGCTTTATAAATTAGATTCAATGGAATTATTTTTTAAAATGTGTTTTCTGATGGAGACTCTGCAGGACTTTTCAAAGAACATACATAGTCATGTATGTAATAATATACATTAAAGAATAGCTGCAATATGTAAGAAAATTAGCTCCTTAAAATTATTTAGAGTTCCAAATCACTGCTAGTGTTGCAGGTAGAGGAAGTTTACTGTTGATTCTGGTAACTGAGCAATGAATGCAATTGAGAGGTAGCAATATTCAAAGTAAATAGTACTGACAGGATACATGTTTTATCATCTTGCTTAGGAGAGCAGGAAATCTGAATCAAGTAATGTTTTCTCCAGTTTTAAATTTTGATTAATAATTTCTTGAAAATTACAGAGCAATAGAAATTTTTTTAAAGTTTGTTCTTACTGGTTGGTGTTCTTGCTGTCTGATAATCTAATGGTGACTGTTTATATTGAGGTGATGCATACAACTTTGTTTGACATTTGATTTTAATTTTTTCAAGGAAAAATTGCAAAGGTAACTGGATCGCTTATACTAGGGTAAGTTGTAACTTATGAGCATATAGGTAACTTATGGATACAGTTAAAATTTTAATTTTAATCTTTCAAAAAATGTGATAATATTAGGTAATGTTAGACATGGTAGAGTATAGTTTTGAAGCACAATTTCTGATAGTTATAACTTATTTCGAGTATTTTATAGCCTTTTCTCTACGTTGCTAAATCAAAATAATCTGCAGACTATTACAAATTTTGTAAAATCTGTATGATTTATATCAATGTGATTTCTATTTTTATTTCATTATATTGTTTTATTTGGTATTAATATGCACTTTTCTTTTCTTTAAAGAGGTTTTGTATTCATTACATATGAAGTCCTGTCCTTAAATAAGTTACTGCAAATTGATACTCAAGCTCTACATCAAGAAAAACTTAAATCCTATGTGTACGTACGTACAGCTTCTCTAAGTCCAAGTGAATATCAAGGTAAGATGCATAATTGTTTGAGTTATAAAAACAGAATTCTAAGGGGAATAGAATGTTTTTGGAAGTCACTTATATAACAAGTAAAGTTGTATTTCCTGAAGTCTGTTACCAAAAAATGTCACCAAATTTATTTATTTTAAGATGCTTCTGGTTTGTTTTTTTAAAAAAATAGTTCTTTCTATACATAGCTCTCTATATATGAGATAATATATGAGATAATTCTCTTTATAGAATGTCTATATGTATATATGTTTGTATTTCTTTTTCCATATATTTACAAGAAGTGATGTGAGGGAACTGTCTTCCAGACTTCCAGTAATGTAGAAATACTCTTGTAGGGATTACATACAAAGCCAGAAAAGAAATCCATAAAGCAGTGAGGAGAATTCTAGAAACAGAAGCTAAAATCTTCTGGAGACCTTTTAATGGTAAGTATTGAAAGCAGGACTTTATCTGTCATTATTATTTTTTAACAGTAAGAAGTAGGGCAATTAGGAAGTAACTTTCTTACAAAGTTAACGCATTCTTTTGTTCTTGAAACAGTGATAATATAGCTTATCATTTCTATATTTATATGGACTATCAGTCAGTTGTCTGTTTTCTGTGTATTAAAACAATTTCTTTTCTTAAATAAATGAAAGTGATAGTTAAGAGGAGATTTGAGTGTTGGTTTTTTCCTTGTTCCAGAAGAGATTTACCAAACTAATACTTGATATAATTTTTGTGTAAAAAAGGTTTTGGGATTAAATACTCTGAAAATCTCACTTTAGAAAAGTATGTATGCTTTCATCAAAATTGACAATCTTAATTGGAGCAGCACAGTGTTTTAGAACAGTGTTGCTGCTTTTTCAAGTAATTAGAAACAAGAATTTCCATTTGTATGAGAAACTCTGCTCCTTAGGCATGCTGTCTATTCTCGTTTAACTCTCAGTTAAATGATTATAGCAAGCGCATCTCCACTGTCATCTTATGAAATTAATTCTTCACGGTCAGAGCCTCAAGAGTTGCTAATAATTTGCAGCTTCTGCTGGTAATTTTGGTTGGTAAGCACCAGCCAGGGGTTGTGTGTATCACATAGATACATGAAATACCAACTTGATGCCACTAAAATGAGTCAAACTCAGCATTTTAGGATCAGCATTTTACTGATGTCATTCTGTCATTGTTTGTTGTACTAATTTAAGGCTAAAATGCCCACTCTAAATT
Organism: Oenanthe melanoleuca; assembly: GCF_029582105.1. Classification (NCBI taxonomy): domain Eukaryota; kingdom Metazoa; phylum Chordata; class Aves; order Passeriformes; family Muscicapidae; genus Oenanthe; species Oenanthe melanoleuca. The sequence continues at coordinate 58,323,571 of NC_079336.1, read as the reverse complement.
ACTGTGAACAAGTAATATTCAAATATTTTAAAAACTATGTATTTCTCTACTCCACAAATAGAAATGTGGCTAGTTAAAATGCTTATTAATAATAACTTGGATTTCATTTGTTTCCTGGTGAAAGAACAATTCAGTACCTTTGATGGAGAAGATCATGAATGTGCCTTATGGCTTCTCTTAAAGAGAAGTCAGTCAGAAGACAAAGCAACGCGACTGCAGGCTGTACAAGACCTGGCAAGCAACAGTCATTGGCATGGTAATGTATGCTGATGTAGCCTCCTTTATCCCAGAAATTCCACAGAGTCTCAGTTAGCTGTTCCAAGTCTGCTGACAACATGAAGAAAAACAAGTAGCTGCAAGAAGCATAAATATGCTGTGAAACTTGGTCTAAAATGTGGGGGAGTTATTTCCATTTCAAGTAGCTGTTCTTCACTAACACTGACACAGTGCGAGTATCTGCAGTGCAGGCCTCTCTCTGTTTCCCCACCAGAGGACTGCAACCATTGCTGTGGCGTGGGAGAGCAATTCATGCTCTTTAGTTCCTTGGGTTTTCTGTTGGGAGTGCTAATGCAGTCACAAGTTTGGCAGTGATTTTTTTAATAAGCCTCTGTAGGAGTGATGTTAAGTTAATAAAAATTGGTTAGGAGCTGATAGGTAGTAATGGCAAACCAGAGGTAGGGGCCTTGTATGTGCAAGCATTATCTGTAAGCCATTTTTTGTCCTAGTTATTATTCAATAGTAATAAGTTCTCCCTCTTGCTTTAGCAGAAAGAAATCCCAAGTAAAAGGGAGGTATGCGTGTGTGTATTTGTGTTTCCTCCTCTCCCCTCCATCATCAGGCTACCTTAAGTAGGTGACATTCTATTCTGGAGTCTCATTTTGGTAATTAAGTCATTTGTGGATCTTTCAGTTTTCCAGTGCAATTCCACACTGTGGAATTTATCTTGCATCAAATTGCCTCTTTAAAATTCTGAATAGTTTCCGCAGGAAATTTATACCAGCAAACTGTATTTGAAAATGTCTGAAAGCTAGGATGTGCCAAAACTGAGCTTTGTCCTTTGTAGATGAATACTGGTGATTTCAGAGCACAAGATGTCCAGTATCAGGAATTTAGTTGCCTAGTTGTCTCACTTTCTCTGTAGTGCTCGTTGTTGTAGTATTTGGACATTTCACAAACACTAATTATTCTTGCTAACTGCCTCATGAGAGAAACAAGCATTTTTTTTAACCTGGTACTTCAAAACCAAGTCAAAGAAAGTTTAGGATTAAAAGTATGTGCTAATTTTTCTCAGCTGGGACAAAGTGTTCGGCTAGGACTAAAGTGTTCAGCTCCAGTGAGTTCAATTTGCAGGTATAAATTATCTTCACCAAAAGGAAAAGTGTTGCTAATCTAAGACTGTGAAAAGTATATTTTAAATGGCTTGTTAGCTTTGTTCTAGAATTGTATAACAGTAACAGGAATAGAAGCAAATTTTTGTAGAAAAAAGTGTTGATCCACTTCAAGGGTATATTTTCTTTTCCTTCAGTTTGCCTCTGAATTATCAGATTGGCCTATAATGAACAGTTAGTGTCCAGGTGTATTTCAGCTCATTGTAGTGCTGGTCTAACATCTGCAGTTTTTAACTTTCGGAATTTGTAGTTAGAAAATTGAAAGGTTTTTATAAATAGACTGCAGAGAGATGGTTCTTCTTTTCAGGTGTATTTACAAAGTAGATCATAAGCTACATTTAAAACAAAATTAAGTGTTTAAGGTTAGTTTTAACCCTAACATTTAAAAATTTTTATAACAGATTATCAGTATGGCACGGTTGCTCAAACCTGTGATCAAAGGACTGCTATAGGTTTGGCTCGATCCAAAGATGTTGACCTTCGCTTTTTCCTGCCTCCACCACCATTGCCAAAAATAAAGACTGTAAGTAAAGGAAAAGTAGGTATTAGATGATTCTTAGTTGCTTGCTTTTTTTACTGCTTTTGTTGTTAACTGTTGAAAGTGAAGTTCTTCTAAAGTAACTGACCAGTAGTAAAATACCAAAATAGAAAACTGTAATATATGCTACACCCCTGGGGATATCTGCATTAGGGAGTGGCAGGAAGGAAAGAGATGAGGTTGGAAGCATTGATCAGTTATTAATCTTGAACTGTATAACCACATGACATATTCACAAGCAGTGAACTATGAGCCAGTTGCCAGTCTGTCAGACACACTGCTTATCTCTATGCAGTAAGTAATGTGAAAAAATCATCCTGGATTGCCATGGTTGACACTGACAGAATCCTGCACACAGACTGTGCTCCTGGAGGCCTTTGCCTCCTCAATACTACTGTGGAGCTCTGCTGTAGGCCCACCTCTTCACTGCCAGCTTTTGGGTGCCAGCAGATCCTTATTGGATAAATTTGGCCTTGCTTTATTTTTAAGTTAATTTTAAACAGATTTTAAATATTTGTGTATATATTATATATATGATGGTCTGAGGAGTCATGCCATCAGCTTCTATATATGAAGTATAATATACTTCATATGGTGTTTTGAAATGCTAATAGAATGAATAGGGGCAGAAGGCCCCATCAGAAAATACCTGTGTGTCTTAACTAACAGAACTCTGAATATCAGTTTTGATTGGATGTGATATTCTCAGTTTTTGCTTTCTTGCCTTGGTAACATTATGTGATAGTGGATCTGTACCTGTCAGTCCTTAAATAATAGGTTACACTAGTTTATGGTTGTGGATATATTTTTACAGCAGTATGATTGCTGGGTGATTGAAGCTAGGAGTTGCCAATCTGCTGCTTAGGAAGCAAATCGTTGTGGCAACTCGGATAAGTCTCCATCTCTGATTTTATCAAAGAACTAGAATGACAAGTTCAATGTCTGTGGGCAAAGAAAATTGCTTTGTTGAATCTATCAGTCAATATATGGATTGTTAAATGAATACTTATATTAATTTTTTAGAAAAAACCTTAAAAGAAATGTCTTTATTTTTTACTAGGAATTTATACATTCATTTTAATGGTGCAGTACCAAAATCACAGTATCAGAAGTTTGTGAGTGAAGAAGGTGATTGTTCCACTCTGCTCTGCACTGGTGTGGCCTTGCCTTGAACACTGTGTGCAGTTTCAGGCACCACAGTATAAAAAAAGACATTAGACTATTAGAGAGTGTCCAAAGGATGGCAACAAAGATGGTGGAGGGCCTTGAGGGGAAGTCATATGAGGAGTGGCTGAGGTCACTTGGTCTGTTCAGCCTGGAGCAGACTGAGGGGAGACCTCACTGCAGTTGCAACTTCCACGTGAGGGGAAGCTGAGAGGCAGACCCTGATCTCTTCACTCTGGCAACCAGTGACAGGACCCAAGGGAATGGCCTGAAGCTCTGTCAGGGGAGGTTTAGGTTGAATATCAGGAAAAGTTTTTCACCCAGTGAAACTTGTACTTGAGCACTGGAAAAGGCTCCCCAGGGAAGTGGTCATGGCCCTAAGCCTGGCAGAATTTAAGCATCTTTTGGACAATGCCCTCAGGCACGTGGTGTGATTCTTAGGGTGGTCTTGTGCAGAACCAGAAACTGGACTTCTATGATCCTTGTGGGTCACTTGCAACTCTGAGGATTTTATGATTCTATGAAAATTTCTGTGTAGTTAAGGGTGAAATTTTAAGTTTCCTCTGTCAAGAGGAACTGGTTTTTGTTCTGCTCTTTGGAACCATTAAAATAAGGTCACCAAAATATAAAGTGTAAAGCTTGCTTTTTATCATTTATGTCGTGATTTTGTAATTATCACTTTCCCAAGTCTTTACAGATTAAACTATTAAACTGAAGTTGCAGAGCACTTAAGTCCAGGGCTCATATTTTATAGCCTCATTAGTATGGCTGATTCCATTATTTCAAATATTTCTCTCTTCTGTGTTTTGCTTCATGCTTTGAACAAAATAACCTAAAAACTGCTTGTGCTTACTTCTCACAGGATTATCCCATAGAAGATGAACTTCGCTTGTTGTTGGTATCTTTACCTCAGACTGGTCTTGATCCATGTGTCCAGTACTTCACATCTCTTGCATTACATGAAAGTAGCCAGACTCTTGCTGCACAAAGGGTGAGTTTCCATCTGCAGAACAGGTCTGGATTCTTTGTTTCTGCAGAGCTCCAAGCTCCATATTTTTGATCATTGTAAGAGGAAGAGAAATACAGACACTTTGTGATTGTAGAACACAAGCAAAATCTCTTGTAAATACAGTCAGTCTTCTTGAAAGCTTGTTTATATTTCCCAGCTGTACTAGTTGAAAGGTGTAGTTAGATATCTTACAAGCCTTCCCATTAAGTAGACATTTCAACACTCTGTCCAAAACATTCTTTCACCTTGTGCTCATAAAATGATTTCTCACACTTCATCGTACTGTTGTTTGAATGTTCTTTTACTGATGAGATTATTAAACTTCTCTTAAGTCTCTCGCAACATGGTAGGGTGTTAGCACACCTTAAGTAGTAAACTCTGTTAGGTCACATGGAAGTGCCTCTCTGAAATAGAGCCCTGTTACCAAACCAGAATTGGAGTAGTCTGTGGTCTGTAAGGACCTGCATCTTTGAATTTTTCAGCTGTGTCTGTGCAACAACTTCCAAGTGGCTTTAGAAATGTCATTTTAAGTTCCCTTATTGTTTAAAAATAATAGTGTCAGTTTTTCATACACTCTCTCTTGTGAATTTTCTGTTTTGTTGTTTAAAACTTCTGACTTCCTTAATAAATGATTGTTATTTTTCATAAGATACAATAACAAAAATGAATGTCATTTTAATAACAATGCTTGTCAATCTTTGTTTAGAGTTTTCAGAGTGCAGTAACTCTTATTTTCTATGACAGAGTTATGTGTGCTATTTTTACACTATCACTCCTTTACTGTCTTCACAGCCAGAGCTCGTGCTACAAAAGGAGCTTTGGTAAGACACCACACTTGGAAGTATTTTGATTTTTATTGAGGTTATGTTGGTCTTTCTGCTGCGTGATTGAGAGACTGGTCTTCTGAGACTGTGCCACATATTGAAGACCTTTCTTCTTTCTCTTCTAAGTTTTGCAAGTCTAGAGTTAATCTGATTCTTGCTTTTTTTATGCTTAAGCAAATGATCTTAAAAGATGACATTCATTAACAAAATGAAAATACTACATTTTTCCCCTTTATTGTATGTTTTGAAGTTAATAGACTAAGGAGACTACATACTGAAAATCTAGTTAATATTTCCACTTTAAAACAGTAAATACGTTTATGATGTACTGTTGTGTAATTTTTACATTTTGTAAAGTGCATGCATGCTGTGCACTCTTAAAAGCAATTTCTATAGATCATTACACACTTAACATTCTAGATTAGAAATCCTTTTATAATGTAGCCATTTGAAATGTGTTACTATTTGTGCGGTTGTTCATTTCAGGGAGGCTTATGGTGTTTTGGAGGAAATGGACTTCCATATTGTGAGACATTGAGTAAAATCCCTTCAGAGACTGTTGAGCTCTTTTGCCTGCAGGCTTTAGTACAGCATTCTAAGGTAATTTGTCTTTAAACTGTAACTGAAAAGCTACATTTACACACATTGCTTTCTAATGCACTCTCATGTGTTGGGAAGGAGTTGCCATTTCCTTGTCTCCTAATCCTTTCTCCTTCTGTAAGAATGTTTAAATTACTGAGACTGGTGTGAAATAAGCACATTCATGTAACAAAGTAGGTTTTTTCCTCATAGGAAAGTGTATGTAAGTTTTGTTGTTGTTTCTAATTTGCCCTTACAAGTTCCCCTGTAATATACCTGTGCATCTTTCAAGAAGTCAAGGGGCAGCTCTGAGGCTCTAATGCCAGGTTTTCACAAAGCAAAATAGTGTCATGAATTCACTCTAATGAGAAACTGGAACAGAATGCAAACTTTTCCTGTACACAAAGGTATTCTTTGGACAGAATATTGTACAGCAAGCATCTAATGAATGCAGTGGCCTTCCCAGGACCAGTCTGTTTTTGGCAGATAAAAATTAAGAGTATGGAAGACATTTTGTAACAGTGATGCTTATTGTTTCGTATTGCTACATTCTTCTGTGTACACTTAATTGTTCAAAGTCTAGAACACTGAAAAACAGTGTTGAGAATGCCACATGGTTACTGGTAGTTGGGATGGATACTTTGCTGTTCCCCGTATTCTTTTCACATCTTCCATATACATAGAAATTCTGACTTAGTCTAGAATTTGTTATCTTCTAGATTTTCAGTTTAAGCAAGTTGTGACTGTACTCATTCCAAATGCCTGTTGGAAGTCACAGATTGGAGGATATCAGCAGTTCCAAAACTACCGTGCATATTCGTCTGGGCTAAATTCTTGTCCCTAGGATCAGCAGTATGATAGCAGTACTATTTGAAAAGTAAAAAAACTTTTTTATTTCAAAGAGAAGGGGTTATAATGATTGCATTTGGGGTGATGGACAAGTGGCTCTAGTTAAGAAAATGCTATAGTAAATGCAGACAATTGACCTCTTCAGACTCTCTAACTTGAGTTGAAATTTGATCATGCCAAGCAGAGACCATTTAATCTCCCTCAGACATGAAGAAAGGTAGAGAGATGGTACTCAAAAATTTTCATGTTGTCAATTCATAGGAATTATGCATTTTGCATATTAAAATATCTATTTCCTCTACAAATATGGCATAATAAATTCTAGATTAATAATAATTCCTATGCAACAAGGGCTGTGTCATACCCCCTTTTAAAACTCCCTAATTTATGAATTAACAACATCTAAAACACCTTTTGCAGAATGTCTGTTTATTGTCACTGTATTTACTGTGTAATGCCAGATTTCTTCTCACTGTGATAAAATTGAAGCTAAAGGAGGCCTCCAGCTACTGCAGAGGATATACCAGCTACGTAAAGATTCTGCAAAGATACAGAGGAACATAATCCGAATTATTGGGAATATGGCTTTGGATGAACGTCTTCACTCATCCATAGTACGTGCAGGTAAAAGGAAAGCTGTGTCAGTGGTAGATTTCTACTCCAAAAGTTTCAGATTAATAAATAAAATAAAAAAACAGAAAATATCAATATGCTTTTCTATAAATCCAAGCTGTTGTCTGCCTGTTAAATATAGTGTGCATTTTTACACAAAGAAGAAGTAGCAGCAGTACAGGAAAAGAGGGGTGAGGGTTATTAAAAATTTGCATTGGCTGTGATATGGGGAGCAAATAACTAGACTAAGACACTTAGCATGGGAAAAGCAACTGAAAGAGAATATGATGGAGATTTATAAAATTGTCTTCACTGGCATAGAGAAGACAAAGAAGGAATAGTCATCTGCTGTTTGTTGTAATACAAAACCAAAGGTTCTTTTACATTAAATTATGAAGATACAGAAAAAGAAATGGTATTTTCCATATACTGCATGACCAAAATAAAACTTGCCACAAAACATTGTAATAGTTGAAGACTTACAGAGCTTCAAAGAGTGATTCAAATTCATGAGAAGAAAACTCCATGAAGTTCTACGCAAGGAAACCAAGCTGACTACAGAAAATCCAAGGGTATAGACTAGAATCAGAACTGTATAATTGTCCTAATATTGTTATTCTAATCTTATATTGTTCTGCAGCTTCCATACTGCTCACTTCTGAAGAAAGGCAGCTGCACTATAAAGGCCTTTGTCCTGAGCTCTGGCACCATTCTTAAGTTCTAATGATTGTTGAAACTGTACGTGTAGAAGAGGAGAATGAAACAGGAGAGTCAGCAGCTCCCTGGGACAGCTCTCAGTACAAAAGGAATTTTAGACAGTGAATCAAACTCCAGAGATGAGCAGTCGGATACTGCTAGTCCAGAGTTCATAAAGCTTCTCTTTTATTGCTGGAGGATGCATAAGAGGAGAGAACCTCTAAGGCTCTTTTTCCTGCAAAAGCTGCTGGCATAGGAAGAAGAAAAACAGTAATGCACTGTGTAGTGGCTGTGATGGAGTATCTGGGGGAAGAACATTTATTTTTGATTCTGAAAAGGTTTTTTTGATTCTTCATCTTGGCTCATTTAAGATAAATGCAATACCAGAGATAGTTTTAGTCAGACTATCTTGGCAGACTTCCATTGTGTTTGGAGACCTGAATGTAGACTTTAACACAATATTCTTCTTAAGTACAAATTGCACAGTGGTCAGCATATATTCTGCTTAGAAACATAATTTAAATACATTATTCTTTAAAAAAAATACAGTCCTCAAAAATCCTAGCAGTTTTAAGGCAAAACTTAAATGTCGGTTTGTTCTTTTGCTCAGTCTACAGTAAATGATCTTGAATTAGCAGCTTACTGACTAAACTAGTAGCAACATAATGTACATGGTTTTGAAACAGTGCTCATGAAGTAAATTCCCAGGTTTTGTTTGTGGACTTGACTGTAATGTGACTGTGATTTATAGGCTGCTTTTGCTAGCAGCAATAACATTTATCCGGATTTTAAAGAAACGTGCATATGCATGTAGAAGATATTCTCATTAGTCTGTGACAATTCCCATCCATGTTTAAGAAAATTTTACACCTTACATAGAGTATCATAAAATCATTGTATCTTTGACTTAAAATTTTGTTGAGTATTGTATCCAATTTAACTGTCTTATGTTTCTAGCATAGGAACAGTATACAAATTTTAGGATAGTAAAGGTATTTTAATCACAGAGTTTTTTTTACGCTGGATTTTAAAATTAGAAATTATTGTACTTTCACGGCAAGCATCATTTTTTTTTTTTTACCTGCCACTGTTCCTGTAGGTTGTTTTCTATGACTTTCTTATGCTTTAAGCTTCATTGTCTCCATCTTCCTGGCATTTTACCTGCAAAAAGAGATCTGAGATGTGTTCTTGCTGCAGATGTACTAGCCTGCTGATACACTTTCTTTTTCTTCTGAGAAGGGGTCTTCCTTCAGGTCATAAGCTGAGCAGTAGTAAAATACATCTGAATTTTTGAATTTAGGAGATTCCACTTATCTAGTCTTGACTTTCTTGAGGTAAAGGGTAGATTGAAATAATTTATTTTGATGATACCATTAAGTATTAACATCTAATTTCAGATGTATAGTTTGATGTAGGTTGATGTTTCTGTATTCTGTTGTTCAGATGATGTTTCTATTAGTTAACCTGCCACTTCATTTTTTCAATGTAGGTTGGGTTTCTGTCCTTGCTGAAGTAATGAAATCCCCACACGTCATTCAGTCTTCTCATGCATCCAGAGCTTTGGCTAACCTAGACAGGGACATGGTGAAAGAAAAATATCCAGATGGTGTTTATGTCTTACATCCACAATATCGTAGCAGGTAAAGTAGAAGGAGTTACTGTACATGCTGTACTTGGTGTTACTTGTTCTACTGTTGTGTTACAAAACTTTGGAAGACTTGACATGTGAGTGCTGCTGTACTGATGTTACCTTGCCCCTCCTTTTCTTTGGTGGGTTGAAAGGACTGAATTTAGATTCTCAAGTAGAAGAGCAGTAGAAGTGGATGAAGCAGTTCATATGTGTGGACAGAGTATTACTGTAATGCATGGAAAATCTGAACACAAAACATGAAATTAATTACTGCTTTGTGTGGGTTGCAACTGTTTAACCTTTGCACATTGTCTTGGGGTACAGTGTCTTGTAATTATTCTGCTGGCAACAGCATGTGTTGGCCTAAGATGCAGTAAATTTCCATCCTTAGTAATAGTAATTGTGTTTCTGGGACTAAAGCAGTCTCCAGCCTGGGTGTCACTTAGTAGCAGCTATTCCCTGGGTCATTGGTGTTACTCCGGTTACAGTGAATCTAATGTGATGCTGAGGCTGGAGCTACCACGCTGCATGAGCTGTAGCTGGTTAGAAAGGTGTTTTTCATTATAGAAAATTATGATTTGTGAGGTGGGTACTTTCCATATCTCATTTTATATCTTTCTTCTGTGTTGTCCCCTAGTGTTTATCTGAGTATACTCTTTGAAATACCATGAAATGTTGTCCATAAATAAGAAATCACATGTAGTATTAAAAAAAGCATTTTGGCATCCCTTAGGTTAAAAATTTCAATTTGCTAAAAGAACATGTACCATGTATCTTAAAATTTTCTTTTGGTTGATCAGCCAGCCTATCAGAGCAGACATCCTTTTTGTTCATGGTCTTCTGGGAGCTGCATTTAAAACCTGGCGACAGCAAGACATTGACCGGCATGTGGATAAAAAGGCCTCAGAAGGGGAAGAGGGCTATAGTCAGTGCTGGCCAAAGGTAAAAAGACATATGGCTGCTGTTTTCTCATTCATGAGTGCTGTCCAGAGCATCTAGAAGGACACTATCTGGCAGATGTCTTTTTTGAATTCAATTACTTGTAATCAGTTATACAAGTGACAGTTTTCAAGTTCCTGATGATAAATTTTTGTTAATGTGTTGTTTGTTGTTCTTGCAAGGAAAAATCTCTGCTTTTATGTTCTCAACATCATTCACTTGCCAAGTGAAAGAGGAGGCAATGCTTTCCTAGTGCTCTCTCTTTTTTTTTTTTTTTTAAGGGAATGTTATTGCTGCGGAAAAGATTTATGAAATAACATTTTAAATTAAGTTCCCTTTCTTACCTAGGTATCTGAGTACCTTACTTGGTGCAGATTGCTATTTAAGTATTGTTGGTGAATAAGTAATTACTGCTCCAAGCAAATTCATGCTGGTAAAGCCACCGAAGTATCTCTGTGAAACTTGAACTGATCAGTCCTGTTGGTAATCTTAGTAACTCTAGTTTCACCCAGGAGAGGGAGCCAGGAATGCACGAGTTAGAGATGAATCTTTATTCTTTGCCTGCTTTGTGGCTAAGGAACAATCTAGAGTTCACCAGCATGTAATAAAATAATGATAATCCAGATTAAAATGTACTTGGGGATTAACTGAAGAGCAAAAGTCTTGCTTGATATTGTCCCCATAGTAACATATTTTCTCCATTGCTTTTGAGACTTTAAGTATCTCAATTATAAGCTCCTTTGATTTTGCTTTTCTTTAATTTAGACATGGCTTGCTTCAGACTGTCCTTCCCTTAGAATCATATCTGTGGAGTATGACACCCATTTGAGTGACTGGAATGCAAAATGTCCTGTTGAGGCTCACAGGTAACAAATGCAGCATCTGCAGTTTGAGGTGGGGGGGACAGGACATAGATCTGTAAAGCTGATCCTTGGAATCACCTAGTGTGAAAGAGTCAATTTTACTCTTTCTGTTAGTTTCAAAAATCAAATTAGGAAAAATATTAATTGTAGTCATGGCATGCTTAAGTTTTTACCCTCATGCATAGCTACATGTGGCAGTTTCATGAATTCTTACAGTCTGTTATGCCTCATTTTAAGGGAGACACTAAATTATGCTGTTAGTTAATGAAAATGCAGCACCAACTTTATATCTTAAGGGGAGTGGTTTTTAAAGTGACACAATAATGATTCATAAGCACAGCAAAAAAATCACTGTACTGTGAGTTTATACTCCTGATAAAATGAAGCATATATTTTCATAGAATAATTTAAGTTAGAAAAGACCCTTCAGATGATCAGGTACAAACCCAGCGCTGCTAAGGCCACCACAAAGCAATGTTCCTAAGTGCCACATCCACATGCCTTTTCAAAACTTCAAGGAATGGGGACTCAACCACTTCCTGGGAAACCTGTTTCAGAGGTTCACAACCCTTTTGATGAAGAAATTTTTCCTAATATCCAACCTCAGCCTTCCTTGGCACAACATAAGGCTGTTATCTCTCATCCTGTCACTGGTTCCCTCGGAGAAGAGGCTGGCCTCCACCCAGCTACAGCCTCCTTTCAGGTGGTTGTAGAGAGTGGTGAGACCTTCCCTGGGCCTCCTTTTCTCCAGGCTAATCAATCCCAGTTCCTTCAGCCTCTCCTCATAGGACTTGTGCTCCAGACTCTTCACTGACTCCTTTGCCCTTCTCTGGACCTGATGTAGAGCATCAATGTCTTTGTGGTGGTGAGGGGCCCAAAACTGAGCACAGGACTTGAGGTGCTGCCTCACCAATCCCTTCCCTAGTCCTGCTGGCCATACAATTTCTGATACAAACATACTTGAATTCAAAAAAATGTTACTTTGATGATAAAATACAATAAATGTATCTGATTCAATCACAGTATAATTGCTCTTGCCAGAGGAATGGTGTTTTTATTGACCTTGAACAGGGTATGTCAGAGGAAGATGCTACCACCAAACATGTTGAAAAATAGGCTCTTTGAGCCTGTGTAGGTTTTTTGTCTTGAACAGAATTTGGTGATTAAGTTGAGTGATCTTTAAATCAGAATCCTTCAAACATTTATGTAGATATTTAAGCATGTAACTAGTACTGTAAATATGACTTGTGTACTGCAGCAGAGACATGTGCATGGCTGCTTACAGGTTAAGAATCTGAAAATTAATGATGTTTTATGTGCAGGGAAGAAAAAAAATTCAACATGTGTGTGATAGACTGGGAACTTTGTACTTATTCATTCCCTCCTCTCTCTGGCTGTGTGAAAGGTCAATGCAATTGCTACATGTAAGCAGGGAGAAAATGAGGAACACATGACTGTTAATGTACCTCTTTGAAATTAGGCAGGAAAATGACAGTATCAAGCATGTAGGTGGTTACCTGTGCAGGTCCAAAGAAGACTGGAATTGGCTTTAAGTTGAACCAGAGGAGTTTAAATTGGGCATTAGGAAGAAATTCTTCTCTAAAAGCTTTGTCCAGCCCTGGAAGAAGTTGCCCAGGGAAGTGGTTGAGTCCCGATCCCTGGAGATAATATAAAGACAGGCAGGTAAGGCTCTTAGGAACATGGGTTTGTGGTGGACTTGGATGTCCACCTTGGGCTAACAGTTGGACTTAATGATCTTACAGGTCTTTTTAACATAAATGATTCCATGATTCTAAGAAAACTCTTCTTGTATCTGCCTGGAGTATGTGTGTTAAAGAAACAAACATATTTCCTATTTTTTTCCTAAGATAATATCTCTATTACAAAATGGAAAATTACATTACCTGCTATTTATGGTCACCTGACGATAATATTTGATAATTTTATAATTTTATATGGTTAATAATTAATGAAATATATTGAAGATATTTTAACCAGCAAGAACAGTGAGGTCACAGTAGAAAAACAACCTTAGGTTTGCTCTTACATGTACGGTCTCATTCACTGTTTCAAAAGTGAATTTTTATGTCTCTGCTGGCTTAGAGCATGCTGTTCAACTGAAAAGACACATTTGATTATTCTTTTCATATGTGTTATAAAGCAATTTCTAGTGAGAATGCTGAGACGGATAGAGATGAAGTGAATTATTTTGCACAGTGGTTGCCCCCATATCCTGATGTTTTCATTACCCAAGGGCCTTCTGTGTTTGATTCCTGTTATACTGCAAGGAGTAATGTAAAGTGCAAATGTTGCACTTTCAAGCTTGGATTGGGCATTGGCTTTGGTTTTGTTTTGGTTCTAATGCAGATTCATTTTTAAACTTTAACGTGTAACTTATCCTTTCCAGAGCTCAGTCTTCTCATTTAGAAAATGAATATTATTGTGCTTTCATACTATTCCAGTAAAAAGCATTGAGATTATTGCCTGACAAGTGTAACTGACATTAGTTGTGATTCTTTTTAATGTATTGGTTGATCATGCACTTAGTTTTTAAATTTCTGTACGTTGCTCCACATTTTGAGCTTTGTTTAGCAAAATGTATAAGGTTTGTTCATGTTGCATGGTGTAAAGTACATTATGTATTGATGTTGCTTTCATAGAATAAAACCTGTTTTGCTACAATGTGTAAATGGAACTATTTAAAACTCCAGAAAACAACTTGTCAAGAAATGTTTGCTGAGGGAAATTAAAATAGAACTTTCTAGCAAGAGTGAGAAACTGAATTTAGCTCAATTCCCATTATTCTTGTGAAGCCATCCTTAAAAAAGTTCTTGGCCTTTTTCAATGTAGAAGCAATAACTAAATAATTAATATTTGTTTACCTAATTCACTTTCATAAACAGCACTAAAATTAATTGTTGTAACATTGCCTTTTAACCTGTCATGCTCCATTTTGCCTGCATTTGTTTTTTCTTTGCAGGAAGTCTATTGCTTTCAGGAGCAGTGAGCTGCTTGACAAGCTCAAAGCTGCTGGGATTGGAGACAGACCTCTGGTGTGGGTATCCCATAGCATGGGTGGTAAGCATGTTGCCTGTTTGATATAAAGCATTTATTTGCATTAAAGATTTCAGAATAAGCCGTTAACCAAACTCAAGGAGAAATGCAATTATTCAGAATAGTCTATTTTAAAAATTGGCCAGGACCTAAAAATGGAAAACAGATTTCTACTTTCTTAATACATTGTATTTGATAGCATATACATTTTGAAAGGATTTTTATTGCTGTTGGTTCTTACTGTGTTGATTTAAAAACTCAGTGAGTTGAAATTCATGTAAATGGAAATCCAGAGGCAAAATTTTCTCCATGATCAGGCATATAGTAAATGTCATTAGCAACATATAAAGCAAATCAAAATTGGATTTGCATCATTCATTGACATTTTATATTGATGCCTCCTCAGGCGTGGTTTGGGTTTTTTTCAAGTTGAATCTTACATATTTGACAATCTAAAGACTAATCAACCAATGCAAGAATGTGGTTAGTTTGTTTCATGGTTAATATAGCATGATCATTATTTCCCAGTGATTTAAATCCCTGCATTAATTCAGCTTCTGTTGCCAGGTCTTTTAGTGAAAAAGATGCTGGTGGATGCTTCCAAGAATCCAGAAATGGATAAAATTGTAAACAACACCAGAGGAATCGTATTTTATAGCGTACCTCACCATGGTTCCCAGCTGGCTGAATATTCTATAAATGCCAGATATCTCCTCTTCCCGTCTGTGGAGGTTAAAGAGCTCAGCACGGGTAGGTTCACTTTGCTACCATGTAGCAACAGGGACTCTGCTAATCTGTTCTTGGTGCTTTGGGCTTTGTCGTCGTGCTGTCAGAAAAAGCTAGGTGATAGCAACAGACCTCCTTTTTCCTTTTTGAGTTGTGTGTTGAATTATTGCAAGTAATTCTGAGTAGCTGTTTCATTTGATTGCAAAGGTGAGGGGAAAATGGAGAATCAGAGCAAATTGTTGCATATGCTAGTTGGAAAATGGACTGCAAACAAAATGCTTCTCCTTTTACTGTCATTGTAATAAAAGCATCTCTAGCAATGTAGTCTTACCAGAAAAATGCTATTGTCTTATAACACTGCAAAAATTATGTTGCTCTTTCTCAGATTCTCCTGCCCTTAAAGAGCTGAATGATGACTTCTTGTCTTTTGCCAAAGACAAGAAATTTTCAGTGCTGAGTTTTGCAGAAACCTTACCAACACATATAGGCAGCATGATCAAACTGCACGTTGTACCTGTGGAGTCAGCAGGTAAGTGAGAAATAGCCATTTAATTTATTTATTTTGGTATATATTGATATAAACATCAATAACAAGAAAGAGTTATAAATATTATGGTAAAACACCTAGAAAAATAAGTATTACAGTGTGGGGGTTTTGTTTAAACTTTTGACTGAGCCTCCATGCTTAGATCAGAAAAGCAACATTTAGATTTTAGAATAGCAGTTGATTGTTTTGATTTTTCTAAATGAGAGTAGAATTTGTTAAAAAAAAGTAGGGTAGATCCTGGTCTAATGTTAAAGCCCTTTCCTTTGGAATTATTACTAGTTGTGGTTTATCTTCATATAAGTAGTCTGCATAGTGTTTCAGTGTCTCTGTAAACTCCAGCTATTTTCTCCTTTAACAAAGTAAGGAAGAAAATTAGGAAACTGCTAATGGAAGGAAAAGTCACAAAGTTGGTTTTCAGTGTTAAGAATCCTTTACCTTCCACATGTCATGAACTCCAGAAATAGAGTTTGTCTTCCAAAATAGAGTTCCTGATATCTTTTTGCCTTTTGTAGAAGGGGAAAACAGACTTCTTTTTCCTCTTGCTTTTATGTGTGTTCAACTTAGAAAGCTGTTTTAAGTCTCATATTTTCAGTCTTTCTTTTGCACTGCCCAAGGTGTCTGAAAAGCCAGAAACCATTGCTTTGTTAGGTTTTAGACCAGGCTTTCCACCAGCTAAATCCAGTAGTTTGAGTGCAAGGTCAGGTACTCTGAAAAAGGTGGACTGTACACCCCTATTTTTCTGAGTCACTATTTAGCAGTGTTTTAACAGTATGTCCTCTTGAGCAGCAATGTTTTGTGAAAATGTTGCTGATGCTATTTTATTGGCAAGGACTTAAAAACTGGATCTTTTTGGTATTATGTAGCAAATTAAGGTTTAATAGAGGGCTGAATAACAGACCTGGAATAAGCACTTGTAATTTTGTAGCACGTCTCTCCTGCTACGGGGATGACACCTAGTACAGCACAGGAGTGCTCTTGAAAACCTTTAGAGGGCACATGGCAGTTCAGTAGCAGGCCCTTCACTGTTTAGAACACAGGCTGATGAGCAGGAAGCTCCCTGTTTCTTGCATGTCTGATCGGGCACATGAAAGCAGAGCTTCATCCTGCTCTAGTGTAATTTTATATGGTTAAAGATACAGAAGTCAAAGCAAAAATGGAGGATTTCTCTAGATGATGAGTGAATAAACTGGAATGTGGCAGTCACAGCATCCTTACTGCAAAGTTAGTAGTGATGGCTGTCAAGAAAGAATAAATGCTGTACTGTGCCCAAAATCAGTAGCTGAAAATGGAATATTTGTATTCCACAATTAAGCAATGTAAATATTTCATTTACCTGGAAATGTGCATAGTGATTTTGCGGTACATTTCAGGTTCATTCTAGTCCAAATTTTAATGTCCATGTCAAATTATTTGTGTAAGGAATATGGGCCATTAGTGGTGATCAGATTCAAGATACCATGCAGGACCTCAGTCAGGACTGTGCTATCAGTAAATGAAGTTCTGTTTCAGCAAAGTTCTCTATATGGAGAAATGTACATTTTTGTATTTCAAACAAAGACAGTAGAGCTCTGACCTAATGGTGTAGTGTGCCAGTGTGGGTTTTGTGGCAACACAGACCTCTATCAGGCCATAACTGTATGTACTGATGCTTTTAGCACATGAAAAAATAATGATGAACAAAGAGTTTTATTGAAGATAGGAGAAGTTGCTTTTGAGAGAGAAATTGCTAATGCAAGATGTTCTTTTCAGTCTAGATCATCCTATGAACTCTGGTAGTTTTCTCCTTTTTTATTTTTCTTTTTTTCCCCTTTCCCAGACATAGGAATTGGAGACCTTATTCCAGTGGATGTTAATCATCTAAATATTTGCAAGCCAAAGAAGAAGGATGCTTTCTTGTATCAACGTACACTGAAGTTCATTCACGATGTCTTAGCCCAAGAACTGTGAGAGTGAGGTTTTGCCATCCTTTCCTGCTTGTGTCCGGTGTTTGGTGTAACACAGAAACTTCTAACATGTTAGGGAATCTGGAGAATTACAAGGGTGCTGTGTCAAATGTATCTGCTGCTGAATAATTTCCTGTGCATCTTGAACTTTAGACACCACTCAAAATACATTCAAAACAAATACAAAACTTGGCAAAACCAGAATGTGTGCCCAGGGTATCTTCTTTTAGCAAAAAAAAAACCCAAGCTTGCTTTGAAAGCAGATAAATATACACCTGGGATAAATTCTTACAGAGAGGATTAGAAACAGTTAAATGAGGTGGGTATTTGTTGTGTCAAAAGGGAGAAGCAGCATATGGCTGCTGCAAAGTTTTGGTTTACTGTCTATGTTAGGAGCTATAGTATTCAAGTGAATGAAGGTGGCATTTTGGTCTAGTGGCCCAATTTTAGCAGGTTTTGTCGTTTGCCTTTTCCTTTAATAGATCACCCAAATTGGTCAGCAGACACAGCATCTATTTTTCTACATGAGAAAGAGACAGGTTGGTAGCTTGCCTTGCTTAGAAAATTGTCGTTGTTTTAGTCTGTTTGTATTAATGAAAACAAAAGAAAAAAATCCTCTTGTACACATTTCCCTCCTAATCTTAGCAACTTGTGATATTACTTTCCTTAGGACAGTGTGTGTCTGGTCAGGCAGGGCAGTTCTGTGCTTGTTCACATTGAAGATGTGTTTGATGGGCTCAGCTTTTCTGCTTTGCTCTTGGGACAAACCAAGAATTTGATACATTCAAATCCCTGGCTCATGTTACTCATACCCAAACTTTTCTGTAGCTGATTTAAAGAAATGCTCAGGTGGAGCACAACAAATGTAGGCAATGACAAGAAAGCTAATGCTTAGAGTTTGGAGATGAAGTAGATAAGAGTAAAGCAGGAAAAATATCAGGTGATTGTAAGGCCTCACTGGAATTACCACAAATGTTTTCGTTTCTTGGGGCCCAAATATATATGTTGGTGTAGATACAGAGAATCACAGCAGTGTCTTATTTGAGTTTGTTTAGGATACCCTAACAGTGCTGATGAGAAATCAGTATTTTTAGACAGAGAAGAAAATGAAAATGCACAGTCACTTTTTTGAAGTCTTAGATAGTTTGCACTGTGGTTAAAAGCAGCCTTATGTTACTGTGGTCTCATTACTTCCTTTCTTTGCACCTGCCTCCCTCTCTGAGAATAAAATGGGCTGTACAAAGGCTACATTGCCTTTGCTGACCATTTGTTAAATAAGGTCTGTATTGATGACAGGCTTGAGGTGTCTCCTCATGTCACTCCTGTGAGATGGATCCAATATTACTGCCTTTCAAATGATGGCTGTGAAAACTGCCAAGGAGGTGGATGCACCCTGCAGTTCTGCATGGGCTTGGTGCTGTGGGCACTGCAGTCCTGCCAGGTCCTGGGAGCAGCCCAGGGGGACACTGCAGCTCAAAATATACTTCTGGAAACTGAGGGAGTTGCAAAGTAAAATTCACAAGAGCAGTACAGAGACTGTACAGCACTACACTGGCAAAAAGTGCATTTCCCCCCCCAACAGAGATGTAGGTAAAAACACTGCATGGCAGTATTTTTATATAGAAAATGTAACAGAAATGTCCTAATTTCTAAAGAGCTTTATATTTTTTACACTGTAGTTTAGACTTCAGAGTGTGAATATATTAGTACACTTTGTATTCACAGAGTAGATTATGTGGAGTGTGTGGAACTCATGGTGAATAGACAAGACTTCTAATAACTGAATGCTTGTTTCATGTGACAAATCTATTGGTTTTAATAGAATCCTTTGGCTTACACAGATTCAGATCAGTGATATTAAACATTAATCTTAGTAAATGCATCTATGTTTTGTAACTGGAATTCTTAAGGCAATGTTCTCCTTTTTGTAACTATATTTATATATGTATAACTTATAAAACTAATATTTGGTGGGGTGTTGGTGGGTTGGGGGTTTGGGTTTTATTTTTTTTTAATACAGTAATAGTAATGTGATTTAAAAATGTCTTGGATATGTCACAAAGTGTATTAAAGATTAATGATCTGCCAGCTTAGTACTGTGGACCATGCTCATTTTTTTAAAGGTCTGCATATTTTTTTAGTTATTGTTTTGTGCTGGGAAAATGTAACATTACCCTTCACTTGGGTAAGAGGCACAGTGCTGGGGGTGGCTGATCAAGCATGTTTTGCCAAACTGAGCAGTTTGTCAGTTGTGCTTTTGGATTTTGCAGCAGCGTCTTCTAAAGCGTGTACAGACCTTAGTTTGATGACCAGCAGGTCCATGGTATAGCATTTGCATCTGCTTCCCATCAGGAATTGGATGCATTTGTGCTTCCTGGTGTCTTTCTGTAAATTCTCAGGTCTCAAACTACTCTTTTAATCTCATCCAGTAGCTCAGCTGCAGGTGTGGTGAGCAGGTTGTGTGTGAGTTGTATGAGAAGATGATGCTTCATCTCATCTGCACTGTGGCATCCAAGAGTAAAATAGACAGGAAGGGAGGGCTAAAAGGGATTGGTCTCTCTTGCCCTTGTTGTCCAGCAGTCTGGTATAACTGTGTTGGTGTTTCTAGCAGCATCAGCCACCAAGTATTCAATTGCTGTGACCTGTGCTTCCTGGTTACACCTGGAGCAGCTGGCTTGAAATGAGAAATTTTCCGTCTGGTGACAATGGCAATTCTGGATGAAAAGGGAAAAGCAAAGGTTTTTGTCAGAGTGAAAATTCTAACCAATGTTTTGGTTTGCTTTCTTTTTGTTTTTTAGGGGGGTTACCACTGAAACAAAGCTAAATCAGGCAGTTCCTTTTCCAAGGAGAACCACTTACCCAAAATGCAAATGCAGCAGAGCAATCAGGGTGCCTACTGCAACTTGAAAACAATACTGCAGGCCCTGGGCAAGCTCATGTGGTGTCTTGCCAAAGCCTCTCACATTAAAGAAGCAGACACTTGTAGACTTGTGTCTAGTAAATCATTCATACCTGGCTCCACACCTGCCATCACAGTGCTGAGTTTATGACCGGAAAAATGTCATGGGATAACCATGGGATAACCACTCCCTACAACCCATTATGTGTCCCTGAAGACTGACAGCTGTCCCTGAGGACACTGATTTCCATTGATTATGTCCCAGTGAGGGTGGGCATCAGAGCTGAGAACAGAGGTGTTCTGTGGGTTCCTTGGTTGTGGACATCAGGTAATATAAGGATTCAGGTTACTTGGCTTCTTTTCACATGGTGGGGCCTGGCCTAATCCCAAATGAGAAGGAATGAATCACTGCCTCCTGAAGTCTGAGTTTTCCGTAGTGATTCCCCAAACACGGAGCAAGTCTGGCTCTGCTTTGCTTCCTCTGACCATTGAAACTAAAACCAGGTCACGAGCTGGTCACAAGCTCCTGCCTCTGAAAAAACACTTGGCTAGGATGTTGGCACCGGTGTGGAAGGTAATTTATTGAGACAGGAAATTCCTCATTCTGTGCTGTAACCTTTTCAGCTGGACTGTCTGTCCCCTTCCCTTGATTTGCTGCAACTGAGCAGTATCTGCTGTCACTGATAGCATAAAGCAGCGAACTGCCGGGATTCATCCTTCAGTGGGCAGCTTGCCACAGACACAGACATAAGATAGAATGCTAAAGGCCACATCCGTCTCTTATTCAAGGAGAGTAATAAAGCAGATTTTATTTGACTTATATAAATCCAGTTTAATTGGCTTTCCTGCTAACACTTTCATTAACATGTAAATTAGCTGTCCTAGAGCTGTTAATTATCTTTGCAGAAAATGTTGGATGTGGTCATATACCGTACTCTTTCTTTTTAACTGCTAATGTTTTATACTGAGATGTGCCCATAAATATTCACTGTATTTTTTTTTAAAAGGAGGAATAAGAGGCAAAGGCTTTGTGTCATCTTGTAAGGAAACTAGTATCTTATATTTTTCACCAGCCTGCAACCACGTTAAACTGACACTCACAGGAGAAGCTTAGCACTGGGCTTTATGGGCTTGGCCTTTGAAGGTTCTGGGGATTTTTTTGAAGTGTATGGCAAATGAGAGAGCAGAGGAGGATGACAGGTCCTCTCTTACGTCTTGTGTTCAAAATCTGGCAGTGGCAGAGAAACAGGTACACATTCTGAGGAAGAAAATGGCTGGATTCCCAGTCTTGGGAACCTCAGAACAAGCCAATTAATTTTCCTTTGGAAAAAGGAAAAAAAAAAAAACCTTTTTAAATACATCTTAAATATCTTTTTTTTTAACGTGTTGTTTTTTCAGCTTCACCACCTGCTTAAAAATGTTCTTCCTTTAATAATGGAAGATCTTGATGCTTCCCTTAGCGAGTTTCCATGACAAGTTGCAATCTGGTTATTAACTGCCTTGCACAAATGGCATCTATCGTGTGCAGTACTACCCCACAGGCAAGGCAAAAAGGACCAGCTCGTTCCTCATCTGCACTGTGGAAACAGAAGACTGAAATGGCATTTGGTAGGAAGACACTGAGTGGAAACAGGGACACAGCACTGAATTGCTGAACTGCCTTTAGCATAAGACATGCCTAAGCCAATACCTGTGGCATCAGATGGTCTCAACCATTCCCTGTATTTCCTCAGGATCTGCACAGACAGTGCACAAGCAGCCTGTAGCATTCCTTTGCAGTGAAACAGCATGTGCAAAACTACATTTTCAAAGTATGCTGTTGGATTTGGGCTTGGGAACAAAATCCAGCATGAATTTTGGAAACTTGCAGCAGAGCAGTACTAGTGTTACAGCTGTTATACTGGTGTACATTCTTCATTTGGATGTTCATTTCAGAATAACTGTGGCAGTCTAGCTCTTCGAAGTAAGGATGCTTTATTTCAAACAGAAATTGATTAAAATACACATTTCACAGGAAAATGCTTTTCTTAATGTCTTTTTTTCCATACATCATTTCATGTCCTTACATATCATTTGTACCTGAAATGAAACATCTTAAGATGGATTAATAAAAAGAAATAACTTAGAATAAGGAAGTTTTAAAATGAACTGTAGGTATGTTAGGTTGTACATACTCTGTATACTTCCCTCCAGGGGCCGTATCTTTAAACGTGAAAATGAAATGTAGCATGGACAGATGATCTATTGCATTAAATAAAAAAAGATTTATTTTGCATCATAATTATGATTTCTTTTGGAACACTAAGGGGGTAACATTTTACAACTCTAAATCAGTATTTGTTTTCATTAAGGTATTTTTGTTTTGTTCTAAGACGAGCAGTTTGTTGAACCCTTCTGCCACTGCACTGCTGTCTTCATCATCACTAAATGTAACCCAGTGACTGAAATCTTTCTGATTGGGGTGATTTAAATTTTCTGAAGTGTGTGCTGGAGAAGCAGTTGATGATGCCTGTATGGAAAGAGGGAAGGAAGAATGCATGTCAAGGTCCAGAACATTGGTGTTCTCTGGAAGAGAGCCGGTATCCAGTCGTTGTGGATGCTGGCCTGCTGGTGCAGAAGGGCCCTGGAGCTTTGCCATCAGTTCTGCAGCACTTGGTACCAAGGGCTGAGTGGTGCTGGTTTCTGGGCTGGCAGAGGCTGTAGCACCCCAGCGAGCAGGGCCGTGAGTCTGGGGGCAGGACCCAGGGTTGTTGTTGTTGGAGTTGAACAGTGACCCACTAAAAATGGGGCTGTCACTGCTCTGGAGAACTTGGAGATGAAAAGCTGCAGGAGCCGACTTCTTCCTTCGTGGTGGCACCTTTGGGGCAAAGGGAGTGTTCTGGGGAGGCAGTACAATGGCCTCAGCTGTGCTTGCTGACAGGGCCTGCCTTTCACTGCTGCCCCTGCTCTCCTGTGGCTTCCCAGCTTGTGTTCTGGGTTTGGGGACTGGAGTGATCTTGGTTGGACTAAGAATAGCTCCAGCTTCTAGATGGGGGTCTAGCAAACCAAAAGGAGACTGTGCTGTCTGTAGGTCAAATTGCTCTTCTGGAGATGTGGCCTGAGGAGGAAATGGAAGAAGAAATGTGAGAACAAAAAGGGACCTTAAACTCTGAGTCACTGCTGGTGCAAGTCTAATTGACAGCGTTACTAAGAAATGCTGACAGTCCTGGAAGAAAAAAAATGCAGCACAAAGAGCAGGCCTGACAGCAGAGTTCTCCACTGTACCTGCTGGGCTCTGGGCTCATGCACTGTACACCTTGCAGTCACCTTCAGAGAGCTAGTGAAGGATCAGGATCCTGTAGCCTGATCACTTACAGCTCTTTCTGACCATCTCCCTTTTCAGGTTAGGATTTTGCTCTGGGCCAAATTAACACAATTCTGAGGAGTTATTTGTTACATCTCTCTGCTGACTAATATTACTTAAGCAAGATGGCAGGGAGAGGCCCATGCCTTTAGGTGTAGCTTATTTGGATAGATAAGGTTGAAGGAGAATTAGCTTAAGGTAACCCAATCAATGCATTAAGGGCTCTGTCTTGTCTCACTGATGCTGGAACTGAAGATAAAAATAAGTTCTCAAAGTCCATTCTAGCACACAGTCCAGAATTTAAAAGTATATAAATAACAAGCCCAGCTCAGTCTAGGAGGGCAAGGACTGCTTCAGATTTCTCATACTCTGTGTGACTGAATGAAAGCATTTAAATTCTTTATTACTCTTGCATAGTATTAAAATATAACATACAGGCTTTTCATGCAGACAAAATATTTAGTCAGTATCTCACGCTGCGCATATCCCTTGCCACTTCTTCCTATGTGCTATTAAGTTGCCTACATTTGAGTGTGGTAGAGGGGGATTGGGTAGAGGTTTTCAAGTACACAACTCCCATCTGACCTTCCTCAGTTGGAGGAAGGAGTGGAATTCCAGGCAGAGTCAAACTGAAATAGATCTATTCCTGCAGAAGCTCTCACATAACTGACACCAAAATAGCAATCCCTCTCAGCACCTTTCAGAAGTGATCTGGGAATGGCAACAAGTTAAAACAAACTGACCACTCCTTGGCATAGACTGTGCTGTCTGGGTTGGGATTTTTGGTGAATTTGCTAAGTAAAGATAGCACAAAGTCCATTATAGAGAAGGGGTGAGTGCCTTCACCAAAGGAAGGTAAGGCAGGAGCCCTTCTAAAAATTTAGAAGAGAGCTTCCTTAGCAGAGATTCTGTCAAAGGAAGAATATAAAAGGGTATATTTGTCTTTCTCTTGTATTCAAATTGCTTTACAAATTAGATAATCATTTTAGCAGCTCCAGAGGTGAACTACTGTCTCCCTCATAGAGACGTGACATATATTAAAACCTGAACACCTACAGCTTTGTATTTTGGGAACATGAACTCTTGAGTAGACTCCAGAATTCAAACTGAAAGGCTGAATCCCATTACCAGGTGGGCAAGAAAAGCAAGAAAGGACACAAGACACAAAACTGATGAAGAAGCTGCCTCAAATCTTTACAGAGCAGACCATTCAGAGTCAAAAGTAGCGACTGTGATAAAGAACAAATGAGTCTTAAATCCTGACAAGGTTTAGACAAACCAGAAGAAAAAAAGAGAATAGACTGACAAATACAAAAGCCGAATATGGCTTCCAATCTTTCTTGCATTTTTATGCCTTGGTGACTGTAACACACAAAATTATTCCAGCATCTGCTGACATGACAGGACTTCTTGCAAAAAACAACCAGCCCACTCCTCCATCATTCACACTGTGTAATGGAATCTGGATGCATTTTGCTGCAACTCTCTTACATTTTCCACCTTGACTCCAGTCCTTTGCAGGGGCACTGGCTTCTTTGGAGCTGGAACTTTGGGTGGTGGACGATGGGGCACAGGCACCGCTCCCGCCTGTGACCCTTGAAATGATGCTGACTTTGTGATGCTGGGAAGGGCCTCGGGTTTGGAGGAAGTTTGGTTTCTGGTTGGAACAGGCTTTACTGCATCTTCCTGTACTCCTGAAAAGTAAAACCAAATATGGCATCTTGGCCTGATCAGAACATAGATTCAAGATAATTTTTTTCACAATCATGTTTCCCAAAATGTTTATGCCTATAGGGCCAACTCGGGCCAAGAAGGTAGATTTTGGAACTAAGCACAAACCTTTGCAAACCTGCAACACCTGTAAGAGACTGTTAGGGATAAACTTCCCTGTCTGAAATAATTTCATGCCAGACCAGCAGTGCTGTGCCACCATTTGGTCAAGTGGAAAAAACACTGGCTGGGGGTTCAGGAGTACTGGGCTCAAGCTCTGAGCATCCTTTTGCCATTATCTGGAAAACCAAGTTAACAATATCAAGTGCATCTTGTAGAGTACTTTGGAAAGAACTGTAAATGCCAGCTGGTGGTACAGCACAAGGGACTGGAAGTGATGTTGAGATGCTGACCAGACCAGTTTTCTTACCCACACCAGGTGAATGTGAATTTCAAAATCAATGGAGAATAAATCTGATTTCAAAATGAAATGAACAGCACTGAGGAACAAACATCAATATGCCTTTATGGTATTTCCAAATAAATGGGATTATTTCAGACTACACAGAAATGAAAAGGGATGGTTTTCTCCTAAACTGAAAGCCTTGCAAATCAGGTAGCCATTTTCATTCATACAGCATCAGCAGAAAAACTGCACGCAACCCTGGGGGGTACATTCACAGTACCTAGTTTTGTGCTTTAACTTGCCCTTGCAAAAAGCTGTTTTCTCCAGGGACTACACACAGAGCCTAAGCACAGAGTAGCCTTTTAGCTTAGCTATTCAAGCTGAAGTAGTGCAAGCTTTTATCTAGGTTACAGCTATACAGCAAGTATAGCTGTCCAAATGTGAACAGAATCCAGGTTATTTCTCCTAGAGCTGCATTTCTGTGTAGTTCTGCTTGGAATAGTGAGCATTCAGTAAATAGAGCAGCAAATATCCTTTATGCAAGTCTGAGTTAACACAGGCACCATCCGTTTAGTAAAATCCCATCTTTATATTTTAATTTTTCCGACTAAATCTGGGCATAAATAACCCAAGGTTCTCCTAGTAGCATGTTCTACAATAAAATATAAAATTTTAATCATCTTGAAAATATAAAATTTTAATCATCTTAATACTATCAGAACTGACAGAGAATACTACATACAATTTTGCAAGAATGCATTCAGGTGAAATTCTGGATAGGAATATGTGCATCTGGGCTATGGTGAGATGAATACACCTACTGTTTCTTTATTTAAAGATTTTTAGAAGTCAATTAGAAAGCTGTGCTTACCTCCTTTGGCCTCCATAAGACATCTAATAGCTTCTTCTGCTTCCTCAGCTGTGGTTGTTTTGATCTGCTTGACGTTGTAAGGTTTGCTTATTCCAGTCCGGACTTTAGGCTTTAAAAAAGCATAGGAGAATGAGTCTTCTTGAGAGAACTGATTTTTCTTGTACACCTCTAATTTTACAGCTAAGCTCATACACCTGTAAAATTCTGTTCTTGCAAGTGGCTATTCAGTGATCTATAAATACTAAAGAAATGGGAATCTTTTAGCATCTTTGCTGCCAGCTGACAGAAGCCAGTGCCTGCGTGCCACAGCTAGTCCCTTAGCCATCCCTTTTTTCAATGCATTAAGGTCCTCATCCAGCAAGACAGGAGTGAGGAGGCATTTCCACTTTCTGGTCTTGGTCTCCTCAGGGGACTAAACAGCCTTGCTGGCAGTGGTCAAGACTTTTCCTGCATTCTGGGCACTAGCATGGCCCAACAAAACAGAGGTGAGAAAATAATTAAACCATACGATGATGGTGTTAAAAAATCAAGTCAGCATCTGTCAGAAAGCAGCAACAGTGCTCTGGTCTTACACCACTCATTCTCTCTCTCCCTCTTTGGCCTTCCTAACTCCTGTTAATTTATTAACATTTTTCTGCTGCCTAACAGGCCTATAGTTTAGTACTGCAGTACAAAAAGTTATCTTCACTTTTTCAGCTCAGACATGTGATGGATTTCCTTCCTTGTACCACAGGTGCATCCTGTACGTGATTCGCAGTGTGGATGGGAGGGATCAGGATAATTCCAAGGGGCCATGCTGAGCAGCAGGACTCACTGGCTGCTGAGGAGCTCCAGGAAGCAGCTTTGCTGTTGCCAGGATAGAGCAGGTGGATTGGTTTCCTGGAGAGAGGGAACCATCCGAGGGGGACTTTTTGCCTGATGTTCCAGCTGGAAGAGGAATAAAAAATGGCTTTTTACATTCAAGAGCTGGTACAAAGTTTATCTGCAATGGAGCAAAACCAATGTGCATACCATCACTCTCTCAAAATCCTGAACTGTTTCAAGAAGCAGTTTTGTAGTTAGTCTTTAATTAGATAACCTCAGCTGAGCATTAACATTGCATTCTAGGCACAGAAATTCAGATACCAGTATTGGCACTTCTGTGCAACAGATTCAAAAATGAATAGGAATAATCATCAGAATAAGTCATCTTCTATCAGGTCATCATTACAGAACTTCTAACTTAAGTCTAGAAAATGTACACAAAAGAGAGACTTTTGGGCTGCAAGGAAAACATGATGTATAGCTTGTCTAATAGAGGAGGCAAATATGATTATGTTCATCTAGCAATCAGCTTTCATCCAGAAGTAGCCATGAAAACAGGAACAGCACAGCTCTGGATGGCATCTCAGGGGAGCAGAGCTTAGGTAAAGAGCATCACTTCCCTTTGTGCATCACTGAAAATCATAATCCACTTTGCATTTCTTTCGTAGACACAATAATTGCTTGCCAATAAGGAAAAGATAAAAACTGTCCAGAATAAGTATTCTGTAAAAGGTTTCTAAAATTCTGATTACAATTAATTCAGAATCCAAAAAACTGCAAGAAAACACTCAGTGACTTCATAAGTCACTGGCATTAATAGCAATATCTTTATTGCCACAAAGTGGCTGCTCAACTTGCTAATCTGAGTGGTGAGCTAGTGTGAAACACATGGGCTATTCTGTCTTTACTAAAGACATTTTTTTTGTGGAGTACCTGTCATCCTGAAGACAAACATCTCCCCTTACTAATGGCAGTTATGCTCAGGCTGAAACAGGCTGGGAAGCAAGTACAAATCCCTCGACAACCTGACATTTCAGAACAAGGTATTACTTTCTTTGTCACCCAGACATGGCAGGCAAAAACTGTTCAGCTGGGGCCAACACCACATTAAAGAAAGTTCAACTCACCAGGAGGGGGAGGCCGCTGTGGTGGCTGAGGCCTGGTAGGAATGGACAGAGACCTGCTTGGAATCCGGTGCCGGCATTCCCCACTTCCCTCCAGCTCCCGCTTCAAATCGGCCAGGTCTGCATCATCTAGGGACATTTTAGAAAGTCTCTGCATTAGATACACACTGGGTGAGGGGCAACAGATCTGAGAGGTCAGGAGAGAGGCAAGCCTCACCCAGGTCTCTCAGCAACACAACAGCTCCATTCACATTTTTTGCTCTCCCCCAATGCCTGCCTGCTCCCACTGCAGGAAACATCCACCCTTTTGTCAAATACTTCCTTCTCTCTCTCTCCCCCTCTCTCTCCTTTTCCACTATTTATTAGCTGTTTGCACCAACACAAAGAATTCCTGCATCTTGTTCCAGGGTTACTGGGTACCTTGTTAGATTCTGAGATTTTCACAGCCACACTTAGTGGCAGCCTGCTCCCACTCAAACTGTCATGGCTAGTCAACTCCTTACTTTCCATCCCAAACACAGGAATTCCATTTGAGGATTAGACACCTTTTCTTGCACAGGAGAACTGTTTTTATACCCGAGAAAAATCTATCTGAATGGCTCAATCATCACATTTCTGCTTTCCAGCAACATCTCCTAACAGGTACAGTGGCCTCAATCTGCTAGCTCTTGGCTGTACCTTAGATCACTAACTAATTACTCAGTCTTTCATCTCCTCTAAGCCTTTCTGACAGCTGGAGAGGGGAGAAGTATGGATTGCTTTATTCTCCCCCATCTGCTACAGTGAGGACTTTCATTTCAGTCCTATCACCCTGCCATGGCTGCCCAGCTATGCAGCTCTTGTTCTTTAGAGCTCCAAGATTCACTGCATTTAGTTTTGTCCCTGTGTTTTGGAGAGATGGGGAAGGAATTATGCAGCAGCAGTCTCTTGCACTTCAGGCATTTGTAAACAAGTTCTTGTTTTTCAGAAAGCTGTGCTCTGCAGGGAATCACGAGCTGCCTCACAGCTTCCTCTCCCACTCAGCAGCAGATGGCAGCCACAGAGACAGAGCCTGTGATCTGCCCAGCCTGCCCTCCCATGCTCTCTGCATTTTCTGTACTTCTAAGCTGCAGATATGGGCCCACCAGTAGGACCCAAGGACTCATGCAGGCACCTGGAGGCATGGTTTGAAGTTCTGGCAGTAAAACTGAACACAACAAAAGCCAGCCATCACCACTCAATTCCGTCCCTGAAAGGCTGCTGGCAGGGACATCAGTTTCATGAAGCTGTGCCCTTCCCTGACCTCAGAAACACACATACACACTATTGTGCCTGTCACTGTTTTCCATCTGTGTCTACCACCAGACACACAGTCACCATACCTGCAGTTAGGAGTTACTAAGGCAGAACTGGAAGCTTATGGAGGAATTTGAAATTGCAGACACTTTAAGATTAATTGAATATATCATATTTTGGGTTATGTGAGATCATGACCCCACCTTAATCTCCTTCAAACTATACTTCATAACCTCTATTTACTTTGTGATATTTTTTTGTGGAGAAGAGTCAGTGTAGGTGACAAGACTCACTGCAATTCTCTGTGGCTTAATGAATCATCACACAGTAGGCCAGAGGTGCTTGGAGGGCAAAGCACCCTATAATACAGAGTGATTGACTTCACAGTATTTAATAATGACTGATTACTCCTTGACTCAGGGATAGGCTTTTGGGTCTGGCCACACTGAACCCAGCCTATGACTCAAGGTGGGCAAGAAAGCCATAAATCACTCTCTTTGGAAAATCTGTCTGTGTAAGTGTACGAATTTAATTTAATCTTTTTGAACTCTACTTATGAGTCAACCTTTGAAGGTATTAAAAGTTTTCACTTTTATGTCAGAAGACAAAGCACTTCTGAGAGAGTGCAGAATGACAGCTACTGAATCACTTGCTGTCACAATGAGGTGTTTAATACATATCCCAACCTGTCAACACTTGGCCACTGAAGCATGTCCTGATCACATCCCATTGTAAATCCTAGCTTGGCTAGTTCTTGCCACAGTTTTTATCAGTTTTCTCACCACAACTTTATTTTCTTTTTAGCAAGTCACTTCACAATAATGTGCAAACAAGCCACATAACCCAGGAAAAATGTAACACGTTTATAAAGAACCAAAGGAATAATTATAAATATATATATATATATATATTCTATGAACCTTGCCTCCTTCAGATATAAATCAAATGGGAAGAAAGGAGAAACTTCAGGTCTCTGAAGTAATTTCAACACAACAACCTCCCAGCTTACAGCTGACTCCTCTGCCTCTGGTACTGTTCAAAGGACAGAGTTGAGCCCATCACTGAATCAACAGGATTCTTTTGGTATGATTTTGCTTTGGCCCTCACCAATAAGAAAACAGCATGCCATTTTTTTGTTGTATGTTCTGGTGCCAAACAACATCAAATGAGTAAAATGATTTAATTTCCTCTGGCTAGAAAAGGAAAATGAGCATTTTTCAGATTTTCTGCCTTGCCCTAGCCAAGAGAGGAGAATCTAAGTCTCATCATTTGCATTGCTGTTATGCCTAAGGACCTCAGTTACAGTCACTAACTCAAGGGGAGTTGAGCATGAATAGGTACTACAGGAAAACCCAGAATGAAAATACAAATGAACAGAGAAATCCATACAACAGGAGAACAAACAACAATCCTTCAGGTCTTATCTTAAGGAAGGTGGATACTTTACCTCTATACAGGTGAGGGGTTTGCGCAGATTTGTTTGAAAGAGCTATGGATGCACAGTGTCCAGGGTGCTCCGACATATCTTCTGCTGTGTCTGCTACTAAGTGTTGACACAGAGCATCCTCTAAATAATCATCTTCATCCTCTATGTCACCTGGATTAAAATATTAGATAACAAATAATTAATGAGCAAATTCACTATCAGTCTCTCTACACTATCAATTAATTAATCTACTCTATCAGTTAATTTAATATATAGGCTGGGCAAGATTCTTGTGTAATCACCACATGTGTTTCATTAGTGTGTTTCTACAGACAGCTGTACCATACATTGAATTTGCTAACATATAACACTATATTGGCTTCATAACAAATTAAGGTGCCACTAACACTCATACTGTACTTTCTCTGTGCAACCAAAGTCAGCAAAGCAATTTCTCACTACTTAGCTTAGAAACATGTTGCTTACCTTCTGACTCATAGTCCAAACTTGAGAAGTCAAAGTTTTCTTCCAGAAGATGAGAGTTTGCCGTGGGGGACATGGGGACAAAGCTGTCTCGTTTTCGAGCAATTTCCTCCTGAAGGCCCTTTAGCCAGTCTTTAGTCTTGGGCTGGATCTTCACTATTCTGCCTCTAACCTAAGCATAGAGAGAATTGTTTCCCTTTGCCATCAAATATCGTCAAAATGACACTGGAATAGCAACACTGGCATGGGAGGGTGCCATTTTTGAGTCAGCAGCTTTAAAACACACAAGAGTTTTGTAATACTGCCACCTGTAAGGAGACTCTGACCAGAAAATCTCATCTATGATGTACATGGAAGGTGTATTTTCAAACAGATCAGGACTTCAGCTGCTTATGTGTGTTGCTTTATGACATCTGGGGTGAAACATAGACAAGCCAGCAGCTTTGACAGGAAAATCAGTTTGAAAAGTTCCCAACTCAGATTCCCAACACCTTCACATACTGTGTGCATACAACTGTGTTTCAGTCTGTAAATTACATCAATAGCAGAAGTCAAACTAGAAGATAAAACAGCAAATATGAAAGAAGAATGAGAGTTAAATCCATTACTTAAGTATTAAGTTTACAGGGCAGCCCCACAAACAGCTTTTTCAACAGGGGGTTGATGATTAGTAGAGTATGTGTGGGAAGGAAAAGCAGGGGATGGGAAGGTGAACGCCTACTGCTAATGCTGGATTTGCCATGGAAGCAAATGAATCATATTACAGCTTAGCAGAAGGAGTCTATTTGAGACACTGGAGAAATAAAAATTCTCCAAGCCACAATCATAAGGATGCTTTGGCAACAGTATAAAGTCACACAGAATATCAGGAGAACTGTTTCAAGTAGCCACAACCACAAACCAGTCCATGTGATCTGCAGTGGTGTCAGAGGCCAGATCCTAAGCACTGCTTGGGATCCATGAAAAGTCACCTCATGCCATCCTGAAACTAAAATACTGCATTAACAGCCTGAGCAGATGTGGGACTTCATTAACACTAACTTTCTTTGAAATAACGCTACTTGACTTAGGTAGAAAGTCAAGTAATTCATTCTAAGCAACCACTTTTGAGAAATTTGTTATGAAGTTATTATGATAGGTTTGAGGAAATCTTACTTTGGCACCGTCTATATCCATAACACGAAGAGCTGACTTGCTGTCTGCAAATGTCACCAGCATTTGACCCCCACAGATCCTAGTGAAAAAAGGTAGAGGAGAAAAAACATTTTACTTCACCATTGAATAAAACCCTTTGAAGGCTAACATGACAAAAACTACCATATAGACCTATATACAGGATACACATGCAGTGCTGAGCATTTGGTTTTAGTTGTATTTTTCTTCACAATTCTACTTTTTGAGGAGGAGCAGGTGATCTGTGAATCCCAGCTGGGCTCTTCTTCTCTCCAAGCCTCCCTTGTGTGACCCCAGCACCCTGCCCTTTTCTGGATCACCCCGGAACAGCAGGACGAACATCTCAGTAGCTGCTGACAGGATACCCAGTCCAATATTTACACTTCCTCTGGACTAACTTCCGTGGTTCTGCATGTCCTTCACCTCAGAGGACATGTGATGCTCCCAAAAAGTAGTATTCCACCAGGATCTAAGCAATTAAAAACAAAACAAACCAAGAACTGTCCACCAAAACATGCTCTTTTTTTGCTCGTTCTCTTCACAAGCAAGATGGTGCTGTTTTTCCTGCATGGCTGCTTTTGAACCCTCAGCTTATATTGGTACTTCATAAAACTATACAACAACAGGTCATCAGCTTTCTCCACTAATAAATGAATCAAATAAACATGAACTAGTTTTTGGCAGAGGTCAGCTGTTAGGTCTTTTGCCTGTATTTCTCAAAACAGAAGTCTCACAGCTGTGCTGGAGCCCTGTAGAGAATCAATCAGAATGAAATTAAGCTGCTCTGACAGAAGGTACCACACTCTCCCTCTCAAACCCAGTGGGTGATAGCTCTGTGAGAAGCTGTACTGTTAACAAACAAGCAAAATGACCCCAACAGGAAGGAGAGCCAGCCAGAAAATCCTGCCAAGTGTGAAAGAGTGGTAGAAGAGAGCAGACCCCCCAGAGGAGCTGAAGCAGGGCCTAAGGATCCACCAGAAGCAGCAATGCTTGGAAATGAGGCCTGAATCTAAAGATGATGATTTACATCAAAGTTTCTGCTTTATGGTATTGTACTGAATAAAATTCTCTTCCACTCAGACGAGAGAGCTGTTGGATTATTCCTTTAAAAGGCTGCTGAGAGGTATAAGATATTCAAAACACTTGCAATCAACTTCTAATGAAGAACTGAAAGTGCAGTAAAGGAGTTCTACATACTTCCAATACAAAGTTAACTCTGTCAGGACAAAAGGGATCCTCTAGTCTGTGGTTTTTAACAGATGCCATGCCATTTCAGATTCCAAACTCACCTGACCAGAACAACAGTGCCATAATCCTCAAACATCTGCATAAGCTCTGTACGCAAGTCTTCAGGAAATTCATTTTTCTCTTCAGGTGTTGGTGATAGCAGATTTACCACTACTGTGGCATCCAGTGGACCCTGGAAAGATGACACTTCTCGGAAAACACTGTCACGGGCAGCTTCATTAACTTCCTGAACTTCCACTTCTACAATAGCTAACACTGGCCTACATAAAACAAAGGAAAAATATTTATTTAAAAATAAGGAGCGCTTACATAAAATTAAAATAATTAAAATCTATATAAAGAAGGAGGAGTGGTAAGCTTCATTTTTTTCTGTGGTCAACATCATGCCTTGAGCACTATTAATTATATTTCCCAATCCTGCATTAGATTAATGTAACAGTGCAGACACATCATAAATGAAATGAAATAAGAATTGTATATAGCACTTATGGTAAATCCACAGATCAAAAATATCAGGATACTTCACTCATCATCAAACAGCTGTGACCCCAAATATCTATAAATCAGTATGGAAATATATTATTTTCTGTTAGACAAAGCCACATATTTTCTTCCAAAAGCTAAGGACAAAGTGTTCTAGATGTATAACATTGTCATACAGCAAATGTGTGCCAATCCATGACACTATAAGCAGCCAACACTGCAAACTTACTTCTTGAGCCATTTCTTACAAATTACTTCTTTGTGTGTTAGATCTGAATAAAACTGAGAAAGCTGTCTGAAAGAGGAGAACTCATATCATCTCAGTGGGTGCAATCAACATTCTCAGATTTTCACCTGTACATACACACAGAGCAGTGACTGGGATGGCTGCCCTTACAACTGTGTCAAAATTGCTCCTTTCTACTTGCAATTCACCTGGCTCTTGAATACACATTACTAGAAAATATCAAAGCAGCAACAGTAGGGCTAGAAAGGGATAATAAGGAGGAAAATGTATGAGGAAGCATGAACTATTTCCATAAGCACTGTGAATCATAATGCATTTCTATATGTCAGACAGATACAGCTATGCCCTTTTTCTAGCACAAACCTTGGGAAAGCAAACCTGCTGACTGTAATTAAGAACTAGCTTTTGGAGTCAAGTTTGCTGAAATAGAAAATCATGTATAACAGTCATGTTTCACAGATTGCATCCTCAGGGTCCTATATAATGAGAGCAGCAGTTCCACTGTGTTTTGCAGAACACAGCAATGTCAGAGCCTTGACACAGAGAAATTGATTGCAAAAGGCATGTTCTTCCATTGCTAGAGGAGTACAGAAGAGTCCTGGCATAAAAGACCACCAGAAGCACATAGACAGCTACTGGGGGTAATATTGTAGCATTTCCACAAAGCGTGCAAAGGGTGAGACAAATACTCTGAATGTAAGGGACCTTTCAAAGTGTATTTATTACAGATTTTGTTTCTCAGAAGTGAAGAAGAGAACAAGTTTATCAAAGACAGGTCATTCATACCCCTAAAGAGAAGTTAATGACATAGACCAACCAGAAGCACTGGCCTTTGATTTTTCTACCTTCTCCTATTTCCATTTTGAAAGGAGGCACAGAAGCCCCATGCCTGAGTACTGTGAACAGGCCAAACTTGTC
Source organism: Oenanthe melanoleuca (assembly GCF_029582105.1). Classification (NCBI taxonomy): domain Eukaryota; kingdom Metazoa; phylum Chordata; class Aves; order Passeriformes; family Muscicapidae; genus Oenanthe; species Oenanthe melanoleuca. The sequence continues at coordinate 58,287,800 of NC_079336.1, read as the reverse complement.
CCTGTGTGGCCTGGCTTACACAGTCCCAACCTCCTCCTCTCCAGCAGCAAGATGAGTGGAAATCCATCAGAGCAGCTCCCTTAGTATCAGAGCTTTTCCAAAACCAAACAACAAAAAGCTCTGTTTTCTTTTTCCTCTTGCTGCAACTTATCCAACCCTTGCTTCAATCACTGTGCAGGAAAATGAAACACATGACTGTAGATACTTGCCACTCTGGTATAAAACTCAGCATGAGAGGGAAAAACCCATCAAGTGGATACTGGACACAGAACAAGGGTGTAATTCCTGTTTTAACCAGACTTGGTCTCTCACTCTGAAGGTGTAATTCAGCATGACATATTTTAAACTGGCACATTTTAACCTCTCTCAGATTGTTTAGTTACCTGTGGTCAGATGCTTGCAGCTCTGCTCTCCCATAGTACATCAAAGCTCCAGGGGTCCAAGTGTGCCTGACTTTAGTATCAGCACTCAGATCACTGTCCAGAAGATTGATCTCTCCAGCTGTGCAGCAGAAAACATGATTTAAAACTCACTCAAATCTGGTTTTACTAACAGTTAAACCGTATTTTATTAGGAAATTCTCTAGAATTTCTCTACAGACCCTAATAGTGGGAGGTGGGGTTTTTTTGTTCTTGTATATATATCATTCAAAGAAGAGCTTATATCCTACAAGATCTACAAATTAGGGACTAGAAAGAAAAGAGAAGGGACTGGAAGTGCAACTGAGACAGCTGATCGGTGGAGTAAGATACCTGCAAAACTGTTGACCTGAATTTCACCCAATTAATTATCTTACAATATGGGTTGATAAAGTCAGCTTAGTATTTGTATTTTACCTCCTACCTCAACACTGAGCATAAAACCAGACACTGTACTTGGAAATTATTTTGCAAATCTGAGTATTAGACAGGGATTGGAGAAATAATACACAAGAGACGGAGAAACCAAACCTATGCAAATCCAACCTCCAAATAATTCCATTGCAACTCATTAAGGTGACAGAAAGTGCTCCAGACATTATGCTGGAGTGAGGTTATTATATTGTTAGTAACAAGGAAGTTTTTAGGTCACTGTCCACTACATGGATAACTCTGTCCTTCTTTTCTGTGAAGTTGAAAATGAGTTAATATGGAATATGGCATTTCCTCCTAATCACACACTGGGGCTACACTTTCTTCTCCTAAAGCAAAAAGTCATTTAGCCTGTAACAGTAATAAGAAGCCACACAATGAGAGCTGAGAGGCAGAAGAGCCTTGCCACCAGCAGTAAAGGAAAGGAACTCTGGAAGCAAACTAAGAAAGCTTTGCAGGGCTGGGAATGTACCAGCCAGTTCTGGACCCATGTGAGCCAGCTGTGGGAGGCCTGCAAACTCCGAAGAAAGGGACCTGCCTTGACTCTTGCAGTCCAGCTAGTCAGGTCCTATGTGCTGTATGTACTCCAGCTGTAAAGTTACCCGGGGCAAATTTTGCCATGCAAAATTAAGGAATATGCATTAGAAATGCTGAAGGGTGTTCTTTCTCCTAAAATGGAAACAGTCAGCACAAAAGGGCTGTTTTAACTTCCTTATTATATCTCATACAGCTTTTCTTTCCTGGACTGCACCTCCATAAATTTTTTAAGCTCCTCATTTTACCTTGTTTTTCATTCCTTAGGTAAGAGTAAATAACTATATCATGACAACATATACTCTCTCATTGCCTTAGTTTTGCTTTGTAGTTTTTACACTTAACATAGTCATGGTTTGACTTAGATTCCAAGCTGAAATTTCCAGGCATGTGAAAAACCACATCTGCAGGCACAGACCAAATTAATTCTCCAGCAATTACACTCTTAATATGAATTTATTCAAATTTTAGAAACACTTGGGGATAGATGCTCCTGCAGACTGAGAGAATGATTATGAAAACTATCCCTGCATATGCAAAGAAATACTTTTTATTTCTTAACTATAACTTTTGAATGACGAGTGAAAATGGCCTTTCTGTTGCATTGGCCACTCATGAATTCCAAGTACTTTTTAAACACTAATTAATGAAACCTCCCCCAGTTCTATAAATGAGCAGAAATATTCCTAAGAATTACCAGTACAGAAGAAAATTACTGAAAATTGTTTCTACACTTACTGAGAACAGTGGTTTTAACAATCTAGCCATTGTAACACAGGAACTTTATGTGGACTAATGATTCTGTTGAAAAACAATAGAATTATTTCTGTATTACTACAGCTGGGCTGTTTTCAGTTCCTCAGTGAGCTCCCAGCACCTTTTCAATTTGTAGCATGAAGCCTTTGTTCACACACAGGAAGAAAGGACCTTCTCTATCTCTGACACTTAATCCAGTAAAGCTGAAAGAACATCTGCTTGAGTAAAGTACCACTCACTGGACTAAATCCCCTTAAGTGGATTCTAGATGAATTCTAAAACAACTTACACATAAAGAAGGATCCTACACACCTGTTTTTTCAAAGGGTAGTTTCTTTCTCCACCAAAGAACTCTGTCAGTCCACGCTGGGGTTCTGCACTTATCACTTGTATCATAAGCCTCTGAGCCAACGTCGTATTTATATGTTGGTCCAAAATTAATAGTCCCTTCATGGAAGTCTTTGAAAATCTAATTTAATAAAGAACATCTCTTTAAGTTACAGATGAGGACGGTGCCACTGTGATGTATCAACTCTCTCACAAACAATGTTCTGATTTTTAAACCAATCGCTGCATTCAAGTGCTACAAACAAGGGTCTGAAAACAACTTCTTCACTCTCTCAAGGAACAAGAAAGACACGACCAGCAGTTATTCAAGAAAATGAGACACACTGTCTTACTTTTCCACTGGATTTTTGCTGCTGTAGTTGATCAAATTCCAAAAGTGTCTTCCAGTCTTGACGTTTGAGAAAATAAAAGACTTCTTCATACGTTAGATCAATGCGATAGTTAAAATCACCACACCAGAAGACATAGTCATGGGAGAACATGTTCTGCCCCTAGTTTTGAGGTACAGAATACTGTTAATGTTAAATCACATTCATTAAAACACCTTTAAAATGCACTGAAATGTAGCACTCAGTCTCTCTGAACTACTAAATACTAGACCCACTTGTCACAATTTATTTGTCAAAATTCATCTGTGCTAAAATAGAATGGCTCCTTCGCTGTCTTTGGCACCCTATTGAGCTGAATTTTGTAAACAAGAATGTCAGACTCTGACCCCTCTTTCCCAAAGGTATGTCTAAGCTGGAACCTAGCTTTATATTCCCAATTTGTCTGTCATGAATATTCAAAATGTATGTTTGTTTCCCTAACACATTTCACTTGCATATATTTGCATATTCTAAATATAACACAAAATGTGCTTCTGGTACCAAGGCAAATTTAGCAACAAGCTCCTGAGTAAGAACAAGCTCCAAATTCGATCTTATGTGCACGTCACAGCTTTGTAAGGGTATTGAAATCAAACGTCAATGAAAATCCACTCCAGTTCTAAATTTAGCATCCTATCCTCTAACCAGTCTCTCTTTTTTTTTTTTCCTTCCCATTTCAGCTATAAACCTCTAAATCCCAGCGATTCATAAGGGAAACGTTCCAGACTGTGGCAGTCACAGCACTAGAGGGCACTCTTTATATGCATTATACACACAAGGTACCTTTAGCTGTTTTAAGTGTAAAGGACATCAAACAGTTAATGAGGTATTAGGAGGAAAAACTACCATAAGCACAACTTTATGGCCATTTGGAACAGATCTTCTTCGCAGGACGTCCAGTCTGTCAGTATTAGCTCCTACATAAACCAACTGATTGATATGCTGCACGTGCCAAGCCTCTAAACCTTACAAACAACAGGAAGGTAAAATTTTATGCTTTGCAGCCTAAATGCCATTTTTTTGCTGAAATACATAAACTGGTCCAATCCCTTCCTGGCTTAGGGCCTTTCCAGAGACATCCAAGATAGAAGTATTGTGGAAATTAAAGCAACCAACATTAAGGGAAGCAAAGGAGCCCTGCTACCAAATCCCATGGGCTATCTTGATTTGATACAATTTAAGGGAAAAGTTATTTATGCATACCAGTGGTGCCTACTTGCCATGCTCTGAGAGAAGCCAGCAGTTCCTGGAGAGTGACACATTCATGAGGACATAACAAAGGGAACAGAGGGTACCATGTCAGTGCCCAAGAACTGATCTATCAGACCCAACCAGAAGCAGCCAAGGCACTGCTGCACTGAACGGTATGGATGGTCTTTCAGGAATTCTCACTAACTAGAGCCAGCGAGAGCTATCAATATCATGCTCTCCAGTTCTAACACTAGTCATCTAGACCTTAACTGCACAAAGCTAAGGACTTTTCAAGCACTGGAGCAACTCTATTTTTTGAAAGGATTAGTACTTTTGTAAAGCAAGTGCTATATTGGGTGGTATCTAGTCTTCTGTGAAACATGCTTCCCTATTATTTATTTATTTATTTATTTAACTGCTAACATTTCCTTTAACATTTTCTTTCTTGGACTGAGATGCCTTCTTTGATGACCTGTCATCAAAGGCAGCCTGAGACCAGCTTTCACGATTTAAAGATACCACCTTTATCTCCAATGTTTTTAGCACACATACATCTACACTTACCATTGGGAAACTGAGTTTCTGTGTGATTTCTTTATAATCTTCATTCCTCTCTTTTACCTGCGTCTGCCCAGCAGTCAAGTGACTGCATATAAAGCAGAAACTGGTACTATAGAACTGAAAACGAATGCTCACTGCCCCTTTATTCCCAGCTTTTCCTCCCATTCCTGTCTTCACGGTGTCTATTGCTACATCCCTGCATTAAAAAAAAAAAAGAAAGAGAACAGAGTAAAGGGCTTCAGGGACAAACATTCAATTAACTTTGACTGCAACATAAAGGGAAAAGCCAGTTTACAATGCCATGTCTTCTCCCCTCTAGAAAGCTTGCTGCTTTTAGGCACATCTTTTAGTTTCTTGATGTTCACGTACTTATGTTTCAAATTAAGTATAATACAATAGTACAGAAATAAAACTATTTGAAAATATTTTTCTCCTTTTCTTGTAACTTCCAAATAGACCAGGAAGATCTTATTTCAGAAATAATGGGAATTTCTATAGAATATACTTTTCAAGTTTACCTCTATCATGATCCTTAAAATATTGACAATAACTAAAGTTACTACTATGCTTCCATTTACTTTTGAACATATGGGAATCTGCTTTCCAGACAGTTAACAATTTACCATTCATATGAGTTGAAACCAAACTTCACAGTTCATGATGGATTTTCCATTTGATTAAAGACCAAGAGATCACAACCTATAATTCATTAAATCAGATGTGCTAAAACCAGAGATTATTGGATACAACTGTTTATATGTAACTTCTCAAATGAGTTCTGTATGATGACAAATTGCTTAAGGTCTCCTTGTTGCTAATTACTTAGTATTTCATTGTGATGATTAGCACACAGTTCACTACAGAAAGATAACTTGATAAAGCAGACCACCTGCTCTCAGGGTGATTTCTCCCAAATAGCCAGGCTACTCCAAGAACAAAGGATGGCTGTCTGATCAGATGAGTAAATGATGAGATCATTGTTGTAGCCAACCCCAGCACTATGCATGTCTTTCCCAGTGAGAAAATTTTACTTTTCAGAGAAAATATCACGCAGAGCTGACTAGAATATTACTAATTTTAAGAAGGGACATGCAGAAAACTGCTAAGTCTTACTTAAATTATTCTCAGAAATTCGTGATCTAAATGATGCAAGATGTTACAAGGTCTCCTTTCCCCACCCCCTTCATTTTCTTCTCTCTTCCTCCGCTATCTTCTGTACCTTTTTTCTCTCTCTTTAATTTCCTGTCTTTTCCTGACAGCAGGACACCACCAGAAGACACCCTCAGGGAGGCAAAGGAGGAATATCAAACTTTTCTATGAAACAATGGGTTTTAAGCACTCCTACAGAAGCAGTTTTTAGTCTTTTCACTCTGTTCTCCCCAACTCCTGCCTGTCTACCCATCTCCTGACTGGTATTCAACTGGTTATTCAAAAGTTATGCCGAGATCACCCACTGTAAATTCAACTGCCCGTATTTCATCAATCCTTTCACTGCTGTATAAACCAGCTATTGTCTCATTATTTCCCTATTCTCTATCTTCCGTCATCTCTTCCATCTCTGTAAGCACAGAAGCATTTTTTTGCACTTCTGATCATTTTTCCTTCCCTTTTCTAGACATGGGGAAAATATGCAAGCACACAGGTTAGGTTTGATTATGCTCACATAGCAGCACATTGGCATTAAATGATGAAACTTGGTCACTAAAATCAAACCTTTCCCTTTTTCTCTTGAGTTTCAAAGGGCTACATCCAATTTCAGGCAGTTTGACAACTGCAACAGAACCACTGTGTTGTTCTGCTTCTGATTTCCATTTAAACCATGAATTTCCTACTGGATTACTCAAATTTTTTGTACGCCAGGTGAAAAGTCAAAAACTGAGAGAAACACTTCTCCTCTGGACTGCTTCAGAGCAGCAAAAAAAGTAATTCTTTAAAATCACTTTGAAGAAAGATTACTGGAAATCAGCAAAGTAAGACCATCAGAGTACCTGGATTGCATTGCTCTGTCTGGCCTACAGTACCTGGTGTTGCACAAGCTTTGTTCTGAGGTTTTCATTAGATAAGAGATCACAGGGAAGAAAAAGGCAGCTTTTGATATTTTAATTACAAAATGCAGTGGTCAATCAGTGCCCTAATATGGGGTAGAGGAGTGTTTGGATCTCAGAGCTTTAAGGTCAGACAGATGCCCAAAGATGGTTTTGGCTAATTATTCACTTCCTAACCATTTACATTTAGCCTGCACAATTCTTTTACACTTAGCCTGTACAATTCTTGCCCACAACAAAGGCATTTTAATGCCAGTATCTCCATGGGTTGGTAATCTAGGAGGAGTTTGGTCATTCTCCAGGCACAGCTGAGCTAGTAAGAAGGGGATACACTCTCATACACTCTCACAGCTCTGCATCCTCCTGCTTGGCACACAGTTCTGGTTCTCATGACATCTGGGAAAGACAAACATAGGTTCTCTTACCTCTCAATTCTATAAAATGTCAAGGGGCAAAATTAGGTCTCCTTCCCCCATTCTTTTCAGGTCTAGAACTATCCCTGTTTCCACAAGAAAACAGTATGGACAGGGCTGGAAGTAAAACCTGCTCTTCAGGCGGAAAAGGCAGGCAGTTGACCTCGTTCAGTGCATCAAATTCTCTTGGATTTACTAGCCCAGGTCATTCCTTTCCCAGAAAGATAGCACCCAAACAAGGTGCTCCACCCTGACTACCCACCTGCAGCATGCCTGGCTTTTCAGCTAACTGGAGTAAGACACTGAGGCTGGCCTTTGTGCTACCCAGAGAGATGGACTCCAGCCTCTTGCTGTCTGGAAACATGCCTCTTCTCCATGCTGAGCACATTTGCACAACTCCCACCAAGAAGAGCAACCCTTCTCCCCATGTTCTCTGGCCACACTCCAACACCAGATGTTACTGAAGACACAGGTTGGGTTTTGGGGATTTTTTTGTTTGGTTGGTTTGGGGTTTGTTGTTTTTGTTAGGCTAGTTTTATTTTGGGGTGATTTTTTGGTATTGGTTTAGTTTGTTGGGTTTTTGGTGTGGTTTTTTTTTTGTTTGGTTTGGCTTTTTTTTTTTTTTTTTACCTGATGAAGGGGACGTGATATGGTCGTACAAAGATGAAAAGACAAACACCAACAAGCTGTGCTGATGTCAACTGAATGTAGCGATGAGTCCTGGAAATAGCTTTTTGAAGCTGCTCTCCCCACATTTTTCTATTTGTTGTACTGGAACAAACAAAAAATCATTTAATGGAACCAAAACAAACCACACACAGTCAATAAAACGAACAGATTAACTGTGCCTTAGGTTTACAGACATCCCATTAGGCTGTAGAACTTGAAGTGCCATAGAATGCATGGCAGAGACCGATAATACCTCCTTGTAAGCATCCTACAGTCAGCAGGGTCAGTGAGCCCAGGCACAGCACATAAATAGTTATCCTGCTTTCTGGATAAGTGAGGGATTTTGTTTACTATGCTTAGAAACATCCATACTCACATGACATTGAATACACCCATTCACTGGGGATAACTGGAAGATGATTACAGCAATCATAACCGTAAAAACAAATTTTCATATCAATCTCATGACTTGTAAGATTTCCTATGCTCACAGTGGAGAGATCTTAGGATTTTTTGACTGGAAGGTAACTGGCTACTCACAGCTGTTAGCTATTCTTAGCTAAAGTTTGTGAATAGCTGCATATATACCTTCACTTCAGTGAATCCAGATTTTTTTCTCCAAAGTCAACATATCCATGCAGATATACCACCAACCCAGCAGCCACACTAAGCACTGCTGTAATTTCTCATTCCCAAAACAGACAACTAAGTGGCCAGCCTAATGAATCAGCATTGGAAACATGATCCTCAGGGTTCCACCTCCATTCAGATTTACAAGGACCAGTAAACACAACAGACTATTGCACATGCTGATATGCCAACCTTAGGCTTTGCATTTAACTTCTTCTCTAGCCATAATTTTCACAAATACAATTAGTCACAGAGACATTTTTAGACAATTTTAGAATTCCCACATGAATTGCAATTAGGTTTGTATTAATTGAGCACATTTTTCCAACATCAGACATGTCTTTAAGGACAAGTGTTAAATAAATCTCAACCATCAGAATTCTTCTCTGCCAACATAAAGACTTAAGAGAGTTAGCAAACAGTGTGTTCTACTGTACAGAAGTTCACAGAGAAAGAGCACTTTCAACACCATCTCAGTGACATTTGTTAATAGGAAACATATTTCCAGCTACGGTTGCAAGTAACAGATTTAGAAGGGAGTATTTGATACAAGTGACCATAAAAATGAGCATGACCAGCTGCTTTGGGAAGATTATTTTCTTTTTCTTGGGGTTTTGTTTGGTTGGCTGGTTTGGTTTGTTTACAGTTGAGGGTTTTTTTTTTTTTTAGTTAGTTGGTTTTTTAGGTTGGTTGATTAGAGGTTTTTGTTGTTGGTTTTGTTTGTGTGGTGTTTTGGTTTTTTTTACCTACCTGGCATTCACAATATTCCCTGCACTTAACTCAACCATCTCTTCAAATCCCACTGCAAATATGTCAGGAGGGCAGTTATCATCATCTGTTGGCAGGAAGGAAAAGTCATACCAGAATTACTATTTTGTTGTTTCTTCTAATGACTTGTATTCTAATTTCTGTCAGAGATCCTTCCTGTAGTTCTATCTTGTGTATCCCCTGCCAAGCTATACATATTCATAACTCCTTTAATCTAATCTAATAAAACATCCCCTGCAGTTCCTCTGAATTTTTTTCGTGCTTTTCTCACACCAGTTGGTCTCCATCTCTCCAGCAGGAAGCAGCTCAGAACAGAACATTATATTGTAGCAGTGTTAAGATCTCTCTCCCCCACCCCACCCATCACTAAAGCCACATCTCACTACTGACCATCTATTACCTGTTGTCATTTTACCCAACATGCTCCTCCTTTCTGACACAGACTCCCATGTAACTGAACTTAATTATCCACACACCAGTATGTCACCTCCATCTCAATGGAGGTGGCCTTTAGTAAATTCATCTAGTTTAAAGACACTTTTGAAGTTTCTTCTTGCCTTCTTTCTTCCAAGTCCTTCTTAGACAGATCACCTTAGAGCACAGTGACTCCCATGCTCCCTTCCCCAGCTCTGTGGATATTACTCTGAGGAAACATCAAAGACCAGATGCTCTTATAAAATAGTGTGAAGCAAATCTGTTGACCCATTAGGTCTGTCCATTGCCTAAAGAATTTTTTTTTCAAGTATCATACGTCCATAGTGACAGTAACTTAATTCAACATGAAGATCTAAACATAGGAACCTAAATCAGATCTGACTCAGAAATCACAAAAAAAAAGTAAAATATGCAGCAACTCTGTGCAGACACAAGGGTGAAACTAGCACGATAGCTAGCCTTCTTTACTACCTGAACCAGACAGCCACTGTCACATGTATTTCCCATTAATAATTTTGGACATCTGTTTTTGAACATTTGCCCATTTGTATGGGCACTGCACTGATATTAACATGGATACAGATATTTGCACAGTCACACCTTAGCCCTGCCCATTCACATAACTCAGCTCTCTTCCAGAAGCTGCTCAGACCTACCATGACACAGCTGCCTGTTTCATGTAGCCCTGCTCCTCTGGCTCTCTCAGGGGACAGTCTGGCAAGGCTAACACGACAGGCTCTCATCAGGTGCTAACACATCTGATCTGTTTCTGAAACAGACTAGGCTGGATTAGTCCCTTACCTAGGCTGCTCAGAATACAGTGGTCTGCAACTTATCACATACCACTCAGGAACTAAGGGCTCAAATGAGATAACTTGAACAAGGGAGTTCAGGATTTGAGGAACATATTCCTGAGCTACAAGGTTAGGTACAGTACTATGCCTGTGGTGCCTGCAGGAAACTAAACATTCCACTCTAACAGCAAAAGCATGGGTTTTGCTGTAGTTTTGCAACCACTCAATTTTTAAATGACAGAATGTTCCCTTTTCATTCACCTTTTTTAAAAAAAATTGTAAATCAATCAGAATACCTGACCTTGTTCCATAAATTAAGAAATTCAGCAGCCAATTTCATCAAGCCACAAGAATAAGAGTTTTTTATACTGCTAAAGAAAGGAAATATCGCCTTCAAAGTAAATCTTTTTGTCTGAAGGCTTTGATAGTAGCATTTCCAGACAAGCTTGTAGTCCAGATTATACAGATATATTTAGCTCCAGATGAGAGACGAAGGAGATGCTCTGATGGCACCTAAGCATGTACATCCCACTTACAATAAAGAACAAAGAACAGAGATACGGAAGAAGAAAACGACATACAGGGTGCAGAATAGGCAGATACATCCCACGATGGCATGAAAGAGAGCTCTGAATTCTGACTTGCTGAAGGTTCAAAATAGTCACATGGACTGTTTTAAAGTGTTCAAAGAACTCTGACTGTCAGGAGCTCTTCACACGCCATTCCACTTCTGCAGGGCAGCAGCAAAAGCATGGAGAAGATGAATACACCCCTAAGAACTGACAGAAAATGCCCTCCAAAATCTACTGCTTTTGAAAGGCTGGTCAAATCTTGTCTTGACTCATTGTCTCAAGAGACACCAGCAAATACTGCTTACACATTTTGACTGTGAAGTCTTACCTTGAAATTCTGAAACCCCTGAGAGCTTGGGAGAATCCAGCAGCCAGTCTGTCAGCTCACTGGTACCAAGGATGTTGCTTCGAAACTGCTTTCCCCCATTCACATTCCAGGTCCCCGTGGCAATACGAACACGCTTGGAGCTTGTGAATTCAAACTGACGCTCTGACATGGCCTTCAAAATACTTGGAGTTACTGACAGAAGAGGGGAGAGAGAAAGATGGTGTGTAAAATAAGAATGTGCTGTAAAAGAACAGAGACCATCTACACTGCAGCAGCACAATAATTCTGAAATAATAACATTACCCTAAGCAGCAACAATACAAAAGGTAGGGAATAACTACTACGGCAATGGCTTTAGCTACAAGATAACTGGGGTTGATTTCAGAAATTTCTCATCCAGAAACCAGGCACCCTTTAAAAGCCTGGGAATGGCTGGTCACTCACTTTCAGTTTACATTCTTCTGTACTTCTTCAAGTAATAAGCAAATTCTTTTATCTCCCTTTTATCTCCTGTAATCTCTTCGGTTTAGTCTGCAGCACTGTCATGGTTTAACCCCACGGGGCAATGAGTGCTTGTTACTGCTTATGTCAGCCACTCGCTCACTCCCTGCCCCACAATCGCAGGATCAAAAGTGACAAAACTCATGGATTGAGATAAAGAGAGTTTAATGGGACAGAAAAGGGAAAAAAAAAAAAAAAAGAATAATAGAATTAGAATATACAAAAAAGTGTGGCACAGTGCCCAGCCAGTTCCAAAACAGCAGCCCTTACTCAGCTTTCCCTCACCCCCCAATTTATATACCAAGCATGGCATCATTTAGTATGGAATATTCCTTTGGCCATTTGGAGTCAACTGTCCCAGCTTCATCCCCTCCCAGTTTCTTGCAGCCCTCCAGCCTTCTGAATGGGAGAGCATGAGAAGCTGGAAAGTCCTTGACTTAGCACAAACACTGTACAGCAACCACTAAAACTCTCACTGTATTACCAGCCTGCTGTGATTTAAACCCACCTGGCAACCAAGTAAAACACACACTCACTCATTCATTAGTCTCATATTAAATCCAAAACACAACATTATACCACACACTAGGAAGCTAATGAACTCTATTCCTGAAACCAGGACCAGCAATCAAACATGTCAGAAGTTTCAACTTAAACTGAAGCCCTTAGAAGTTTACAATGTGGAAGGAAAGATGGAGAGCAGCACAATCTAACATCAGTACAAATCTAGCACTGCCATAACTCTCTAACCTAGTAAGAACTCCTCAAAAAATCCCTGGTATATTCACTAATTTTTTCTGAGTATAGAAAATCAGCAATGTGCTTTTGCTGTCTCAGCAAATGAACCAGAGTTAATATTTAACTACCTGACTTGCACTGGCAGTCAGGCAGAGAGAAGTAATCTACATTTTCCTTGTGGTTGACATCAGGGAACAAGTCCAGGACTGAAGTGGTGCTGAATGGTTCTCTGGAGTAAACTGACCACCAAATACTCGTTGTGGGCAAAATGATCCTATATTTTGCATGTAAATATCTTCTCAGAGAAAGCTGAGTTTATTCTAGATGGGTGCAAACAAATGTGCCTATGCTGTGGACTTTTAGGAGCCTGGAATAAAGCAGGAAATGAACTAAAATAACAGAGATGTGCCTTTAAAGAGTCAAATAGCTAAAAGCATGTGCAAACAGCAAGGGCACAACTAAGGAGATAAAAAGGTTGAGCTCAAGAGACTTCCTCAAGACAAACTCAGATAGGACAGACTGGGAATACAGCCCTAAAATCCTTCCCCTCTGGTCCAACTCTAAACTGTCAGGGAATATCACTATTAAAGAGAAGACAAACATACTCAAAAGTTCAAAACAAAATATGAGAAATAAGCACAAGAGTTGTGCTGTGGTCACTTGAAAGTAGTGCTTTAAACAAGAGATCTGTGCAAAAACCACTTACTTTTTTTCAAGAGGGTACAATTGCTTATATCTGACAGCTAAAAGCAGATGCATAAACAAAGGGAAGGGTTTAGATTGGCTTTACCCATCAGTGCAGTCTGGTCCATGAGCATCTTGCCTTTGTCTGCATATTCCTCACGGTAGAAGTCACCCATGAGCAGCAACTCGATGGCTTCCTGCTTTACCGTATCAAAGAAATTTGACTGGATGGTACGAGACACAGAGCGGGCACCATCCTTGAGCTTCCCAACCTACAGCAGACGGGAATTATGAATGCAAGTGGCACTGAAGCATAAATAGGACATCTTTCTTTACTTGTAAATAAAGAGTTTTGCCATTTTTCTTTACCTTGTTCTTCCCCTCAACAGCACGATTGCCACTAAATACTCTGCTCAGATTTTGACCATTGAGAGTCCACATCTCCTTGAAGGATTCCACAAAGCGCTCAATTATAGGTTTAGAGTTCAAACGAAGGCTCTCTAATTGAGCAAACAGTATCTGGATTAGGTGCAGAAGGAGAAAAAAAACAGAGAAAAGAAACCAACATTGTTTTTAAATGTGCTTTTGCTTTTTGCCCTCAGTATTCCAGCCAGCACCATCCTGTATCATAGAGCAGGCAAGACAGACTCATGAAACTGAGACTTACATCCTCTTCCCTGTCTTTCCCATGGAAAGGCAATTTATGTACTACAGGTATCCCACGGAAGGTCCTCTGACAAACTCACCTCCTGTGCAACGAAGGACTGTACACTATTAGAACGATCCAGGCAGTCCAAACAATTCATTCGAAAAGTACCTGTCTGCAGACTTTGGTAACCAAACAAAAAAGAAGGGAGGAGAAAATGGTCTATTTTAAAATAATGTCTAATCATGAGCTGATTGAACAAGATCATCAAATGTTCAGCCTGAATATACCCACCCACATTTTGACAGTGCAAGCACACTGTGCACAATATATTGCATTAACACATCTAATTACTTGACTACATCTGCAACACTATATTAGCAAATCCATGCACTAGTAAAATTGCAGATTTGAAACCATGGAGATGTAATTAAGCCAAATCATTGATTTAGCACCAATACTACACTTTGTCTCCAAATTTTATTTCAAGACGGTAAATTTACAGACATGGTCCAAACTCAGCAAGAAAGCTGAGAAGGCCAGGACAAAGCAGTGCCCAGCTACACTGGGACAGAGGGGCAGAGACACTCACCATGGACTTACATGCTCGCCCTTTGTGAAGATTCCAAAGTCTTCCCAGTGCAACTTCAGCTGAGGCCTCAGCAAATTTTCCAGTTTCTCAGTTTTCCCACCTTTTGCAAATTGGTGGTAGTCAAAGTTTATCATGGGACTGTCTTCTGCATGGGAAGAGGCCCATAGCAGTTTCTGTTTAGATAAGAGAATGAAGGAAAACAAATCCTGCTCAAGCCACATGTAAAGATTGATACCAGCATGCTTTTATCATTAATAAGCCTTGGCTGTTAATCACATAGTTCATAGGGAATTTTCAAAGGCCAGACATAAAAAAAGCAACTGAAGTTCCCTGTTTGTTTTCTTCACAGAAGTAAACCTGACTGTTAGAACCCAATTTTCCTGCAGGGGAACTCAGACTGCAAAGTACACATCAGAATTGTGCCTTGGCTGGTGGCAGCCCTGCAGCAATGGGCTGCTGTTACCTCTGTGCATGAGGGTGAACACACTGCCAATGCTCTAGGCAGGCTCAGGGGGAGGAAGTAAATAAGCAATTACAGAAAAACGTACTATAAAGTGTTTGTGGTAAACTGCAGAAGTGAAAGAAGAGGCACAAATAGCCTCACTATTTCATCTCCTATTTCAATGACCTCACATGCATTTCTGTAATCACCACAAATTTCATTAAGGTATCTGCAACAGATAGTAATACATCCTGTTCTCCACAAGAAAGGCAGAGAGAACCATTACATTAACTCAAACTATGCAAGCTTTTGTCCATTCTCTTCCCTCCTGTGCATTCTCACCCCAAGAGATGGATGCTTTTCTCCACTTACATTGTGACACACACTGGACAAAACAAATCTGATATTACATTAAAAGTGTACATGTAGCAGTTACACCAGCATAATTGTATTGAGTAAGCCATTAAGCCTTTCCTGCAGAAAGAAATTTAAAGGTAGTGCTTGGAAAGAGACCTGTAAAATGTATTTCATTAGACTGTACTGTTGACACCCCAATCTGCCCTGACAGATGCTGGCACTAGTAATGCACTTGAGGATGGCATTTACCCACTGCTGCAGTGTAAATTATTGTCAGAGTATTTGCAACTCTACACTACGCCCTGCTTTTACTGTAAACATAATTACATCTGTTACAGGGAATGCTTATGGGAGGAACAGCATTTCCTGGGAACAGTATTGATTTTTGGTCTGGTCTGATTCAGGTAATGGATAATGAACGGTAAATGAATGGCAACCATGACATTCTGATCAAGAGAGCCCAGCAGCAGTAATTACAAGAATAATTTGAACCAGTTCTGATAAGGATTACTAAGGCTGAAGCAAGAGTGGAGATAAAAGAAAGAAATAAAAGCAAAAAAATGATGGAGAAACTAATGACAGGAGGCAAGCTTGCAACCCTAATCACACTCCTATGAATTACTTTATTTTTAATTCAAGCCCTTTAAAATCATCAAAGTAAAATTAACTCTATATTCTTTCCTAACGTTAATTTCTTAAAACACAAAGGTAAAGAAACAACCACGGAATCATTCTGAAAGAATACAAAACTTGCAAAAAAAATTATATCAGAAAAAAAATTGTATCAGTCTAAATTCTTTGAGCTTACAGGGCATTTTCAGAGTTTATTTATTTTTTAAAATAAGCATAAATGTAATAATTTAAACAAAAGAAAATTTATTTAAATTAAATTAACAAACGCAAGGTCTTTATTCTAGAGATGCCCAGTTTCTGATTTAATGTCTGGTTGCATGATATTGGCTAGAACATGATCTTGAAGAATGTGAGTTTGAGAAGTTCTCAGTATCAAATTATCAACAAATGTCATATTTTTATCCACGTAAATTATTTCAACATTTCAGGATTGGTTATCTTTTACCTTTAAATTTCAGTGGGATTTGCAAAACAAACTAAAAAAAATATTTTAAAGAGAGAGAAACCAAAAGATTACAGAGGCTTAGCCGTGTCATGCAGAAATTCAGTAAGAAGCTGACAACAGAAACCAGGACCAGACTTCACTCCAGTGCCTTCCTCAATGCCTTGCAAGTTTTAGTCATTAATCACTTTCTTTGGCCACATTCTGTACAAGGGGAGACCTTCACTTCATAATTTTCAGCTAGGGAAGTAGATTGTCCTTCCCAGGTCTTTAGCAGGATGAGGAAAAACCGACAAAAAACTTGACACTCCGTGTAAGATCACTATTTCAGCAGAGAGGGAAAGAAATCAGGCACTATTATTTAACTACAATTTTTATTTTGCTTATTTTCAAATAGTAAACAACTCAGCTAGAACTGCTGGTATCATTCTTTACCAATGATATATATATATATGGTACTTACTACAGGTATGTACTTAAATATTCCTATTGTTAGTTTCAGGAACATAATCTCTGAAGTATCCATGTCAGTTTGCTAAAGCAGGAGGCACTTAAGGAGGCAGACTTCCTTCAGCCTCCAGCCAGATTCAGGCAACTTTTGCACTGCTGCAAATCCCACTCAGTGCCAATCTAAGGCTTTAAGCTCACTCTAATTTTAAAAAGAATACCACACTAGAAAGCAGCACAGCTTTAGTTCTACAATGCCTGACATCCGTGCTTTCAGGTATTAGCTGTGCCTAGGGACACTTGGGGCTAGGAAAATCTCTCTCCATATAACAAACTGTCATCTGGTGCTCAGGCAGCCAATTCCCAACACAATCAGTGCTAGACAGCTATTTCCCATTACTATCAGAGCAAGACAGCTTAGAGATGCTAAGTCACCATGCTCAGTCATCAAGGCTCAGGGCCCGGCCCCCAGGCTCCCCAGAGGGCCCCTGACTGCAGGTGGCTACATACAATGTCAAAGCTGGCTATGACTCCCTTATGCAAATGTGACCTATCATGAGGAGTATTCAGGTAATTTCCTTTTAAGTTTGGTTAAAGAGAATGCACGTAAATGTATGAAGAAGTAAGCAGAAAGAAAGTGCTGGAAACTAAGGCATGAAACCAATAAGCACTATTCTCAGCATGTAACATATGGTAAAGAGTTAACATAATTTCTTTAGAAATACTATTCATCACCTACTGGGCCAGAAGGAAAACAGAAGAACATGGAGGTTCAAGGAAATCAGAAAATTATTTTTAAAATGAAAATGATTGCTTTTACCTTAAAAGCTCTGTTGAGCACCTCCTCTCCTCCTCTGCTTCCCAATAGGTTAACGATCACTTGTTTTCCATACTGCTCTTTCAGAAGCATCATATGCCTACAGTAAAAGTAACCATAACAGGTACTAAACAAAACTAAGTTATGTTGCCTACTGCCATTTTCAAAATACAAAGCAGAGATGACTGGTTGTTTCATCCAGCAGAGTCTTAGCCAGACCATCTACAGACACCTTTCTCAGTTTTCCTTGCAATCAATTATTAAAGTAAAAATGGTGAAAGTATGCAATTAATAGATACAGTATTCTGTATTGAACTTAAAGAAAGAAGTGTCTTAGGAAATAGGCCCCAAATCTTTTATGTCACTGTTAGCTTTACTCTCCTACCTCTTGGCTGTTAGCCTGGGAACCACACAGGAAAGACAAGAAGAGAGGAAAATGTACTAGACTTCAACAGGAATTGTCTGGCATCTTGCAGAGCTGAGACTGAGAGTCAGCAGCAGTAATGGGACCTATGACTCCAGTGCCAAGGCCAGGGAGGTCCAAACACATGTCACAGGTGACAGGATTCACACATCTCTGAGCTACTGCAACATGGAGGTATTCACTCTGAACTCAAATCAAGCAGGATGATGAGTAATCATAAGAACTACTGCATTGGATCAGAATAAAGGTCCTTTTAGCCAAGTTGTCTGACCCATATTCTGCAGGAAAACCACAAAATAGGACAAGTGGGATGGATTTTTTGGTGTATGTCACAAAAATCTCAAAGGCTGCCATTTATGGACTCTCAAGAGCTTATAGCCAGATGCTGAAACACCCATTGTCCCCTCAATACATCTTTTTCAAGTCAGCATGCACAGTCTCCAAAAGCTGTGCTGGCTCATCAAGAAAAAATCAGATCTTAAAGTTGATTTCCATCATGTACAGACAATGTTGTAGTACTTAAGAGGAAGCTGATAGAAATAGACAAGAAAAATAAACACTCAAAAAGGAGAAATTATTACATGCTGCAAAATAGCATGTAATGGCAAAAAAAGAGAAAACACATCTTCTGGCATTACTTTTTAAATCTTCTAACCAGAAATAAGTTACACAGAAAACCATGGGAGAGGAGAGAAGAAAGAAGTCATCAGCACTGCCCTGGGGAAACAAAGGTAAATATATTTTCTGGTGCATTCTTGATTCTGCAATTAGTTCTCTGTATGCCAACTCATCCCATATGGAGAGTTGCACCCCCTCTGATCCCAGCATCAAGATCCTACCTCTCTGCCAGTGTTGCTTCCTTATAACAAAACTACTGAAGTTCAAATCACTTGTTTGAATACTGTAAGCAAAGCTCCCTGTGGATTTCCCAGGGAGAGACGCAGAGGATGAAAAAATATCTAATAGGATTATCATCCATTTCTCACATGGTTAAATGCAACATGCTAAATTAACAACTCGGAAAAGCTGTAGCAGGTTGTTAAATTCCAGTGCACTTTTCCACAGAAGCAGTCACTTATTCCTTGCCCATTTTCAAAAGACTTCTGTTTCAGATCTGTAAGCAGAGAGATCAGTAAGTTCATCTAACTTACGGGCACAAGGGAAAGAAGGAATAGAGCAAGTTTATCCTTATGTTGACCTTTCTTAGGCGAAAGCTATTCACCAGTTGTATTAGGGTCATATAAGAGGTCTTACAAAGTTGTTCCTTCCTGAGCTACTCTCAATTTCATGGGCAGTACAAGAAGATGCTGAATAAGTTACTGTTTTCTTCTTACATTAAATATCTCTGTTGTGGAATGCAAACCTCTAAGGATGAAGCTTCAGAGACACTGGCAGGGCAAGTTATCACAGCACCAGATGGCCACAAAACCAAAGTCTCAAAGGCACTTGAATTCAGTAGGATTTAAGAGCCTTAAAAGCTTGGAGAATGTAGGCCAAGAACCTCTGGAGCAGAAACTGCTATGGTGCATAGTCCCTTTAGAGTCTAATCCCTGTTTTGGGTCTTCAGCGACCATTAACAGTCAATAATGTCCTCTGTGCTAACAGTTGTGGTAATAAAGGGGCCTTACTCAAAATCAACATACAACCTGATCTGCCAAAACCAAAGCAAAACAAATTAATCACCTGACCTGCACTTACAAGGTAAAAATTCCCACAGACCAAATTCTTCATGTGCTTTTCAGGCATTGTTCCCACGGATATCGGTAGAAATACACCCTTAGAGGATAGCACTTCCTAGTCAGACATTGAAAGGAATCAAGCTAATGCATATCTCCTACAGTTTCCAGCTGACAAACAGAGTCCTAATGGTTTAAAAATGTTTACAAGCCAGTCCTTGCATAAAATAGAAAACATTAGCATAACAGCATCATACAACACTGGTCACAGAATAAGGCACTGCTATTTCTGTGCAGGAGTAAAACAATGAAGAGAAGACCAAATCCAGAATGGAATGAAAGCAATGTTAAATCTTTAACTAATTCTGTTAGAGTGGTAAAGCACGTATATTCTGTGTACCATAAGTGTAAACTCATATCTGTTGGCTCACAAAAGTTTGCACAAACCCTTCTTCTGCATATATATCACTCAGTACTTCTAAACTTTTACAGAAATTAGTTATAAAACCAAATCAATTCAATTACCACTGAAAACAAGAAGGAAAAAAACACCAAAAAAAGTGACTAAATTAAGTAAACCAACTTAATAATCTGCCACATCTAGGGGATTTGCCACATCTTCTGAAAGATATTTCACATCTCAAGATTTTCTAGAAGATGAAGTTGTAGAACCTTGGATACATGCCAGGCTGCTGTGTTGATGCCAAAGTGGAATGAAACATACCTGTCAAAGGCAGGTGCATTGGCTTCCAGACCTCTGTTAAGCCTTAAATGGCGGGAACCAACCTAGAATAAAATATTAGAAGACCGAGAAAGAGAAAACACTTCTTAAACTGCAAGAGTCCTAAGTCACTAGATGTCTCCCTTTTTCCTTCAGAGAAAAACATTTTTTAACAGCACCAGACATCTCTAACAGACTCCAACCACCCCCACACATAATATCCTTAACACAAAAGCCCTAGCTTTTATTAGACAACATTTACAATTACAAGTGAAAACACAATTACCATTAAGCAAAAGGATACCTACACATCTTTTTATGGCCAAACAAATCACATCTCTTTGCCAGCTTCCTCTTGCAAATAGCACATACTGCCTCACACGAGTATTCAGTGAGCCTAGTATTCTTACTGCCCTTGCCTTGGGAGAGAGGGCTGCATTTTTGCCAGTTCCATGCATTGTGTATTCTGACTTCTTTCAAAAGTATCAGAAGAGTGACTCAAAAATATGAAGGATGAAATTCTGTATCATCAAAGTAATAGGTCTTTTTATATGGATGTCAACAACAGTAGCCTCAAGTTCTTTTTGAATGGTAGCTACTGTTACGACATTATTACAGAAGGCTTCTTTCCTCTCCAAAAACTACACTCCTATAGGTATGGGATCATGCATTGTTTCCTGTATTCATCATCTTTATTTGTTTTTCATGAGGTTGGTTTCTGCAAATCTTTCTAACACCAGTGCCAGCATATTCACACTCAAGGAGAAAGAGTATGTAATCTAATCCAGATTAGGCAAAAAAACCCCAGGCCTACTTAAAAATCAAAAATTCTTTTTAACTAGAGATAACCCACTAGCAAAAAAAACTTGAGGAAATGCTCAATGGCTCTATAACATACAGAACAACAGTGATGGATACAGCTACACCATGGGCAGGACATGCACGATCATACAGAAAAACTTGTTTTATAAAAAGAAGCAAGTATTGCACAGAGATACTTTAGCAATCTTTTTGTGCTAAATCCAGTGCCCCTGAATAGTAAATAGGTTCTTGTTTAATGACCAAAAAAAAGTATCATGCAACCTTTAAAGTATCTTTAAAAACCAGTTATGTGATGTACTTTCTCTCTACTAATGCACATAAATATATGTGCATACTCATTTCAGTTGCTTACCCCTCTGTTAAGAGAATGTAAAGTGTGCTAGGAAGATTGTTATTTGAGCTTACAACTGTATATAAACCACAAGTCACAGACCATATGCAACCCACTAAATTTGATGCAATAATCTCGTGAGGAAATCCTACATTTCTGCCTCACAAAATATCAGATTAGATCATTATCGCCCTTTTGACTGAAATCTCAAAAACATTCCATCCAGACATTTTACTTTGTTTCAAGGTAGCATGCTCCTATAGAGCGCTGGTATCCCTAGAAACTCCAATTGTATTGTGGAGGTCAATATCACCAAGCCAACCAGGCATTTCAGAGGAATAGGTTATCCCAAATAAAACTGAAAATGTTATAAAGATATAGCTGTAAGCTTCAGTCCCTTCCAAACAGTTCCCTGTAGAGGCATTCAAACACACAAAAATTTAAAACTTCAGTCATCTACAGCCATTAGTCTGGTACAGTTGTACTTATCCAAACACACAAAGTTTCCTGCAAGGTAAACCTAAAATGAAAGAGCTCAGCACTTTCACAGAATTAATTTTTTAAATAAAAAATAACATTAATTATAAATTGTAAGAAGCAAGAGAGAGAAGCAAGGTAGGCTTTCTGATTATTTGTTTACCTGAAGCCTCGTTTGCTCCCAAAACAGTGGAACAGAACCTCTGATTTGCACAAAAGAAGAGACATCATCATCCAAGTAAATTGTCTGCAAAAACAAAACAAAAGAAAGGAGTTCTGCAGTTAGATCTATCAGCCTCTGGCCCCTTCGTCAGGTGACAGTTAAAGACACTGAACTCAAAGGGTAAAAAAAGTAAACCATGTATCTCCCTGTATCCACTTACCGCTCAGCCTCTTTTCCATAGTCTCACAGGCAGTGGAACAAAGCACAACGTATTTGCTTTCATGTCATCACAGCAGATTCAATTCACTTCTCACCAGAAACAAGAGAAAACTTAAAACACCACCACATCCTTCACCCACAATCAAGATGAGTCTGATCTACTGGTGGAGACACTCGGAAAGACCAGCTCTCCTGCTGTCCCTCTCACAAAACTTAACTGTGCAAAATGTCATTGCTCCTTGTGACTGATGATGGGTAACGTCAGGTGGGGGATAAGCTTATCTCCTGCTGTATTTACCATTTCTTATTTCACTGCGTGCTGTGTCTTGTCAGAGAATCCAAATAAAACTCTGTGAAACCAGCAGCTTTGCCACTCCCATCCAGAGGTACAGTGAACAGCAATGTGATCTTTTCCAGGGGGCTTACGGCGAGAGGTTCCAAATTCTCCACTCGCTTTCCCACCCAGACCTCAAACTCTCCCTTTACGTGTCCTTATGATCATTGTTAACAAGCTGATTTTGGGTCAAATCTAAAAGAAGTACAAAGACTGATTTCCCCTTTTGCATTCCCCCGTCCACAGTCCCCAAAGTGTTACACTACGTTAACTTAGCATGAAAGGTACTATCTTCAGATTCAGTATGACCACAGAGCAACTGTGCAAAGCCCAGCTCACTCCTCTGGCCTATACTTAGCAGTGGAATCCTGGCTGCTCTCCACGGGGGATACATGATACATATGATACACATCTCCGTTATCTCATGCATGACAATGACTGCTCTGCAGCCCTGGGGAGGAACGGTATCCAGGTTATCCAGGTAGCTGCACCACATCGTATCATTTGGCACAGCTGCTGCCAGCTGGCCAGCAGCTTTGAAAATAGAATAGAACATGAAAATGGATTTCTCTACAGCTTTAAAGTGCTTTGTCTTTTTGGATTTGCCACTAGATGTGGCCAATGGCTGGCTCAGGGAAAGTGCCTGACCTTGACCTCTCATCTTCATAAGCATTATAAATGTACAGTTTTTAGAGCTACATGTGTGAAAAAAGAAGAGGTATTTGGAAAAAGTTGGTGACAAAACAATGTAATGGGGCTCTAAAAAATGCTCTCCCAGTAAAGTTTTCTGAACCTTATCAGCACCTGAGTGCAGGAGCTAATTACCATGGCAACACATTGGTGCACCTTTTCTTTGTACATTTGTGCTCAGTAGAGTTCTTTCCTCCTGCAGCTGGTCTAGTAGAGGGATAAGCAGCCCCACCGTCTTCCTCTTTATCATATTCTCCCTGAGACTGGTTGTGCCAAGATGAGTCAGAGACTTCTACACACTGAATCATGTTTTCACTCACAGCCATGGACCCAAAGAACCTCATTTCAAGGTAAAGCAAATTAATAGCACTATTACAGCCTCAGCGTTCTCCTGACTATTACTAAATGAAGACCAGGACCCAAATCTGTGCCAAAAAAGATTCAGGACTGGCCTACTTAAAATTCTGACAACAATCATCACCTTAGCAATTAGTGAGTAGAAATGAAGCATCTAATGGTGACAAACACAGACAAAGCTAGTACCTGAAGTACAAGGTGGCCACCCAAACAGCTTGCTACAGAGGATCAGTTTCATTTACAGCTGTCTGGGAAGTTTCCACACCTAACTGCAAAACTGACAGCTCAAGTATTTCTTTGACCAGCTTTTCTAGACATCCAGCTGCAAATCTCTAGACCCATTGATTAACAGATAGTAATTCTAATTCAGCACCTGCAGTTTAACATTCTTCTGAGTTACAGTTTAAATGGAAAGTATTTCCTCAGTTACAGACCACAAACATATAACTACCTTCTTCCTGCCAAATACAGAAGAAAATTACTGACCAAACATTTATTTCTGCATTAGCAGATGCTCTATTTTCACTTACTAGTGAGTTAACAGATGTTTGTAACCAGTACCACTCATATTTTCTGTTCACTGGTTTTGACCCATTACCTCTTCTGTTTTCTGCTCTATTAAGCTGTCCATTTGGAGAACTGAGTAACAACCAAAATATTCAAACATTTGCTCACTCCTGCAACATACACAGGATGCCTAAACCTTGATGTGATGGGCTGGGGGATCCTGTGTCAAGCTGAGGTCTAATACAGGACTCTCCTATGATGGCAGAACATTTTAAAGAAACTGACATTTTTTTATCTATGTTGCCATGTAGCTTTTAGAAATCAGATGAGGTTTTTGAACTCGGAGCACAGCCTCTCCAACACAGCCATTCACAAGAAAGAACTTTTTTTTTTTTCTATTTGCTTACAGGGCTCATCATTCTGTTCTCTGGAGCAATTTCTGGTCTTTCACAATCCTTTCACCTCATTCTCATGACCCAAATGAATCCAAAATTATTTTCTTCCAAGCTGCCAGCAAGTTGGAAAAAGACCTAATATTTTTTTAGTGAGTGGGAGACTCATTAAAATGACTTTTCTGCCAGTCATTCCTTCCTAAACAGACTCTAACCATTTCATTAAACATTATAACTGTGCAAATCTTCCCTCCATTTCAGTAATACCCACTAGCTTTAATTTACCACTCCAAGGAAAATGACCCTTGATCCTGACACTGCCTTTTAGTCTGCATGTCTCTTATCTTACAATATTAGTGGCAACAGACTTCCTACCAGTGCACTTGTTAAGCAGGTTTGAAGACTAAGAGAACTTTCCAGATCAGGAATGGACATAATCTTAGCAGCCGCATACACTGTAAAAAACCCTATTTGCTAAAATCTTAAGTAAGCACTGATAATACATTTAGATTGAACTTACACTCATAAATAAAAGATTCCAACTTCGTTGCTTATGCATGGGCAAGTATAGTTTCTTTTCTCATACTCTTTACAGCCTTGATAAGTTTTTGTCCCAATGGCACGTTTTCTACAAGGACATATCTGTCCCACGTTTTTGTTCTTCTAGTTTTGATTTTATTACCCTGTCCTCTAGCAGAGCCATTTTCCTTATTTTAAGGTACTACACAAAAAATGATCAGTTCTTTAAGAAAAGAAACGGAAAATGCCTTATGACCAGAATTTTCCTGTCCTCCGTTTTCCTTTTCTCATGGACAAGATCATACTTGTTTATCTCCAGAAGTTCAACAACAATCGGTTACTTTTTGGACAACACTTGGTCATTAGGATTCATAAATACTGCTAAATCTCTGTCTTTGTGGAGTCCTATCTCTTATCTTAGATCCAAAATGACAGCAAGTTGGTGTCTGTGTACTCCACAGAGAATTTCATTCCTACCAACTCCTCAAAACACTTGAGGACTACTACATTAATCTCAAGGGTTCTGGCCCATACTACAATGCAATCCAGTCAGCTGCATGAACATTCAGACCAGGATCTCATCAGACAGCATTGTAGCAACTGGACAGTTAACCCATGTGGAAGATGTATTTGCCTTAACAATAGATTACTTGGCCTCTGGTGGTAGAATTTGCCATGTTTTTCTTTCAGCTTCTGTGGTCTTTGACTCTCTTTGCCATTTCTTTCTCCAACTCAGGACCAAGGGTGATAGTAGTAACAGTTCAACAGGACATTTTTCAATCTTTCTCTTCTGTTGCACAGAGCCAGACCAAGGATCTGAAAATCCAAGGATCTTTCCTGGTAAACAAGCTTCATGCACAAGTACTGCTAGAAAGCTTCTGGGCAAGAAGCAAACACCTATGTCAATCCACTGGTGTTCTAATCCCAGCATGCTGTGCCCATTTATTGCTTGGAAAAAAATTATTCACTAATCTCCATCATTCAGCTTCATTAGGAACAAATAATCATCTGGTCACAAATTCAAACAGCAAAATTCATTACAGACTCTGTGTACAGAGACACAGTCCCTGATGAAATGGATACTCAGATGGCTTATTCAGGGCTCCCCAGCTCTGCCACACAAAGAGCATGGACAGCAGATGGCCTAAACATACCTCTCTGTGAGTCCCTTTAGCTCAGACCTTGGGACCCAAAGACATATTTGCCAAAATAATCCTTTTTGCCTTGCCTGGGGTCATACTAAAACTTGATCCAGAAAATAAATCAACCACATGATTGCATCCATTCCTCTCCTGGAGAGCTATCCAACACAGTCTAGGAGGTATTATGAAATAGAGAGAATTTTCCTTAATCCATGCCTGACTTTTTTTTCTGAAATTGGAAGAAAGGGACAGTTAATTTAAACTCACAGTATTTCCTTTCAATGCTTTCTCAAGGTTTCAATTTTCTTTACTCAACAATTCCATGAAGGGGAAAAAAACCATTTATTTGCCTTTGGTTAGTTAGAATTGTTCCTTGTAATCCACATACTAAGATTTTAGAATAACTCTTTGGAGGACAACTAGAAGTAGAGCTGAAATGCAAACAGTAACAGGCACACAAACTAAATGAAGAAGCATTTCTAGTTCCTCAAAGCTATCAGAAGAAAAGAATTACAAAAATGCAACACAGTCTCAACTTCAAAGGACTTCTAGGGGAGGAAGAAAAGGTAAAGGGAAACATTTAAGCTACAACTGAGAAACAGAGACTGATTTTAAAGTTACTTGAGAATTAAGTGCAATACGGCAAGCACTGCAAGTAGAAAAGGCTACCACTCTATTACAAAATATTTATCAGCAAATCTGAAAGTAAACATTGAAGGAATTGCCCTCTTTTCCTTTCATTTTGTTTTCCCTTAAAATTTTGTTTTTCTTATAATATTTTCTTTCTTCATAAAGACACAAGCCAAATGATCAAAAAGCTTAAGGATATACTAGATGTTAGTTTTGGGGCTTTTTTAAAGAAAAAGTGAAGATATTTTACATTTTCCCCCTTCTTCTCAACCACTGAGTCACAGCAGTTAAGTGAGCCCACAAAAAATGACTCATTGCAGAGCTGAAATGCCACAAGGCTAACTCAGTGGGAGACAAAAGCATACCATCTATGCATAAAAGAGCTGCCTGGAGATAAGATTAATTGTTTCTCCCTCTTCTAAAAACAGCAAAATGTTACAAGCAATTCCTACAAAGAGGGGAAAAGTCCTGGGTTTTCAGAATCCTAGGGTGCTATTTATCCATGAAAGCACATAGCCAACATATTATACTGTACAGGCTGCAGCAAATGGAAACAAAATGTTATTCAGCCAAGATATTACCTCACAGGAGATTAGTCAGTCGTTTACTATGAAAGTAGGAGAGAGTTTATTCTTGGATTCTTCCTTCCTAATGGCAAGGGGATGTCAGCTTGAACTGGATCTCAGGCATCCTAGTGGTTAACCCAACTATGCTTTCTTAGGACATGCAGCTTGGTAAAACCAGTGTTTAGCACCATTACTAACAGCAACCTTCTTTTCCTTCTTTTCTTTGGTTTTAGAAACCAAACAAAAACACACACCATTTAAAACTGCAAACTCTTGTTACAATTTTGAACCTACTCAAGCCTTTCACCCTAAAACCATTTCATCCTTGCACTTTTGCTTACCCAATTGAAAAAACACTCAAAAGCCTTCAGTTCTTCCACTTCAGCATCTGGCTGAACAGGAAAAAAGAATTCGCATGAAGACCCAGACCCAGCTAAGGGAAGCACCAGCAATCCAGTACTGTTTCACCACTCACCAGGAGCCAATCCTCAGATTTTCTGCTCGAATGCAAAGGCCACCTTATTTTTCATGCTAATCATTTGTAACATGATGTACTCCAGGAATATAACAAAATAAAATTAGTTACTACTGACCCACCTAGTGAGCAGGAGAGCAGAAGTATTTCCCATAATAAGTCAACTGCTAAGTGAAGTGCCGCAAATGTGAGACTCACTGAAAAAAACCTGACAATCCTTACTAACATTTTCTTTACCAAGCATTTCATCAAGAGAACATTCTTCAAATCCTGAGTAACAGGATTAGTGCTTTGCACTAATATTCATAAAAAGATGCTCAACTAAAATAGCAGAATGTACCAGATATCACTTAAAATCTCCTTTCTTCTGCTCCCAGGTTCCAGGGGAACATTCCACCTTTGAGTAAGCAGACATAGCTGTATCTCCCAATGCACTGACAGACTTTCTAGAAAGGCATAGATGTTGCAAAATTTGACTTGCAATTGCTTTGGAGCAGTGGCACAAAAAAGAATTATTAGCAGAGATTTCAGAGGCTGACATTAGAGATCCAAACACTGCCTGAACAATAAGTGGAAAGCTGTCAGCCTAACTGAAAATGCAGGCAAACCAAGAAAAGGAGGGACATGAGCAAAAAAATCACCCACATCCTCAGAGAGAACTCTGACCACTGGGCAGAAAGTTACACATGTAATATCGTGCATGCTTTGAGCACCTCTTGGGAATCAAACCTCATCACAGGCTGGGAAATACCAGTCTGCAACCCCTCCAGGCATCCTCCTGATGATCAAAGCACTGTCAAATCTAAGGTGGCTGTACCTTAGTGTCTTTAGGCAGAACCAGGTGAAAAGATTCAAGCTGTATTATGACAACAATATCTTAGAGGAAATGTGAAAAGTACCCAAACATGGCTGGATTTTGGACAAAGAGGTGCCTGAAGGCATGCCTGCTTATGCAGTGGGATAACAGGAAGAAGCTCACTGGGTGAGAGCTGCTACACTCACACATTGCTGTGAGGAAATACTGGTGATGTCAGCCCACAAAAGTGTGAGCACCTTTAAGAGAAGTTCCCCAGCCATCAAGCACAGGCTTTCAATCACAGTTCAAGTATCTCAATGCAGCCCTCACTGTTTCATGCTCCCCTTATGAGCATCACATAGCAATCTACTTTCATTGTACATGCACCTACATATATAAACACACATACACAATCTATGCTGCATATGCAGCTCTGTAGATACGCCCAGAAGATGCTGAAAACAACCAAATTCTAGGAACAAATCCCTGTTCTTTATTGAAAACTACCAGCCATTTGTCTACTCTCTTTATACAGTGATCCACTTCTGTATGATGGTTCTGACTGCTAGTAATTACTACTTTAGTTCAAAAAGGAAAAGGCGATTATACTTGAGTAAGAAAGCACTCACTTCAGCTGGCACAGACTTCAGATTCTCCGTGGTCCAGTGCTTTTTACTTGACTTTCAAGGCAGCAAGCTAAACCATGTGCAATAAAACCAAGTGACTCTGTTGTTTTGCTTGGCTGTGCCAATCAAGGCAGCCTGCTGAATGCATTTCACACATAATTTGTCTCAGAATCAGCTAGAAATGAGGCTTTTACCACATATGTGTGTATAAAAACTGTCGTATCACCTCACATTGGAAAGAATCCCCCACAAATCAATGGGGAATACAAAAGCAGTCTTCCCCAAAATTAGTTGAACTGGAATTTGTCTGGGTCTGAGAAGATGTTATTTTTTCAAAATTTTCTTTACTAGGGAAAGATGATTTGACAGTGAATTTTACTAGTCAAAGATGAGGCCTCAGCACCTTTACTAGACACCATCCTGAATGCTTTAAAAACCCATGTCTACATTCCACTACATTATCAAATGGCCAGACTTTCACACTCATGAAAAAAATTAGAAGTGTTAGTGAAAACCATGTAAAGGAAAAAGTCAGAAACAGAGAAAAAGAGCAGATTGCAAAGAAATGCTTAATGGACAAGAACAAACAGATCTGCCATGCAATAATATTTTAAATATTCTTGAAAAAAAACTCTTGCTGAGCTCCTTTAATTCTCATTGAAAACTCTGCCCCAATTAAGCATAAGTGGACTAAATTATGCAAAGCCATTGGATACATCCTCTTACCTGCTCTGTCTCAACAAAGTTAGACACATGTCCATCATCATTGACCCCTCGGACGTGGAAGCGGACACCAGCTCGCTCACAGCTGATGCGGGAGATGAGGCAGGCTTTTGCCTTCTTGTGGGAAGCATAAACAGTGCGAATGTCCACGACTCCACAGACCACTTTCAGCAGCCAGTCAGAGCAGTTCACCTGGTAGTGTTTGAAGGGCACGTGCAATAGCTGGTTCCTGAAAGGTTCAGCAACATACAGATGCATTACCGAATAAAACAAACAGACAGGCATGAGTATCACCTGACAACAACCACTAATTCAATCAATTAATGTTTTATGACCCCTTTTCTACTGTACCTTATCTCCACCCAAACCCAGGAAATACCAGGAAGAAGCCCTTGTGAACTACTACAGTGAACTGAACACGGCAAATTTTAACCACACAACAACCACGAAGGTGCTGTCCTTATCTCTTGTACCTGTCTCATAAATTCAGATGCAAATGTTACCTTTTTCAGCCCCAGAAATTCATATTTAGTAATCTTTTTCATAAATTACAGTGTTGTCGAGCTAATTACTTTTTTTGGAAGAGTACTGCCTGGACCTTAGAAATCACTACACGATGAAGGACTAGTTCAAAATCCAGCAGGGTTTTCAGAAAAAAAAATTTCCAAGCAGAAACTGGATTTGTAAGTCACTGGAGATATTGTAAAACGTACTACTAAAATGAAGAGGGACATCTGTTCTAACCTTCAAGACCAACAACTCAAGAAACCTGTCATGTCTAGTTAACAGTGATGCCACACTCTTCTATTATGATGTTCTTCTTTATTTCATGTTTCAAAATGTGCCTTTAGTCACATAGGAGGGCCAGGAAAATATCTTTTATGACCATGCGTTGGTCAATAGAGAATCTGTAAAAGAGAGTGAAACCCCTGAAAAATCATTCTTCTAGAGTACAGCATTTACCTGAAAAAGGTGCAAGCCATTACTATATTTTGAATCTAAATATGTCATGGAAAAAGCAGCTCTAAAACAATTTTTGCTACCTGTTCCA
This sequence comes from Oenanthe melanoleuca, assembly GCF_029582105.1. Taxonomy (NCBI): domain Eukaryota; kingdom Metazoa; phylum Chordata; class Aves; order Passeriformes; family Muscicapidae; genus Oenanthe; species Oenanthe melanoleuca. The sequence continues at coordinate 58,256,597 of NC_079336.1, read as the reverse complement.
CCTCTTTCTCCCAGTTCTACTCACGAAGGAAGTCCTCAATCAGACAAATTCCAGTAGAATTTTTTGTTGTTGTTGCAGATCATCGAACAGGCAGTTTGTGTTGACTATAACTAAGGTCACATTACACTTTTCATTGTGTAACTGTTCATCTCATTGTTTACTTTTCCTCAAGCATCTATTGTTTGGTCTGAAATTTCCCATATCACCTAATTACCTCAAGATAAATTTTCTTTGGAATTTCTTTTTGCCCTTAATGCATTGTTGTCACCATTTTCCCTGTTTTACAACATATTGGAGAATGGAAACTCTTCAGAATTTACTTCTAGATTAGCCAGAAGCAGCAGAGAAGAAAGGCTCGAAAATACATATCTTCCAAGAGGAAAAGTTTCAAGAGACAGTAGAGGGAAAAAGAGTTGCTTTAAATGTTGTTTCTTTATGGGGTATTGCCATCTTAGCAGTTGAATACATCTCATAAGTGGAGTACAACTCATTTCTGCCACATGTCTGACTTGACAATGCTTGGTGAGGGATGCATCATTAGCACAGTTGAAAGCAAATATTTATTATGTATCTTTCTTCAGTTTTAAACTCAAAATCACATCATAGCAGGAAAGATTTATTTAGCCTAACTGAACTGCTCTCTCATGTTAATTTATCACCCATTATAAACTCTTTTGCTTATTTAATATTCACCTACTTTGGACCACAAGCCTCACTGCAAATTCTAGCAGCACATCCACATTTAACCCTGCTAGTTATTTTCCACCTCCATTAAACCCTCACTTATTTCCAGAACAGCTATGCCTGCTGTGTGACTATCTTTTTGTTTAAAAAAGAAGGGGGCGGGGGGGTAGGGGGAGAAGGGTATAGATATGCAAGCATTACGCCAAAACTTGCAAAGCAAACAAACTGGATTACTTCAACCCAGCACCGTGTTTTCTCCTTTCCCCTCAGCCAACACTTACAATACATGATAATTTCCCTTTGCTTTATAAGCACAAGAAAGTAAAAATCACAGAATAGCGTATCGCAGGAGTTTTCTTTCGTGCAACTTATGTTTGCACTGAGCTGCAAACATATTAATGGCAATGTTTTCAACATAAAAACTAGGGCACATTACTGTAACAATAAACCACAGACTTTAAATACATATTTTTAAAAAGTAACAGATACTTCAGTACAAATGATGGGATTTATGAACAGTTCAAGTGCAGGTTTCTATTAGATAACTTTAAAGAAAACTATTAGAAAGGACTGCAGGGGAAACTATTCATGACATATAGAGATATGTTTCTGTAGTATGAGCAATATATATCTTGTATTTCCCCCTTTGAAGTCTAAAATGTCATTTTATAATTGCACTTCACTATCAGATTAATTTTAATTAAACACAAGTTACCATGAATTCATTAAAGCCACCTGCCCTGTAAAAGGACATGTCAATGAAATGAAAGGAAATGCACGTGAAATGCCCATGTTCACCTCCCTCTGAGAATGTCTAACATGAGATACAGGTGGGGACAACAGAAGACTTGGGTATAACACGCAGTACTAACCAGAAGAACGAGTTACCAGATTCATAGTTGTTATCACCCTGCTTCTGAGCCCGCACAGTCAGGTCAAAGTTTGAGCCTGCATTAGGCCAGGAGAAATAGAACATCCCAGAGTTCAATATTTTCTTCAAGGCAGTAACGCGCTCATCTTCCTTGGTTTCTTCCTGGAGAAGACAGAAATCTGTTGCAGTGATTTTGTAAACTTCAGCGTCCAGGATTTTTCCCACTGATGTACAGCCTGTCACCAGGACCAGAAAGTGCAGCCGAGTGTTACCTAGAAAGTGACAGACAGTTACAAAAGGGTTATTTCCAGGTGGACACAGCTTCTTATCAGCCCTGTCATACACAATGCCAACAAGGCTCCAGCAGAGGCCAGACAGGGCTCCAGCAGATGCTCCAGCATTTTCACTTCACAAGAGAACAAACAGGAACAACAGGCATGCAGGCCATGTTCTTTACATTCCTGAATTTCTCTTAACTGTATATAAGTGGCTGTAATTGCACAATATTCCACAACACTTCTCCATCGACATCCTTTGCTGCACTAGAGTGTGTTTTCCCCACTGACTTTATGAAGAGCAATGTGCTCACTATCAGGACACTATTCAAAAAATCAATTTCACCGCCCTAGAGAACATACACCATCCAGATTCTTTACTGGCTTCAGCTGAGGCTGGGCATCTTCACAGATTCGTAAAATTTCAGTATTACCAATTCCTGAGATGTTGCTTTTTTTATATCATTAAAGCATGTACATGATTCGACAACAACCTCAGTTATCACTCAAACAATTACAGCTGCCATAACTGTGAAACCATGAAGCAGCTGAACTTCAGGGCCCCAAAATCAAAAGATAAATTTGGAGCTTGAGAACATCACTGTAATCAGATCTCTTGTACACAGAACCACTTCAACCTCTGTTCATTCCTTCTGAAATGATAATTAAGAAACAGTAGAACAATTTTTCTGGAAATTATGATTTTGCTACAAAGAAACTGTTTGATTCACTTAAATTGGCCTGTAAGGGAGACAGTGTCATCCTAGTCACTCCACTTGGTAAGAAAAGGTGGAAATGAGCCAAGATTTATTAATTTAGAACAGCAGAACCAACAGCTGACCTGCCAAGAGCAAGTTAATTAGCTAAGGGTACAGTAACAATCTGGGACAGTATGGCTTCAGACAGCTAAAGGGAACACTTCTTAGGATCACTTTTCAGCCCTCCAAGGTGACTCACTGTCTGAAAACACACACCAGCTCTCACACAGCAACTATTCTTTTCCTGAAACACCAGTAGGGGAGTCCTTGCTTTCAGATAACAGGCTGGCTACAGAAAATAGAGTTAGGGGTGCTTTTCAGCAGGGCCAGAATATTTGCGTAGGCACGTGGAATGGCAAGACAAGGTGGGAGATTAGATCTTATTCATTCTGTTCTGCTGACTCCAGTTTTGTATAAAGGCCAGTGTAGGTGGTATTTACTAAAAAGCTCTGTTCATCACATTCCTTTCTGTAGCAACGCTGTGTTCTTCTTCTTGAGTGCTTTCAAGAAGTATGTCTTCTGTGCTTGTGATATCCCAGCAGAGGGCTAGAAACACTGACAGTTTATTCTTCCTTTGCACATGACTTTGTGCAATTACAAATAATAAAGAATAGGAGACACATCAGTTATCACCACAAGAGTTCCGATCCGACCAAATACTGCCTTGCAGCCTCCATAAAGGGTTAGAAGGAGTTAGCTGTCTCTCAGGATAGCTAAAAGCTTCTGTGACTTAGCTGAAACCATGTAAAACTGATCAACTTGAAGTTAATTTCACTCAGAAGACTTTGGAAGCAATATATAGAAACACTTATTAGTATGCCATAATATCAGTCAGCTCTGTTAGTCACAAAAAAACCAGTAGTGAAGGACTTGGAGAGCTGCCTGGGTGCGATGCTGAGACAGAGAGGACAAGTACTTTCATGCCTTCAGTGACCTTAAGCTTTCCTAAATGGTTCAGAAGAGATCAAATGAAAAAGTCAACATTAAAATAGCCAAAGAGAACAAAAACTTAATGACATAGGGCTTGTTACCTGTGGTTCTGTCCTTCAAGGAGCTTGTAGCCAGTGGAAAATAACTGGATATTAACAGAATGATCCTCTAGTTTAAGAAGGCGTTGAGTAGGAATTTCTGCCTTACCTAGAAACCTGCCCTTGCTTACCAGAGACTAAAAACTCTTTTTACTACCTCCTCCACTCAACCACTCACCCCAAATGGGATACTCATCTACACATTCAAAGGTCCAGCATCTCTACCCCCTTAAATCACTAGTTAATAAGCTCCAAAAATGCAATCACACCTAAGAAGGTATTGCATTGTCCCTGAAGTATAAGGAGATTGGTTTTCTAAAGCTGTGATACTTTTCTGCCACTGGGCAGTAACTCCATATGAAAGAGGGTTGTTCAGCCTGGAGAGAAAAAGGCTCGGGGAAAACGTTGTTACAGCCTTTCAATATTTAAAGGGGAGCCTATAACAAAAAATGGAGAGAGACCTTTCACAAGGGCTTGCAGTGACAGGGAAGGGGGCAACAGTTTTCCACTGAAAGATGGGAAGTTTAGATTGAATATAAGGAAGACATCCTTTACAATGAGAGTAGTCAAACAGAGGAACAGGTTATCACCCCTGGGAAGTGTTCCAGGCCAGGTTGGAAGGGGCTTCAAGCAACTTGTTCTAGAGGTAGTTGTCCCTGCCCATGACAGGGGCAGTGGAAGTAGATGGTCTATAAAGGTCCCCTCTGACTCAAGCCATTCTACAGTTCTCTATACACAGAATAAGTCTCTGTAGTACTCCAAATTATAGAGCAGCCACCACACACTTTTCATGACACCTTTGAACAGAGACAGGCTGGCAAAGAAGTTCACATTTACAGCCCAGAAAACTGGAGAAAAAGGATGAAAAGAGAGATTTAAGGCATGACAAAGCTAGCCTGCTTTGCCACTTGGTCCTCCCAGCCTGCTCTGTGAGCTGAGGTAGTCCTCAGACCAGCTCTAACCTCTCTTATTTGTTTAAATCACTCAGGATATGCTGCATAACAGACAATGCAGAAATCCTGTAACACCACAGCCCCAGCCTAACACAAATCTCTCTGATTCCGTACCTTGGAAAAAAGTCCCAAGCCCCACCCTCTGACAGCACTTTCATTCCAGGTGGTATTTGGAGTGTTCCTGGGAACCAGCTCTGGACTATCACTGCAGGAGGAAGACCCTTGCCTGATGTGCATGTCCTCTTGGCACATGGAACAATATCCTACCAACAAGTGCTCTGTGCCTGTGTCCTGCCAATTTTTATTCACAGCACAGATGTAGCCATGGGGTTCTGAACAGAGGTAATGCTCCTATCAACCTCACACAGCAGAATTAATGCTGCCAAAATACTGCTCCACTATTCATCTTTTAGTCATGTCTGCATTAAGGTGTAAGAAATTACTCATCACTAAGCTATACAGCTACACACAGAGAAGACTTTCCCTGTCTTTCCTTCTTTACCAGCAACATCTAGATGGGCCCACAGTTTTAAATTAGGACATGAAAATCCTTCAGATTTCAGTTGCCTCATCATGTCAATTTCACTTGGTACCAACCACCGACCACATCAGCTGTAGACTAGTTACCATACCGCACCTTGGAAAATAAAAAAAAAAAATTCCTTTAACTTACACAGGTAGTTTAATGTACAATCCCGATTCATATTAGCCTTTCTAAACTATACACATAGATGAAAGTGATTTAGGAATGTAAAAACTGCAATTGAAGGTCACAACTGTAGAAATGTCCTTTCTGTCCTTGGGATGCAATCTGGAATGTTTTAAAGAAATCTCTGAAATAATTTTATAGCAAGAAGTGAAGTATTCCTAACTGGTCATACTTTCTATGGCAACACATCTATGAAAAAGCATGACCCACATACAGTATTAAAGAAAAACTTTATTTCAAAACTTACAGACCAAACCTTGATCTCAGATAAGTGGGTACAAATATTCACGCATTGTGACCAAGATAATTGTTTTGCCCCATTACAGTTATCAATTGCTACAACAATCTGGGAAGAACACTTTGAAGAAATGTAAGAAACGTTTTGCTCACTGTGATATGTGCAGAATGCCCTTTTATTAGGTTGCAAAAGAGAGGCAGAGGATGAAGAATATTTAGCACAGAAACAAGACAATAATAATTTCCATCCATTTTTTCAAATACTCTTGTGAAACCAACTGCCTTTATCCAAGTTGAACAGGAAATGCAGTTCTGGTACGTCACACTGTACAATAATAAGCTGCAGTTTCTGTATTTAAGCTGTCTACATGACTCAAAGCAATTGTTTTCCCTGCAGCTTAGGGAATTATTTCAATGTTGCCTATTTTGAGCTACAGTGAAAAGGAGTCAATATTCAATTCTTATTTTGTTCCTCTTAACTGTAACTATTTCACTCAAGACCGTCTTTTCTTTCCAAAATTGATTTTCTCCAATTTTTGTTCTTTCTCCATTCCATCACAGTCATTGCCTTATGTTTCCTCAGACTTTTTTATCTCCACTCCACACATACTCCACTCCATTTGATAGTCCACTAAAATCAATTTTGCCTCTCATCTGTCTTCAAAAATAGCAACAGAACACAACAGAGCAGTACATTCTAACCACCTAGCTGAAAATTCCTGAGGATATCTACAGCACAATTGTGAAAAGAGCCAAGACTTCCCAAATTACCATTTCAGTATCAAAGATACTCCTCTTTCTCCTTCTTCTAAATACAATTACATTTTTAAGAAATGTTCAAAAAGAACAGAAGACAGGTACCTAGCAGTCCTTTTTGCTTTTGAAATTTCTTCCTTTCAACTACACACTGTATATGTACAAGAGTGAGAGTACATACACAATCAAATGAATTCAGAATGCCTCCCCAAATACAGCAGCTGTATTAAACCAAACAACCTACAGGAAGATAGGGTTAAAATATCCCCTTATGTATGCATCTCTTCCTGACATCACAGTATCTGAAAAAAACTACTGTAAAGCCAGCTCCTTTAACACTTTACTTAAGATGCATTTGTCACTGCTAGATCTTCTTTGGCAGCAAAATCTTGGCTGAGGTACAGCTCAGAGACACTGTACAATTCATTCTGCTGCCATCCATCTCACAAAAGAAAGCAGAAGAACTTAGTGAGTCATGTTAACAGACATAAGTACATAGAAGTGAATGTTATTACTGGTGGGAAACATTAACTTTGTGAGTCAGTTTCACATATTTCATCTGCTTTCTTGTGAAAAGCACGATCTACTTTGGCAGGCATACAATGTGATTTATTTGGATTTCTAAGTAGCGATATTTACAGATTAATTAAAATGTTCAGAGACATCTTTCATGTCTTGGCAAAAAGTCTCCCCTTCTGCTCTACAAATATACTCTTAATATCCCAGTGGAATGTATTTTCACAAATATCTCAGCTAATTTAATACTTATGGTCTGCATGTTTCCAGTAGTATGAAAAAATGCTGGTACTCCTGAACAAAGTTTATGCAATCACTGAAGCTCGGTGAAGAGCTAGCCAATTATGCCTTTGTTTGCAGCTGCTAAAATACATTATACATAAAAGGAAAAAGTTACATTGCATTCCTGTGATCGTTTGACTCCCCCTGGCTGGATGCCAGGTGTCCACCAAAACTGCTCTGTCACTCTCCTCCTCAGCTGAGCAGGAGCAAAACAAAAGGAAAGGCTTACGGGTCGAGAAAAGAGCAGGGGAGATCATTTAGCAGTTATGGGCAAAACACACTTAACTTGGGGAAACTAGCTTTACTTATCACTAATCAAAACAGAGTAGGACAATGAGCAATGCACCTTCCTCCACTCCTCCCTTTTTCCCAGGCTTAACTTTACTCCCAGTTTTCTCTTCCCCAGTGGTACAGAGGGATGGGAAATAGGGGCTGTGATCAGTTCATCACACATTATCTCTGCTGCTCCTTACTCCTCATGGGGAGCTCTCCTCACACTCTTTCCGTGCTCCAGAATGGAGACCCTCCCCTGGAAGACATTCCTCCTTGACATTCTCCAGCATGACTCCATCTCATGGGCTGCAGTTTTTCACAAACTGCTCCAGTGTGGGTCCCTCACACAGGGTGCAGGCCTTCTGGAACAAAATGCTCCAGGGTAAATCCCCCACAGGGTCGCAAATCCAGCCAGCAGACCTGCTCCAGACTGGGCTCCTCTCTTCATGGGTCCACATGGGTCCTGCCAGGAGCCTGCTCCACTGTGTGCCTCCCAAAGGGTCACAGCAACCTTCAGGCATCCACCTGCTCTGGTGTGAGGTCCTCCAGAGGCTGCAGGTGGATCTCTGCTCCCCCATGGACCTCCAGGGGCTGCAGGGGCACGGCTGCCTCACCAAGGGCTGCACCAGGGGCTGCTGGGGAATCTGAGCTCAGGCACCTGGAGCACCTCCTGCCCCTCCTTCCCCCTACCTTGGGGTCTGCAGGGCTGTTCCTTTCACATATTCTAACTATGCTCTTCTCCAGCTTCAGCTGGGCAGTTTTTCCCTCCTTCTTCAGTCTGTTATCCCAGAGGCACTACCACTGCTGCTGATGGGTTCAATCTTGGCCAGAAGCACATCTGTCTTGGAGCCAGCTGGATTTGGCTCCATTGGACATAGGGGAAGCTTCTGGCAGCTTCTCACAGAAACCACACCTGTATCCCCTCCTGCTACCAAAATCTTGCTACACAAACCCAGTACAATTCATTTGTAGGGTTAACCTTTTACGTAAGCAACAGATAAATGGATGGAATTCACTTACATGTAAAATGGAAGGTCTAAATCAGACAAAAACCTGGGCTATCTTGAATAGTGAGATAGCAGACATGCATCTTCGGTTTTTTAAACATGTTCAGATGCAGAAAATGTTTGCTTACCTTCACTTACCATTACAGCACAACCCTCTGACTTTTCACTGAATTTTAACAATCCCTTCCAAAGCAAGTCCTGTACCACAACTTGTAACCTAATGCTAGAACAGGGTAGAGGTACAGTGACAAAGCTCAGAAAGGAAAAACCTCACACTTTCAGAGCATGGAAGTTAAGCATATGTTGTTCAGGAAGAAATAAGGATATGAGAAAAAGTAAGGCTGAGAATATTTCACACCCATTTGAAATTATTCACCTTCTAACACGAAGATGAAAACTGGATATATTTGGTTCATACCAAAAACAACCCTTATCTGTAGCTTGAAGAGATTGAATTCAATAGCTACATTCCTTTAATACTACAACAGGATTCATTAGACATCTATGAAGAAAAACAGACCCAAGTGCCAAGAAAAACTAATCACGAGTCCTCCATTTTAAATTACATTAGCAAATTGATATAAATCTCCAGAGAAATGTCTAATTAACTCCACAAGAAACAAAACAAACAAAAAGTCCACATTCATTTAAAAAGACTAGATGGACCTACAGTTTTAGATTATGACACAAAAATCCTTCAGATTGCAGTTGCCTCTTCAGGTCAATTTCAAGTCATATTTCTCAGGCTGCAAAATGATAAGTGGGGTATAAAAAAGACACAAATTATATCTACTGGCATAAATACACCAGTGCTCACACCACCACTGTCTTTAGTAGACTCCTTGACCAAGCATCAAGTTATATGGAAAAGTCTTGTCATTTCTCCAAGTGAAAATTAGAGCTCATTGTAACAACTTGGGAACAACGTGTACAGTACTTTTTTATTTATGCATCTAAATCATTAGTGACTTTTAAGTATTGTGTAAGGTCCTATTATCTTCAAATCAATCACTGCAGTTCTCTTCTTAAAACATGTTATTTCCATTAACATTCCTGCAGGCAGTGCAATAACAAGTCCTTTGCTAAATTAAGATTGCCAAACTGTACAAAAATTTACATCAATGACAATAAACATTCCTTACTATACTATTTGAAGCCAGAGGCCTTCTTCTGCAAATCCTTATTCATATGAATGATGAAAGGCAATTAGGCATTATAGCAAGAACTGGCAATCTGAAGTCCTGTACGGTCAGATGACCATGATAATCACCGTCTAAACATGATCCTTAAAGAAGAGAAAAATTAAGAAATCATAGCTTGCCTTGGACAAATGTGGTAGGGAAAGAAGAATGGCAATTATCTTCAGGCAGCTAAGAATGTTAGACAAAACAAATTAAGAAAAAATCCATCCATCATTAAGTGATATGGTTTTGGCCCAAAATAGAAAAAGCAACAGATCCTTTCCAGACTGTACATGAAAAAGTGCAACTAGCTTTCACAATTTAAGGAATTAGACAACTTTAGCCACTTATTGTCATTTAGCATTGTCTGGGCATTTTATAAGCCCAGTCATACAGATGGTGTCTTACCACATTTAAGCTGAAGCTCTCCTAAGCAGCCATAAGCATCCATGAGTTTTTCATACTGTCCTTTAATTACATCCTTTTCTTCTGGAGCTAAGGAACAAAGAGAAAGGCAGGAAACTTAGTTATCCAGTCCTCATAAAAATTTCAGATTGCTATTATTTCTATTACGTAGGAACCAATGCTACCTAGATTGATTTTTCTCAGTCAATAATACTACAGTACAAAGGTAGAGTTAAAATGCTGTAAAACCATAGAGATTAAAACATGATGGGACAGAAATGCACATCTTCACACAGTGCCCTTGCAGAAAAAAGAGTACTCACTTTATTCTCAAATCAACCTGACTGTTAGTAACAATTTTAGTCTATGGTACACACGCCACATCAGATCCAGAATAAATAAAGAAATACATGACACATGTAAAATTTATGCTGTTCTAAAATAAGAACAAAAATAAAAATCAGTCTTGCCGTAAGCTAAAATATAATATTTTTTCTTGATGTACAAAAAGAGAGAGTATATACTTCCAGATTCTCAGACAGAACTGGATTTTTTTTATGCAGGATAACATGATTTGATGTAGACAACACTAGATGTTGACTTCAAGAGGAATTAAACATATTTTACTGAAGTGAAAATTAGTTAACTAAATAAAAAAGGGTCAGATGCTCATGTTGTATTTGTGCATTTCTGCAACAAACAATTTCAATGGGCACACACTGAACATAGTAAGCCAGACCACAGATCAAACTTGCCACTGGCTACTTTAACATAAAACAAGCATACTTGCTGAATGAGTCTGCATTTTGTATATATTTCCCAATGAGGAGCAAGGTTAATCTCCCAAATGAGGAAAATAGACTGTAACCCTCAAACGTCCTTTTACTTATTAAACTACAGATAAACAGCAACACAGTTCTTTCAGAGATTTGTTAATAATATGCAATCTTATGCTCCTAATTAACTTCAGCAGTTAAAAAACCCCTGAAACCTCTGGGTATAAAAAGGACAAACTGAACTGCTTGGAATGGATGATAGAAGCAAAAAGAAAGAGACAGTTCTCTTTATAAATCTCAAGAGGCAAAGAGCTCAGTGAGAAACACAGAAAATAAATAAATATTGCTGACACTTTGAAGTGAAACGAAGGACAATTCCTCTTGCAAAATCCTTTAACAGAGGCAACCCCCAAGAGTAATTAAAATATGTTTATCTCAATTTTTGCACTTGTGACAAATAAAGACTTGTTTAATTTTTTTCTTAATTTTGTTTTTGCTACCATAGTTTCACAACTTACATACTTTATTTTCTTAGAACACTGAAAATCAGTGAGATAAATCAGGAGAAACTAGCAAAATATTGACACCACACACACCAGTGAAGCAAAGCACAAGCAGCAGAGAATAAAGTGATTTTTACTGGGTAACATAAATCTTTGGACAATAACAATTTAAATACATAGTAATGGCACATTTTAAGGGCTGAGATAGCAAGCTCAGGTCTCAAGCACTTTAAAAAAACCCATATTCATAAAACCAGTTTAGACAGACTATAACAATGTTTCCGTCTTTGAAAAAGAACCTCCATGTCAAGGCTGTCTCATGTATTTAAAAAAAAACAGGTTAAAAAGGTGATGTTTCACTTCCCATAGCATCTTTATTAAGTAGAAAAGTGCAGCAACGATATACTGACAATTTTTTTCTTAAATCTGTTCCCTTCTTTAAAAGCTGTCTACATTAAAATAATCGTGCTAGTTTAAAATGAAAAGAGAAAACTAAAACCAAAATTCTTGCTCCAAATATTCCAGATTTAGGAAGAAATCTAAAACAAGAGAAACACCAAGATTTTTAGATCTGAGACGGATGCAAGAGCTCATAAAACTGCAGGCCAGGCACAATGTGAAAGCATTTCAAAAGTCACTTTGAAAGCATGGTGATACTTTTCAAAATAGAATTAGAACTTGGAAAGTTGGCTGTTAAAAGTGTGTGGTAAGAGAACAATCCAAAAGAATGGAATTTATTTCAGCATGGAATTAGGCAACACAAAGCTCATTCCGCTATTGGCAAGAAGTACCTGCCACTGGCATGTATGGAACCCACTGGAGTCTCCCAGGTCAAGCCAGTGGCATCACACACACGTCAGCTCCTGGCACATTCCCCAAACTTGCAGCCAACAGCTGTGTTTTGCCAGTCCTGGTACAGAAACACTGCAGTTCTGGACAGGCCACTTGTCAGAACCTGCACAGCAGCATCAGCTGGGACAGCAGCACCAGCAGAGCTGCCTGGAAGGAAGGAGCAAGAAAGGAACATGCCAAACAGACACAGCTATGACTGTGGGTCATGAAAACAGAGAGGCCAGAATGTTTTTGTGTCTATGGACCACATTTGGGGGGTGGTGTGTTTAAATTCCCTTTGTTACAGATATTGATGGAATTTGAAGTCTCCTGTCCTATTACACTCCTTGGTGTAATATCCAAAGGACATTATTGCAGAGGGCATGAGCCAGGTCCATATCTTGTTATTAAAAAGAAGTATTTATAAATCTCAAAATCTTACTGAAATCTCAAATAAATGTCATCAAAACCTAAAACATCTCCTAGAGCATTCAAGGACTGCTAGGACACGAGTCAGAATCAAAGAGTGTGGCTACACAGAGAACAAAACTTACTGCTACTTTGTTGGATGAAGAAGGGAAAAATTCTATGAAACACTTTAATCCTTGCAAAACAAAAAATATGCAATAATTCAATTAAACTAAGTTGCAATAAAAATCAATTAAAAGTGACCTTTTCCATGCATAAAATATTTCAGAGCCAAAAAAACTCCACACCATGAAAAGACATACAACTACATTATACCATATGGCTTAACCAACTGTGACTTCCTGCTTGTAAAAGCTGTAATTTCATAGTAGGAACTGGCCAAGCATATGCAGTTTCCTTCATTCAACCCCTCCTTAGGGCTGAACCTCCAGACTTCAGCAAGAACCAGCACAACTCTCAAGCACATGAACCCCAGAAAGGTCAGAAAGAGGAGTAGAAAGAGGGTAGAGAAAGGTACCATAATCCCAAACCCAACACAAAGGACAGACACTGTAACACCTTCAACTTAAAGATAAAAATTAAGGAAAAGCTCTTGAAAAAAGAAAGACACTGGTTTATGGATTCTGTTTCTCCCTCATGATTTTTCAGCCTGATTCTGGAAATAGTCATCTGCTTGGTTGTATGTACAGCTATATGAAGGTAATCTCAAGCATATTTCTAAGTACTTTAAGAAACATAGGTTTGGAGTCATGGGACGACTTTATTTGTGTTATTTGAGGAAAGAGGTGTGAACTTTCTCCAGAAACAGGGAAAACTACAATCAAACAGAAATTTCATACCAAAACTCCCATCTATACACTACCATAAGCATCTTACCTAGAAATAAATCAAATGTCTGGTATTATATAAGTTTAGACAATTAACTCCAAATTGTGTTTTCAGTCATCTATAGACACATTTAAAGTACTCTGTTGTATTTTCATTATCTTTCACCACTAAAATCTTCCTGTTCACATTCAATCCAAGCTACAAAGGCATTATGAAAGTCAGACTGTATTCAGAAACACCATATAGGCCAAGCAGTGCAGAGCTGGGAAAAATCTGTGGTCAGTGTTACAGTTCAGAGAATCCAAATATTTAAAACATTAAACATAAATAAACAATGTATTTACCAATTTTCTAGTAAGATACATTTCTGGTTGAAAACACAACAAAACAGAAAATTGGCATTTCAGAAAGATCAGTTTCCTGATTTTCTATATTAGATTGAGAACAATCTGGGCCTAGTGAGAGATTACGTTTGCATACTTGCACATGCATACATGAATATACTAATTCACAATCAAAGAATAAAGGATTAATGAAATCCCCTGGTTTCTACTGGCCAGCTCCATGTTGCTGCAGGCAGTCAAGAAAATAAAAGGGAAGTCCCTAAGTGATTTCTCTGAAGCTTGGCCATTATCTCTGTGTGGTTTCTACCATATATGACTCATATTTACATAGAAACTTGTAGCATAGAAGCTTACAAGCATACAAGCAACTACAGACATAACCACTACAAAGAATTCATCCCTCACAACCACTACTTGTCTCCTAGCATAGAAAACAAGTCTTGTAATCAACACTCTATACTTACACGAATACATCTTCCCTCTTCTCTGTACCCAGTTTGCATTTTGAAAGAATTGCAACACACACTTTTTCCTATAATCTAAAGCAGTGAAATTCAGCCTGAGAAACCACAGCTTGCAAGTGCCCACTGCCAGCATAACCAATAACCTGCTCTGTAGACCGTTTCCACAAATGGAAAAGTTTGAACAACACTGAACTACAGAAAACTTCAAAAAGTTTGTGCTAGCTGTATGAATATTCCAGGGTAAGAGCAGAAATGAGCCATGGTGAAGGGCTCACTGCATTGGACAGAGTGTAGTGCTTAGAAATAAATTCACAGTACTTACATAAGTATTGGTGTTTGATTTCCATGCCCCACTCAGTGGCATAGTTGCTCACACAAATAAAAAACCAAAGCTAATTGTAAACAGTGAATGTACCTACACCACAGAAACTGCTTTCTATACAAAAGAAGAAAAAGATGCACAGGTAAATAACTGCTACTTCCTGGTTTTGCAAGACTTTACCCTGATTTCACTCTGCTGCATCAGAGAATCACACACACACCTGCAACTGAAGCAACAGAGGAGGCACAGAGCTCCTCCACAGAGTGTACACACACCTTAACTTTATATGTTTGTCTCTAAAAGGCTAACTTCCCAGATCTGTGGGTAAAAGTCAGGAAAAACCTCAGACATATTTGCAAAAACACACACTGTAACAGCTTTGAACTTCTGTACTTTCCAGACATGGTCATTTAGGATTTAACATAACAGGTGATGTAACATCCTTTATGAAAGCAGCTGCAGAATCAAAGAGCTTGTAAAAAAAATAAAAATCTCTGCACCCTTTGGCTCTGCTCTTGAGAAAACATATTATTATGCTGAAATTCAATAGCAGAGCACTCCTGTTGACAGCTTTTCACTGAAACTACCTGCCATAATAAAGTTAAATCACCATATTTTCAGCACTATAGCCTTAGTTTAGTAACTGCCTTGCAGTCCAGAACTCCCTTGTGCAGTTCACTTCATCTGTAAACCACTGAAACTGTGATGTGTTTAAAGTAGGAACAGCATCTGTATCTATATTCCGTGTTGCATTAAGCAAAAACTCCTAAATCAATGACAATTTTTCTTCATCCTTCATTACTCTAGGTTTCTTCCACTGACGTTCTAGTTCAGAGAATTTCTGGAAGAATTGTTTCAGGCTGTCACCCATCTTTCTGGAGATCACTGAAGCTTTAGGATTGCCAGTGGCAAAAAAAAAAAAAAAAAAAAAAAAAAGCCTTCAGCAAAATGTGTCATTCAATTCAAAACAGTGAATTTTACCCTCCACCCTCCAGTGACATCATAAGAGGAGGAATAAAAACTCCCAGCCTCAAAAATACTATTTAACTTACAGTAGAACCACATTACTATACAGATTATGGGGTTTAGGGATATGCAATTAGGTTTCCTGCAGTGATTTTTGATTTCTTGATTTTTTCCTAAAGTTTTTTAATTTAGGTTTCTATTACAGGACAAGTATTCTCATTTTATAAATTGCTGACATTCAGGCAATTAGAGAGCTTTACAATACTTTTCCACTACTGATATCAAGGATGCAAATATTTTTCAAGTATTAAATCTTTGCATGCAGTAAGAAAATTGTGAAACATAATCAATTTGCAACTAAAATTGTCATCATTATCTTTATAACATATCGAGAGTGGGAAAAGTATAAAGTCATGCATTCACAAGACAGCATCAAATTGTTAGCTTACGTATTTGAAAGTGTTTATTTTAATGAGTAGTTTGCCAGAGGTTTATAGCCTGCATTTAACACTGTGTCTGTACAAGTGTGTGGTTTTTCAGATTTCTTTTTTTGTAACACCACTTCTTCTAGGACAATTCTCACTCCCATATGCCACTTGAACTAGGTTAAATTCAACATTGAAGATTCTTCTAGTACAAAATTATTATAGAAGCAATTAAACTTTTCACAAGTGCAGATGTCATGCCTGTTCAAGGGCAGAGATACTTGGTAATTATGGAAAAAAACCAATGAACAATGACTAAAATTTGTTCTCAGGCCTCCACTGTCCAGCTATGATTATTCCTCTCTACAGTTCTGTTTACTAATTGCAAAACTACATGAACTATTGTACAACTTAAGTGATCCAGGTATACCAATCTGCTTTTATTTAGTACAGAGGTTTGCATAAGGCACAGTTGCATAACTCCTCACCACAGGTATCCAATTTTTAAAGAAATTTATTTTAGAAACAGAAAATTAGACAGAGAGGCCAAAACCAACACAATCCTAGGACTAGTATGTCTGAAACCACACATATATAAAGTTTATGTTAACCTCCCACTGTCGCGTTCTATGGTTAGTAACAACCTAAAGGCAAGTCAAACAAAACAGAATTAATGTTGTTTCTGTTACTACCCTGCTGTGAAGCTTCCTCTTCACAATTCCTCTAAATTCACCAGCACAATACCTACTACTGGTTTTCCCTCCTTTTCTGGTCCTCTGCTGCATAAACAGAAGAAGTTATCTAAACAGGCTCCACTAGACAAACCAGCTTTTCCTACAATACTGGAACCAACCCAGGAAGAAATAGAGGAATCAGATGAAATAAAATGACAAAATTATTACCATGGAGTTCCAACACAGACACGATTACAGTTATGTCAAGACATGACACTAGAGAGACTATATAAATCCTATAATCATAGAATCACAAAATCATAGAATCATTAAGATTAGAAAAGATGTCTAAAGTCATTGAGCCCAACCATTAAACTAGTATCACTGTGTTCATAATTTAAACCATGTTTCCCAACTTCCACATCCATACAGGATCACCTCCAGGCACAGTTCCCCATAAGCCTGACCATCCTTTCCATGAAGAAATTTCTCATAATCTCCAATCTAAACCTCCCCTGGTACAAATTGAGGCTATTTCCTCTTGCCCTGTCACTTGTTACCTGGAGAATAGGCCAACCCTCACTTGGCTACACCCTCCTTTCAGGCAGTTGTAGCAAGTGATAAGGTCTCCTCTGAACCTCCTTTTCTGCAGGCTGAACAACCCCAGCTCCTTCACCTGCTCCTCACAGGACTTGTGCTCCAGATCCCTCACTGGCTCCACTGTCCTTCTCTGGACATGCTCCTATTTTGAGATAGACCAGGATGCCATCAGCCTCTTTGTTCACCTGCACACACTGCTGGATCACATTCAGATGGATGCTGAGCAGCACCACCAGGTCCTTTTTGGCTGGGCAACTTTCCAGCCGCTAAATCGTTTCAGGTTTAGTAATTCAACACTGGGGTAGAAAAAACTACTCTATGCTGATGATTCCTTTAATTAATGAGATTTCAAATCTTTCCAACCACTGGTCATACAGGTAGCTCAGGGCTTGCTAGGTGAATACTGCAGTCTCCATTTTATTCATGCACATTGGCTATAGGAAGTGAAGCTGCTTTAGGTTTTTATCAGAGTAACAAAATACAGACCAAACCCCATTGATATCAATGTAGAGTTTTAATGTCAACAGGTTTTAGAATCAGGGAAAGTGAATAAAGTGCTGCTCAGTACTAACCAACTTTTCACTGCCAGTTCACTGAAAACTGACACAAAAACCCCTCTAGAAAAATGCAACACATTTATGGCCACTATTACAAGAGAATTTAGCAAGAAACGGAACCCTCAAAATATTGCACAATATAAAACTCCAATAAAATAAAAGAAAACAAAACAAAAATTCCCACAGTGTGGCAATAACATCTTTTCCATGACTGGTCAAAATTTTCCCAATATCAGAACTATTCTTGTGAAAATCAGCTGCCCCTCGATGACCTTTCTGGCTTTCTGTCACTCCTAAAGTCCCCAATACCTGAAAATCAAGCATTTTAGTTTGCATGTCCTGCCAGTGTACACTGTGGAAGATTCAGCTTAGTGGACCCAGGTCTTGAGGTGACATTGTTACCGATGTTGTACAAATCACAATGTACACACAGATCTTACTACAACAGTTTGAGCTGCATGAACACGGACTCCTACAATGCTGTGAACAGCAGCATGATTGCAGGCACAAGTATTACACAGAAAACAATTTAAGAACACAGCACAAGCATGTGTTCCCCTACACTGCTTTTAGCCCCTTACATTCTCAGTCACCTCATTTTTCTGTGTCTGCCTCGACATTAGCAACATCAGCACTGCATTAATCCATGTGTAACAAGTATCATAAGCACGAGGTAAGACAACCCTGAGACTGCTATAGTAAGAGCCAGACACTCAAGTAACCAAACACCGTTCAAACCACAGGGGCACCACAGCAAGAAACCAGGGATTCTTTACGGGAGACAAATCTCAAGTCAGTCATCCCGAAACACCTCCGCGTGCGCTGGCTCTCCTCAGCGGTTAAGCACTTGATGTAGCTGAGTAGAAACTTCCTCAAGAGGCAGTGGACCCCCTCCTTTACCTGGGCCCTCCTCTGAGGTCAAGGCTGTAGAGGATAAGTCCTGCACACCAAAGGCGCCCTGTGCCGAGACCCCGCCGCCACCGGCCAGCCGGGTGGCCTCTTCTGCTTCCTCTACCCCGGCTGCTGGTGAGGAGGCTAAAGACACCCAGAGCAGCGATGGGACACGGATCGGGAGGAGATGCTGGCCAACCCTCCATGCACGGCACGTACCGGGGATCAACCAAACGCGCCAGCAAATGCCCAGGCCCGGAGGGCCATGCTGGAGGTCGGGCTGTAAGCGAGGCGAGGCGCTCCCCGCAGTCAGCATCCCACTGGACGTGAGGGCCCCCCCTCCTCTCTCCATGCCCATGAGGAAAGCGCCCCAATGCTCCCGGGCACTGCCTGCTGCCGCCGCACCCCAGCGTCCCTTCGCAGGCAGAGTGCGCACCCACGGACACCCACGGCCGCCCCACGCACTTACTGAGCGCCGCCACGGTGCCGGCCTCCAGCAACAGGCAGTCCTGGCGGCTGCGCGCCTCCAGCAGCGCGCTCGGCCCCGGCTCCTGCTTCCAGAGCAGCCGCAGCCCTTTGCTCAGAGCCATGGGGGCCGCCGGGGAGCAGGGCGCGGGGGTCCCGACGGAGGGGGTGGCGAAGGAGCCTCCTTCTCGTCGGGGGCACGGCGCGGCACTCGGGAGCTCCGGCAGCCCCGCGGGAGCTCCTCCGGGCGGCCGTCCCCGGTCCTGGCCGCTTCTCCCAGGAAGGCGGGCCAGGAGGGCGGCCGTGCCCCGCAGCCGCTCGCCGGTCACCGCCGCAGGCCTCCGAGCGCCTCGGCGGGCGGACCCGCCGCTGCGTCCGCCTCCTCGGGGAGCCCCTGCTGCGGCCGGCGGGGCGGGAGCGACCTTCCCCTTCGCTCTCCGCCTTTCTCTTCCCACCCGCGGCTAACTTTGCAGAGTAAACTTTGTCCCTCTGGCTCCGCGGCTCCTCCTCCTCCGGGACAGGTAGAAGCGGCCAGCGGGGCGCTGCCCCCCGCCCTGCCCGTGGGTGAGGGGAGGAGCGGCGGCCGCGCTACCGAGCCCGGCGAGGCGCTGTGGGCCCCGGCACAGCCGAGCTGCTCCCAGCTGGGCTGTTCCTGGTTTGGCTGCTCCCGGCCCTGATTGCCCTGGCTCGGCTGTTCCCGGCTGTGCTTGCCCCGGCTGTGCTTGGCCCGGCCCGGGGGCCCGCTCCCCGCCCCCGCGGGTGGCGAAGGTCGCCGTCGAGCCGGCGGGAGCGCGGGCGGCCCAGCAGCGCCGTGAGGCGCCGGGGCTGGTCCCTGGGCTGTTCCCTGGGCCGGCGGAGCCGCGCTCCTTCCTGATTCTTCCCGGGCTCCTGGCGCCGCTCCCCGCTGGCACGGAGCTCCCATCGGGGCTGCTTTCCGACTGTGCGCTGTCCCACGGCATAAAGAGTTTCGGGCAAAGGCACAGTTCCCGTGTTGCAGGGTTCCCATCGCAATTCCCTGTTGCGTCTGTGCAGGGTGAGCTCTGTTTTTTTCCTGGAGTTCACCCAGGAGTGGATTGAGGAGGTAGGCACAGTGTGTTCGGATGAGAGAAAAACTCGCTGTAATCTCTAGCAGAAAATGTAGTCCTATTCATACACGGGTAAACCAAGCAGAATTCCAATTTTTTAGCATCACGAATTTTAACTTGAATTAAGATGTAGAGAAAAGTGCGAAATTCCAAATGCCCAAACTACCATCTGTTATTTTTGTCTCACATTTACGTTGAGGACGTCGGTCATGGGTGTGCGCTGCCGGGTGAAATGTCACAGTCCTGCCTTCTTTAGATATGATGGAAATAAACTGAAAGGCAGGTACTGTCTTTCTGTCACACACATCTAGCTTATTTATTTTATAACCAGCAACAGTTCGGAAAGGAGATTGATTTTACGTTTGTTTATGGTGCCTCCTTAAAAAAGCATTTTTAAAGAATCTGTGTTTGCATAGGGCTTTTTTCCTCCTCTGATCCTAAACTTTGATTATAGTACGAAGGATGAGATTAAAAGTACTGGGCAAACAAAAGAAATCACCCAGAAACTGTATAAATTAAGTGGCCAGGATGGAAAAAGCAAGACGGTACATAGCTCAGAGTTTGGGAGTTTTAGAGGATGTAAGAACATAGATTAACCATCCTCAATTTTAAACGGAAAAGGGATGCCTTTCTAACAGCTACCCAATGTGAATGGTAGTTTATCTTTTCATCTTTCACTCTTTCTCTAGAGAAAAGTGCTCATTTGACATAAAATACTTCAAGTATTGCTTAATCAGTGCTGCCCAAGAGAGTTGTATCACATTACTTTAAAAAGTTGCCCTGGATCATATACTTATGTGTTTAAAATTAGCAGCAAAAAAACCCACTCCTTTTTTTTCTTTTTTCTTTTGTGTGTGTGTGTGTCTTTGCCTTTGAGGAATAATTCTTCACACTCCCCTTTAAACTCCATAGTGAGAGCAAACTCTCACTGGGAGGACATTGGTAGGTCCCTGTCTATTGTCTGTTTTAACTCCTTAGTAATTTTTGTTATCGGTTCTTTTTGCTGCAAATTCCAAGAACACATAATTTAGGATTGTTAATAAAAAGTTGACTGTCAGATTTGTTGGGTAAAATACTGAAGAAATGATTGGTGCACCTCAGATAGCATATTTTTTAGCATCTCACATCCTTATGAGGGGATAAGGATGCGAGAGAAAAACTCAGATGAAGGTGGCAAACTGGAAACCTTTAGCAATGTGTATGACAAAACACTGCTTCATTGGTGGCTCTCTGATTGAGTCTGTTCTAATCTGTTACAAACAAATCTCTTCAGTGTGTTCCAGTTGCAGTACAGCCACTCAAAAAGCAGTAAATCAGTTAATCAGGCTTTGTGTTAGAAACACAAGCCTGAGAAAGCAACAATCAGAAAATGGTGAAGAGTAGCAGTAAATGAAACCATTCATTTTATAAACCTTCTTCTCAACGAATGCTATCCAAATTTAAAGCTCATATAGTAACCTTCCTTGATATTTTGGGGATGTGTGCAAACTGTTCTTTTGATAAGATCTTTTCATCTAACCAGACTCTCTGTGTTTCAATGCATGGAAGTCCATTTCTAAGGGAAAGTGTTGAGACTGACAGATCATCTTTTAGCAGAGTTATTTGGAGTTGAGCTGTCTTGCTCTGGACTTTATGTATGTGAGTATCATGGAAGCATAAATTCCTGCAGTCTTTTGAGGAGTCCCTCAAGTGAACTCATTCCCTCTTGCACAGCACTTGTTTTCACCCAGGCCATACACCCTCATTACCTCCTCAGCAATTCTTCATTTCATCCTCCTTTCTCTGTGGAGTTTTCCTTCCTTTTAATATCCTGCCTTGACAATTTCACCATCCTAGCTCCTTTACCCTCCTTCATCAATCTTTGATTCTTTATCACTCTTCCTTTGAGCAGTCACAGATGTTTTGTGTTGCTTTTTGAATGTTCCCACAGCTAAAAAGTGGGAGGTGATCTGATGCTACTGCCCCTGCAGACTTCAGCTGGGAGAAGCAGTGGGTCTGTGGGCTTTCTCTGCTATTCAGCTTGCATAGACTAGCAGGACTATTTTGGAGGATGGAAGCAGTGTCCCTTTGCTTACCTTTTCTCTTTCCAAATCCTTTTCCAGCTTCTGTCTTCATAGAGGCAGGGAGATCCTTCTCTTTCTGTATCAGAAGGGGGAGGATTCTTCTGATGTTTGCTGACTGTGGAACTATGTAAAATGCAGTTCAAATAAAATTGTAGCAGTGGTATAGGGCAGCCTCCATCGTAGGAGGACACAGCCTTCAGCTACTAAATCAAGTCCAATTTCTGTTAACTTACCCGTGGCATAAATTGTGTTGAAGACAATGTCCACACTGGGTTTATGCAGATTTTTAATCATTCAGCTCTTATCTCAGTGGCAGAAATCACGTCAGTGTAATTTCTGAACACTTCTATCTTTTTCAAAGTCACTCCATTTGGTCTGAATTTCCAATTCCTTCTCCTCCTCAGCCTCTCGTTTACCTTGGAAGTATTGCCATGCATTATAATGACTCCTGCTCCTAGCTCCTTCTGGTAATGGATGTTTCCAGGGTCCAGATAATTGCCTCCCTGGAAAAAAAGTCCTGCATGCTTGTCTTAGCAGGTGGCATTGTTTGTTTGTCTGAAGACCATCTGAAGAGGAGCAAAAGGATGTTAAAAAACAGAGTTTGGAAGAACTGCATAGAGCAAGGGGTATTTGGCTTAGCTGTCTGCTCTCAGTCTGGAATAGCTGTGTGAACCCCATATCCTGGACTTTGGGGTATAGGATGAGTGTCCCTGTAGTATTACTTGTCTGTCTTTATGAGTGAACTTTGCAATCTGGGGCTCTGCAAAAAGCTTTGGTGATACACTGTAGAAACAAACAAAAAATATACTTTTCTTTGTCCAGTATTATGCTACTGAAATAGCTTTTTCAGTAACATTTTGAAGCTCTGAGATTAAATATAAATTTACTTATGATGGCATTTCCTCAGGATTTTTGGCCACTTGCACTTTACCTCAGTGGTCACAAGTTTCTCAGGAAATGTGTGTGCTTACAAGGTCATTGAAAACAGTTTGGATTTTGCCTTTTATGACAAACTTTTGACTTTAGCAAGTAAAGAAGAAATAGGGGAAATACCTCAGCATGTTTTTTCCTGCACATGGCATTCAAAACAAGTAATTGGTCCCAATATGCAAAAACTTCTACTATGTTTCCAGATTTTCTAGTTAACATTAGAATGAATTTTATTTACAGCCGAATTCGACACGGAGAAGCATTTATAACTTTTAGATTAAAGTGCTCAAAATGTTGCTCTGAAACTAACTGTGGGGTTTTGTCACCTCTTACACTGTCAGTGAAATTGAGAGAAGAGCTTTCTATTCTAGTTGGTTACACTTCTCTTGGCCTGGTAAAGAACTGTGTGTGCAAAAGACATCTGGTACTTTGTTACAGAGACAGTCCAATATAGTTTGTGCTAGGTCACTGTTACTCACCAACATAATTTCCTCAAGAATAACTGAAGAACATGAGAAACATGAGTGATAAATTAGTATGCTTTGTTCATTTAGATTTTGACAAAGAATGTTTGATCTTGCCATGAGTGTAAGAAGAGTGATGCAGGGACATTTTTTTTGCTTCAGTTAGTGGAAATATTTTCAAATTTCCACTCCTGTTTACAGCCTTTCCTGACAAGCTCCCCTTATTCCTTGCCATCGGGGTCTGTGATCCTTACAATCAGAAAAAGAAACTTTTAATGCTAATTAGTCTGTATCATATTACTCTATAACCAAATATTTGGAGTAGGGGAGGATGGGTGTGCGGGCTCAGACTCGAGCTTCTGGTTCAGCAGGAGCTAAACATATGCCTGACTTTAAGTATATCAGTAGCTTAAATCTCGCAGCTCCTTGCTTGGGTGAACAAACTTCCTTCTCAAGTGAATAAACAGTGCAGGTTTGGCTGCTCAAGGTGGTTGGACTGGAAGCAAACTAGCTTTAGGCTCAGACTGTGTCAGGGTCTATCTGGCTGCCTGCTGTAGCTCCAGACTGGCAGAAGATTGGGCTGTGAATTCAAGCTCTGAAGGTGTATCAGAAGTGGTTGAAAGATGCTGTGGTGAAGTCTTACAAATGCTGCTAATGAAAAACTGTGTTGCTGCGAGGTCAGTGGAATTTCTCACTTCTTCTTCCACCTGTACTTTAACTTAGTGTGTGCTAAGTGAAAGAGGTCTCTCTAGAGAGGCAGATCGACTGCATTCACAGGCACTAGCCTTTTCTTATTAAGAGACTATTTTCAGTAACAGCAGCTGTTTTAAAGCTTAACATTCTTCATCCCAAAACTATGTGCAGAAGAGCAGCATTAGTCAGATGGCGTTTATTTAGGCAGCAATAGCGACCAGACAACCAGATAAAAATTTTATTCTTTCTTCCAGACTGACATGTTTATGTTAGTTGTAGGTATCCCTTTCTCATGTTCAAAGGACTAGGAAGCCACAGAGTTTTCCACTGCTCCTTGCCTCATTTTCGGTAACTCCTGATAGGAAAAACAAAATACTTAATAAAATAGAAAAATTGAATTTAATGTGGGCTGCTTAATATCTGCACAGAAAGAGCTGCAGCAAGTATGTTGGCAGTTTTTCCTCAGTGAGCACATGCCTCACCGGGAAAAATTGTACACACCTCTCTTGCTTATCAACAGCGAAAGCAGAGTTTATTGACTACCCCATATCAAGGCATATGGATTTGATGAGGCAAAAGAAATGCCTTCCTTTTTTCCATGAATCAGCTATGAAGAAAACTCCAGGAAGGAGCAATCCCAGATTGCCAGTTATGGCATGTCAGCAGTATATAGTGGCCATCATTGTCACAGATGGTGTGACACTGGACTACTGGAAGAGATTGCCTGCAATAAAGTGATTCCTAACTTCATTCTTATTTAAGAATTTAATTATTCTGTTGGTGCTCTGTATCTGTAAGAAGGAAAAACAGAGCTTTCATGGTTGTTCAGAAGTTTCATTGTCTGTTGAGATGTTGTAACTAGCCAGAGAGAAACAGATGAATACAAGAGTGGACAGTGCAAGAACACAACAGAATGCTGATTAGGATTCAGATAATGGACCTGAAAGCTAAATAATTTAAAATAATAAGACCCTCCCTTGTATTTTTAGAGTAACCAAATCATACAAAAATCAGGAAAGTCAAGGACAAAATACAGTCAGGCAAGTGACAGCAGGACTTCATATGTTTCTGGATAATTTTAATGGTACACTATTTACTGAGGAAAATGTTAACTTTTGATCTCTCTTACTATGATTCATTTGTAAATGAATTCTGTTAATATAAAAATCTTCAGTTATTTTGTCCTATTGGGTAACACAGACTGTACTATAAAAAAAGGAGCAAAAACAGGGTAGATGAGACCTATAATGAGGCATTTAGTAATGGGGGGTTGGAAAGAAAAGGCAAAGAGAACAGCATTTCCGTGTTTAGTTCATAACTAATTAATGTTAATTCATTTAAAGCTTGTTGAATTCTAGTTTGCCCTCAGTGGGATCAGATATTCGAGGGAGAGTATCTTTTATGAATTTTTTGTGTGTAAACATTAGTGGGAGTTGATTGAACATAACAGGACATGTTAACTGAGGTTGTGTCCAGTACTGGCTATTTAATAGTATTTTATAACAGGATTTTGTTAATTAGATGAGCACATGTTCTGTGTTAACAGAAACATATAAATTAACCCAATGGAGGCTCATATCTTAAAGTTCTCTCACATTCCAGTTCTGTTTTTCTCTTCCATATAAAACACAAAGCTAAAGTAAAACTAAGGATTTTTTTTTTTCGTGAATGTTGGACACAGCCTGTCCATTTAAAAGTTTCAAATTTATTCAGGTATTTGCATGGGAAAAAAGGGTTAAAATGGTTTTCTATTTGGAGAACACATCTTTAATACAATAAAATCAGGCACCTCACAACCAGTACCACCACCCTACAACTACTGAGAAAAGCCTTACATCTCTGGAATGAGTAGGTTAATCCCTCCAAAATCTGAAATACAATCCAGAATCCCAATTGGTACATCAAAATTCAGTGGGAAACATTCCCCAGGGTTAAGGTTTGGGATTTGTTTGCTGCATGTTTCTTAAGATATAGAATTTCTAGTTCATGCCTTTGATAATGGACTACTGGTTGTATGCCAGATACTAACCCACAGAGCAAAAAGAGTAATTCAGTCACTGTCTAAAAGGAACAAAAAATGTCTTGCATGCATAGATTCACTCTTCTGTGATCAAATGTTCAACATTTTTTCCATTTGAGTTGTTTCCAGTACAGCATATGTGGTGCTTTTAAAATGAAGTTAGGCTTCTTTCTCTCATTTAATTTTATAAACAGATGCTTTGTGGTATTATGCCTTATGTGGTATTATGTTTTAGAAAGCCCTGTCCATTAATTTTCAGGTTTGGGAGGGGTTTCAGACCAAAGAGCAAGGGGAGCAAGAGGCAGTGTAATAACACATACCTATGAAGGAAGAGAACGTATTTATTTACCTGAAAGAGTGGGGGTTTGGGGTTCTTTCAATTGCTTTTTGTGAAGCTTGGATGGCATTGGGCAGTAAATCTCAGGTGTTCCTCTGCGTCTCAGCAGCTTTGTGGCAAGATAACTTGGACTGAATAGTTTGAAAAGACAGTAAATCAGACTAGTTAATGGAGTTCCTCAGTGTACCACCAGCATTGAACTGGAGAAGATAAAAGAAAAACTAAAACAGTAAAATAGAGCAACCTGCTAAGGAGTCAAGCTATTTCACAGCCCCATTTATGGTGAAGGCAGAGTGAATAGCATGTTTTTCTTGAAAGGAAAGGAGGACTGTAGCATGAGGTGTTATCTCTCAGTGCTTCTCTAAAGGGGTAGCTGACAAAGCACAGTGTGTGAATGAGGGGAACAGACCAGAAAAGAGAAGAATAATAAGAAAAAGAGGGAATACCAAGTTTAAAAGTTATTTGAACAGACATTTTGGTATGTTAAATTATTCCTAATGCACCAGTTAAATTCACAGACTATGTGCATGTGCAAGTAAACATAATTAGGCTTCATTCTGCTTGCTAGTCAGTGTTCGGGTTTTTCTGACAATTTGACTTGTTTATTTAGGTGGGCTGTTCTGCTTCACTAAAACAAGATTTTTGTATTGCTTTCACAGAAAGAATTGCCTGTACTTCTAACTCATGCCACATTCACAATTAACATATAAATCATTATGGGGGTCTGAGGGCTGACTGGAATGATACATTCCCACCCAGGTTGCAGGTGGTTTAGATTTCACTATGCCTGTAGCTCTCATGTAATCCCTCAGCCTGGGGATGGGTCATGGCACACATAACAAAAATGATTATTCCATATAGGTGAGTGAGTAGGCTAGGTTAGGGCTTGCTGGCTCAGCTGGTTGAAAGCTGCAGGAATTACAGTTAACTCATTTGCAGGCTACTCTTCTTTTTTTTTTTTCTGCTCCAAATAGGTATGTGTGTTTATCTCAAAAGTTACCTGGGTGAAAGGGAGGTGAGAAACCATCTTCCTCTGTAGGCTGCACTCAATTCCTAGGACATTTCCTTGCTTTCAGCCACCATTACAGGCACCTCAGTTGTACCAGAGACCCGGGAATGCTGGTGTGCAAGGGAAGGGTTGAGCATAGAGTGTGGGCAGGCCAAAATAATCTCAGCAGTTTGGCATGGAGGGGGCGGGGAGTGAAAAGACCTTGTGTGGGTGTGACTGGAAAAGCTCAGCAAAGCTGTAGGTTTGGGAGAAAGCCAGCTCCTGGGGTGTGAAAATTACTGGGCCATGTAAAATAGCTTTGAGGGCAGGGAAAGCTGGAGCTCATGTCATCCCTCTGAAGCCAAGAGTAAGAGCCCTTCTACTGTCACAGACCCTGTCCACTGTGATTCACCTTATGCAATGTCTGTTTGCTGCTGTTGTTGTTGCCTCTACTTCAGTAGCTCTTTGGATTGCCTTCCTCTTTGTCCTCCTGCTTCATTCTCTGGTGCTGTTTGCCAGGTTGGTCCACTGTTGGTTAGATTCTGTAATTAGTGACCCTGATACACAGAACTATTGCAATTGCTTCCTGTGTCCTTTAAAAAAATGGGTGCAGTGACAGATTTCCTGTGCTGCTCTTACAGACTAGCTATCTTGAATAATGTTCCCTGCATATTTTGGTGGGAATTCAGCAGAATTTTCTCTTTACTTATTCCAGAAATTTGAAATGGACTTTGTCCGGTCTTGGAGATTTATTGCAAACTACATGGAAGGGCCAGAACCGGTGCAGATCCTTTCCAAATGGAAACACTGATGCACAGAGTTCATAGTATGCCTGCATAAAAGCAGAGATGCTCTGTGAGTTTAAGAATGCCTCTGGGAAGTCAGATTAGTTAATCTCAATTTAATTCTAGAAGCTGCTGCTCAGAATGGATGAGTCAGGATACAACATATTGCAGAGAAGTCTTTATGACTACTTTTGAGCAACCTGCTGCTTTGAGCGCCACATCTCTACATATTGATAAGGGTGATTACATTACTTTTTGTTTATCTGCACTTGAACTAATAACCTAATGCTGGCTATTGAGTTTAACTTAGTGGTGGCTGGAGTCTTATAGGAAAAAAAATCTAAGGTATCCTGAAACAGATTTCTCAGAAAGTTTTGCTACCATGGCAGAAGTCAGTTACACTCACACTCAACCTTCTCTCTCCCCTCAGGGCCAGCAGCTGTCTAACACAGCCTCTGGCAAAGCACTGGGCAGAACCACTTTGCTCTGTAAGTGCTAAGTGACCCTCTCTGCAGAGGGTCAGCTGAGGTGTCATTGCATCCTGGGACTGAGGCAGAACCAGACAGTGACAGTGCACATCTGTCCTGTCTTTCTCCATGCTGCAGAGTTCATCACCAGACCTGTGTGCCACACACACACCTGGATCCAGCCAGGGTTCAGCAGTGGACCTGAGTTGATTCCTGTTCTCTGGCTCCACAGCAGTGAGAAACATCCCAGAGCCTAGGTGTAGCTGCAGCTGCTCCAGCCCCCTTGCCAACACCCATTGTTTACTTGTGGGCTGGGTTTGGGGATTTTTTTTCCTTGACAAAAAATCCCCTTCAGAAAGGGCTGGTTTATTTTACTATTTAAAAATTACTTAAAACCACTAGTCATTCTTATTAGATTCTAATACTACGTGATTACAATATGAACTCCTTGCTCAGAGGGGAACTGTGCCAGACAGCACCTACAAACAAATTTTCTGAAATCCACTCTTACTCCAGGAGCAGCCCCTCAATTCTCTGTGAAATCACTGCAGTCCTTGCAAGTTGCCCTTTTAATTTTACAGCACACTTGAATAGATCCCAAATCCTGCAGCCATCCTGCAGACTTATTTTGTAGTATAGCAGTCTGTGGATAGCAACCTCCTCTTACTGATTGTGAATTTGGTTTAAATTTGGAAGACTTTAATAAACAGTTGCATTGTGGGTTTGTTTGCGACGCTTTTTTGGATGTTGTTTCCTTTCTGCCAAGCATTAAGACTGTGGTTGTAAGCAGCAGATAGACTGGCACAAGTTGTTATCCCAGTAAAGTTTATCTATTGCCAAACAAGCACAAACATGGTCCAAGTAGGAAAGAAGTGGTCTAGACTTACCTCCTTCCAAAAAGTTTGGAAAAAAGTCCTTACTTTAAGTTTGGTAGATCCAAATTTTATCAGGTAGAAAAGTGTCACTACTTAAACACAGGGAAGACACATGAAGAGTTTTCTTGCTCCTCAGTTCTCTGCTGGCATAACCAATCTGGGGTGGTGCAGTCCTAGTGATTGCAGTCAGATGGGAATCTTCTGGGGCAGTGTGTCAAGCTCAGCAAATCCATCCCAGCAGCAAGCAGCCTAGTTTATATTTTGCTACTATATAGCAACAGATGCTATGTTTAAGCTTTCACTTCTCTGCCAGCTGTTGAATTTTTAAACAAAATCTTTACTGAGCTTAAAAATATGACTCAACTAGTCAGGAACTAGTCAACAGTTAGGAAAAATTACCCTCACCCCTGTTTGGCCATTACTTTTGAGGCAGCTTTTCCTTTCACAGGAGTTTATACACCAAATTTGACAAGATTCTGTGTCTGGCTTGGAATTTAATTAAAAATAATAAATTATAAATAGAAGAACATTGCATAAACAATGTCACTCTCTCATTTGGGCTTTGTTTCCAGTTCGTCATTGGATAATACAGTGACATGTTTAAAACCCCAACCAAACACAAACTTTGGATTCTCATGTAAGAATTTTAAGCAACTTTAAGAAACGTCAGTAGATATTTCAGTTTCATACACACACCAGCTGTGAGTGCTGGTAGTATTGTAAGGGGGTGCTGTGCTTGCCAAAGCCCTCATGACAGTCTTACACAATGGCAAGGACATGCCAGCAATGACCCCCTCCTGCCCTACAGCACATACAGGGTCTCAGAGATGCCAGCAAAGGAATGTAGTGCAATGTATGTCAGGACTGCAATAAATTTTGATGGGGCCAGAAAGGTCTTGATGAGCATGCAATGCACAAGGATCTCATGGGAGCAGGGAGATACTCTTCCCCCAAAATGTGAAGCAGAAAAGTGAACATTATGAAGGGATACATTTAATCTTTTCATTTAATAGCATTAAAAGATCAACTTCTATCTAGATTTACAAGTATTACAAAGAGTTTATGTTTGTTGAACTGTGTTTGAAATGGCAAGATTATTTTCAAATTATTTTACATTATTATTCCAAATAATTAATAGTCTTAGAAACTGCTACTACTCCTGTATAGCAAGGGCTGTAGAGTACAACAGCTAGTACCTTAAAAACCTAGATCTAGATGTGATTACAGATTGAAGGCTGATAAATATTTAGCTTTGCCATTGGAAGCACTATTATATTTAGTATACAGTTTCATCCACAGCTGTTTTTGTTTTGTTTTTTTAACAGACTGATTTTCTTCAGATATGCTGTTATAAATGGTCACAAATAAAAGGCTTGTCTTGTCTTCCAATTTATTACTGTCCAGTTTTCAACCCCTTCATCCTCTCCTTTGGTATCAAAAGGAAGAGAGCACATTCTTTACAATCCTCATTCTATAAGCTTCAATCTGCTGTCCCACTATATTTGCATCTCCTGTGGGTGACCAAATTCATTAGTCATTGAGACATCACATAATCACACAGGTGGGTTTGGGGGGATGCTCTGACAAGAAATTTAATAGGGACAAGTCAATAACTAAAATACAATTAAAAAGAAACCAAACCATTTAATACTGTTTTTATAGAGTCCCCACAATGTTTCTATATTTTCTATTATTTTCAAAATCCTAATGTTTGTTATTCTTCAAAGATAACCTCCAACAAACCTCTTGGAGCTAGCTACTTAACTATATCTTTAGAATTACATACTTTTTAGGACAACAGTTCATCAAATATTTGGGTTTTTTGGGAATGACATTTCACAAGACTAAAAACCAGTGAAGAGTAGCAATTTTAGATTTTGATCTACTGAGATTTAATTGCAACAGAAGGCAAGGTGAATTAAAAGTGACCTTGAATTGACAAATGCGTGCTATGAAAAATTTATTAGCAAACATATTTCAAAAATGAATAGTAGTTGAAGATGGTAGATATAAAAGGAAAACTAAGGGTAGCAGAAGCCTGTTGTTAAGAGAAAGTATTTTAATACTTATTAATTAAGTATTACATGCAGTCTTGCTTCAGCCCTGACATAAAACTGTGACGTACACAAAAGGTATTTTAATAGAATACAGCCACAGGTTAGAATAAGGGAAGAACAATACTTAGGAAAAATGAGAAACCTAGTTTCAGATAGACAGGATCAGTTCAAAGAAACTAATAAATCCTATTGTGAAGCAAAGTTTTTAACCTTGTAGATAAGAAGAATCTAGAGTTCAGAAAGTTTAGCAGGAAGGCAGTAAGAATACTAGCTGGAATCTGAAGGAATGCAAAAAATTTAGAATAGTTTAAAAAATCTGGCCAATCAGGAAAGATTAAAAGGCCCAGAAGATTAAAAATAGGGAAACACATTCTTTATAAGACAAGGATATTGAGCCAGTTTAAATTCAGTATCCCAGAAATAGGGCAAAGATCTCAGAGTCACAACTCATGTGCAAAGAGCCATGGGAAGAAAAAAAAAACGGGGAGAAAACAGCGAATCCAAGTTTGTGACTCAGATGTTTTTTAAAACAGTATGGGTGTAACTGACATTGCCACGCAGCAGAATGGGTGGATTGGTCACCAGCCAGTCAATGTATTTTTAATTCTATAAGGTTGTTTTTGTTAGGATTGTTTAGACAGGAAAAAAATGGTTTTTTTCTGCTCAAGTGGTTACCTCAGGTATTAGCAATAGTTTTATCAGAAGAGTTATAGGAAAGTATGCACAAAAAACAACTGACCAAAGACCCCCTGCCCCTTGCCAACTGTTTACTGCCTGGTGCATGCTCACATCAGTGGGAAGCCCTATGAAAGGCAGAAGCAGCAGTAGCAGGACTCTTGCCTAGCTTTCCTTGCTGCTGTACTGCACATCCTGAGGCTGTGGAGGGAGTGATTTTGGCCAGTCCAGACTGGCAGAGTGTCTGGTGTATGTCAAACTAAGCCACAGCACAAGAGCTGCATCTCCTCCTTTCTGAGAGTTTTCTTTACAAGGCTGTTAGACTGAATTCTTTCTAAGAGCCTGAACTCGATAATTTTGGTAGAAGTTGATTTATTATTTAATTAGGATTTAGAGAATCAAGTGTATGTTATGGTAGTACTTTCTCAATTATCTTGTCACAGAAAACAGGAATTGCTCAGGAGTGTAAAAATTTCCATATTCATGTAAAGTTAGGACTTCTTGAAGGACTCTCTAATTGCAATCAACAGTACACCTCCAAAACCACACCCTGTAACAAAGTCTGCTGCTGCAGTCTAATCCCATGTTTGATTAACGACAATCAAGAAAAGGAGGTGGCCTTCTCTCTGTACAGCTACATTTTAATTTTTCAAAAATGGATGCAGTTGCAGTAATGGAATAAGCAAATAAAGTATAAAGTTAAACCAAACAGCTTGGGAAGTTGATGTCTTTTATGAAGTCACTGGGCTAATGCCAGTGTTTGGCTCTCCTTGGAAGGAAAACAAGCCAGGAAACAGTAGTAAGGCTTGTTGATGCCGCAGACACTAATTATTCAGCTATGACAAACAAAACACAGGAGAGCACTGCTCAAGTCTTGCACTAACTTGCTATTTCTGATTTATAACTACATCTCAAGTGTGCACATTTTCTGTTGCCCCCAACTCATGCAATTAAACTGTGCCACTATTCATGTCTAATTTAAAAAACAAATATCAAAGACAATTGAATTTCTATTCTGGGTCAACACCATGCTGACACAAAGCCAGGAATACACAGTAGCACTGTGCTCTACTACTTATTTGCAGTCAGGAGGGTTCCATCAGCCACAAGCTGGACTGACCTGAATAAAGAAAGCTTACAACATATACATAGGCTTTGCTGGTTTGCAGTCACTAGCACTATTATACCATCCAGTTGGGATCCCTGCTTTATGGAAGACACATGGACACTTCCTCATTCCTCAGGTGGCCCGTGTGTAAGCTGGTGAAAAGATACAGGAAGGATTTGCCTCATACTGCATTCATCCTGTTAAAAACCAACATGATGATTTCAAAGAAAAAGATAAAATAGTCTGGTGCATAAACATAAATATTTATTATCAGTTTAACTTCATTTTACTAGAAATCTTTAAACAGTTTTGTTTTGTTTTTGTTTTTGCCAAAATGTTGCATCTGACACAGTTCTACTGTCATAGCTTCCCTGCACTGGGAATGCAGAGCTTACACTTAAGATTCCAAAACAATCTATTCAAGATAAAGAGCTTTCAACTTTAGTGCATACAGAGCTATTTAAGGATTGGTAAAAAGAACCCCCTTCCCCCTCCCAAATGAAGAGTCTGTTACAAAGAGATTTCATTACCAAAAAGTGAATATACAAATGCTAAAAAAAATGCTGGCTTGAAAAAGTGATTTCAGAATTTACTGTACACATTGTAACAATTTATTATATAAGCTGCTTCTACATGCAAGCAGATCTTACATTTGGTGTAAAACATTTATACACATTCTTTACAATTTGTACATATTTAAATGGCTGTATCAAACAACACTGCACTATGGAATTTTGGAAGCAAAGAACTAAAATTGGGAGGAGAAAACGACAAGGTTTATAAAAGGTGAACAAAACTTGTGACACTGAGAAGCATCTAGACTTAGGCTTAGTCTGGTTTGGTTTGGTTTCAGGTTATTCAGGCAGACCCAGATTTTCCTTCTAGCACAAAAAAAGTAACACCAATGCAAAACAGAGTAAGGCAACTATTGAACCGGCAGACTATACCCGTCACTTAGAATGGCTTATTGGTAAAATGCCTTTTTTAGTTGTTGTTTTTTAAAACTAAAATATTTATTTTCCAGGCACATTTTAGCAAAAAATGCATTTTGGCTTTCCTGCTTGCCTATGGCAAGAAATGAATTATTGTACTTGGTGCCCATTGTGAACACAGTTGGTGGTGGCTTTTTTGGTTTGATTCTGTGAAAAGCCAAGGCCTCAAATGGTATTTCAGTAGTATGGAAGAGGATACTAAGTCAATTGACGAAAGATGATCCAAGAACAGAGTTTGTGTGATAACTAATGATGTTATTCAGTACTTCTGCCACCTTTGAGTTTGCATTACAAGGCAACAGAAAGTTAACCTGAACCAACAGCACACCATACTACTACACGAAGACCTGAGCTTAGTTGGAATTTGGGGATGTCTACTAGTTGGGGTTAGATGTGGCAGTGTCCCCTCTGCTGAAACACTACAAACTGTCAGAGGGGAAGCTGGCCCTGTACAGCACTGAGGAACACCAGTGCCTTATGGCATAACATTGGAGGTGTCAAAGTGCTGGTATGGAAAACTGCTTTTCACACTTTCCTGAATGGCTCGTTCCTTGTTTGTACTTTGTCTTCTTACACAGTGCATAGTGAAAAAGTGAGCCTGACATAAGCTCTGAGGTGGTGCGCCACAAGAACGAGTTAGAAGGAAAAAGAAGAGAGGGAAGAATGATTTCTATTTACCAGAAGTCATACTGGGACCAGGATGCCATGGCTGCATATGGGAAGCAAAACCTAAGAACAAAGTGTTCATTCAGGAGATTATCACAAACATGTGCCAGAAACATACATGAATATAATTCCTCCTGGTTACTGAATCGCTGGAGAGCTCAACTGAATACAAAGAGTATTAAGTAATTTTCTTAAGTTTGTCTGCTTTCCCACTAAAAAAAAAAAAAAAAAAAAAAAAAAAAAGCTACAAATGTGTCACTCTGGTGTTGATTCAGAGTTTTTGGAAGAACATCTGATAGACAAGTCTCTGTGAAGTCCATGGCAACATATCAGTTTGATAATTTAGATCCCTATAACTGACAGCATTACCTAGCTTTTTTTATTTAAATAATGATACAAATGGGAGAGCTTTCAAGACAGGAGAGCCTTATTGTATTATTTAGGCTGATAAAGTAAATTTTAAATAATACTTTTAATTACAACTGATTCTTGTTGGTTTGGGGTTTTGTGGGATTTTTTCTTTTTTGCAAAGGCTAATAAGGTTTTATCAGCATTGCCCTCACGTCAGGAAAGCACTTTGGAGTTGTTCTTTATTGTTGAATACTCCTTATTCTCTACATCATAGGAAAGCGGCTGAGTGCCTGCCTCAGCTTCTGTGCAATCTGAAACAAAGAAACAGAAGATATTTAATATGTAGTCACATTACACTGTGCAGAAATATGATTGCAGGCTAAGAAATGAGGTGTTCCCTCATGTGATGAAAAAATGCAGGCATTACAGCAGGTTTTGCTTATGCAGGACTCTCAAAACATTCCATTATAAAGACTTCTCATATATACACTTTCTGCCTCGTTAATTTGTACTTTCACTGCTCCAGTTGTGTTGAAGAAAGCATTTTAGGCAGGGCTGTTATTCTGCCTGTTTATCTAGCACTGCACTGTACCAGAGAGCTACAGGAACAAAGCCAGATTTTCCAGGAATCCCACCTCCCTGCGGAAGCAAGGCTGAAACATCAGAACAGAGCTCCTGTGCACGTCCCACAGTTCTCATGGTGGCTATGACCCCAATGTGACCATGAACTGGGGGAAAGAGGATTGGTACAAGAAAACTGGTAAGACTGCAGCCAGAAGGATATAAAAAGACTGGACAAGAGGCTCAAAGAAGGTAAGGGGAAACCTAAGCCCAACCCCACCAGATGTGTCAAGGAAAGCAAGCAAAGTGAACTGATGGGAGGCCTATAATTGTCACCCACTAAAGATTCCTCTGAATCTCCACTAGCAACTTTTACTGCTGTGAAGGGGCACCAGTTACTTATGAGACTTCTATTAGTGGTAGAAGTCAGGTTCCAGCACATTCAAACTCAAATGTTTTACCAGAACATCAAATTAGAAAACTTGTTCTTGGTTTATTTTAAAAAATCACAAGGAATAGATGCATAAGAACACTGTTAAATGAGAACTACAGTGGTAGGGAGAGTGCTCAGATTTAACATATTTAATGTCATCTGAAATGGTCCTGTCCCTCCTGCCCCACACTTGTATACATCAGGCTTGTATACATCACAAAAGCTTCCCTTCTCACTCCCATCCTATGGGAGGAAAGTTTTATTGAAATGTTTTACTGTTCTGTTCAGTGCAGCAGGCCTTGCTTGCTGCACATTGGAGAACTAAAATTCTTTGTAATCCTAGTACGGGCATTGGTGGGGTGGAGGGGAAAGTCAAGCTATCAACAATATGGTTTCTGAATAGTTTTTAGTTCTACTAGGTTTATTGTACCAATCACGTACACAGGACAGTATCTATAGGAAAATATTATTTGAACTCATTCTTTCAGTTTTCAGGTTTTTTTTACAATTACTTTTACAATTTTTTGTACAATTCTTCAAATACCTGCTCTGTGGGAGATGGATTAAACCCTGTATTTCCTATGAAAGTAGCAGCACAGTACATGCCAAGCAAACAGAGCTGAAGCCCTGTCCCTTACCGTTTCGTAGAACTGTGCCTGCTGCTCCAGATAGAGACGAATGACGCTGTTGTAGTCATAGATCCGGTTACTGTGGAAGTGATTCATCTCAGCTGCAATCAGACCCAGGAGACTAATTATTTCACAGAGGCATTTATAATTAGGAACAGTTTCACTCAGTTCAAGTTAGTTACTCTGCAGCAAGCTCAGTGTCCAGCCCTGCCAGCACAGTTACTTTTCTCATCTTCCACAACCTGTTCTTCCTGCAGCACTCAAGTTATAGTGGAACTGTTTGTCAGATTGCTAGGGGGTCAATTACACACCAACCAAGCCAAGTATTACAATACTCAGGTGCACAAAGATTTGATAAAAAAATACAAGCAGAATTTTCTTCTACTGAGGTAACTGT
The DNA here is from genome assembly GCF_029582105.1 of Oenanthe melanoleuca. Classification (NCBI taxonomy): domain Eukaryota; kingdom Metazoa; phylum Chordata; class Aves; order Passeriformes; family Muscicapidae; genus Oenanthe; species Oenanthe melanoleuca. Next base: position 58,219,011 of record NC_079336.1, on the reverse strand, counting down.
TCCTTCCTGAAAGGTTTCCAACAGAATTTTGGCTAGGACATTCAGATTTCCAAGGATATCCATTTCCATGGATATCAAGATGTAAGCCACAGCTGTAAATATTTAGCTTAAAAAAAAAACGAGAACAAAAAAAAAAGACACAACCAGTAGTGTCTGACTCGTTCTTGACTTAGGCTTCTTTCAATAGATACCTGAGAAAAAGCATTACTGAATCTGTAACACTTAACACACCTTATACCAATTTCTACATCTCTTCTCAGACCACAGCTTATGGCTGGAAGAAGTTAAATATATATTTCGGAACATCAATGGAGGGAGAAGAAATATTCTACGTTGTAAAAGTCATCCTAGAGATCTCTTCCACAATTACCACACGTAAAACACAATCCTCTTGCGTCACTGTGACTAAGAAGAAGGGGGTGGCAAGTTTTCTTGGTTGTTTTTTAAATCAATTTTGTGTGCTTCTCTGACTTCATCACATAATATATTGAGTACTTTGTATATTGGCTTTAAATCATCTAAAAATGATGCAAACCCTCAGTAATGAGTAATCTCATTGAAGTCAGTAACAGGATGCACTTAATGGCTTGATATCCTGCAGGATTGAGCCCTGACTCCTCACTTCCCCAGTTTTTCTAATGCAGCGTGCTGCACCTGATATTTACAACACCTCTAACCTAAAGAGGAAAATATTCATTCAAAAAACATCCAGGAAATAAAGATCTTATCCAAAAGAATATGATCTCAGCTGAAAGATGGATTATGTCAGACTAAACTAAAACTCAGAAAAACAATTCTGCGCATGATGACCTCCTTCTTGCACCAGGGTCCATGCTTTTGATTTGAGACATTATCACTTCCAAATCAAAGAATCAGCCTGGGGTAGGTGTTTTGGGGTTTTAAATTGCATTTTCAAAACACGTGTCTTTTGCAATAGCGATGTGAGATTTAAAAAAAAAAAGGGGAAGGCAAAATAACTGCAATTTAGAAAAATCTAAGCAGGTCACAAAAAAGCCCCCACAAACAACCCATGCTCAGGTTTTATTCCTGGTAGCAAAAGATTTTCTTTCAAAGTATGCTGCTTAGCAGAAGTCCTTCAGATGTCTACGACACTGCCATTTAGCTCAAAATTTGTTTACCTTGTAGTGCATAAGCCATGGTGCTCACACGTTTCACCATGTTCTGTTTGTCTTGTGGCGTTATTTTACTGGTTGCAACTAACTTGTCACTTTCCTTCACTCTTTCTATTGCTCCCTGTAGAAACCAAATGCAGAAAGGTTAAAAGAGTAGTCAACTTAGGGGTCTTCACAGTAATCTAAAATGCCACTAGCTACATTTTGAGCTTGCATTCAGTACACATAGGTACACAAAACCATCGATTCTACCTTCTCACATTTTCGTCCAAAGTTTGTTATTTCACTTCATTGCTTTCAAGAGTTCTTGCAAAAAGTGACTTCATACACAGGCATGATCAGAGTCACCAGCAAATTGAGTTTGGTACTGGCAGTAATACACAAGGATATATACAAAAAGTACAAATGGACCAAGTTTCAAATTACAGATGACAAAAATTACTACCATCCAAAAGCCTGTAGAACCTTATTTGCACATTTTACAAGACAAGGTGACAAAAAACCCTTTTTCAAGAGACTACAACTCATTGTAATATATAGCCATTGATTCAGGAAAATCCTTGAGTCACATAAATAACAAGCATAAAAAGATAAGCTTCCCCTACACAATGTATTTGTGCCAAACAACATGCAAGAGAATCTATTTACATGTATCTTGGCAGTAGGCTTATGTTTCAAGTTTTAAAAGCACTTCTTCTTCTTTTTTGGAATTTCCCCCCAGTGATTCTGTGGGATGTGGGACTGTAGTGTCCTGAAGAAAGAATACACAAATCTGATATGCTTTTATCTTTGTTGCTCTCAGAAGTATGTTATGTTCTTGTTCTATACATTCAACACTTCAAGTGATCCAAAAAACCCCAACCCCACATACTTGTGCACTTGTTTTAATACTTCATAATATTTAGTTTCCTGAAATACATTGCAGCAGACACATGATCATAAGGAAAATTCTATGACCAAAAAAAAAAAAAACCAAAAAGGCAGAACATCCAAAACTATACACCGTGGCTTTTGTATTATAGAGAACAAACTGGTTGGTTTTGTTGCTGGTAGTTTGTTTCTTTGTTTTTTCTTCCCCCCAGAAATGTTAGACCTTAGCTCTGGTCTCTATTTTTTGACATTAAAGAAACTTCTAGGCAATGCATGAACAAATATTTCTACAATACTCGTATAGTTTTATCATCACATAAAGCTCAAATATTACAAATTTACACTACTGCTATTCAACCCACTGGGACAGGAAGTCAACCTGAAGAAAATCATGAACCTTCTACTGCTCTACTATAGCAGAAAGTCATTATATTCTTGACAGAAATTCTAGCTTTCCTTCCCTCTAAATACTTCTTATTTTAAAAATCAACACACCAGTCTCACAGAAACTTCTAGTGTTTCAGCAGCAGGGGCTGGGCTGCTGCACAAATGCAGGGACCCCTTTTGCTGCTGTGCCCCTGCCCAGCCCTTAAAAAGAAAGGTTCTTCACATACCTTATGAGCTGCTATGATGTCAGGGAAGCAACCAAGAAATCCCTTATATTCATGATTTGTTTCCATCAAAAAGTGAAGATCTTTCTTTGGCTAATGAACAAAGCATAAGCGTTAGTAAAGGTATCTGTGGCAAATTAACATCATAGAAAAGGAACTATGATGCCAAGAAAGGGCAAAAGGGAAAAAAGGGGAGAAAACAATTGAAAAAACCCAAACCAAAATATTGTTTATGCAAGTTTTTCATATATGAAAACGGTTTTTTAAAAAAAATAAGCTTGTAAGAGCAAGGCATGAGCATCATTGTGCAGATGCCTCTGTTCTTTGTTTCATATAACACTAGCTCATGAAGTGAGGGGTTTTGCCTTCAGTTTTCACCCAAGAAGAGTTTCCAGTACAGTCTTCTATTACACTGCAAATATGTACATGGAGAGGTGCATCTCCTTAGTTGTCGATGTCAAAAGGTGTTTTAAGAACTTTCAGACTCAGCCTTGAGATAAAAATCTGCATTCTGGAGACTTTAAGCTTAACACTCTAAACATCATTGCATGTCTTGAATACCAATCAGGGTTTATTTAAGCCAGATTTTTACTGAAGCAGGCAACCACACATCAAGGCAGTGGAACAAGTTCAATACACAGGTATTTCCCCATATGGAGCAACAGCAAAATCTGGATCCTGTATATATTTGGGGAAGGCAGAAACTGATTAAATGATTAAATATCATTCTTTTGTAATGAATACCATTCACAGACATCAGAAAATGAACAAGTTTAAAGAGAAAACAATCATTTTAGTATTCTAGAAACCAGAATGTGAGCTTTCTGACCAACAGAAACACCCTCTCATCACATTCCCTCTGAGCTGACACAGAGTAAAAAAGAAAATGAAAATGCATCATTTAAATCATGAAGATTTAAAAGTGTTAATAGCAATTTCATCTAACTGGTCTGTTAGGTTTTAATTGAAGAGGAAAAAAAGAAAAGTCAGAAGTAATTCAAATAGGTGATATGTTTGTACACACTACACCATTGCATTCGTAATACTCCTACCTGATCTGCTACAAGACTGGCAATTTCTTCATAAGTTTTCCCTGCTTCTGTTATTGCTCCATTGAGATCAGATTCTCCTAGAAGTAAACATCAGTGTTCGAATTACAGTAAGTCAATTGCAACAAGAAACTTGGCTTGCTTCAAGGCAAATTTATAAAATAGCCTATTAACAATAATAAATTCCTAGCCATCCTTTTATCACTAGCAGAAATAAAGCATTTTTAAAAAGCAGTAAAGGAGGAATACTGAAGATCTTGTAGAAAATTAATGTACTACCACAGTACTAGCACTACTTACTTCCACATTTAATAATTTTATGCAGTTTAAATACACAGGTATTCCTCCACATGGGGCAACAGGAAGTCTACCAGGATGGAAAGGAAGGAAGAATGAGGAGGGTTACAAAAGATAGACTGGCAAAGTTGATGTGCTACTAGTCCTGGGCTCTCTGACAGTCTTGGACCACAACTGTTCAAAGATCAAAGAAGCAAAAGGAGGCTCAAGTAACTTTTTTCCTTGACAATGAGACTTCTGACCCTTTAGGAAACCCTTATATAATATTTTCAAGCTCTGTAAAAATCACTGGTTTTGAGAGTGATTTTCTAGCTTTCATCCTCATATGAAACAGATCAAAGGGCCCTACAATCTACAGACATCACCATAAATCCTAAGCTAGACAACACCACATAACACTGTATGACTAACAGGACAGGCTACGTGGGACAAAGATGGAAACAAGCCTTACATTCTTGTATGTTTCATGCCACTTCACCTTCCCATCCATGCTAGCTTGTCCAAAGCACGTAGTCAACAGTACAGAAAGGAAATTGAGGTAGAGAGTAGAAAGGCGAAGGTAAAGTTTGCAAATATCAAACTTTAGTTTAAGAAAAAAAAATAGTTTTCTTATGCTTTCAGACATATCTTGATATTAGGCAGTGGTTAGTCTTTTACGACCTTTTTTATTTTATTCTATAGATATTAATCAGTGACTTAATGGTAAAGTAACATAGATTTCATTAATGATTAATCTCAACATTAAAGTATCTTGTTTTACTACAACATATGGTTTAATATCCATTAGAGATTTATCACATAGGATTCCTTCATTTTAGCATGTCCTAAAGGAAGCAAGGTAATGACTGAATGTTGCTTCAGTTCTATCAATCAATTCCTACTCTCCATTAGACTGGTTTCATAAAGTCAAGAAGCTGTGAGGCAAAGTGATCAATCCTAAGAACTAATAAGCCCAGTAACACAAACACTGCTAAACAAAGAATTATTTTTCTCCTATTTGGGCCTGTCAGGATAAAATAAAAATAAAACCAACACTAATTCCCATTGTGAGACTCAAGAGGTACACAATTCATAAGATACCTTCATCTTTTTGTAAAACAGCAAAAAAATTGGAGGGTGATCAATTTTATAATTCCAGGCTTAAGTATTTTCAGTATTTCAGAATTCTTTTGTCTGCTCAGAGGTAACCTTGAAGTAACTGCTGCTTAGGCAGCTGACTCTTAGATTTTGGGATAAAACATGGTGTGGCTTCAGAGTCAGAAGCTAGGTTGGTCTAGATGTTGCTGTTCACTTTATAATACCATAAAAGACTGTAACTTTCCCTATCTGAACAAAAGAATTAAAAAAAAAAAAAAGGAAAAGTATGTATATTTAAGTTGAACAACAAAATCCTCCCATTCTGTGCTGAGCTCACTCAAGGAACCTTCAATGATCAGAGCTTCAAAGGATCTAGACAAACCCTCCCAACACCAATCATCTTTTATTCTCAGCTTCTGAACCAAAACAAAGCTGGGAGCTGCCTTCTTAACTTAGTCTGTGAAAACTGACTTGGGTCCCAGTGCAAGGATACATCAGCACGTCAGAGGTTCTTTTAATTAACAGAATAGCAGAAAGCCCCAAATGCTGATTATATTTATAACAAAATTATGTTAGTGTTCAGTACATATATGCCCAGAAGAAACAGAGGAGGCCTAAAAGCATTGACTGAAGGTAGCTATAAAAAGAGCAATTAAAATGGCCAGTAATATTCCACAGATATTTCAACCCAACCACTAGGAGAAACAGGTATTTTCATTGATTTACCGGCTGCATACTGTCACAACGAGATGAAGGAAGATATAAAACTATGAGAAGCTTTTTGGAGACATTTAATAGAGCATCTCTTAGCAGTTCAACTGCTTGGTAAATGCCAGTGATAATCATTTCAGAAGGAATACAGCAGACATATTGGGGGAAGTAATACTCCAAGTCCTGACTGGGACACATGAATTTTTTTGGTCAAGAAGTATTTTTGTTTTCTTTTCTTTCAAAGTACATTTTAATATAATTCAGTAGGGAAAATCACAAAGTTTGATGTACTAGTAGCAAATACTTGCAGCAAAGTTTTTCTTGATAAGTACACCTCAAACTGATACGCTCAGCACACACGCAGCTTGTAAAGCAGGATTTGCCTGTTGCTAGCTGACAGGATAGTGAAACTTGCACATAACTGCCTAACAGAATTCCTGAGGGGTGATGTAGGATTAGGAGATCTTACTGTGGTTGAATGGCATAACAGCCATTCACATTTCTTAATATAGGAGAAAGACTCCTCCAGATTTGGTGCCGCAAAAGAGAAGCCATGCTATTTAAGGCTGTGTTAACCTTAGAGTATCCTATGATACAGTAACATAGAGAACACATTGCCAGGCTGCAGGACACTTCCAGGCATGTTCTGGTACTGTCCAACGCACATTTTGGACCAGGATCATGCTTGCAAAGTGTGCATTCTTGGAACCAACTGGACAGTATATATGCCCGCAGCCAACTTAAATCAGAACCTCTCAGTGTGTCCTTAATAGTTTTAAAGGTACCCTTGCCTCTGCAAATACTGGGGACAGATCCACAAACTCACACTGGGGCTGGCAACAAATAGATAAGGCCCATTTTGTAGCATGAGAAAAAGAGCTAGAGTGAGTAAAATTAACCAGTGTATTTTGCCTGGTGCAGTCTTAAACATTTTAAGCTAGAAATTAGAAGAGAAGGCAGTAGACATTACCACACATAAGGCTTTGCAAAGCAAGCAGGCATCACTGATGAAAGTGCTACAGATAGTAGCCTAACTATACAGATGAACCAACTAACAGTAAATGCAGTATGTCAGAAGTCAGCTACCAGTAGCTAGAAATTATTCTGTCATCAAATCAGTCATTGCAATCTTCAGGGGCCTATATGCTTAAACTTTCAGAGCACTAATATTACAAAAAATCCAAAGAACCAACCCAACCAAAAAAAAAAAAAAAAAAAAAAAAAAGGATTAAGAGATTCAACTCCCAACAGAAAGTGAACTGAGTGTCCTTAAGCATGGCTGAATGAGCCATTCCTCTTTACTGATAGTCCAAAAAAATCATGCATCATACTCAGCCTAGCTACTACTTCATTGGAAACAATGTGTCTTCTTTTAAATACTGACATCTGGAAAGCTGTGCCCTATCAGTTTAAATCCAGGTGCTCAGATCTCTTGCAGAGAATCTGCTTAATCCATAGACCTGAACCTGATGGAATGATCAAGTTAATCCCTACACGCAGGACAGACTGAGAGAAGCAGTGAGAAGCCATTTAAAGCCACATCTGTATCATACTCGCTCTTTCTTCCTGGGAACTCAAATTAAAAAATCAAAGAATCTAATATATTATTACTTTGGAAATAATACAAGGGTACAAGTTATTGAAAAGAGAAAACATGTGGAATCAAGGCACAGGCATCTGTAGGAAGGGCACTTTTCTCAACAAGATACAGGTGCAACCAGCTGTGACAGGGCAAAGAGCAAAGACAGACATGGTTACCTTGTTCCCAAACTATTATGGGATCTACTTTTTCATACCATTCAAAGACGCTGGAAATCAAATTGAAACTTTCCTTTCCAAGACTGATCTGCAATTTTGTATCCTAGCTTTATGACATACTTACTGTTTTCCCTTTACTTGGCATGTGCTAGAGCCCAAGCAATTTTCAGTCCTTTCTCAAGACTTCTTGCTACAGATTTTATCCAGGCAGGATTTACAGTTTTTTAACCCATGATAAGAATACATAACCATGCAAATCCCCTATTTTATTCTCACATCCAAAAGTGACTTTTTAGGCAATATGCTATGCTCAATTCTAAGCAGTCATCCTGTTGAACTACAGGAAATAGATGAGAAAAAACTATGGGGACAATGCATATTTCCAATACTTCCAGCAGCAGAGAATCTGTGTTTCAGAAGGTTGCATTTTAGTACATCGTTTATGGGGCAAAATGTTTTAAGATTATAAAACAAGAGATAGATGAGTACTCAGAGTAAGTACTGGTCAACTGAAATTTCTAAGATGGAAACATTTCAGGAAGCTTCTATGCTATGACATTTAAGATTTTAGAACACAGTAATTTTGCCATCAAGTCTAGAAAGAAAAAAAAGGAGAATTGCATGGAAAACTGACTCAACAGGCACTCCCCATAAATGAGGAAATATTTACCAGTTGTCTGGAAAACATTAATAGAGCTTAACATATCAAAGCAGAATTTAAAATTTGGTCTAAAGACTACATTTTAGGAAAACTTTGAGCAATTGATACCCTCCTTTTCCCTCCCACAACTTTCATACCAAACAAGACAGGCTCTTTTTTAGGGCTCTTGAAGGAGAAGAAAAGGTGAAGGACAAGAAAAAGCTACAGTAGCCAACCCTCCAGCCCACATCATGGATTTAAACATTGTAGTAGATTCTCCATCATCGTGTGGAGTTGTTGTATCATGGAGTCACAATAGTCCTGTGAGAGCTATCTTCAAGGCTACATTTTTTCTGCTTTCCCTTTGATATCACAAAAACGCTACAGCATGTTTGGTCAGTCAGGTCAGTGGCCAGATTATATACTAAGAGATCAAACTAAACTCTTCCACCACCACTAATGCACCACAAAATCATACAGTGAGAGAAGACAAGATTGCAGACTGGAACATGAAAACCCCATAACATACATAGAAGAAACGTTTCAGAACCATGTTTGACATTTAAATCTCAAAGAGGAAAACATTAAGGTCTTCAGAGAAAAGAAAAAAAAAAAGGTAGCATGATTCAATTAAAATACCTCTTTTTAAGCAAAGTACAAATGAAGCTATAGAAGTACCTTGGTATCCACTAGTGCTGAAGACCAGTGCCAGGCTCTGCAATGCTTTTCCTATCTTCTGGTATTCCTTGGGTAGTGCTGAAAGTGGGAAATGCATGAGGAAAAGAGGGGAAACAAAAGCAAAAAACCAACAAGGGTGAGACTAAATCTGCAGCATTTCCAAAACTTGATGAAGCAGATGTCAAAAACAACAAGGTTTTACATTTTCTGTAGTGACACATGTACAATAATAATCTTTACCCCCTCCCCTGCTACACATGTTCTAAAACTAGATAAAGCAATTGCAATCTGGATTCTTGAAAGGTACAAACACTTGGGGAAAGTGTGTGAATGCTATTAAAAAAAATGAAATCTCATTGCATTCCTAGCTCAGTCTTCCTATGCATACAGTGAGATTTTTTCCCTCCCCCTCATGGGGGAAGGAAGAGGGGAAAGTGCTGCAGTGTGATATGGAGAATAGGTCTCATTAATATTTTAAGAGAGGAGATTATTATACAGACCCATAATACCTAAATTCTCCTCAAATAATGAATTTTGTATTTAAAGGCACTAGAAACTAAGATTATCTAGGTATAAAAATTATGCAAGTATCTGAATAATAAAATTGTTTTTTATAATCTATTTATTGAACACGCATGCATAAATTGCTCCATCACAATTAAATCAATCAGCTATGATTTATGAGTGCATTCATTATTAACACTTTGAACAGCACCACTTCAGAGACCTAAAAAGCAATCTGAAAAGCAAAAGCAATTTTTTATATGCTGCCTGTGCTAGCAGAAAAAAACCCCAAGTAGATATGGGTTTTGTTATCAAATATTTGTATTCAGAGGGTATATTGTCCAGGCAAATAGAAGGTTTTTAGCTGCTCTAGCATCCCACAGAATCTGATTTTTACAGAAGAACCCCTTTGTGTGGTATAAAAAAACACCACAAACCCCCCAAATCAATCCCCCACCCCAACTGCCTAATTTTATTGATTATCTTTGATCAAGCTCTTCTCCAGAAGTCAGACTATTTATAACTGACATGTGTTACATAAGAAGTACAATTTAGAGTACTAGAGTTCTATTATCAGCCACTACACTGATACTGAATGTCCAGTGGAAACTTTAGTGAAGAATATCTGGTTTCTTTTCACAGGTATTTAATAAGCTTCCACTATCAGTTATTTTAAATCTCACTGAATGGAAGGCATGTAACTATTGCTCAGGAAGTGCCAAAACTAGTTCTGATTAAGAATCAAGTCTAGAGTGAACAGGGAACTTAAAACCTAAGAGACTACTAAAATTTTGCATGTTCCAGTTTACAAGTCTCTTTCTTGTATTCAGTATGAATGTCTGGAAAATTAAGTTAAAATTTTTGACACAATCACAACTGTAGTGCTTCATCTGAACTAACTGATTAGTTGTAAGTATTAGAAGAGTCATTCACTAAAGCACTAGTGTTGTAAGTTTAGGAAGACTTTAGCAGTTAAAAAAATACTGAATTTCTACTGTAAGCACAAGTCACAGCCAGCCTTTGATTTGATCATTGCTTCTGTAACCAGAAAACAATGCTGTTTTTCTAGTCTCATCTGTGGAACCTTATTCCTTCCCCTGTTCTCCAGTTTCCCCTCAGTATAACTTCCTAGTGAAGCAAGCTCTGTACCATGTTAAAGCTCAGTCATGCATTAGACTATTTTTGACCAGCAGGACCAGTGGTGTGTAGAAAGAAACTCATTTATTTAAAGTTGGGAAATGTAAATAACTTAAAGTTAGCATCCTATAGATACTAAAATCTAATGTAATCACAAGAGATGGAGCTTCTACACTTCCCATTCTCTCTGGTCAGCCCCAAATATTCAATTGTAGTGTTAGATTAGTAAGAGGCAAAGACGTAACTCAGGAGATATACTTCAAGTTCTGGGGACGATGTTTTAGGATTTTTTTGTGGGAGTTAAAAGGAGAGTAAAAAAATTTAGGGAGATTCAAAGAGATTTATGTGATAGGTCTTTGGTTGCCAGACACTACAGCCTGCCCTGAAGTGTTTCTTATTATGATCCTCAGCTGTAGTACCTGCTTCCTTTCAATAGCTGCCTTGTGGTGGCCACAAACACTGAACACTGCTGTGGACTAGGAAATTAGAGCCCAGGCAGAGTCATAGGGACTTGGTGTGAAGTTCTGCAACCCTAAATATCTGTGGGAAGGAAGAGACAAGATAGGAAAAAAAAGAATTGGGCTAAAGATTAAGTTAGAATCAAGTTGGTTTTTCTTTTCTTTTTCTCTTAAACTCATTTCATCTTTAAACCACTCCTCCTAGCATGCAAGGATCCTAAATAATGGGTTAATAAGATGCAATTATTTGAAAATATGATTTCATCAAATAAACAGGTCTATTTTGCCCATGTCACTAAAGTGTAAATAAAAATGACCAATATATAAGAACAGGTCCAACAAGGGCTTTAGCTGCATTACTGAAATTACTTCAGTATTTTGAAATCTATGGGCAGGGAACAAAGATTTCTGAGATAAAGCAAAAAACCCAAACAACCCAACAAAAAGGCCACATCAAACATACTAACAAAGAACTTGCACAATTTATACTCTTAGACTGAAAATAGCCAGAATGCCATATAATTCCCATGATAATTTAGGAGTTTCTTTAAAGATGTGCCTTGAATTATACACATAAAAAAGAGAGAGAAAAGCACCACATAAATGACTGCTGAGTTCAGGAGGACACTTACGTCCTGTACACCTCTTCCAGTGCTCATGTCCCACTGTCAGCAGCTCTTTAACTCCATCATCCATCGCTTTGGTGAACCTACCCACTGCATCACATTTCTGTTCTCTGTGGCATTTTGAAAAAGCAAAAACAAAAAGCAATTTAATAGATGCATAATGCTAACTTTAATCACAATACTGAAATGTTTAGTAATGTCAACTAGGTCTTAAAAAATATGAGATATAAAAATCAATTCCTTGAAATTTCTGCCATTTCACTGAATTCAGAATTGCCCTCTTTAGATGCAGGCATTATTTGTTCCATTTTTCCTCCTCTGGTAGATTTGTAGACACGTGGCACTGGACTAGGACTATTATTACAGTGTAATAGAAACAGTGAAATTCATACAACAATGAAAAAATAAAAAGAAAACAACTCTCAGATATTTTGATAGAAGTCTAACATAAGTGAATAAAAAGTAATATAGCAACTTTTCTAGGAAAATATATATGCATATTTCATATTATATTGTCAATATAATTGTGCTGAGTTGCATTATAGGGAGCAAAAAAAAAGAGAATTCTGAAATAGTATGTGCCTTTGCACATACTATGTACATTGAAAACATGCCCTTTAAGCATGTTTTCATGCAGCTATCAGAGTTTTCCATTAACACAGCACTGCATACACAGCAGTGATTTGTAAACTCTACAAAAGAAAACTAAACATATATATTATAATTTCCAATGAGATTTATTTAAACCGCATCTGATCTTACAAATGCTCTAAGCCAAAGCCTGCATGAGACAGCTGTCACAGCAAGGGGACACTGAGTGACTCACCAGAGCCAGGGCAGCAACTCCAGCTGCGGCCCAACAACCTAGAGGCTCCCACTTCCCTACCAGCACTTCCTTCCTCAGCTGGAAACCATACACACATAGTTATTTGCACAAAACCAGCACCTGGGCTTTCTAAGAGCCTCTTGCTTTACTCCCCTTACCTCAGGAGAAAAACATCCTTTAATTTTCTGAGCTTCATACTTTAAGGTATCAAGATCACCAAAAATGCTCATGAACCTGTGCAGGACTCTCAAAATACCAGCAAAATTGTTCAGTAAAGAACATCTTCACACTGAAGGACCTAAGAGTTATTGAATAAGATGGCCTGTCCACTTTGTAAGTGGAGTAATGGCTTTCAGGACTCACGCACTAGAACATGTATATATCTGAGATGCTACAGCCACCCCTGAACTGCTTGGACACAGTTCCCCAGCACTACTCCAGGCTGCCAGCCCCAGCCTAGGAACTCATACCCCTGGTGAGCATTCCTCTCAGGCTGGTGTGCCCTCCCTGCTTGGGCACAAACTCTTTAGCAGACCACATGCTGGGCACTCTGTGCCAGGGGTGTGCATGTAGTATATTCCCTCTCCTGCACCCTGGGTACAAAATCCTCCCTCATCCACACCTTCAGCTTTTATGCCACTGGGATATTCAGAAACCACATCACTTAAGTGAAGAAGTCAAGGTTGAAATCCCCATGGCTGAAGTGTAAGTCACCTAAAAATGTGCATGTTTTTCTGCTGGTACAGAAATGCAACCACACAGCTATTATATCCATTCAATATGCACTGCATCACTTGCATAAAGCCTGTATTGGGTGTAGATACACTACTGCTTTGCTACTAAAAACACTTCTACCCAGTTTATCCACACACAAAACATTATCCGGGTTTCTATGTTCCACAAGAGCAAAGAAAAAATGTCACATACTACATCTTCTAAGCAAAATTACTAAGCCTGAAGGAGTGAAATAAAGGCCGCATAGTAAATCCAGTCTTTAAATCTGTAAAACCCAAAAGTTTATCACCTACAGAGTATACATTAAAAAGTGTGTACATATGTAATACACATATATATATAAGAAATATATCCATTTGCTCTTCCAGAATGAAATTTGATAATTTAGGTCACTTTTCATTTTTAATAGCTTTCCATGGATTACAGATATTCAAATTATACTGTGTGTATATTACATAGAACTATTTTACAGAAACATCATTCAGCTTATTGGTCCATCTACAATTATCCTGAGCTACTTGGTAAGTTTACCATGTTTTGGAACTGTTGAAAGATAAAGATCAAAACACACTTCCACAGCAATATAAAACATAACTCCATAGAATCTATCCCATCAACTAGTTTTATATAACTTGTTTTAGGATTAGTATTCAGCCACTGAAGTAAAAAAGACATCACACAGAGTTCCACCAATTATTGGAGGGGTTGATATGAAAATCTTATTATTTAAACAATTTTTCAGCTCTGCCTTGATGAATCTTGATGCCTCTTCAAATCCATGAATACATGTGCACATTTAGTATGTGAGTTTTGGATTATCTTAGCATCTGTTGTATACTCAGACACATAATGCCCATACAAAAAGAAATATGTCACCTTACATTTCTACCATGTCCAGGTCAGGAGCTTCTGGTTCCATTGTAGAAAAGATCATGACTCCTACAGTTTCATCTTTTTCTGCCTTCCGCTTTCCAGTTTTCCACTCCTATTAAAAAAAAACAAAAAAAAAAACCAAAAAGAGAGACACAAAGTTTGATCACCACTCATCCTTCTTTAAGGGTATGTGCTTAAGGAGTGAAGAGAACTGTTAACCAACAGACCACCCCTGAATTAAAACCTTCCATTAAGAAATGAAAATTTCAGAGAAGCAAGGCTTTTTATAGTTTCCCAAAGTTCTCCCCCTCCTCCTTTGTGCACTTTGTTATCTAAATTCTGGGATCAGCAGACCCATTTGCACATTACTGAAATACAGTGTAAGAATATTCAGCTGTCTCTGCACATACGGTAAGTCTCATATCAGAAGCTGCTCAAGAAGACCATGAAACTATTATGCAACTATCATACTAAGTTCTTAATGGTTAAAAATTCCCTGTGTATTGCAACATTTGTTCTCTTTACACATCTATAAATAAGAAACTAAGAAGTGCTGACTAGCTGGCAGAATTATACAACTCCCCACTAACCATCCAAACAGCATTTCAACAGGACTACTTCTTACTATGTTGTTAAGCCTGTGCTTACAGGATCACAGAATAATTCTGGTTAGAAGTAGCTCCAGATGTTTGTAGTTAAACCTCTGACTCAAAACTGGTCAGCCGTGACCTTAGTCACAGGAGACTTGAATCTTGGAAATTTTTAAGACCAGACTGGATAATTTACTTTTTCAGTAAATTCTATGTATATTTAGAAGTATGATTATTTTGAGCAGAGCACAGCAGTAGAGTTTTTCTGTTTATTTCCTCATTAGTAACAGAGCTGGAGCTCAATCATGAAGAAACCATTATCTACTGAAAGTTACTTACTTTATTTATCATTTACTGAAGATATTAAAAACTCCTTTAAAAAAGCATAATAAAGTGCATGTGTGAATAAGAAATGGCTGGTTATATCAGGTAAGGCTGCAACATAGTGCTATTACAACCCATTTCAGTGAAAAGCTGTGGTTTTGAGGGAAGGGGCAGGGGCTTATTTTTAAATATACTACAGGATCAGTCACAATCTAGATCTGCTATGAAGTAGCTTTTGTAAGCAGAGCAGCACCACTCAGAGGCTTACAGCAATTAGTAAATCCAGCAGAGACAGAGTAGGGCAATGGCCAAAAGAGTTTTATGATGTTCCTATTATGCTGGAGGACACAAACTGTCCCTTGAAAGACTGGCCACAAAGTTACTTTGAAGAGCACAGCAGTGTGGGAATGGTGTGTAGCCTTTCATAGGAGCAATTTTATGCCTTGTTCTGATCAATCAGCTGGGCTAGGAATCCCAGCAGCGTCCAGCCCGTCACTGCTGCCCACAGTGGTAAAGCTACAGAGCTGAACTCTTGGTTTGAAGGGGAACTGTGGGGGGACAGCAATTCCTCAGCTTCAGTTTGTGTGTGAACTTTATTTCATTTCCTACCTTCTCATCTCGGAAATTGAGAAATTGCTGGAAAACTTCGCTTTCTGAGACAACAGGATGGCGACACATTCTCGTCATCCAAGCTTGCAGCCTCTCCATGCGCATTTTGATAAATTCTTCTTCAAAGCGTCCTGTTAGACATTGAACAATAATTGTTATATTTACAGGCTAGCACCTTCAAATTTCTTTTTTTTTTTTTTTTTTAATTTAAATTGAAAAAACTTGTAATTCATCTGATGAGCTTTTAACAATTTAATGACTCAGAACTTGCAAGAATCACAGAATCCTGAGTTGGAATGGACTCACAAAGATCACTGAGTCCAACTTGCAAATAAATGGCCCATTATGCTAACAAATCAAAAGAACCTTAAATTACAGTATATTGATTACTGATCAAGAGTTCTCCTTTTTAAGATAGCCAGGAAATATCAAAAAAAAAAACCTAATACCCATCCACAATTCAAATGCATTTTTTTGAAAAGAACTAATTAACTTTTGGATGGAAAAATTAGGTATTCAGATGACCCAAGAGAAAAGCCAGGCACAGGCTTGGAATGCAGGTATTTTTCTGGTACAGGTTAGTAAAGTCTTGGTCAATATGAGGTCCAAAAACATTGAAGAAAAAGGAACTACAATCCAAGTTGCATGTACAAGCTAATAAAGCACTAAATTGAAACTGCTCAAAAACCACTGAAATTGGATTGCTCAAAAACAGTTGAAATTAATCAAATACAAATCACAGATTTAAAAAGCAGTGCCTCCTTTAAACATACTTCCATATAGGTAAACTGGGAAAAATTAAAAAAAAAAATCAAGAAATCATATGCATAAACTCATTAGAATATACACATACATGTATGACTGTAAATGATTTTTTTGGTACTTAAGATATTTTTAATACAAACTAAATACGTAACTATTTTTTCTTAAACCAGAAATGCATCATCACTGTGTATTCATAAGAACCTTTTAATTTTAGTAGAAACTGTCTTCCTCATAGAACCCTTTCTAATTTAAAAAAAATGCATGACATCAGACTTTTAAAGCATACAGTGAACAGGATTTGAAAGGAAAGAGAGATTCCTCCAGCCCCCAACTCTTCTGATTTCCATAGCAGCATAGATGACAAACCTTGAACGCATGTACTGTTTCAATATAATTCTACTGCATAGTTACTATGGCAGCAGATCTATAAAGTTGAGTTTTTTTGTGGTTTGCGTTTTGGGGTTTTTTTTGTTTTTTGCAAATACAGTAACTAGCAAGACTAGCAGGTAAATAACAGAACTAATGAAAAATGAACTTTGTGTATTTTTCCTGCAAATTAGCAAAAAAAAGAAAACCAACCCATAACAAAAAAAACCAAAAAAAAAAAACCCAAATCCAAAACAAAAAAACCCCAAAACCCACAAAAAACAACCTACAAAAAACCCCCACCACTATGGAAGAGACATAGATCCTTCAGTAGTCCTTTGTTTCATTTTTAATCTATACAGAAATTTCCACAGCATTCCTGCAAGGAGTGCACAGTAACAGAACAGTAGGAGTTGGAAGTTAGATGCTGGTGATTAAGCATATAATCACCAGTGTATCATCAAAACCAGGATCCTGACACTGTCAGCCTGGAGGCTTTTTCTGTCAAGACCAATTGACAGAAATGCTTCTATAGACAGTCTTCAGAAAGAAGCCTCTTAGACACAGTGAAAGAGAAGCACTCTTTTTCCAGTTTCTTCATGTTTCAGAAAGAGACACACTATTTTTCTTTTCCTAATCATTATTTTTCTGCATGGGGCAAGGTATTCTCTCCCACAGATTACAGAAGACAAATTCACAGGTAATGGATTTTGCCAAGATGTGACACCAGACTCTTGGATCTCTTAAGAAATAGTTACAATCTAGAGACCCCATCATGTCTTCTGGTTTCCTTTTAGTAGACAGGCACACGTTTAAATAAAAATGCTGGTCAATTCTAAACACGAGGCTAAGGGGAAGAAGTCACTTCCTCACTTTTCAGTTTCCTCAGCATTTATCCCAGCAATTTCATCAATGCTTAGCTTTCTTCAAACACAGCAGAGCTGCTGCATTTTGAGTGATGCCCACAGCCATACAGTTGGCAACATGCCAATACCTGTATGTTTGGTTTTGGCTGTTTATCTTAAAACACTCTATAATCTCACCAAAAAACATACAAGTGGAAATGGGCTAAAGTAATGCATTTTTCTCCTATACAGATGTCCATTCTTTTCTTCACATGCACTCTAGCACAGACCTGTACAAAGGGAGCCAGAGACTACTGAAAATGCATAGGCATTGTCATATTCCGCTGCAATGACTAAACTTATGTGCATTTGAAGGACACAATCCCACTTTTCTTGAAGTCAGAACAATATATTTCCATAAGCTTCAGACAGTTTGGTCAAGCTGAACTGACATCAAATCAGAACAGAACACTATACAAATGAAAGATGCTTTCTAAATCAAGTGTGAAATCAAGCAAGAAGAGAAACAGCTGCAACACTTCACTTGGAAGCAAAAAACCCCAGTTTGTCAGGGGATGCTCCCTTTCCTCTGGGAACTTTGTGTCAAAGCCCCTACAACATGGCATATATACAATCAAATGCAAAAGAGAAAAACCCAAACAAAACCAAACACAATACCCTCCACAGTGCCCCTCTGCAACCCTCAAAAAAATCCCACGCAAAAACATTTGTCCAGCCAATCAGTAAATACAGAATATAAGTAGCTATTTCGTCTCTCCAATAGTAATTATCATCTCATGTAATACCTAGGGGGATTTCTTTTGCTTTTAACTACTTTCTTCTTAATCAATGGACTAGATAATTGAACCTGATTTTGAAGTGATTCTCCTAGTACTGATCTGTTATTATCAATCAGTCATAACAACTCATCACAAGTTTTGAGTGGAAAAAGGTTGGGCTTTCTTCTTTAAAAATAATGGGAAAAACAAACAGTAAGAAATAATGGAACCTTATAAAAAATTCATTTCCTTATTTCCCATTCCATGAATTCAGAACTGGCAACAATTACCTGTTACTTGCTTGTCTGGAAGAGAAGGGATTGGAATGGCTAATCCAAATTTAACCAGGAGCCGCTCGTACAACCAGTCAAAGTGCTTGTATCTGTGGTTGACAGACCGATTAGTGTTCTGTAAGAGAAACACAATTCTGAACTTTGACAGACAGGCATCTACACATATCACAGAATCACTAGATTGGTAGAGACCTTCAAGACCATCAAGTCCAACCCATGCTCTACCTTCTCAACTAAACCATGGCACCAAGTGCCACACTCAGTCTTTCTTTAAACACATCCAGGGATCACAACTCCACCACCTCCCTGGGCAGACTATTACAGTATTTTATTATTCTTTCCATGAAACACTTTTTCCTAATATCCAACTTACATTTCCCTTGGCACACAGTCATATGAAACAAACATAACCAGAATGGTAACCACATGCAATGTAAATAAAATTTATGATTTAGAGCCTTAATACAGAAGAACTTGAAGTTCTAGAGAAAAATCAAATCCTTGGGGTAAAAAAATTACAACTACCACTTACTCTTACAATGCTCTTACCAAGTCATATAAACTTTTATTAATATGTACAAATGACACATATTTGTGAGGCAAAAGATCCTTTTTCAGATACACTTACAGTGCAGGTCAGCTGATACTCAATGTAGCTCTTGAGACCATACATTTTAGAACCTTTTTTGGGATCTGCGACCACACAGTCAAATGTAGAGGTAGGATATACCCACATTGGGCCATAATCACCAATCTGTAAGAAATTGCAAATATTATTTTTAAATACAGTATTTTGCACCAGCTGCAAACCAGAAGACAAATATCTTCTTTCTTCTCTTAAGAGTTTCCATTGATTTCAGTGAGAGGCTGAGAGTCTGGAAATACAGGGGTTTCTTGCAAGCAGGGACAAATGCCCACAGTTGACTTTACCCTGCGTATTTTACAAATTTTCCCAAATAACAGAGGAGTGGTGAATTCTAGGGCTATTTTAACCATATTTCACTAGAACAGCATATATAAAGAAGAGTTTGGGTTTTAGATCAAAAAATGACCTGACCATCATATTGCATGAATATTGCAAACCTCTACAAATGTAGCTCCTACATGTAACTATCTAGATAATGAATAGACAGTGTAATGCATTTGCCCTGCATCCCAATGCCAAAAAGGCCTATGTTCATCACAAGTAATGCAGGTACAGCATGAGGAAAATGTACCGAAAATAATAATCATCATCACACTTATGTATTTCTAATTATATGTTCAGTATCAAGTTCTTCTGACCCAAATACATATAGCAACCTTGAGGATAAAAGTTCAGTTGAAAAAACAGAAAAAGGGTTATAAAACAGGAGCAGGATTATAAAACCCAACCAACCAACCTAAAAAAGAAAATCAAAAAAATCCATACCACTCACACAGAAAAATTATCCACAACCCCAACTTACAATTATGGGAATTTTTTCTTTGGGTTTTGCTAGCTGCTTTGCCAACAGATACTGTTCCATTCCAGGTTTTGCAAATCCAGGAAATCTAACAATAAAATGAAGTCATTAGTTAAGTCCGGATTCTCCTTCCTTTGACACATGCAGAATTACCTGCCATTACAGGAAAAGAAATCCCAAGTGTTTCTCAAGTATAGAAAAGAGTTTATGTGAATTACTGTAACAATCAACATTTCGCACTGAAAAAAGCAGAAAAGTTTTGGCTACTGACATCCAGGTGTTTTGTGGGTGTCTTGTCTTCCAAACAAAATAGGAGGACACAAAGTGACATATATCACTCTTCTGCAGCCCCACTCTCTCTGGAAACACCACACACACAGATGCTCATGCACCTGAGATTTCAAATTATGAGAATTCAACCATGGGAAAGAATGATAAACAGAAGATCTATCACGTGCTTATAAACATGAGCTGTCTTAAATAATTTATCCACAAATTAAAAGAAAACCAAACAATCACTATAATGTTCTTTAAGTCTTACAAAACGCCTTATAAAAAGCAAATGGTGCTTCCTTCTAATTAGGAAGATAATTAGCCCTTGAAGTACTGCCAACCTGCTTGCAAAAACATGAGCAGTAAAGTAGGACTTACTCCATAGACAAATAAAATCTCTTAAATAAGGTATTTTTGTGAGTTTACAACAAGTAAACAATAATGCAGAGGTACTCATGCAAAACTGGACATAAGAATCCACTGATGAACAAAATAACTAGTCTTGCAGGAACCAAGGAACCATTATTCTACAATCCGTTTCCAGTCTGCTTTCATCCACTTAGAGATTACCAAACACTAGCTCTCAGAGTAACAGCAGTTTTAGAATAAAAAAAAATAAGCTGCTACATGAGATAATGCTAGTATAACCCTGACAAAGCTTGACTCTACTGTAAGATTTTTATCTATAAAATCGAACTTTGTGGCTCAGGAGTCAACCTGAATGATGCACCAACACAGTAGAACAAAACATTTCCCCGCCAGAAACTCAAATTGCTGAAGAACTCTGGGGCAGCATCTCTGATCAGTTTCTACTGTATGGACAAGTCATCCACCACCTTTGACTTTCATTAAGAACAGAATGTCAAAGACAGTTAAATTTTAAAGTCTTGAAATTCAGGCATTGTGAAAATGTCATCTGCCTGTATGACACCTCCAGAAATTATACAGCTTTGTCATGTACTTTCAAGCTGTCAGGGACCTGTGTCCTCTGCTTGCTTAAGGAGTGTGCTGAACTACAAATCCACCTTCTTTTCTGCTCCAAAACTGTAGTATTTACATTGCTTATTTCAAGGATGTTGATTTTACACATCTTGG
The DNA here is from genome assembly GCF_029582105.1 of Oenanthe melanoleuca. NCBI lineage: Eukaryota > Metazoa > Chordata > Aves > Passeriformes > Muscicapidae > Oenanthe > Oenanthe melanoleuca. The sequence goes on along the minus strand of NC_079336.1, from coordinate 58,197,644 downwards.
CAAATTCCAATTCTCTTCAATATATACACATTTTCCCTGCATTTTCCATTACTTGTTTAGTGGTAACTTCATAGCAGCTGCACGAGAATTTCCACGCTGGATCCCCCCAGCCTCTGATGCCTCAGTCTCCTTGTAACCAAGGTAAGATGGTGAAGTTGATTTTGGGTCATCCCAGTCATCATCCCAATCATCGTCATCAGCAGCTGCTAAAGTACAGGAGGGATCAGGGGATAGGGAAAGCAGAAAGTTATGCAATTTCTCTTCAAAAGCAGAAGCAGCTTTTTAGCACTCACACACAAATAATCAACCAGGTAAATATATTAAAATCTCTTTCAGCCTTCTTTATTACGATTCCTCCTCAATTACCAGTATCTCCATCAAATACAACCTGCAAAGCAGTGCACTAGAAATCCACTGAGGGAGAAGGAGAAAACAATAAAATAAAAAATAAAGAAGAGATGATGGTGTGTTAAGATGAACTCAGCTGTGTTCCATATTCACAGACTCCAAGTTAGCATTCCCCAGTTATGGGTTCTCCCCTTAATTTAAGCTGTTACTACAAAAAGGTAGAGAAGCCTTCTGAAAGGCTAGTCACTTCTTTGAATCAAGGATTTAAGAGACTATTCCTTCAAAGGCCTGAGAGCACAAATTCAAGGGAGTTTAAAAGTTCAGTTATGCAAGCTGAACAACAGGCCTGAGAATAGATCACGTATGCACAAGACTTTGGTTTGTCAGATTTCCATAAAAGTCTGAGGTGTCTGTTACTGTGGATCCAATTTTTAAAAAATTATTTGACTTTTAAAACCCTTATTATTTTAGTGTCCAGATTACCCACACAGCAATGTGCTATCAGGAAACTGGTTTGGCTTTGTTTTTTAAATAAGCCATGGTCTATAGTTATGAAAGATAAAATAATTCTTACCTCTACTGTACACCTACTCTAATTTATTGTTTCAAAAAGAGCATTTTTAGCACACCTGGTCCTTGATATGCCTGTGGATGACCAAACGCTGCTGCCGCCTCCCAGTTATTTGAAGCGCTGTTTCTCTGTCCAGCTGCACTTTCAGGTTTTGCTGCCCAGCTGTCAACAGCATTTCCGTTATCCCAGTTCCCAGATTTCCCAACGTTCCAGCTGGACCAAGGATCGTTGGCAATGCTTGCCTACATTGTATAAAGACAAAAGTAAAGAAGAATTGCTGAAGAAACGAGCAACAACCACGTACTTTCTTCTTGGAAGTTTTTCATCTCCTGCTGGTAGGCTGAGTTTGCATTCAGCACTTCACTTGTTTGATTTAGAAGCAGCTGCCAAATCTTGCATTTCCAGCTACACAACTCTTGCATGCAGCAAGCACTTGGAAGAACTGATCAGCTTTCCAGCAATGTGACACCAATACATACTAATAAGAGTGCTTCTCCTCCGGGCAATTAAATTATTTGTTGCAACAGTGTTAGGAAGCAATCTCACCATGGTAATTATTTTACATTGACACCTTAGTAAGTATGGTACTTGTGAACTATTAATTACCTAAAGCCATGGGCTAATTAGCACATTTAAAACTGGAACTCAGAAGTCAAAAATTAGGTTTTTACAAACACTTATTTTATCAACTGAGATGAGTAGCTTTACTAAAAGCAAATAATGAATTGCCCATCCATGCCATTACTACTGGTGTGGCAGTTAGGGAGTTAAAGCCTAATCTGCAGAGCTTCCCTGTCAGAGCTTAACTCTTTCACAGTGAAGATGGGGAAGAAAACAGACATTTGCCAGGGAGCAGTCTAGTATCTCCCTGTAGACCTGCTCTCTCAGCACAAGCTTGTGGTCAAGGCACTCACACACCCCCTTCTGCTAATGCTGTTGTGGAGGTGGAAACCTCAGTGAAGCAGTGCAGAGCAGACACGCCTCTAACTGCTGCATTTGGCAAGTTCATCTTGGCTTAATCGCTTAGCATCTTGCTCAGTTCCTTGATTTCAACAATACACTTTGAAAAAGTATTGACTAGTAAAGTGTAGCCTACTCCAGACATTTAGTGCAAAGATTTGAAGGCAGAAAGAAAAAACTGCACACATATCGAAACTCACACACCCAAAGTGTAGGAGGAAGAAAGAGAAGAGGAAGGAAAGTAAACAAAGCTGAGAAGGCTTGTCTTGTACAGCAGAGGGAGAAACAGAGTTTTGCAAAAAGAAGTCTCAAATCTTACTGATGCTAGTGCATTATTTATATCATGAAGAAGCATATAAAAAAAAAAAAGAAGTGCCTTATATAAATTAATTACTATTAGACCACAACATTTACATGTATCTTAGAACATTTGCCAATACAGGAAATTTAATAAAACTCCCACTAAAAACTAAATTATTATCTGCCAAAAAAATTGTATAAGTATCTTACACAAAAAGGTACAGCTACTCCACATTCCAATTTTCTCCACTAAATATTATTTCATTTTAACTTTGATATTCTACTTAGGGATAAGAACTCTCCATTCAGTTTTTCCTCAAACAAAGTCATCTGACAGATTTCATAGACACTACCAAACCATAAAGACTCAAAAATTATGCTATCACATAACACCTTTATATATTTAGGTTCACAATTCTTTCCAGGATCTTCCATTCAGAAGACTCAAAAGTGTCAGTAGGTCTCTAGGAACTGACAGAGAGAAACAAATTATGTGGACAGCTTCCACAGTGATAGCTTGGGGATTTTTTTATTTTTAGGATGAAACTGATGTAAGAACACTACTCCCTGGGACAGCAATATTCTTGGATAGCTGATACCCATGCTACTTCAAGCGAATTACAAAAAAGTTGCTGGTAGCTTAAACCAGTCTGCTCTCTTCCTATCTTCACCTGGTATGGGTTTATGTAAAGAGAAATAACCACACATGGCATTAGTCAGAGATCATTCTTTACTAAATGAAAACACACAGGGCTGGGGCCCAACCACATGGAAAAGCATGCTTGCTTCTAGCATAACTTGGAGCACCTAGAAAAGACTAGTTTGCATACTATTAATATACCTATACTTCTGCAATATATGTTTTACTGATCACTAGCAGATGAAAGCTCAGACGTGGTATGACCACCAAAAGACTGAGTCAATTCTTCCTCTTTTCTGTAGTAGTTTATGTGAAATCTGGTACATGAGTAAGTGGTAAAGAAACCTTAAAATCTGCTGCAAAAAAAGAGAAAGGCAATAATAGTGACACTACTAAAGAATTACTATCATGAGCAATCACCACACTTGCAGACAAGTGTTGATATACTGTACAGGAAAGGGAAATGTATTACTTTAATTGTGCTCCCAGATGTCTTATCTCCATGTACCTATATGGAAGCACTCTTCAAATCAGAAAAAATTACTTCTGAGGTGTCCAAGAAAGCTGTGGAGTAAGCTCTTGGCCCTAGGTGTATCACCTAAGGGCTATAAAAGGGGTGGAATATGCTACTTTCCCCTCCATTCCTTTCAGCCAAAAGGTCCTCATTTCTTTCTGAAGCACTGGAGAAGAGAGTAAGAGATGACTTAGGAATTTATAGATAACAACTTTCCAAGAGCACTTACTCTCTTCAACTTTCTTGAAATGTTTTCCTATACACACACATACTGTGGACACTCCTAAGTGGCCCTCAACAATCAATAAACATGGAGAAGGGCTCAGGAATCAGGCCTGCCATCCTCAAGGTCCTAGACCATCACAGAGGACCAGCTAAAGACATACCAGTTATTAAAGTGTAATCTCAGCTCCACTGAGCAGTTCTGTGGATCTCAGCAGCTGACAATCTTTATACAAGAAGCCATTTATATGGCCTAGCTCTGGTTGAATAAAACCTAATTAAACCATCAAGTATTTTGCAGGTGATTAAAAGCTATGTTCTTACAGCTTTAGTTTTCCATAACTGAAATTAATAATCCTCTGATCTCTCCTTAGTCATCACAAAAAAGGTGAAGAGCCCTTAGAAAAAGTTGATATTTAGTCAATATAATTTGATACAGCACACCTAATATCCAAGTATTCTTCTCAAATGTACATAAAAAGAAATGCCACACCATACAACTAAGAAATTGATCAACCTTCAAATGAAGCATTGCATCTCCTTGCTCCCCAAGGTAACATCAAACAAGTACACTGAGATTAAATTCAAGGATAAATTCCTGAAAGGCAGCTGATTCTCCCTTTTGTAGACTACCAGAGACTTGCTCACTCCTACTGTCCCAGGAGAAAAAACAAAACAAAAGGGCTATGTCAGGAACGGACAACAGAGGGAGCCATTACTGAATGCTGTAAGAGGATTCCACTAAGGGCAGATCCAAACTCACTACAGAAAAAGATCATTACTGGTGGGGCCTGGGGGATGGGAAGAGAAGCCTAGTATGTTTTTAAAGATCCAATAATAGTTGAATGAGAAAAAAATCCACCACAACAGAAGAATCCTCAGCTTGGAAGTGAAATGTCAGTATCTTTACCAAATGAATAATGAATTACATAGGAGAAGTGACGTATTTGCTATTTTCCAGGGAACCCAAAGCTATAGACAGCAAAGCTAAGATAAGGCACTGAGGTGTCTCCCTGCCCTTGCTAAAAATCTTTATTTCATCTCCTGGCCAACTAAATTGTTTCTGGCAAACTCCTTCCTCATATTAATGTATGCCTCTGAGGAACCAATAGATCCATTCTACTGCTGAAGGACAAAAGCCAAAACAAACACAATGTTCAGATGGTAAAACTAACTTAAGTACCCAGAAAGACCTAGGTTAACTGTGCCATCAAAAATAATGACCTCCAACTGTAAGAAATACACCTTGAAATCTACTCAGAGACAAAAGCCATGCTGAAGCAGTGAGTAGCAAAAGTAAGCCTGATCAGATCAAGGGAAGTTCACGACAGCCAAAGCTGCAATGAGAAGTGTTATGCTCTTGAAGAGGGCTTTAAAAGAGACAGACACCAGAGAGCAATGGCAGAAAACACAAGAAAGGTCAAGGTGACTCAGCTGAATAGCTCACAGGAATGAACATACCTCTCCAGTTTTATAGCTGCCTTAGTTACCTGCATGGAAACAAAGCCTTAAGCATACTTAGACATGACACTAAACTTAAGTTCTTTAGATAATAGTCTCTGATACATACATTAAAAAAACCCCAAACAACTAAGTGAGTATATAGACAGACAGCTTAAAAATCAAGTGTTTTTCTCCAAAAAGAAAGATGAAGGGCTAAAAGCCTACTCTAAGCAATCACTGTTTAAGATAACACATGCACATTAGCAGAAAACTGAAGCATCTGCCATACCCATGATATTTTATGGCTATGCTTTCTTCTTGGTAGATCATTACCTTAGCATTGTGGTCCAGGGCATTTCTTTCACTTCTGAAGGAAGGCCCTCTTTTCTACAGTACAACATAAACATCCTTAAAGAAATCCTCTAGGAAAAGCGAAAGTGGAGATGGGCTAGATTTTAAAGAATAACCAACCTTATGGACTTAGATACCAGACTTGAAAGCAACATGTCCTCCAGAAGCAGCTGGCAAGGAAGCTGTAGCAATGCTGTCCTAGGAACCCCCATTTGTCCCTCAGCCACTCCTGTCTTCTCACTTCCTTCCAGAGGAGACCATCGTCCAACACCTCCACTACCAACCCCATTGCCCCCTTCATAACTCTGCACAGGAGCTGGGCTTTGCCTGCTCACAAACAACACAAAGCTCAGACACACACACTGGACACCCTTGTTTTCAGCAGGAAATAAATCTAAACCACCAGTGGACAAACTCAGATACTACTGTGAAGAGCAGAGCTGTTAGTTTTTTGTTCTTTTCCTGTTTCAAATTCCATTTCCTTACTTGTAAGGTCATTCACAACCAAACTGTACTAGGAGTTGCATTGCTTGTGTACAGTGCAGGCACAGGACTTCCGTCTATCAGCTCCTGACGCAGTTCTAAAAAAATCCATCTTTGAAGTACAGAATAGTGTTTTAGAAAGATACATAATTTAGACTTGAGTAAAGAATACTCAGTGATAGGATGAGGGGAGGGAAAAAACATCTATTGTCACCCTGACTGCTGCAAGGAATTTTTTTTCCTAATTAAAGTTTGCTTAGTTTCACCTTTTAGACACTAAAAATCCTATATAATTTATTCAATGGAGCTCTCTCAGGCTTCTGTTTTTGTTACTCACACCTGCACATGTAAATGGCAATCAAGTCACTTCTTTATATTCTTGTCTTCTCTTAAGCTGATTTCAATTCTTAATGGTTTCTTATTGAAACACAGACAAGATATTTCAGACAGTTTTCTAAGTAGCAATCACAGCAATGCCAGAAAGAGAAGAAAGACTCCTTGTTCCTCTTCAGTGTTGTCTAGTGTCATCTAGACAAGCTAGGATCAGGCTACAAAGATTGAACAAGGTTTTATCCTTCCATTTTGGGAAAAGCACTCTATTTTTGTTTGGAAACAGAGGGGAGGGGTTTCCCTACTTGTCTTTTTGTTTTATTATGTTTTTTAGGAATTCAAGAGTATTACTGGCAATTTTCAGTTTATCATTTTCAATTACAAATGCCCATGATTCTACTTGAAAAGGAGTCCTCAGTGAACAAAAAAAAAAAAAATCAGGAAGGAAGGAAACTACATATTGCAGTAAGCCCCCTGCTGTGGTGCAGAGGACCCTGCAACACGTGTGCCACACGGCATTGTAAGTGTGCAAGTTAGCAGAAATGCTCACACCAGGATTGACAACATTGTCACCATTAGCAAGTTAGAACATTCTTCATACTGTCAGTGCTGAACCAGACCACAAGGTTACCTCAATTAAATAAGAAGTCAAATGAAAACAAAGGTAGTGCAGAGTCCTGAGCAAGGACAACCCCAGGCACCAGGACAGGCTGGGGCTGAGCTGCTGGGGAGCAGCTCTGCAGAGAAGGACCTGGGGGTGCTGGTGGACAACAAGCTGTCCATGAGCCAGCAGAGTGTCCTGGGGGCCAAGAAGGCCAATGGCATCCTGGGGTGCTTGAGGAAGAGCATTGCCAGCAGGTTAAGGGAGGTGATCCTGCCCCTCTGCTCAGCCCTGGTGAGGCCTCATCTGGAGAGCTGTGTCCAGATCTGGGATTCTCAGGATATGAGACATGGAACCCTTGGAGCAGATCTAAAGGAGGGCTGATGAAGGGACTGGAGCATCTCTCTTATGAGGAAAGGCTGAGGGAGCTGGGCCTGTTCAGCCTTGAGAAGAGATGACTGAGGGCACCTCATCAATGTCCAAAAGTATCTGAAGGGAGGGTGTCAAAAGGATGGGTCCAGGCTTGGTGGTGCCAAGCAATCAAACAAGGAGCAACAGACAGAAACTGATGCACAGGAAATTCCACCTGAGCATCAGGAAGAACTTCTTTACTGTGTGAGTGACCATGCACTGGAACAGGTTGCCCAGAGAGGTTATGGAATTTTCCTCACTGGAGATAGCCAACAACCATCTGGACACAATGCTGTGCCATGTGCTCTAGGATGACCCTGGTTGAGCTGGGAGGTCAGACCAGATGACCCCTTCCAATCTGACCCATTCTGCAATTCTGTGACTCGGACAAGAAAAGAAAGCATACCAATACTAAATTGTGGAAAATTATTTCCATAGTCAGATTTTGCCTGAGGGTATGGGTGCAGATGAAGGCGAGGAGTGATCACAGTATTACACTAGTTTAACAACTTCCTGCCTAAGCCTTTGCATTCCACTGGGTCATCCACAAAAAAGCTCAAGACAACTCTGTAATTGGAATTGATAAAATCACTGTCATATGTTGGATGGTTATTTTTTATTTATTATTTATTATTGTAGAGAAGTCATTGGCTTGTACTTTGCTTAAACAAGAGTTGGTCAAATTCCTGTTACCAGTCTGAATGCAATATTGTGACTGAGATGGTGGAGGGGAAAGAGTTGCTTTCAAATCACATGCAGCAACAGAGGATTTTGTAGTGTCATTATCTGTAACAGGAACTAGAAGTTACAATTGTAATTGTAACTCCCATAGAGAACCTACCTGCATATTTTATATGATAATTTAGCATACTGGTTTAACAAGACAAACTGGACCCAGTCAAGTACAAGTGACTTACACTTCCTGTAATGATACTTCTGCTTTACTATACACACAGAATCATCTGAGAACGAAAACGCTGTTACAGGAATTTAATAGCATGCATGTCAGAATTTCCACATAACTAGAATACTGCACTCTTACTAAAAGCACTATATTTATTTTTTTCAATCTTAGCATTTCTTGCTGCTCACAGCAATTCTGGAAGAGGGAGTGGGAGTTATGGTATGCAAATTCAACAATGACAATTTGCCTTTCCAGCACATCATTGCAAGAAGCCTGAAAGATATGAAGTAAAATTTTTGTTTCAGCTTCCTTAGCGTTCTCCCTATGCATGTTCAACAGCTCATGTCTACACACCAGGTAACTTGAGTTGCCTCAGCTCCTGGACATCAAATTAAGTGTTTTCACTAACTGCTTATACATCCTGTCTATACATAGGTCCCACAGCTTTCGGAAGGGAAAGGGTTTTTCACACATAAGAGTCCATTTATCTTACTTTTCTTCCGCAAGAGAAACTATCCCAAGTGATTTCACTCTTACCACTGGATAAAACAATACAAACATGAGAGGTTTCTGTTAAATGCTTCCTGTAGCTACCCATGGGGCTTTGCTGCTCTGCCCACAACATAACTGAAGACAAAACACGTGGATTCTCTAGGGTCAAGAGGAATCAATAGAAAAATCTGTAATTCACAAAAATATAAACTTTCAGGGTACTTATTTTATCCCGAAGTAAGAAGATCTGTACAGTCATCTTCATAGAGAACTAGACTTGGCAGTGATTAGAGAATCAGTGTCAAGAAAAGGGAACAAACTCCTCTATAAATGCAACTTACAAAAATAGTTCTTGTACCAAACTGTATCTTAAATATAGGGAAGCCACATCTACAGCTCTTACATCAAAGTAGCTGTGATCCACTTCCACCCTGAAATAGATAGACAGTACTCCAATTTATTTTCATTTGTACATTTCTAATACTAGCTTTCTATTTCAGAGAGGGAAATGAAAAGAAAGAAAAATCTGAGCTCTAGAAGGAAGGGAGGAGAAATCATACAAACGAAAATATACAGTATACTAAAATTTATAGCATTTCTATCCATGTTCAAGGCTGCAGGTTACACAGGCTGTAAACAGCTGGATTACATTATGGCTAGTTGTACATACAGTCTGCTTACAGGCCACTAATGAAATTACTGTACAGAGTGTTTTAACTTCTCAATAAGAAGAACTAGCTTGTGCCAATATAGCTGCAACAAAATCTAAATAATTCAGATAAACACTATCATTAAAAGGGAGCTGATGCTTGTTCACACCTTTTAAAGAGTTTTAGGTTAGATAAATGAAAAATACCACAAATTGTGGCTCATAATAGGGGAAGAGATAATTTTTGTTAAAACAACAGCCTCTGAACCTGAAACACAAGCAAAATAAATGTCAATACATCTGTAACTAGAAAAGCACTAGTCTTAACCAACACAAAAAAAAACCCCAAACCAAACCAGCTGGAGGAGACAACTCAGAATGAATTTTACATTAATTGCTGTATTTCCATACATACTTTAATTATGAAGGCTCCAAATGCCACCAAGATAATAACCTCTTGGATAACTGCAATAAGAAGCACTATCTAAAAGTGTGAAACAGAATATCCTCTATTGCTACAGCCCCTGGAATAAACTCTGCATCAAAAAAAATACTATAAGACAAAAACATGTAAAATTACAATCTTTTTGTTCACTTGGTTTAACTGACAAAATTTATATTCATTTCAGTGCCATTATTGCCAGTATTATTCCAATACCAAGAATCTACAGATAACTTACTTATATATATATATGCAACTCCAACAAACAGAAACAACATAAGTGCTGATATACTTACTCACTGGCTGTTCCAAATGACTGTCTAAAATTAGCACCTTGCATTGCTGCTCAGAGGAACAGTGGATTGACAGAGAAGATTATTCATTTCCTCTGCTCTCTACATCCCAGGGCTACCAGGTCAAATGCAGATGAGACTCATACAAAAGCAAGCCAAGCCTCCATCCTTGGCAACTAAGGCTTCCTTTAATTGTATTTTCTTGAATAATTTTTTTATAGCTTTTTAAACATTAAAGTGCAAATGTTATGGGTAGATGCAACATTAAATTTTCCTATCTGCTTATTTTCTTCTTAGTGTGTAAATAGTCACCTTGAGTGAAATTTTTCTCTCTTTTGTTTTTAATTAGCTTTACTACTTCCTCTGATTGCTTCAATGTCCCCAGCATCTTCTCAGACAGCTCTTTAAAAGAGCAGCTGCAAACTTTACCAAGGCAGCCATTGATCGGACACTACTGATGCAAGGAATGAGCAGGAGAGACTGAACTGCCAAGGGTCAGGTGGAACTCTTCTCTCCTCCTTAGGAAGTATCTCTGTGCCCCTTTTATATGGTCACCTTACATCTGTGGCAAACCCAGGTAGGATACAATATCAAAGTGTTGCTGCAGTTACTGTGTCTTTCTCACTGAAGAAAAGGCAGGAAAAGAAAATGCTTTTAATTATTGCTTTATAATTACTTTTCAGGAGACTACTGAACAACAATAAAAACTTCTTAGGAAAATAGACAGGGAGCAGAACAGTGTTTGAGTGAATTATGTTCACCTAAAACAAAAAACTTATGGTTTCCAGAGTAGGAAACCAAAAGTCTCTTGTTTGACTGGAAAGCAAAAAGGGATGGGGGAAGAAGAGTTCTTTGAGTGGACATTTGTCTTCCTGAGTAATCGTTATGCATGATGGGCTCTGCTTTCCTGGAGATGCCTGAACACCTGACTGCCCCTGGGAAGCAGCGAATGAATTCCTTATTTTGCTTTGCTTGCATGTGAAGCTTTTGCTTTACCTATTATGCTGTCTTTATCTCCACCCAAGAGTTTGCCCATGTTCACCCTTCTGGTTCATCTCTCCCCCACTCCTTTGAGGGGGTAATAAGCAACTGAGTGGGCTGAACTGCCTACCAGGGTTAAATCACAACACTGTGGTTTAATTGGTCTCCTAAAAATAGAAAAGGAAAAAGCACCACATTCACATTCAACTCAGCCAGATCTATTTTTTTTAATAAAGCTTGGTACGGAAAGACTACACAACAACCTGGTTTGTTTTTTTTAAACTTACTGTTAGAAGAATAGAAGGAATTCTAAGAATTAAAACATCTTCTGACTTACTGAATTGGGGAGTGGGGGCGTCGTGCAACCATGTGTATGTTAGAGTGACAATGTTTATAGAAAGCAGTTTCTTCAATACAATAGCAGTACGAAAAAATTCTAAAACTTCTTTTCATTAAGAATTGCTTTTATAAAGATTTCTTGTAATAAATCCCACTATGTTACTGCAAAATATAATAGATACCATCAAATGCCAGCATTTAGGAATACTGCTACTTCTTACTCAGTCTACCAGACTAATTTATCTACAAACATTTTAGTTTCCACTACTGCGCCACCTCCAGCATCTATTCCCCTTACATTGACACATAATTTGTCATTTTTTTTAACTCTCCATAGCCTGGATGTGAGTTTCATTTAAGATTAAAAGCTTCGTATATTGACCTAATTGGTCATTAAAGCACTTGAACCGGCTGTCACTTGCAACTGTGTATCTGAACTCAAGCCAAAGTGCCTCAGCGAACTCACGCTGGAAAACATAAATGTTATCACAACCAAATTCAGAGAAATACATCTAGGAAGAAGGGCCATACCCACAAAGTAGGACATTGTATTCTTACTGAAAGTGGCTCAAGGAGACATGTCAGTATGCAGGGGATGAGTGACTCAGCCTGACCTCCTGATGCAGTATTACTGGAACCAATGCAATAGTTCACTCTATCAGGTGTTTCTACACTGGTGCAGCAACCTCAAACTCGTCTGACACCACGCAATTGATGTATACAGGAGCAATGCACACACTTCACAGACATGTCACAGGACCAAAGCCACGGCAGAAGAAAACCCACTTTTTTCCTGAGAGCATGAAAACAGGCTCTTGTACCACACAGACACAATGAAGGGACAGAATTTCTTAATTAAGAAGACAATTAGCCATAGAATTTTTGCAAGGAGAAAATGCCTGCACTAGAGAGCTCTCTGATCTGAGAGAAAGGCCTAACAGCCAAAAGTGGAAGCCAGAACTGCTTCCAGACTGCTTAGTATACAAATTAAAATCCAATTAGTAATAAGCCATTAGAAAAAACTACCAGATATATGTCAGAAGCTGAGGAAACCAGTCTTCAAATCAAGATCTACAATTTTCTAGAAAATGCATATAACCGAATAGCAATTACTGAGCTCAGTTAAAGAAAAAAAGAATTGGGAAAATGAAAATAACTTTTGACATGAAATCCTGACCACACAAGAGAATGGTTCCTCCTATGAAAGAAACCCACGAAAACTGAAGACCCAAAGACACCAGCCTGATGAGATCTGCCCCCACTGCATCTTGCATGGCTTTGACTGCATCCAGGTACACAGTCCTCTCTCTCACTCTCCATGTCAGCAATATACTTTTATTGTAATGCACTACAGTACAGCGGTTCTCCCAGCTATCTCACACAGCATTTCAAGGATAATAAGAGGAACAGGACACTTCTAAGAGTAGGGCACTGATGCAAATGTAACGAGCTGTTTTCATGAAGTTACTCTTTTCCAAAATCTATAAAAAAGCCTGCAATCTGCATGTATTACAGGGACAGTATATTGTTGATCTTGTGTAAACTACAGTGTAAAGGGGCGATATCTTCAAGCTTTTCACTGCTCTAGAAATACAACTTCCAAGACTAGATTGCCAGAGTAATTATTATATTTATTGTTATGTTATGCTATGCTATGTTATGTTATGTTATATTCAGAATATAACAGATACCTTTATTTTAACCTTTCCCTCTACACAGGCAAGACCTTTTTTCTTCCCTTCTCCAAGCACAAGCACCTTGTGTTAAGGCCAGAACAAGCTCTGACAGATACCTCTATCGCCATTAAAATATTCTGTCTATTTCATAATTCTACCTAAATCAAATTGTTTCTCCTCTGAGAAAAAGTACTCTCTGATTTGGCAGCAAGTAGCTGCTGCAAATATCTCATGCCTCCTCAGATGTAAAGTTTTGCTAGAAACACTACAGCAGGATAAAAAATGGGGCAAGGGTAACAGCACAGAAGAGAAGGGGTCCCCCACTCTGCACTCAAATTACTGCAGTTTTTAGTGAGGGAAAACTAATGTATAATCAATACCTTTGGCTCAGTCTGACACGAAAAACTCATGAGGCATTTCAAGAGTTCTGCATTTACCCTTACATATTAACCAGGTATCAACTAAAAAAAAACAAACAAACACTGAGATAGTCAGAGTGAGGTTTAGAGTCCTCTAGTCAGAACACGTGATCACAGAATAATAATCCTGGTATTGTCCAGCTGGCTACAAGGAAGCCCAAATCAAACACTATATAGTCAATGAACAGCTACATTCACTATCATACAAGAATATCCCACGTAGAGTTTTCAAAAGATCTCACTTCATGTCAAAGTCCTGTGTAATTAAGAAAACTAATAACTGATATTCAACTGACCTACAAACCAGATTTGTTCCCCCAGCCGTTACCATAAGTAATGCATTTACTTTCCAACACAAAAGACCTTTGCATGCTGCTGTTGGGAAAAAGGCAGATTTTGTTCTTCTGTTGACCTACGGACTTTGAAATGTTTAACTTCCTACATGTGAGACATGCACCAGTCTGTAGACCATAATAAACAGCTTGTGTTTAAGAGAATGTGTCCTCAGATATCTAACCTGAAACTAAACAGTTGCTGGTTAATGAACCAGTGTATCAGGCAAAAAGCTATGAATAGAGGGACAAAAATATTCTTGCAGCAAACCCAAAGTCAGCCTCTTCTCCAACTGACAATGCATTAATTTGCTTCATCTGTTTTAATCCAAAAACTACTCTTACTCAAATTCTGAGAAAGAAATATATCCCTTCACTCTGGCTGCTGATGTATAGATCACCTAATTAGACAACAAAAAAGAAAGCTCTGGTTCCTTAACAAGGTTAGCATAGTAAAACAAGTAGCTTGAAAATAAAATAAATTTGCTGAGTGCACTTACAGAGACTGAAATAGCCACAGATTTATATCATTGCAAACAATAAAAATGCTCCATTTCTGAAAGTGTTAAAACTATTAAATTTTCCAGCAGTGACAATATCTAAGCTGTCACACACATCATTAATATTCAACAAAAGTGTTCCTAATGAAAACACAATTACTTTAATTAGTACTTTCATGAAGGTCCATAAATACAGTACAGCAAGCAATTACGTCAATAAAACTTTCCATGCCCACAGTGCCCAAAAAACCACAAGACATACCTGATTACTGCTTTTGGCAGCAGAGTTGGTCTGAGCTGTATTTGAAGAAAGGGAATCAAAAAAGGCTTGGTCAGCTAATGAGTTACCGCAGCCAATGCCATCTTTTGCACCTTCAGTTATAATCTGAAATGGAAAAGGTTGAGAAAGATTTTTCAATTAACTGAATTATGCTTTATCTATATAATCACCATAATATAATCACCCTAACACTCATATTGCTTTAAGATGTTTGTACACAACCTTTTAAAATTCCAATTCAATTGAATTTTTTACCAGAAACTGACATGATGCTCTGGAGGATTTACTTCCACACCAGAAGGAACTAGTTTGCTTTACAACTACAACATGCAAGACAGTTGTGGCAGTGAACACCTATCAATAAATTCCTTAGAGATTAAAGGTTTGTCAGTGTAAGTGCCTGCAGACTGGGAACTCAGTGCTCAGAGGATGGATTTGGGACAGTAAGCGTAGAGAGCCAAAAGCTACCAGACCACGAGCTAACCAACCAAAGCAAAAATACAAGGTCACGTGAGCCAGCATGATCCCGCTTTCCCTTCCCCTCCCCCGCCCTTTTGTTTTTTTTTTTAAATAAACACAGCACTGGTGAATGAAGAGAGGCACATGCCTTAAGACGCTGCAGGAATTACAGCCAAAGTCTTCACCCACCTAACCAGCAACCTGCATACATGCAGACACTGGGCCATCCAAGAGTGAATTCCAGTCTTCGCACTGAGATCCCATTCCATCCCCAAAACAATACCACTGGTCTTTAAACAAAAATCAGAACTGATCAGAACTTCACACACTGAAGGGATAACAGAGGGTCTTAGTGAGAAGAAAAGCTGAGTAGTCCCTGGATTTGGTAACCCACATCCTGAGCCCCAGAAATGTGCTCCATTCCAGATTTATGAGCATGTGACAAGTCTGCCACAGCAACACCAGTGTAAACTTGCATTACTCATTTCACTTCCATAGTTCTATTTTCAGACAGGAAAAACCCCAACTATTGGACCATGAGATCCCTAAATTCCAAAGCAGATTCAAAACAACTCATGTTCTGCAGATCAAGTGTATTTACTATAGGCAGCTTCCTGTTGCATTTCTTGGGAACACCACTAAGAAGCTCAGGAGCTTTGGACAGCATGCTTGCACTGATTTCCAAAGCCAGCTACAATTGCTACAATGAGATTATATATTCCAAGCTTTCTGTTTGAGCATTTCAGTCTGGTCAGCAAACCAGAGGATGGCCTTTTCAGCAATTCTGCTTTCTCACTACAGAGCAGTGTAGTCACTTACCTCAACATAATCTGTTGGAACAAGTCCTCTCTCGCCTTGGCTGTTTTTTCCTTCCAACCAGCCTCCACCAACATCCTAAAAGAAGCAATACAGAAATAATTTTACTAGATAGATCGCACATCATGCTTCAAACAGCTCAGCAGGAAGCATTGTCTTGCTGTCAAATGTTCAAAACACAGTTATGACTGTGAAACTGAACAAACTCACTCAAAGCTGCTGAAGCAGCAGATACTCATTTCAACACAATGCAGACCATGCTGGTTTTACACAGCTATTCTGGACTTTAGATTTTAACAAGCATGAAGGGGAAAAATGGTTGATTTTTCAGCACTTTTGATCATTTATGAAACCACAGTCAAGTGTCTGGCCACAGACTGCATAAAAACATAGTTATTAGCATGTCAGTTTCAATGAATTAATTTTAGTAACAGACTATAAAGAAACAAGATTCAAAGAATTAAGCTGTTGGTGATATCTGTAAAATCTCAGACTCATTTATTGAAGGTGCAGAGATGTGGATGAGTGAGAGCTATCACCAACAGAAATGTTAAGGCTATTCTCAAGATTAAAAGAGCCACATGCCATGTAAGATTTGGACTCATTCTTTCTGCTTCACATTTCTTTTCAGAGGCAGTCTTGCACTACTAGTTTAGAAAGAACTAACAACAGTTCAGCTCTGATCTCAGTGGGACATCCTGATATTGTTTGGAGTTTTTTAAACACATATTCTACGTACACTAAGAAAGATCTGTATACCTTTGCAGTTAAGCGAAGTTAATTCCAGGACATTATGTGGAATAAGCGAGCTCTGTTTTAAATCATGCACAGCTATGTGTCAAACTAGTTCACAGATGAAAATTGGAGACACATACACTAGACAGAAATTACCGAATTCTAGGTTTTCTTAATTTGCTTTTTAACTGATGTATTTGTTTATTCACTATTTGGTCTTTCACTTTAAACTTTAATGTAATTCTGCACTTTACAGGCACTCCAATAAGAAGAAGCCTGCTTATGTATTCAAGATTTTATTCAGTAAAGATCAAGCAGTTAGTGAAATAACAACTTGCATTTATTTTTTCTTACATACCTAAAAGCTTATACTCAAGAACACAAAAATAATTAGACATCTCAGATTATAAATTCAACTATCTTGGTTAAACTACAAGAGCAATGATGTCTTGAGCCAGAGTTCATATTAGCACTGCTACACTTGACAGCAATCATCAGTGGACTTGCATGACTTGAGCTATTGCCATCTAAACTCATCATAGAAAAAAGATAAGAACCTTTGTGGCAATTTGTCACGGACAGCATTAAAAAAATTCTTGGTTTTGAGTATACTGTCTTAAGCCACAGATGTCTTGGTCAGTGAGAACTTGCTTGAAAGTGTTAATCTATTTATTTATATTTGGTCTTACTTCTGTGAAAGGCATTAAGCTCCCAGATTAATTCAAAATGTTACCCCTGCCATAGCACAGCACATTATTCAAGAGGGTGCTGGCTCTATTAAATATCTGCTTCAAGTATTTATGATCAGTGGAACTAAAAATTATCTGGACTACACATGACTAGGATCTTCAAAGAATTAAGTTTATTCTGCAGAATCCATGTGTTTTATACAAATGGATAAATAAGACCTGGCCTCATGATCAGGTGATTTTTCTTTGTATTTGTTTTAAAAGGCAAGTCTATTCACTAAGCCATATATTACATAAAAATCAAAGCAGAGTCAACTAATATCTTGTTACCAAGGGTAAGAATTATACAGGACAATTAAGTACACTGAAATTCAAAATGTGGACATAAATCAAATGTCAGTGCTGAAAAGTCCTATTCATTTAACAATGCCCTGACAGCACTGTGAAGGTATTGTAACCACTTCTTCCCTATACGTTATCCATATTTCTTTAATTATGAAAGGACACAAAAATTCAATAAAAATGTTTGTTGTGAGTTCTTTACCAAACCTGGAATGCTGAAGTCATTGACTGAGCAACTCATAACCTAATAGTGAGCTGGATGTCACATTTAAATGCAAGTGGCAAGCACCTAAAAGATTACATACACACAAAGTGTGCAATATTAGGTGCACAAAAATAGAAAAGGCATTCATATGTAAAGGTTATCACCACCACTAGTTCCTTCCTTCTACTTGTCTCTCAGCTCTGTTTAGAGGAAAACAGAGCTGAACTCATTCTTAAATACGTGGGCACAGTTTGAGAAGGCCCCATCCTCCAAAACTTTGTGTTTGTTTCCACAAGATTATTAGAAAATTCTTTTTATTCTGTTTTTTCACTAATTCTTCAGGGAAGGGTAGCCAGGCGCTTTTGGATGTCACCAGCATATGTTGGTAGAAGTAGGTCAGGAAAGTGCACTGAAGCCAGTTCCATCTCAGTTTTCTTACCGGGTTGGTGATTGTGATGATCTCCCCTTCACTGACCGTCAGCTCATTGTTTCCAGGCTCAGCAGCAAAATCATACATAACACGAGCCTGTATGTGGAAAAGAATGCAATATTGAGGCTTCCAGCTTATGTAGAAGATTTCATTAAGGAAGTATCAGCACAAATTATCCTTAACTTACATAACTTACAGAAATAGTACGTGGGGTAAAGCTGAATCTACAAAGAGCAACTCAGCACATAGGAAGCTGACATTTCCTAGATTCAAACTGCAAACTCAACAGTAACAATAACTCTAAAAGATAAAAATCTCACATGGAGCTTCTTGGAGATGATTTACCACACGGATTTAAGACTGGTTGCTCTCTGTCATATCCAGAATTATATGTACAACGTTTTCCAGAGGAAGAATGACTGGTTTCTAACTTTAGCAAACAATTTTTTTTTTTTTTTTTTTTTTCTTTAAAATACAAGACATATTCCAACTCCAATTTGGGTAAAGGCAACTAGTCCATAGAGCAAGCAATTCAGAAAAAGAAAAGCAGGTAGCTGTAGATGTAATTAACCACTGCTGTGCATAAATTGTTACATCTCCCATGAAGGGGAGGGGGGAACAAAACCAACCTAATTTTTAAGTGTTTAGATACACAAAGGCTTTGCTGTGCATTGACTCTGTTATTATACTACATAAAGAAATGTTTGAAACATTTGGTTTTACTAATAACATCATTCAGTGTACAGCAATGAGTTCCTTCTTGTACTTGGAGGGCAAGGGGAAGAAAAAATATCTGAACAAAAAGTAATCTTTTCTGTCAAAGAAGACAATAAAATAATTTCTGTTGAAATTATATGAACTATGTAATAGGAAAAAAAAATACCAAAAGGCAGACATTCACAATGAAGTCTTGCCTGTCTCAAAACTGCAGGTTGTTATGATCCTCATCCAGGCACAACTCCTTACATAAAACCAGAGGAAAACAGAACTCTGCACCCCACATTTTAATTTCACGAGTATCGTGTGGAAATACTTCTGGCTGGTGAAAAGATACTTTACTTCAGTGTAAATAAAAAGAGAGCTAAGAAAAAAGCACAAGTTTCAGCTGTTCAGCTGACAAATCTAATCCCAAACCATGTGCACAAGTCAAACACTTGGTCTTCTCCACTAGAGCAGCATGACATTGCAGAAAACCATGTGTCCTAAGCATTCTGAATGCTCCTTTGCATGAAAACTCTTCCCTTAGAATGGAGGCTTTCAGCATTTTCAGATTATGCCATGCAAAACAGAGATGAAGAGGCAAAAACTGTGTTCGATAATAACACTGACTGCTTTCTTTCCAGTAGCACATCTGGCCTCCATGGAAATATAAGAATAAGCTGCCTTTCCTGAGAAATGACCTGAAGAGAAGCAGCACACATTTGAAATACAAGAACATTTTAAGCAGAAGTGTAAAAAGCACCACTCTCCAGAGCCCTTCCCTCAGCAGTAGCAGATGGAGGTGTTGAACATGTCTTTTTAGAGCAGACTACCAAAATTTATCCACTTTCTGCAAGTCAATTTAACAACACTCAGATGCTGGGCATCTGAATCATGGGAAAAGCACCTTTCTTAACCAGGGAGTCTTCCTAGCCTTTTTTAAGTAATACACCATAGTATTAAATTCTTGCTTCTATTCACAGGAATGATGAGAGTTTACCCGGACAAAGGCAGCAGACAAATTTTATCAGCTTTCAGAAAATCATCCCCAGTAATGACCAGACTGGAAAGGTAAAATATATTTCTGTCTAATAAAAGAACAGATGCAAATACTAGATTCTCCAGATACAGCAGTGAAATAAGAGTTACTCAGGAAAAAAAAATGGAATTATTCCGATTGTAGAGAAGGAAAAAAAAAAAGGGGGATATACAGAACTTAGTAAAGTCGTTATTCCGAAGTCCACTTCTTCACCTGCTCTGGATACCTATTTCAAAAGTTAGAAAAAGTAGAAAACAGGGAAAAAGTTTACAAACAAATCTTGCTAGCTATAGTAAAAGAAATTGAAAAATAATAATACTACTAATAAAAAACCCATGAAACAACAACAAAAACAAACAAACAAACAAAAAGAAAAAAACAAAAACCAAACCAACCAAACAAATAACCCAAAAACCAAAAACAAAAAAACCCAAAACAACCAAAGAAACCCCAAAAAACCAACCATTCACAATGCTACAGAAACAGATTATTACAGACCATTAAGAATTTGAGGTACATTTGAAACCTGGTCTGTATAATGACATTTCAAACACATTCCTCATCTTTTTCTGCTAGTACTCCTCCATTCTACCTGTGCTTCTAGGAAATGAAGACCTTAAGAACTTCTGGCAAGTAAGCTTTAACACTACCCTCCTACTGTTGAGATTTAATGGGGAAATAGTATAAACCAAACCAATTCCAAAGTAAAACTAAGTGACTAAATGTTTTTGCCCCAATTAATAAGTGCATAATTAACAATGGAGAACTCCCTAGCCTTTCCCTGGGCAGACACATCAGCCCTAAACCTATTTAAACTCCTGACAATCAGTTCCAAAATACTATAAAATGGAAAATTATTTGACTTTCCAATAAGCTTTTTCCTTCTTACTGGACATAAATATTGCATCGAAGTAGCAGAAAAAACTTAAAAGATAGATGTTTGCAACTCATGCAAAATTGTAAATGGTTATGAGAAAAAGCATTTAACAAGAAAAGGATTTTAGCTCCTTGGCACTGCAACACACACACTGAATATTAGAACTAAGCTTAGGGACACTTTGAATATTCATAAAAGGGGAATCTCTGATGAATTCCAGATCACATAATGAACACCATGAAAAGAATGACTTCAAAACACAGCTTAGAAAAAAAAAATTACAGTAAATGCTGTGTTTCATTATTTACTTCTGATCATATACAAAAGGATCAAACAGTCCAAGAACTACAGGAACTTCAGAAATCAAAATATTTTGTTAGTGGAATAAAAGCCACTGCTTCATTTACAGGATACTGCGAACATGCAAAGCAAGAAAGAACCATTAACAAATCTGTTAGCTATAAGAAAATTAATTTCTTCTACTGGTTGTATGTGTATCTCCCCTCTCCCACCACCACCTCTACTCCAAGATACAAATGGTTCTGAATCCTGAAGTTATTTTGTCAGTTCCTTTGAGAAAAAACCCCTGTTAATTTAAAAAGCTTTAACTGATTTCACTGACCAGACAGCAAGTCTGGTTTTACTGTAGGCTCATAGCTCTGTTGCCTCTCTTTGCTGAGATGGCAACAGAGCATCTTCACTGGGAGTTTGGAACACATCCTGATATGCAGTTCATCTCATGCTCCCTTGTGTGAGAAAAGGCTGGCATGATTAAACAGAACCCTGCCACAGCACATGCCAAGAGGGCTCTGATCCCCACCATCTATGCACCTCTAGTATATTTTGCAGTTTCTCCAGAATGAGAGAGAGATGGAAGTTTTGTCTACAAGTCCAAGACGGGGGAAACCATTAAGGGTTAAAGGAAAATTAGCTTTTCAGCAGTATGGGTACAGAAATTTAGACTATAATAAAGAGAAGGAAATAAAAAGGAAACTGGCATTTCTTAGTGTTATATCAGCATTATTTGGAGTTGATTCTACCTGCTGTAGTTACACATTGGTTCGTAGTTTCCTGATTTACTGACTTACTACAGTGTGAAGCCTCCCAACATCGAGAAGTTCTAAGCACTGCAATCAATAATTATTACTGTCTTTTTAGAATTATGATAGAATCATGCCTAGGAATATTAAAACACCAAAGATTCCCCACATTGAAAAGCAGTATCTAGACTAATAAAAGTATTACTCTTCTGCAGGCCTGGAGCAGACTTAGCTTTCCTCCATTAGTTCTGAGTTGAAAACTTCCCTCTTCTTTCCTTAATATTAAAAACTAAAAGGAAAAAAAAACCCCAACAACAAAAAACCGAGAGCATTTGCCAACTTATTTCTGAAAGCAAATGTAAGACTCTGCAACTCTACCTGTCATTGTTAAGGCTCTTCAGTGTAAATTAAATGGGAAGAAAGTTGTCAAGCAAAAGTCATTTCCAATTTAAGGTTGGAAAGGTTACACTGCTACTTCACTAAGTTACTAGATGAGTATCCAAGATCTCTGCAGACATCCTGATCCACTGGCTTCTGCTGCATGCCCTCCTGAATCTTGAAAGAGGTGATAAAGCAAGAGAAACACCTATTTCTCAAGAGAAAAATCTTTCTGCCTTCTCCAAGATGCTTCACTCAAGGCTAGGCTCAGATGGAAAAGCACATAACCCCGAAGCGGAACATTCCTGATGTGCACAGGGCTACACTTGTCTGCATTACAGTTCAGCTGCAGCAGGGTAGCTCTGTCATGGAGAAGGACAGTGAAAGCCCCTGTGTATTCCTCACCAGCCATAAGCAGACAGGCTAACAGCTAATTCACATCACTTGTGGTCAGAGCAGCTTTTACAACAGCTTCCCTGCTTAAGCCTTCCTTAAGACAAATCATCAACGACCCACATAGAGTGACTACTGGTTTTTCTTCAAGTTCACACTTCTGAAGAAAAATGTTTTTGTACCGCTGGACTTCCTGACTGCAATGCACAGTTGTGCATCAAAGTAAGCTTTATAGCACAAAACTTGGAGAAGCCCTTAAAAAATTGGACACACGTTTGAAATGCATACCTTTGCTTTCCCTATGCACAGGACTTCATTTGTATTAAAAAGAGATCTAGTGTTACACCATAGAGTCATCTGTTTCAACCATATGTTACAATTTAGGAAACCTGTACCACAACTGCTTTTCTTGGTCATCTGGCAGTGGCAGATAGTACAAGGGAAATACCCATAGAAGTTTCATATCATGAAATTCCTGTAACTGCAAACATTTCTCTTCACAGTTAGCACTTCAGCAGTTCAGTGCTTCAGCCACCCTGCACTGCTCTTGTCAGAAGACAGGGATTCATTCACAGGTTTAAATTGCTTGGTGCCACTGTCAGAAATACAACTGCTATATCACAGCAGCAAGACAGCAACAACTTATGCTGGTGGCATCAGTTCCCATATTCACAGAAAGAGGATCAAATTCTGGATTTCTCTTTTGGGAAGTATACAAGGCAGATAAGTGCAGGTTCCTCTGAAACCTGCATCCACTGGAGGAGCAGAAAACATTATTCAAGAAACCTGGCAGAATGCAAAAATAATTTAAAAAAAATAAAGACAAGTTAGTCATTAGCATCGGCTCTAAACATGTCAAGTCCTCACATTTTAAATGGCTGTGTCAGTAGGAAGACTTGAACTTTTCTTTTAGGACAGCAGCCTGAGGTTTTAGCTGGGATGAACAACAAAGTGTTTTTGGTCACCTCAAATAACTCCAGTAAAACATCTGGTATGAATTAACTTCAGAACAGTTTGCTACATAATCTGCTTCAGTTAGTACAAATATTCTTTAGTAGGTCTAGTAAGCATAAGCCTTTCAAATCTGCTGCTTGTAAAATACTGATAAGCAGTATGTTGATCACACCTGGAAGCACAGAAGAGGAAAATGCATTTATTTCTTCCCAGACTTTGCTTTTTTAGCTGTCTTCTAAAAGTTTTTTGGATGTGGGTTTGGTTTTTGTTTTTTGATACATTTTTGTGAGGTTTCTTTCATTGGGTTTTTTTTCAAAATTACTTTTTCCCACATACATTGTTTTTAGAAATAAAATATTCATTCTAAAGCACAGTTTGAAGGGAACAAAACAGAAATAGCATAGTTGGGATACAGGTTGGGATTGCAGGATTAGAGAAATTAAGAAAGCAGAAAGAAAACAATAAAGACAAAAACCTAGCTGCAAATATATCAGAAATTAGCAGTATCTTTTGATTACATCCAAAAGAACAGTTAAAAATGAAGCATTTAATCTAAAAAGTGATTCCACACAAAACGCAATTAGCTTAAAACTATATTTGCATTTTCTTTTCTGTACCAATCTTCCACAGCAATTTGTACTGTGATTACTGTCTTCAAAAAACTACTGGTTTTAGGTATTTTACTGCTCAGAACAAGTGCAAGACATGTGACTTGTTAATCAGCTGAAGCAGAAACCTTAACCTCCTCATTGTCTTCACTGCGTCAGTGAAGCTCCAGGAAAGACACAGGGTAGGCATGGATCTAAATGACAGCTTAGCCATTGTTTCCTCTCACCATTCACAGACAGACTACTTAAATTGCCATATTTTAATCAATGTATCTTTGAAAAAACTCTCCACAGATCAAAACATATCCCTAAGTGGATATTATTAAAACAAGTCCCACAGTGGATATTAT
This sequence comes from Oenanthe melanoleuca, assembly GCF_029582105.1. Taxonomy (NCBI): domain Eukaryota; kingdom Metazoa; phylum Chordata; class Aves; order Passeriformes; family Muscicapidae; genus Oenanthe; species Oenanthe melanoleuca. Next base: position 58,173,149 of record NC_079336.1, on the reverse strand, counting down.
AGGGAAAACTGCAAGAAGTTTAAAAGGGCTAGTGTCCAAAATGCTGAGAAAAACAGTAAGAAATACAGGAATACAAATAGGAGCACCTCATGTCTTTCCCACCTCAGAGGACTGAGGACACCAGCTTTCTTCCAACAGAGGCTAACATTTAGGTATAGTTAATCATTTCCCTACCCTTTATCCTGAAATCTAAGCTAAATTCAAAAGCTAAGTGCCCCAAGTCTGAAGAGATTTTCACTGCATCATCTACAACACTTAATCATAGAATCGTAGAATGGTTTGGGTTAGAAGGACTTTAAAGATCATCTTGTTTCAACAGCCGCATGGACACTTTCCACTAGACCAGGCTGCTCAAAGCCCCATCCAGCCTGGCCTTGAAAGTATAAAAAACATTTATATTACTAATAAAGGAAACATCTGAAGCTATGATTTGACAAAAAAAATGCCTTTTCATTTTAGTCCCTCTATCAAACTCTATCAGACTGCCAGGCAAAGTGTGCATTTGGATAGCCTATGCAGAAATATCAAGTGGCTCTTCAAGTGCTATGACTCTCAGTCTGGAGAGGCAACTACTCTCTGTCCTGCCTATGGTAAAGAAATGTCTACATGTTCTTCTCACAGGCTTTCCTAAGAGACAAGAAACAAACAAAACACTGACAATAGAAGCAGAAGAGGACACAAGGGGCACTGTCTTCTAAGAGAGACACCTACAAAAACAGTACCTTAGGAATTCAACAGAATAATGTATACATTATACCAGCAACTGCCAGTAAAGTGATTTAGAGACATCAATGTTTATCTTTTTAACTAACATGGAGAAACTAGTGAAAATGTATATTGCTTTACAACATACATTAGCCTTCTATTGTGTTAGGCATCACTTCTTGTGATGAAAACTAGCTTGAAGAAACTGCAACATTTTATACTATGATTTTATTAAACAATAAGCAAAAAAATAAAATTCACTTGTTTAATCAAAACCTCCCTTTAGTATTACATTTCTTTTCAATATATTTTTGTTTTGCTTTCAGCAATATCAGAATTAAAGCAAACTCATCCAAAAAGTGAAACTAAGTTCAGTAAAGAACTCCACTTCTGGATGAAGAGAGGTCACAATATTCAGGTATCATTACTCCAAGTTCCCTCACCAGCTGTAACTGCTGGATCTTCACATTATATTAAAAATGTCTCTTGACCTGCTGGTTCACTTTCCTCCGAGAAATTTTTCAACTCAAAAATAAGTTTACTAGTCTGCAGCTAATCATTTGAAGTCAACAGTACTAACCATAAGCATATTAGAAGCAAATTAAATACAGATAAAAATCTAAGAAACAAGGACTTGCGTAATTTCTTACTAGTAAAACATACTTGCAGACAGATGCAGAACTCAGAAGCTGCATGTGCCTACAATATTTCAGGCAGGTGTTTAATTAAGTTTTTACACTGGTATTAACTATTAAAAGGTCTATCTCATATTGGAACTGACAACAAAACAGAGTCCTCAAAAAGTATAAAACACAAAGTCTGAAGCCTTTATAGGGTAAGGGACAGGAAGGCAATACTCAATTCCTGCCAACATGCATGTGGTTCAAACCAATCTAGCACTTCAAGAATAAGAATGAAAGAGTAATAAGCTTACCTTGAAACCATTTTTGTATGATTTTATGTAAGAAAGAAGTGTCTAGGCAAGAGTTAAAGAGATTTGGAAATGTTTCCTATAGTAACAAAGACAACAGCTTACTAGCTTCTTCAGCAGCTTGGGCTTTCCTCAGTGAGGACAGATTAGCCCTTCAGATCTACCACACAGAACTTCACTGTCTTGCTGAAAATAATTTTTTGATCATGAAAGACCACCTGAACTCAGTTCAGGCTAGTCCCACTCATTTTTTTGTTACATATTTTATTTTTGATTCACAGCTATCTGCTTCTAAACAAACATCATCACACCGCAAAGCCCACTGAAATGTGCTCCTGGCCAGCATTACAGGCAGAACTCACACCAAGAACTTGCATTCAAGTGATTACACAGGAAGCCTCTGGTTCAACTCAAGCATCTGGGACTAAAAGTCATTGATGCAGAATGAGGTCTAAAATGGTTATATGACTAAGATCTCTTAAAAGTGTTGGAGTATAACAGATTTTAAAATCTTAAGGTGTTTAAACAAATTATAGCTTCTTTCCATGCAGCTACAAGCCAGGTGGGTAGATAACCATACCATAGAGCATGAAAAAAAAAATCAAAGAGAAACTGTGATGCTTTCCAGATTTACAGCAGTGCTTAAAAATATTAAAGTCTGAGAATTATCTAAAAGCAGTTCAGTGGTTTAAAAAAAGTAGCATATTTTCAGAATAACTATCACTCCTTATTAAAAGAGGTGCTTTGTTACATTTTGGTGTGCTTATACTGACTTATTTATGAGGTATTGTCAGACCCAAGATCAGAATCTCCATGCACCCAAGCAATACTGAAGCAAGGGAAATTCAGTTGCAGAAATACATTCAAGACACCCACGTGATTTAGAGATATTTCCAAATACTGACTCAGATACTCCCCTGAATCACATCTGAGCTTTCAGTTGGGTTGAGCACCTGAAAAGCTTTTTTCTTGTTTAAAACATTTCGTATAAACTACTTATCAGTTAAAAATACACTGCAAAACTTCTACCACAAGTGAGGAGCTCCAGTCATATCGGACCTTTTTCAGAATCAATTTACTGCATTGCTCCAAGTGCCCAGCCTTCCCCATGTTTTCCTTTCTGAATACCAACCTTTTCCACATCCTCAAATAAACTAGGGACTCATCAATTTCGAATTTGAGAACATTAATTCCAGTTTCACCATGACTACAGCAAGTAATAAATGCAGCAAGTACAGCACGGGTTCATATTTACAGATGTCAGGCAGGATGCATTTATCTCAAGTGTGATTAAAATCTCTGCCTAGATTAATCATTACTATGTCTCTGAAATCAAACTGCAACACTTGCAACTGTTTGCTGAACCAATATTTAATGGCGTGTTTCAGAAGTCTGCTGTGCCAAATCCCCTGATGTTTGCCTGAAACTTTAGGGCCATCGCTGCTGCACCCTCACAGTCTCCAGAGAACAAAGCCAGTAAGATGTGAAGGCTTCAGAAAAAGCCAGAAAAATCACCACATTGTGACCTACTCATTAAGACAGCTTGTAGTCACACAACAGTACTGCCTCTATGAGAGCAGAGATTAAAAAAAATTTGTAATTATTCTAATAATTAGAGAGGCACAAAGTTTTGCTAAGGTTATCTAGTGAACTTCAAGCTCTTTCAGACTCAGGACACTATTGTACATTGTGGATCTCAATGTACCACATGCACAGGCCACTCTAGAAGCAAATGAGTACCTGCCAAAGCAAACTAAGGGCATATTAAAATGATGCTACATCGAATAAACCTTCATCTGTAAAATACAGAATGGAATAGCTGTACTACTCTGAAATCCCAAACACTGGTAAATACCAATAGGAAAACACTTGCTCAATAGCATGCTCACTGAAAGCAGCTGGGAAGGAATCTGAAACACAGCAGGATGAGCTCTTCACATAGAATTCTGCTAAATTCTCTGTTACTTGAGTAACCAACATTAATCAATATAATAATGTTTTGTTATCTCTTAGTTCTTATTAGTAACATTACTTTGTGAAAGCCTACATTTACTTTTATTTTACGAACACAAATTGACGAACACAGAGGAAACTGTTACACCAACATAAATCACCATTTTATCAGACTAAGCTTCTTTACTCTAGAAATGGGTAAGATTCACATTTTTTTGGATTCTAATGTATCCAAGCCTACAGCTATTTTAGGCTTTTCTACTGGCAGGGTAGAAAAGTACAAGACCCTGTAAGGTTACAAACTTTATTTCATGATAAATGGCAGCTCAAATAAGCAAAGCTCAGTCATTTGACCTGGCCAGAGAACATCCAGCACCTGAATTGGACATTAATGACCTACAATTTAATCCAATGTGCATACTAGCAGTGTAGGCATATCCTACTTTAAGACAAAGAGTTAAAAAAGAAGAAAAATAATGCCTGGACAGATGCATTTAATAAAAAAAAAAATACCTCAAACAACCAAGAAATATAATGACAGAACTGGATTAAATCATGCAGCATTTAAAGTTTGACAGAACTTCTCACAAACTTTTTTTGTATCAGCAGCCTTTACAGTGACAGAAAGCATCAAACAAGTCTGAAAAGAAAGTTAGAACTTCTGCTTCCTTATGAATTACTAGAATATTTGGCAACTTGACAGAATGTAACTGAGCTGTTGATAAAAAAATTGTAATTCAACAACCTTCATACAAACTTCCAAGACTGTAGTCTAGTTATTTGCAGCAAGGAAGATGCTTAATTTTGTATTCCAGAAGCAATCATTTTCAGATGAAAAATATAGGGCTATTAAGGAAGGAAATTAAAGTACTGCTGAAAGAAGTGTGCTGTAACTAGGTAAGCACTAATTATGTTATATTATTATATATAATTGCAATATTCAGTTACTGAATTAAACCTTGACCACCCCAAAAAAGAACCAGTGCAGCAAAGGAAATAAAACATTTAAGTTTCACTCTCAAATCTGATGAAGCTATAAGGTGAAGCATCTCATGAGTCATTGCCTTACTGCTGCAGAAAGATGAATTGTACAGGCTCCTCAGGCAATACTATAATTTAAATAAGAACTAGGAAAAAAAATAAATGTAATAGCCTTATATCAATTGTCTTTCTTCTGGAAACCACTTACATAATCACTGTAGAGAAAAAAAGAACAAAACCTGTCACACAGAAGGGAGGTAATCTAAGAGAATTTTTATAGATGTTCTTGCAAATTAGCCATTTTGTTCTATCAACAAAGAAAGCAAACACTTTGCTTGAATTGAGATGACAACTTATTTTTGCTCTGAACATTGAGAACTGCATTCTCAAAGGCTGGAAAAAGCAAAGCAAGTCCAAAACCTACTGTGTTTTAACAGAGATACCATATGAATACACAAAATAAAAGCACAACAGTTCTCTTGCCAAGGAGGAACAGATGGCAACTCAGAGCAGAAGTCAGTAACTCAGTGATAAGTCATAAGAAATAAGACCCATCAGCAGCTCTTCACCAGTTCCCACTTTTTACAAGAGTGGTACTGAATGACTTCACCTGAGCAAGTCCAACTTGCAGAAGCCCTGGGCCAGACACCGCTGCCTCTGCCCAGAAGCAGCTGTTTTGCTTGGACTCCCCAGAGACCTCCCACAAGCTGCACTGCCCACCTTCTCACCACCTCCTCCTCCTTCCAGCCACCTATTTTGCACATTGGAAACCCCTCCGGTACAGTGGCTTCCTTTAAAGGGCAGGGCTTGGGGGAAGAGCTGCTCCCAAATACAGGAGGAAATAAAGCTTTTACTCATAAAAAACATGTTCTCACACAGAGTTGCTGGTTTGACTTCAGCCAGCACACTTCTATGAGCACACACCCTGTCAGCAGCAGAGCCCAGGATGGCTCATGTGCCCTTCATACCATGACAGGTCCAGAATATCTCCACACAGCTACACAACAGCTGGACCAGGTTGCATAACAGCAACTTCCTACAGGAAGAGCTGTTCCTTGTGCCCTTCTCCCCTTACTGTGGGTCTCACAGAGGACTATCTGCCAAAGTTAAATGATTCTGGTCTTAAATGTATTTTTTAAAATTTTATTTGATTTTTATTGTTGACAGAGGTTTCTTATTCATATGAAGCTCAAAGATAAAGACTGTTTTTGAAGAAAGTGATAAGGCTCAGAGTTTAAATTAAATTTTCCAGTAAGTAATATGTTTTTTTTTTCCCTGTCACTTCAGCAGCACTTGAATTTTGCTTATTGGACTACTACAAGATTGCTCTGTTGTTTGAACTTTCTGTTACTTGGGAAGCTCCTTTCTAATCATAAACTGTTGAGAAAGCAGGAATACAACGAAAGAAAATAAAAGCACAAGCTCTGACTTTCAGCCCTCAGAGAAGTGCAAAGTGAATTTGGATGAAATTGTAACTGTGAAGCATGCTTTGAAATAGAAGAGGTTTAGCTTTAAATGCTGAGCACCGCAATAGCTGTTTACTCAAAATAATTCTAGATATCTAAATGCTCATCTGTCCTACTGCAGGGCTGGTTGAAATAAATCACTCCCACTATTTTACAGTCACTTCTCTATTACCTGCTTTTAAAGTGTTTTGCAAGACTGCTTCCAACACCATTAATGTTAGAACTGCTTGTAAATGTAATACAGGAGGGAACCCACATATTTGAAAAGGCAAAATTCACAAATTACTTTTACCTTGGTGATCTCTGTAAAGTCTGAAATTTGCCAGATGCCCTAATCAAATAAGGAGGGGTTTACTGAATATCCACACACTCTTCTAGGAGATTTTTCAAGACCTGAAAATCTGAGGAGGAAGATCATTCAGAGGAAACCCTTGAAAGAATGCAGTAAAATAAACCTTTATACAAAGCTACAGTTAACTGTAAAGCCTTATTGCTGAAATAATATACAGAGAAATTCTACCAGAGTGAAAACCTGAAACTCTGAATCTATAAACCAGATGTAATTCATGACATCTGATATCAGACTTCCTTCTCTTTGGCTGCTGTAATCATGTTTTAAGATGATGACCTCTGGTAATGAGTCTCTGATGACTCAATGCCTAGGTGCTCAAAATAACTTTGAAAAACTGAGTCAGAGGAATCATTACTCAAGCACTGCATCACACAGAATCTCATCAGCCTTCCAGCACAGAAATGAGAAGCCTTGAACTGGTAATTGCTGCAATGCAACATAAACCATGTATCATTGAACGTTTTAAAAGACAATAAAGCTGGACAGAAAGACAAAGAACAGAAAACCTCAAAAAAAACCTATCAGTTCTCATACTCATCCTAACATCTCACTCCTCCAATAGGTTAGGAATCTCTGGCTAATCTGTATTACTAAACATTTTCACCTTCTCTAGTCATCTTTTTGCCCCTTAAAAAACAAACCACCAAATCAAAATAATCTAAAAAGCCCCAGGAAGTATCCCCACATCTACTTAACACTTGCCTAAAAAACCCAAAACATTTCACATAATTAGACTGTAAAATCAAAATCATTACTTCACCTAATAATTTTGATCCATCACATCCTACATATATGGATCAGCTGTGATCTCATGTTCTGCATTATGTCTTGTTTTGTTGAATTTAAAGAACAGAAGATGATGAATGGATTATGGCATGACCTGCATAGACGAGGATCATCCCAACTCACAGATATGTTAAGATTTATGAACTGAATCTTCCCTTAAAATGAGATTTACAAGAGAAGCCTACTTCCAAAGTTAGGACAATGTAGAACCTAGATTAACAGAACACAAAGTCTGGGTATTTTGGAGGGTTTTAGCATAGAGGGGTGCTTAACTTCCCAGCTGTAAATCAGAACAAAGAATTGTTTCTGACCAACTCAACAGAAACATACAGATTTAGTGGTAGTATAAAGGAAAATGTGGGACTTCTTTGGGAAGCCTTACACTGCTGAGAGTAAAAGAGAATGAAAAAGAAAGATGAAAGGAAGGATACACACTTAAGGATAATATTATTTAAGTCTAATGTGTTATTACCTTTCCCTACCTGAAATATGACCTTCTTTCACCACAATTACAATTCAACTATACTTGGCTAGTGACATTCACCAGAGAAAATCCAACATGATTAGATGGACAAGAAAGCCTTGAACAGCATTCCCTTGTTTTAGAAGTACTGTTAAGTTGTATCTTCTTTAAAGAACAGAATATTTAGTCTAAGCTTTCATCTCAAGAGACTTCCTCCCACAAAAAAGGGCCCAGTTCTAAAAACAGAAACAGATAAGTGAGTCCTCAAAGTAGACAAACACTAAACAATCAAGAACATTATGGTGGGATACAAGTGCCTCTAAAGTTACAAAGAAAAAACTTGGTAATGACAACAAGAGGGGCCTAACTTCAGGAAGCGTATCAACAGCTGCCTTATGAAATACCTCTCTTGGGAAAGCAATGTCACCAACATCAACGATGCTACACCAATAAATCAACTAGTTTCAACTTCTATCCTCACCACATGTTAGCAGCACAGGTTCCAGAAGAACTGTCTTGCCCATAGCCTATCAGTTCTCTCAATAACATCACTTCCTTCAAAATCAGATATTAACAAATGGCAACACATCAGCCTTTTCAAGAAATAGACTTGCCTACATTTTAAAATAATAAATAAGTTTAAAAATAGGCTAAGGTAGGGAGAACGTTGTTTAAAAGCCAGCATATTGCTTCCTGACATTTCTAGTTCTCCCTATTAAATGAAGCTCAAAAACAAAATAAAGGACATGAGTAAAGCTGGGACTTGGCAAACTCTAGGGGTGAAATGATAGGAAAGGCCAAAGAAATCACGAAGGAACAAAGAGAAGAATGACAATCTCATCTGTGGCTTTTGCAAGCAACTATGATAGAAACACATTTACCAAACTGCATCTTCCTTGTGACCAAGTTTTGAAAATTTTTTAGGCTCAGGCACTTTCCAACGTCATTTGTGACACAGTTAAAAATAAGAAATTAGTAAGGTTAACTCTGTTTCTGAATGAAGCATCAAAAATAAAAATATCTAGCTTAAATCATCAGTCCTTAAATGTGGACATGAAATTGCTTTACCTCTGAAGCTGGTTTCAGACTGTGAAACTCCAGAAGTCACCTAAACAATCTTATTTTTTCTTATTTTGATAGGGTTTAACATTTGTTTCAGTTTTTAGAACACATAACCTTAAACCACAAAATCCACTGCCAAGCTACAGTAATGATCTAGCCAACAAAATAACTGCCTCCAGAAGCCTCAGATCCTCCATCTTCCATCTATATTTCCACCCTTCTCCATGAAAATCTCCCCCTCCCAATTATACAACCCAACCTTCTGTATCAGCTCTGAGCAAACTTTCAACTACTGCAACTACCTAGAACTGGAGAAATGACCCTGCTGTTTCCATTCAGTGAATATTTTTGCTATTTCAGCACCTTACTCTAACTTAAAAACAGGCCTGACAAGTGTTGGAGTAGACTCCTGTGACGTATATACAGCATGGGATGAGGAGCAAGAAAGGAGAAGGAGCAATGGCCACTGCTAGTTTAGCCCACAATATCAGACAGAGCCTCCACAGCCTTCAGAGTGCTTGAGGCCTACAGCCACCCCAACCTGTTTCAACAAGACTCCCTACCAAGCTGCCAGATAACAAATACACTAGGAAAGCATCAGTAAAGGCTTCTTGGTATGAAAATAGTAGTCCTCTCCCCTAAAAGTTTTTATTGTTTCAATAAGAAATGCACTGATTTTGAATGGTGCAGAGAAGAGCCAGCACATTACACAACTGTATACCATGTCTTCATACAGGAAAACTCTAGGAATTTAATTGCTGTGGTTTATCAAAGTGGGAGCAAGAAAACTGGCCAAGGACTACAAGCTAGGTATGGAAGAAATCCCTATTTGCATCCTCCTTCCTCATGAAATCTAACACCATGATTGAAGCATTTGTAAATCTTGTAGAGAAAATTATAAAGCTGAAAACAGAAGCCGGCCAAGTTCAGATTCAAAAGAAAGAAGCATCAACAGCAAGAGAGTGGATGGTTTAAAAACAACAATAAAAAGAGACAGACTGGATTTTCCATCATTGAAAGTATTCAAACCAAGACTGAATTTGCCCCCAGACTTCCTTGGAAAATATATTCCAGTTTAAACAGGAATCAATTCAGGAAGCGCAAAAGCCCATGCAGCACAGGCCAGGCCAGACTGTAAGTCACCCTTATCCTCTATATAGGATTTGACACCATTAAAGTTCAAAAAATTCATACTCCAGACAAGTACTTACAGTTTAGTTCTGTTAACTTTTCACATAAAATACAAATACACCTTGAATATTTCTACCAAAAAGAGGCAATTTGTAAAGGACAACAAGCAAAAGTGAGAAATTTGTTTACAGTTTAAAAAACAAAATTTACTTTCCAAATGAAATGGTGACTGGCTAGTTGGCCAAGCTCCTAAAAACTGCTTTTTCAGCCAGTTATTCCCTTACACTGCTCAAAAAAACAATGTATCCTTTACTATAGCTGACATTTGCACAACCTGAACAAAATAAAACTGAAAACAGGGCAGTTTGCAGAGAAGGACCCATCTCCTGGGTAGAGCTCACAGAAAATAAAGTCAGCTTCTCTTCAGTACTGCTCACACTTACCAGCATAACAAAATAATAGCAATGAAATACCAACTCTTTCCTGACTACCACTTACCAATTCTAGCCTTTAAGTTAAAGTACATTACCATATCTTGCAATGTGTAGAATGAAAAAAAAAAAACTGCACCACCTGATTTCAAGCCAGTCTAGGAAGTCAGAAATTATACGCCCTTCCTCCTGGGGCCATAGTGTCTCCAAAAATATTTAAAGAAAAGCAAAGTGAAAGCTTCCAAAGGTATGAATAAAATTGATCCTCTGTTCAGCACAGAACACAGGACCCCCTGAGGATAAAAGTGAGCAGAGAAACAGTAAACTGGTTTAGTACAGTATCTGCCTAACATATGGTGTATTATGTAGCATATACACACCAGAAGTAATTTGCTTGCTACCTGCAATAGTTAGACTGATTAAAAAATAATCATACACACATCCCATGAATTACTGGAACCCACCAGTGTTAAAACCAAGTCTATCAACAATACTCTAGAAGCTCAACAGAAACATAGATGTCACTATATTGACTATATCCACAGCAGTTTTAAACTGCCTAAGTGATTTTGAAACCCAAAATCAAGTTTTTGGTGCTTCGGAAAAAGTTTATTCAAACCTGAGCCACCATCAGCTTACGTGGTTACAGAGAAAGCTACTTATACATTAAATCTGACATATGCAAGATGCGGAATTTCTTCAGCACTGAGAAGGGCAACATAAATAGTGCACTGTATGAGAACTGCCTCAGTAAAAGGAAGTTTTTTAAACTGCTGGCCAAGCTAATGGAATTAGGTGACTCAAAGTAATACTTGAAATACCAAAAAAGTCTTCCTGAGATACTTAGACAAGTCTCAGATGAGTTGCTGGTGCATGTTAACTCACACCTACACAAGCAGAGATGCTTTCAACAACCAAAAGAGTAAACAAATATTGTTTATTTAGAAAGAGGCTACTTTCAGATAGGATGGGCTAATTTTGACAGTCGCAATAGCAGCATATACTGTTGAAGAACTGAACAAAACAATTTAACTTCCTTTTTTTCTTTCCTCTGGTGTAAAATCAGAGCATGCTATTAAGAGGTCGCACAGTGCTCTGGGCTCCCACCAGAGACACGGCACAGCCACCCCCGGATGCCGCGGAGGGGTCAGCATCAGCTGCCGGCCCGGGCCGGGCCCGCCGGCGGCCGAGGCCTCTCCCACCGCCCCGCCGCTGCCCGGGCTCGCTGGAAGCGGGGCAAGGGGCGCCCGGGCTGCAGGAGCAGCACCCTCGGCCTCCGGCTGCTCTCCGGCCCTACGCTCGTTCCGCCGAGCAGCGGGGACGGAGGGGCACAAACACAGCAGGAAAACAACTTTCCCCCGGCCCGGAGTGGCCGCTGCCCCGCCGAGCCCCGAGCAGGGGCCGGGCAGCGGCGCCGAGGCCCGAGCGCGGCGCTCCCTCCGTCCCTCTGTCCGCCCGTCCGTCCCGCGGCCGGCGGCGAGGGGCAGGGTGCGGGGAGGGCCCGGTTCCCCCGGCACGCAGCCTCTCCGCTCGGACCCCCGCCCGCCCAGCCGGGCCCGCTGGCGCAGAGGGCGCCCCGGCGCCGCCTCCCGACCCCCGGGCGCTGCTCACCTTGGTGGCCATGGCGCTGCCGGCGCGGGCTGCGCTGCCGCTCGTCCCTCCCTCGCTCTCTCCGTGCCGCGGCTGCTCTCTCGCTCTCTCGCTCGAGCGGTTGGTGTGTCCGGCCCGCCCGCCGCCGCCGCTGGGCCGCGCAGGCGGCTCCTCCTCAGCGTCCCCGGCCGCCGCCGCCGCCTCCTGGGGGCCGCTGTGCGGCTCAGCAGCCAAGCGCCGGCGCTGGGCAGGCGGGGGCTGATGTGGCCGCGGTGCCCCCGCCTCGGCCGCCCTTTCCGCCGGCTCGGCCCGGCCCGGCTCGGCACTGGGGGCAGTGCGGGGCTGTTCGCTCCTGTTGGCAGCCTTTCCGTCAGGGCCGCGGGCAGGGAGGCCCCGCTGCTCTGCGGTGATCCCAGGGGACCCGCCCCGGGGCGATGAGGGCGGACGGACGGACAGACCTCGCCCACCCCCCGTGCCCTCAGGGGCTTTGCTTTGTAACCAGTTTGGCCTCAAATTCTCTCTCGCGTGGGGGAGAGAGCCCGCAGGAAGGCGTTATGTGCCCCTCGGGTGCCTTGGAACGGAAATTTCAAAGCAACCATACAGCAAGGAAAGCAATTTTTTCCTCGGCCGGGCTCCATCCACGGTTGTCAGGGCGGTGTATGCCGTCCCTGGCCTGTTCCAGCCGGGCATGGGTGTACAGCAGTTATCAGCAGCAGTAAAAAGCACCAAGGAGCTGCTCAAGGTCGGTAGCGTTCGCGTTGGGTGCTCTATGACCATCTCATAAAAACTACCTGAGACCCCACTTGACTTCCAGCCCGCAGGAGAGATGAGATGGGAGGCTAAAACAAAGCGAATTTGAAAATACAGAGGCAGTGATCATGCAAGGTAGTGCACCATCCAAAAAGTGCAGCTTCCTGTTGGAGTGGACAGCCTGGAATCAGAAGACATTTCCTTTCTGTAGAAGGAATTACACAGTGTAATTGTCAGGGATGCCAAGGAGAGCCCTAGGAGGCAGATGGGCTGTAGGGAAACTGTATAGAACTCTACATCTGTATTTCCTTGACCATATAATGCCAAGCTTTTTTTCTGCTATTGGTATAGTTTCTCAGTGAGAGCTTTATTAAAAGAGAAAAATACATTTACAGGTTTGGTTGGGTTTTTTTACATTGGAAAACATTTTCCTAGTTGGACCTGTGAAATATTTTCCATGGAAAGTGAGGATGAGAAAATAAGAGGAAGCTGGCTGTTCATTTCACACCATTTTTTGAGCAATTAAACTGATCAACTTCAGAAATTTTCAAACCAATTTGCTTCTTTTTTTAACTTTCTCAGAATTCCATTAAATACAACATTTCCAACTTCCTGTTCTCTGTAACAGCAGTACCTGAAGTGAAACCTTTGTGTGTGGCTCACAAATGGGGTTGTAGGACACCACCTTTAAGGTGAAGTGTTGTATTCAGCATCAGTTTTGCCATGTGGTTCATCAACCGACTGACATCCCTTTCAAGCAAAACTCCCTGAAGCTGGCTTCATTTCTAACACACCCAGTTCTACTTTCTCAGCAGCAATCTTTCCAACTGGCATGTTTTGATCCAGTCCTCCAGTGAACATCTTGTAAAAAGGGAAGAGGTACGAAATCCAGCACTGTCTCCTTTAGGGATCCCCAGCTGATAGGTCTGTGAAGCACATTCTGTCCTTTCTCCAGATGCTGCTTTGCTATGTGAAATATAATAAACTTGTGGCTTTAGCATAAGCTAGAGTGTGTGTCATTCTTCACCTGTGGTCAGCACAACTGTCAGAAAAGTTTAATGTGCAGCTGCTACCCAGTGTGCTTTAGCAGAGCTCTGCTTGCCATCTGGGGAATGAAGAACACAGTCATGATTTGTTCAGCCTCTCTGTGTGCTTAAAGCCTCCATTTCGGTTTTCTACTGTGAGGTGCTCCTGAAAATAAGTCTTGCTTGACAAGTTTGAGGGATGAAGGAAATATTACTGTTTCTTTCAGTGTGAGAGAATATTCTGAGAAAAAAATATAAATTATGGTATCTTTCCAATCCTGTTTGCAATTAATTGCTGTTAATTCTTGTCTCAATGAAGATATACTTAGGAATCACTTTGGATTGCAAGTAAACCTACCTCTTCTTTGCAGTAAATTTTATTATTTTTTAACACAGAGGGCCAAATACCCACAAATTGCTAATGAAACCAGTGAAAATTTCCCAAACTTCTGAAATTAGTTGCTTTTCTGCTACCAAGCTGTGTCCTAGTTAATTAGGACTGGATGTTTGCTTAGCATTAGACATAAAAGAAATCTCAGTGGCTTCAGTGGGGTTGTTTACATATCTAAGCATTTGGTAGTTTTGAAGTGTAGTGCTCTGTGTGGAGCTTATCAGCTTTCAAACACAGTTGACTCATTATTCGGTTTGTACTAAAGCCCCAATGTATGCTATAATAAATATCTCCACCTCAGAAAAAAACAACCAGTAACAGAAGAAAATCCGTTACCCAGAACAGAAGTGATTTCTCCCTGCAGATTTCTACTAGATGTGTATATTTTTTTTGTTAGCTGGTCTGCAGTGGTTCCCAGGAACTCAGGAGTTCACAGAGAAGTGATCTTCTGCAGAGCCTCATCAAATGAAAACTACTGCCAACAGTGCTATGCAGATTTTTTTAATTAAAGATGGGCTCTGAGAAGGGACATGGAGAACATTTGCTGAATATGTTCCCTGCTCAGCAAGGCCTGCCTGTAGCTTCAACCTCACAGGAAGTAAGTGACCTTGTGTGTTTTGACTTATGCAAACTTGGTAGGGAATGATAAAGAAAGTGTTCTTCAGATAACCTTCAAACTGAAAACCATCTGGAGAAGGAGCTATGTTTTATGTTTTCAAGTTACTGTGCTCTGGAGCTCCTTGAGGGCGTGCACCTTGGATTTGTCCCTGCTGGGAGCCTGAGCCCCTAGCAGTACCTGAGTGATGCACTGCAGTGACTGAGGTGGCCCTGAAGCCTTGACCACAGCTGTGAAGGCATTTTGAGCAACAATTATCACTAATGGCAACAACTTTGCAAATGGAGCAGGCTGTCAAATGCGTGTTTTGGCAAAGTCTTTGCAGGAGGCATACATAGATTATATTGTCCTAGGTCTTTATTTTCAAAGGTGTTTTATAAGTAATGTAAGAAGTGATTGAATTTTTTCCTTGGTTGAAAGCCTAACAATGCATGATAACATCAGTTCCACCCTAAATGCTTTTAGCTCAAGTTTTCTAACTACATTAATCAGGAAAGCCTAACAATGACTAGGGAGCAATTACCAAAACATTCCAGCTATTTCTTATTCCTTTCAATTGTCATGTTTACCTTAGTCACCTGATACACACCTCTTGTTTTAAGAAGGGATAGAGATTTTTCACATTTTCAAATCCTTAAAATTAACTGTGCAAGCAATTACTTGGTTTATGAATCAAAAAGAGAAGTACTGTATTCTTCATTTTCAGAAGTTATATCTGCACACCTTCACCCACTTCTCCCCAAGAGGTTCCTTGGGTGTCATGTTTCCTCTCAGCTGAGCAGCAGTTTCTCTTTCAGAATTGTGTTAACACCATTTAGTCAGTGTTTCTAAGAAGCTTGCCAGATAGCAAAATATTGCTTCCTCCTATCTTCTGTCTCTTTCCCTCCCCCAGATTTGGACAGAAAATGATAGGAGCTGCCACATGCATGAAACCTAGTGTTATCTGCACAGAGCAGGAAGGGAGCAGCTGCTGAATCCCATTTGTGCATCGCTCTGTTCAGCAATGTCCAGTGGCATCACTTACAAATGTGTCTGAAAAATACATTTAACAAAATGTGTTCCAAGGAAAAAAAATACTAATATTTTCCTTTCTTTTATGTTGGGAGATTTTGGACACAAAGGATATGAAATCTTTAATCATATCGCATTTGCAGGAAAGTACAATTTTACCTCTCATTTACCCAGAACTGTGCATGGCAGTTTAAAATGATACTCAGGAGATTACAGACACACTTCCCAATCTTACTCTGCACCTGGTGCTGGAAGATCACTATCAAAACAGTAAGGCAGCCAGTCCTGAAATACTGTTGGATTTTAGGTCCAGAATTTCCTGGAAAAGCTGTTTTAGAAAATTGCTCCCAAATATGCACCCAAATTCCTGTGAGTTTTCAGTCTCTGAAAATCTCTCTGAATAAGCAGTTCTGAGAAAAACTGTGCTTCAAGCATTTGATTGTGAATTAAGGATTTTATCTTCTTAGAGCTGATAATCCAATACCATTATTATCTGAACTGTGGCATATAATGTGGGCCCTTTTCAAGGTAGGCTGTTTTTAGATAGTTACATTTCTAATAAACACACAGCCAACACTGCCTTTGTGCCATGTATGAATATGCTGTTTTCTTTACGCTGTGGGAAAAGTGCAGTGCCATTCTATGCCAAATTCATTACTCTCAGGATGTTGGAGTGTTTTAAACACATCTTTGTGAATCTAACAGTTTGAAAACATGGTGGACTCTCTGGACTCAATTTTCTGTTAAAAATCTATAAAAACAGCAGCTGGAAGACGTGAAAAAGTTATTCTTCAAAAATTAGAAAAAAAAAAGGAGAGAAAAAAAAGAGATAAAGGGTTGGGTGTTCCAGAGACAAGATGTTGCTGCAGTGCGCTTTTCAGACACAAATTTTTTTTTTGAAAGCACCTTTTTTAAGTCATGTTTTGGAGCAACTTTGATCACACTCAAGGGAGAAGGAGAAGTGTGGATTAAATACCAATCACAGATCATCATGGATGAGCACCATTGCTGCAACAGTTTGGAGCTTGCTTGGTCATAATGATCTGTTCTTTCTTTAGATAATAGGGTGGGAACCAGGTTTTTTCTCCCTTTTTTTCCTTAACTGTAACCAATGTTTTGAGCAATTCTGGTATTCTTTTTCTCACTTTGTAGCAGAAAAGTCAGTGATAGATGTATGTAATTTTTAGTAGAATAAGTTTTGAAAGAAATTTACAAAAATCATGCTTTCTTGTGAAAGCAATAAAACATTTCTCAAAACACCTAGCACTATGGAATTCTAACTTTTTTGCATTCCCTTCTGAGCCATACACTGGTATTATAGATGCTTATATCTGAGATAGGATACTTGTACCTGCTTGTCATGCACTTTAGATGGTTTGCATTTAGATTTTTTGTTCATACTTCATGTTCCTTTGTGTTTCAATGCAAGGGCTGCTGGGATCAATAGGTTTTGAACTCAGCTTTCCTGAAAAATAGAATACAGTTTAGTAAAAAGTATATTTTAAAAGGGATAAATATTTCCATTTTTCCTCTTGCTAGCTTTAGTGAAAGTGGCATACCATTAGCACTATTGATTCTTACCACTACTGACCCTTTCCATCTGGAGTGCTGACTGCCTGTGGCTTATTTCCATTTTTCCTGTTATGGTGGAAGGGCTTTGCCAGCTGCTGTGCCCTCTCATCTCAGGGGACTGCAGTTTCAACAAGCAAAGCAACAGGAGTGTGATGCACTAGGTATTCACCTAAATGTACAAGTACATAAGTGATAAGGTCCTGTCAACTTTAATAAGCTTTTGCTTCTTAAAATTGCACGCAAATTGTCTTCCAACACACAAGATAGCTGATTGTACTACACATGTAATTGACTACTCTCTGCTGACATGTTTAGATGAAGGTCCAGCTGTTTGTCCTCACTGAGTAGCTCACTGAGAAGAAAGCTACAGAAGGCTGCAGGACAAACGTGGTCTGAGCCTTCCTGCTCTGGTCTCTGAGTTTCTTTGGAGGGGAGCAGTGGCACACTATGAGTCTGCCAGTGTAGCAGGCTGCAGTTTTTTGAGGCAGCTTAATGAAAGTAGGATCAAATCTATGGGCATTTACATCTAAATTCAAAGGGCAGTCAGCATCAGACCTTTGTAAAGTATGCTTTGCTCTGCATTGTGACAGTGAGCACGCAAAGCTGCAGACCAGGTGGATAAATGCTCTGTCATGAGTATATGCTTTTAAATGTAAATGAACTAATTTGTTTGCTCTCTTTATAAAACCAAGAATTACAATTTCACCTGACCAGCTCAGATTTCAAATTACTGTTTGCCCCTCAGTGTGCACAGCTTTCACTTTTTCCCCATGACACAGACAGATGTTTTGAAGCAATACAACTCTGGCTTTTAAAATAGTTAGTGGTTTTCTGTTTTTAATAGTTTATTACGTTGTTACATTTTTTTCTGTTTTCATCATGGAAACGTTGGGGATTTCAGGGTCTGTAGTTGACTATGTTTCCATATACAAGGAATTCAGTCCTGTAGCATTTGTATTACCAAATTAAGATCACCAAACAACTAAACAAGGCCTTAGTGTCCTTTAATCCTCAAATATGATTTTGAACCACTGATCCCTTTAGAAATAATTAACAGTGAAATTATTTGACAGGAAGAAGCTGCTGATCAGCAGCTGCCCCTGGATTCATAAACCTCTTTTTTATGAGCACAGGTCAAGGTGATGAGAAATGCTTCAAAGCAAATGCAAAGCACTATTTATTTCCACTAGCTGTTTCCTCTAGTAGGGTTAGGGTGTCCTGCAGCTAGAGAAAGAGCTATGAAGCCCCTTTCTAGTGCTTATATATTTCTCATTCGTGTCAACCCATGTTAGATCTTCAGTGCATAATCTGTCTTCTAGCCCAGACAAGCCCAAGAGGGGATAAAATAAAGGGAGAAAGTAGAAGCTTTCATTAATTTCATTATACTATAACTAGATGTAGTCCTTTTATAAGTTTATCCTGTCTTGAGGGAGGATCTTGGAATCTTAAAGTCCCTTTGACCCTACTTTTTGTGATTTGTTTCTGCGCATTGTAGCCAATAAAGATCATGATATCCCAGCACAGAGATAATAATGTACAAGAGGAGAAAAAGGAAAGCCTGTGGCTAGAAGATGGGCTACAAAAGAAGCTTTTTAGGCTGCATATCTTGCATTGCTTCTGAGTAAATTATGTGACTGTGGGCAGGTCTGAAAATTTCAAGTATCTATGGGGTTGGTTTTTTTGTACCACTGCCTCATATTAGGTTTTGAAGAAAAGCATTTTTCTTTGGTTGCAGGGTACAAGATCATTCATTAGTAGGAGTGTTAAATAGTTGGCAGTTCCAAGATACTTTATAGAATTAAGTATTCAAACCTTTTTTAAAAATCCAGTATTACTAGCAAAACCAATGAGTCTACTCAAGCATTTAATTTATTACCAGTGTTAAAATAAAAATGATACCTTAGGGGTTTAAGTGCTTCACTTCTTTCTGCATGAGAGATTTTCATACTAGCTGACACTTCTTTTCTTCAAATTATCAGAAACAGCCCTAGGGATAGCTCTTGCTACCCAGGAAAGGCAGATGTCAAAAATCCTACAAATATTTCCTGTAAATCTGACTCTTACACTGAGGCTAAAGAGAAAAGACAGAGGGGAGCAAATTCTGCTTCTTCCTTT
Source organism: Oenanthe melanoleuca (assembly GCF_029582105.1). Lineage (NCBI taxonomy): Eukaryota > Metazoa > Chordata > Aves > Passeriformes > Muscicapidae > Oenanthe > Oenanthe melanoleuca. The sequence continues at coordinate 58,153,818 of NC_079336.1, read as the reverse complement.
TCCAGAGTACAGATTTTCTTATTTTTTTGATAGAGGGTAAAATTCGGAGCTTGCTTTGAAGAGTAGCTCTAAACACATTCTGTAAATTGAGAGTTTCCCATTAAGTTTATAGAATACTTTTTTCAAACTATTTTAACTGAAGAGGAACACAGCAAACACAGCACCACTCAGTCATGTGTCCTGTTTGTGGTTAGTCACACAAAGCCAATTTTTCAGATGCTAAGCTCTACTCTTTTTTTTAAATAAAAAGACTGAGCACAGCTGCTCTTAACATAAAAAACAGTCACTGAACAAATAAAAAAGCACTGTGCTATCAAAGTAACAGCTGAGATTTAGAAATTACTACAGTGAGCTTACCTAAGTGATGCTGAGGACAAGACCTGCTATATGATGAAATACCTTTTCTCATTTTCTTGAACGCAACCTGTGTGTTTTTTCAGCATATCACATCATTCAGTTTGTCATGTGTTTACCCAAAAGGTGTTCTTTATTGGGAAGTTGCTGGTGTTTCCTGTCATTGCTACATCAGTCCAAGGTGTTTAGAAGAATAAAAAATTGCTGCTACAGACAATGTTACAAAATCAAATTAAAGTTCAATTGAAATGAAAATCCTTAAAATCATGATAACAAAAGGAAGAGGAAATGTGATTGTTATACGACATTTAAAAACACCCAAGCAAACCTGAAACCCCTTAATCACTGCAGTAAGTCAAGAAACCTAATGTTTTTAGTTCTCTTTTGTGACTCTTCTATTTCCAAGCTTTGTTTTCCACTATAAACCATGCAGGATCCACCCTGCATGTGTGTGATATAGGGCTGGTGGCAGTCTCTGGCCATCCAATCTGGTCACCTTCCATATGAAGGACTGTACCCACACTGAACAATCTTCCCACATTTCTGAATAGTTGACCTGTCAGGTTTCCTGATCATCTTCTTTGCCTTGCAAGGCCAATTCAAAGCTTTAATTCCACATCATATCCAGATATTTCTTTTCCCTGGAATCTTTGATGGCAATGAAATTGAAGTTTCCTAGCACATTTTCAGACCCACAGTGTCTCTGCAGAGAAGTGAAATTGCAGACCACCGTCAAGAAGGCAGCTGCAACACAGATAAAAATCTGGGCCTTACCTCACCCTGGTCCCTACAGGTGGTTCCCAACCTGCCAAGAAGTTTTTCCCAGCCACAGAAACTCACTTTTGAATGCATCTTCCAGCCACTTCTCTTACTGCTAACCTCTTCACTGTTTTCCCTAACAATCCCTAACCAAACCCTGCTGAGCTCCTGCTTTGACCCCAGCTGGCAACAACCCTTTGTTGGCTGTTTTTTTTTGTTTTTTTTTCACAGGCTACAGCTGTTCAGCATCTTCCTTGCACAAAAGCAGTTCTAACTGCAGACTTCTCCTCAAGGACAGATGACTTAAACTCTCCAGCCTCTCAGTCACATGATTTTGGGGAAGGATAGGGACAGTCAAGGTGGAACTTCTGCAAAAGGACTGTTCACCTGGAGCTAAGAGGTGTTCCCTGACACCATACATTCACATGTATCCTATGCCCAAAGATATAGCCAGATATGCTCCTTTTAAACAAAAAGGACTGGTCCTATAACTCAGCCATTAGAATATCCTGATCTGATCCAGCAGGGATATCTCTCAACCACGTAGATGCCATTATCCCATTCATATAGGCTGACTGCCTGGAAACATCTCTGCAGCCAAATCTACAGCAGTGTCCCCTGCAGCAATTGCTGCTGGCCTACTGTCCTAAGCCAAATGCCTCTGGCTGTGCTACAGCCTTGGATTTTGTCTTCTGAGTAATTTTCTCTCATTTGTTTTAATGTAAGATGTTGAGTCTCCCTTCGGATTGTGTTTTTCTGAAGGGAAGTCTTGACTCCTCTGATGTTTAATTACAGAGCATGTGAGAAGGGACAATTTGGGGTGTTTTTACTGAGTTCCTCTGACACCATCCCTCCTTCAGGTATCCCCATTAACTGGCAGTTTTTGCTTCAAGTGTCTTTCCAGTATAACTGAGCCTGATAGCTGTTATTCCAACCATTTGGCTTCTGGGAAAGGCCAACAGACAATTCAGAGTAACCTAATAGCATTTATTATTTCTCCTACCTGCTTTGCAAAGTCTAGATCACACAATATCAAAATAATTAGAATGTTACCATCCATAGGAGAAGTTAACAAGCAGATTTTGCTTTGGGCTTTCAGTAAGCCAGTCAGTTGAGGAAAGGGGGTGCAGTCTTGTTTTAAAGCATTGGTAGATTAATTGCTGTGCAATGAGTCTCTTGGCTCAGTGACAACCTGAATCAGCAGAGAGCTGGGGCCGGGCAGGGATGATGCTGCCACTGCTGCTGCTGCACTTTGCTCTCTCTATGGCTCATTCTCTGGCACCAGTGGCAGAAGCGTGTGGGGAAGTGTCCTGGCTGTTCTAGAGACTGAAGGTCATTTTAAATAAAAGCGGAATGTGTCATAGCTTATCTGTGTCAGCTTTCTGTTCTTGTATCATTATTTGGCCATTCTTTCTCTCATGTAGAAAATTGTCTTCGCTTATAAAGGATGTCACAGTGTATTCCTGTTTAAATCAAATGAACACCTTATTTGTCAAGCAAGATGAGAGCCATTTGTTTTACTCTGCAATCCTCATGGCAGAACAGCTTGTGGGGTGCCCCACAACTTCAGCAAAAGTGTTCCCAGTGACAGGTAATGATTCTCCTTTCTGATGCCACATGGCCACAAAATCTCTGGAAGCAGCTCACTGCTGTTGCTCTGAACATCCATCCATGCAGGAGATACTTGTGCTAATGCCAACGCAGAAGAACCAAGTGTCTGCAGTACTCCTTGGATCACCAGAAATCCCAGTGGTTTGCTGGTCTTCTGTGGCTGTTTGTATTGGTAGGCTAAAGGCAGTCACTGACATTGGCTCCATTTTGGCCTGGGAACATCCCCAGGCACACTGGATTTCCTAGGGCATACACTTCACTGGCTTATACCAGTGTACACAACCTATAACAGCAGAGATCCTGACCCAGCAACAAGTCTGAGTTTAGACAAAGAGTAGGATAAACTTCTTGAGTAGTCTTAGAGTTTTGCAAGAGTTTGGGTGAAATTGCTCACATCTTAGATGTTTCCTTGTTTGACCTACTGCATTCTGACTAGCAGAAATTCCTCTAGATAATACTAACTCATGAAGACCTTAGCTGAAGAGGTGGAATCAGATTTTTTGTTTAGTGGTGAAGGAATAAGTGAGATTTGTCTAGTATGTCATCTGAATAGTTTGAAACACAAAACTTAACTGGGTGCTTATTCTATGGGTCTTGATAGGGTAATTATCTTGAATGCTGTGGTGTGTAAAGACATGCAGAGGCCTTTTGAACTGGGTGGAGATTCTGGATTCAGCAACTTAGAGTTCAGATTTATAAACTGATAGATGCAAATGACAGGAACAAAGTATGGAAATGAACAATAGGATTTAGGATTTCTCAAGACTGAGACTGACACAAGAACTTTAATTGGCAAAGTGAATATGTGTCCTACAAAATGTCCTAGGCTAGAAAGCCAAAAAGAAATACATACTAACAGCTATGCTTCCACAATAATTCAGAACTGCTGTTTGAAGTAATGTATAACTATTTTCAAACACATAGAGTTCAGTAGATAAGAGTGTATTTGCCAAAGCCTATGCAAAAAGCTAGAAAATTATTTTGTAAAGTTATCCTCCTTTGAAATAAATTTAAAAGGAATAAATTTACAATACATTAAAAATGAATAAATTTATATTAAAGTACAAAGGAATGCTAATTGTCACATTTTTATTACAAAGCTTGGCTTGGATACTAATACATGAAATAACTTAAAATAGCTTTTCAGTCATTTCTTTGGTGATCTGAGCTTTGAAACCTGCATATTTGAGTAGGAAAAATCTGAAAAGCTGACATAATTTGTTTTAACTAAGACAAGTTCCATAAATTTGCAGAGCCAATTTTTAGAAGATGCTAAGATTCTGAGGTTTTGGGGGAGTTGGTTGTTTTTCCTTGTTTTGGGGAACAGAGATATCTGACCTTCTTTGGTAAGAAAATGTCTCTGCTTGTAAGATTTTGGAGACTTCTCAGCTTCAAATCCCTTTTAAACCAAGAATTTCCTCACAACGTTCTTCCAAAATACATTCTTAGCTGAAGTTTTTGAATCTGTGGGTACTGTTGCTGGATTTATATTTTCAAAAGCTGTTCCACTGATAGAAAGGGACAGGAAAGCTTATTATGCAGCTACTTATATATAGGGGGAAACATACTAGAGCAATAAAGGAAATTTAATATTTGGGTTACTGAGATAAACAGGGTAATAACAACATTTAGCATAAATCTGGAGGAAGTCATAGTTCAGAAAAAAGGAGGTACTGTAACAAGGTAACAGATATGCCATAGCCCAACGGGAAAGGAAGAAAATGTTGGTTCTTTACTATAAAACTCTATTTTTTCTTTATTAAGCCATGTCCTTACTCCCATAGCAAAGCATTTCCTTTTATATGTGCCCGAAAGCAGGACAGGATGAGGGATGAGGCTTTGGCAGATAGGAAGAAAGGCAATTTTAAACAGAGGAAAATGGAGGAAGCAGCTAATTATAGTCTTTTCAGTAGGAGGAAACCACTTGGAAGCGCCTTGGCCCTTCGGGAGAGACTGGGAAACGAGATAGCTGTCAGGATGGTTTTATGGGGAGTGGTCCCAGCAGACAAAGAGCATCTGTCTAGGCAAGGAAAGGAGGTCACATTTGAAAGCAAGGTATCTAGGGTAGAGACAAAGACTGATCCTAATCTCTTAGATATGTTAAACCTGGTTTAAGTAGCATTTATCATTGGTTTGTTTGGGGGTGGGGGTGCTAACAGCATGTTACCCACTTCTTTTTCCACATGACCTGTTTTCCTCATCTGGCAGAGACAACATGGAAATTTTTTTCTGTTAAAAGAAAACAAACAAACAAACAAACCCCTATCAGGAAAACTGGTATTTTATGTCAGAAACAGATATTTTCTGAATGGATTTTGGTTAAGTCTTTTAGTAACATATTTCAAAGAAGTTTAAATATTTAAATATTATCATGATGCTTGATCTGAGAGAGTAGTTCTGCAGGAGGCCAGGTGGGAGAACAGCTCAGAGACAGTAATTGACCCAGAATATTTCACATCTGGGAGGAAGTCTCCTGTTTGGGATTTCAGAGAGAGTATTATCAAAGCTGCTGAATATCATAACATAAGATGGGGGGAGCTTAATAGGTTCATCCTGTCATTCCACTACCCTCTGCAGTATCTTTCTTCTCAAGCTGCTAAAGGTATTTTAGTTTGCACTGCTCATTAAGAAAACAAAACAATAGTATTTCCTAGTAGTTCACCCAGGTGCAGAGAAGCTATGTACAGGATTTTGTAACCTTTGCTCAGGCTGGTGATTGCTCACTCACATGTCTCAGCTGGAGTAGCCAGTGGGATTGCTCATGTGTTTTCCATGGCCATCACCATGAATAAGGATGATACTGCCCAGCCCAAGTGCCTGGTACACAAGGCTGTATGGGAAGTATGTGGAAGAGCTGGCAGAATTCTCCTGACTCCTATCTCTGCTGATCAAATAGGCAAAAGTTCAATGTTATTAAAGTAAGAAGTTCTCTACTACAGTAAAATCATGGTAACACATGAATACAAAAGAAGGAGAAAGAGACAAAATTTAATCCACAAAATCCTTTTGGTGACACTAGTGGTTTTATTGGGTGGAGGAGCTGTTCTCACAAACTGTTCTGTGCCATCCTATAGCCAGAGCAAGACTTTTAGGGGCAGAGGTCAATGGACCCGGAGAACAGAAACAGAATGCCTGTTTTTTAATGTGTTAAAATGTAGGTGGATGGAGTCTATCTCTGAATAAAAGTTCTTGGATTTGACCTCTTTAACCAAGCCTATGAAGTAAACAAAGCCTAATGCACAGTATTAATCATGTGATATTTTATGAAAATATTGGATTAATATATTTCTCGAAGAAAAAGTTTCTATAGGACTTCATATTCTCAGGGACTGTGGAACTTGTAAGTGGGAGGAAAATACTGTAGAAGTGACCATATTTAAATTCAAAGTACTAACAGATTAGAGAGTAGTTTAGCTACCAAGCTGTAACTATCACACTGTCCTCTATCAGCTGCACCCTTCCAGCCATTTCTTTGGACTCATGGCAGATAATTTTTCCCCACAAAAGATAATGCCCCCAGACCAGATCTGCTCCTCTCTTGACACTTAAAATGCTAGAGCAGGTGCTGGTGTGGGAGGCAGCAGCATTTTATCTAGAGCCATATCTAAGAGGGAGAATTACAGGAGGGCACAGTCAGCCCACCATGCTAAATTCCATTTTCCCTGTTCTCAAGTGCAATGGGTGTTTGTAAGTTTATGGTAATGATTTCTTGAGCAGGCTTTTAAAACTCAGATACTTTTTTGTCTGATGCCAGACTGAAACAAAGCAATATTATTTGTGAGATAAATGCTAATCATTCATTAGTAAAACTTTCTGTCACGTTCCAAACCCTTTAAGCTTTGCCTCAGCTGATGGAATGCGTACATTTGGATTTATAAAAGCAGAGAGTGTTTTTCACTATAGGAAATTTCTTTTAGCACTTAAATAGCAAATCAAGACAAAATAAAACTTTTTACATTGTCTCAAATTTCAGGAAATTGTAAACACTTTTTTTTTTCCCCTCTCTGATTTTTTAACTTGTCATAATAGCATAAACAAAGCTGAAGTGTTTGCTGGTTGGTTTGTTGGTTTTTTTTAACAGAGACTTTACAGCCTGGTGAGCAAAGGAGTTCTTGAATTAACTCCATTCATCAATCTACTGGCACTGACACTGCTCAAACACCACACTGCTCAAGTCTACACTCCTCATGTTGCTTCTCAAAACTAGACATGATGTGTTCCTTTTTTTAGCCAAAGAGCCCTTGCACAGATTTATCTCGATACTGGGAATCCCCACAGGGTTTTAGTCTCACCAAAGCTGACAGACACCCCTTTACTGACCGTGGGCAAGCTTTGGATCAAACCTTATGTTGAGCCACAAGTCAGAGCTGTGGCTGGGCAGACAGATTAACCTCTTTTCGTGGAAGGGAGCGTGACTCAGTACAATGAGCAGGCAGTTGTTGCCTGCCAACAGGCAGGGCTGTCCTTTTATAAAATTTAAATGGATTGCCCCTTAAACCCCCCAGATTTGGAGAAGGCTGCAGAACTGGGTTGTTGCTGCCCATGTATTCTCCTACATGGCAATCTGGGAGGTGAAGGAGAATAAGTCTTTTATTTCCTGTTTTCTCACATTTCCTAAAACAACAAGTAACAGCAGTGATTTGTCAAGTTTTAATGCAGCTCCCCTCCATTGCCCTCCTCACCCAGTCCTCGCCGGGGGGAGAGCTGGCTTGCTGCAGCAACAGCAGTTCTGCTCAGACAGCAAACTTCTGTGAGCAATGAGGTCACAGACACTCGTGACATCCAAACCCTCATTTCCAGCAATGCTGATGCCTGCAAGGTGCTGGCCCTCACTACAATTACAGTGGTGTCTGTCTGTCTGTCTGTTCTCCTGGAGCACAGGAGCACTGTTTATGCAGGGACAGGTAGTTTTGCTTGCTGTGCTAACCTGTCTCTACTTCTTTGTTTTTCTGATAACTTATATTTTTGAAGGTACTTGCAGCATGACAAGATAACCTGTTTTACAGAATATCCCAGAAATATCACAATGAGCTATTGAGTATGTACACACAGCTACCCAAACTTACCTGGTCAAAACTTCTTACGTGCTTTAAAAGCTCTGGAGTGTGTTAAGATTTCTTAGGCATTTTGTTCAAATATTATATTTTAAGATGGATACACCATTCTGTGATCACAGAAATATGACAGAATCCATGCTTAAGGTATTTTCATTCATTTTGATGGATCTCCAATGACATTATATTTGATCACAAGTCTCCAAACCCAGAATCTAAATGTCTCTCCATCAGCACTTTGCAGTGACAAAGAAGAGAGAAAACCCTCACTTTTTTTTTTCCAGTCACTGCTACTTTTATAACTTCGTTTCACTGCAGCTCAGATTACTTTTCTTTTGAAGGTAGCATGTATAATTATCATTTGTTGAGCTAGATGCTAACAACACCTATCTGGCCTCAGACATGTAATAAAGCTGTGCTCTTAAATCTTCACAATCATTATTTAATCCTAACCTTACAATTAAACTCTAGCTGTGTGCTCTGTGTTGCTGGCCCACTGCCTTTCTGCTTTAGAACAGCCCCTGATCTGTGCCAGGTGAGCTTGTTGTCGAGGTCACTTCCACTGTGGCCAGCAGCTCCTCACCTGAGGGCTCCCACCCAGAAAAACACTCAGTGATTCATCACTGCAGCCTGAAAAGGCTGAATTATCCACTTAGACATTCCTAAGACATGAGTTTGCTGCTCTTTCACCACGTGCTCTGCTCTGGATTATAGGCAACTTCCTTTTCCCTGCTCTTTAAGCCTGATGGGTCAGCAGGTGTTTAATACCCTCTGCTACTCAATATTTACATATCCTCCCCAGATATGGCTGCACTCTGTGTGTGTGTACGTGTTTTAATGATTCGCTGGCCAAATTTCTTCACAAAGTGAATCACGCTCTTCTGCCAAATCAGTCCTCCACCCATCAGCAAGCAGAGCCTATTCACGCTGCTCTGATGCAATAACCACAAGTAAGGACCATGTGATAAGAGATTCAGGAAGAGCTTGAAAAACACAGTGACAAGATTGTGTCTCTGAGACACAATCACAAGCAGCTTCTGCTGGAGCAAGGCAAATGCACAGGGCTGGTGCCCCATACATGTGCTAGTGCTGAACTTCATCCTCAAACAATGTTGGCTATCCCCTATTTTTTCTCTAAGTTCCTTGTACTCTTACCCCTACAGAGAGACCTGTTGAAGAAAATGACCCAGTAAACACAAGCAAACCCAGAACTGGCTCTGTATAAGTTGCTTGTGTGGAATATTTGACTACTTTTTACAGCATAGTATAAAATGCCTGAACAAACACAAACTCAGTTTATATGCAGACATTAAATGAGAAATCTTTCTGAAGAATCTTGTACTCAGAGCATAGAAATCTTGGAAAAGCCAGGCCTTGATAGCTGCTATGATGCCTGTCACAGATACTTTGGAGGAAGCAGCAATTATTATATACAATAAGAATTTATATGATTAAGATTATAATTAGATTTACAACCGAAGAAATAGATTGAATACATATCCTTGGGCAAGACTCAACATTTTTTTCTGTTAGATCATATCACAACTATCAAGGTTGCATCCTGTAGAGGCAGTAAGAACTTACACCAACACAAATCCTGAATTTAACTTTAATGACCTACATACCTTTAATCAACCTTCATTGCTTTATCTGTATGCATCTGCTTCAGACTGGATTTATGCATAATTTAAAAATAATTTACAAAAAGACCTTCAAAGTATCTTAGCATATTTAAGTATCTCAGAATCATCCTGACTAGCAAATGACATAATTAGACCCAAACAGGAGCGAAATTCAGGATGCTTGATAAAATATTTCTTTTTCACAAGCCTCTGGAGGAAATTCAATGTCAGATGCATCCTGAGAAGATGGATGGTATCCTGCAATTAAGAGGCCTCTATCCTACAAAAAAGGCATTTCCCTTCCCTATCTTCTCCGCTCACCAGAATGGTGTTGCTTAGTTAGGGAAAAAGAATTGAGAGATGGGGTTATTTTTTGAACAATATCATGCTAAATTTAGGTTAATCTCCTTGTCTGCCTTAGGGCGATATGCCAGAGGGATCAGGAACTGTTATCACCACATTGCTACAGAGAGGGCAAAACATGCTGTGGTGACAGATGGGTTCAGTCTGAGGCAATTTTTATTTTGCCATCCTCTGGCAGAGCGAAGGACATTCCTGTGTGTAATGGACTGGCTCACCCTTTCCCCAAACAAATTGGGCAGAAGCAAGGGCTGCTATACTGAAGTAATTCCTCTTGTATCATTAGGAGCATTGTGAAACACTTCAGACTGAATCCAGGAACAATCCTCTTTGCTGTCCCACTACTGCTTCTGTCTAAAAAAACCCACACCATGGGTATCAACACACATCATCTCATACAGCTTTTAGTTTCTGTACCCTTCTGCCCTGTGTCCCAAGCTGCTCATTGAATTTCCTGAAAACTAGATCTTAAATCCAAATTTTTATCTTGCCACTTTACATTGTAACTAGAAGGCATTCTTGCATGCTATGCAGAATTCCCTGTCAAGCCATCTGCCCAAATTTCAACAGATCAGAGTAGTTCAAGCCATCCAACATCCTGAAAATGTACTATTAATATTGCACTTTTTGCTACTTGCAAAAGAAGTGCCATATCTCCTCTGAAGTAATTCTTGCCACCACTTGCTATGTCCACTAGGGTTTGGCTGTAATTACTAAATTCATTATTAGAAGCATTATTGGTATGTAAATGGAGCGTATACTTCAAGCGTTAGATTTTCTTTTCAACTGACGAACTGAGATAGTTGGGGTTTTTTTTTGTTTATTAATTTATTTAAGATACTAGAATTAGATTCTTAGATATTTTAAGCCCTGAGAAGAATGGTGCTAGGAAGCATTTTCAGCCCTTTCCAAAGTCATAGGCTGATGCAGACATAAATTTCTCTGGATTAAGCTATACTGGTGATTACATTTTGTGTTTGAAACTACATAATTTTGAGTTCTCAGGTTTCCTCAGATTTTATACTCTGTTACACGCTTAAAATGTTTTTTCCATTGTTATGTAGAGTACAGATTACAGTGAAAACACTCCAGACAGACCTATACAAGGTCTGAAAAAACCTATCCAGTTGTGCAGAAGACCAGCTGGAAAGAAGCAGCTGACTCACTGGAAAACCAGCTGCATGTGATCTTGAGATGGATTGCCAGGGGGAATAAGAATTTCCATCTTGGATGCAAGGAAACAAAAGTAATTTGGGATAAAAGTTAGAGTATATATTGTCTGTGCTTTGAAGTCCCTTTAAATAGATAGCAAAAATATCAGTATATGAGATAACAGATACTGACACATTTAAACAAATCCTAAAAATTTTAAGTTTCTTGGTTTTGTTTAATCAAAATGTGTCATAATTTATTTGGACTAGAACTCAAGCAATTGATGTTTTTAATCAGATGCACACAGCTGGACCAGACTCATTTCAGAACAATATTTTCCATTTGCCTCACATTAGTCACTTTTGGGAAAGATCAGCTTTCTGGGACTTCAGACCATTTGTTCCAGGGTCATCTCTTACCGACATGGAGTCTGTTTAGACAGAGGCTTTTTGACACAAATATTGCGTAAAGCATAAATATAGCATGACGCTCTCAGTGACTGTCAACTCCGTGACAGAGCTGGATGCTTCTGCTAAACAAAGGCAGGAAACAGACATAAGTATCTTGGAATAAAAAGGCAGGAGGTCAGTGAAGGTGACCTTTTAGTCTCCTCATATTGGCAAGTCCAGGAATGCAACAAATCTAGCTTTATTTAATTCAAGCATCATAATATCCTCTGACAAGTTCACTAAATTTATATAAGGCCGACATTAAAATTGTAAAGCAGTTAAGTTTTAAAATTTTATATGCACGTTAAATGACACTGTAATAAAATTATTTCTAATATTGCCATTCACTGCATTTTAAGGTCTATTGCTCTTTCCATGAGCAACTCCCTCAAGAAGAGGATAGATTTCATTTGTAAAAGTTCCAGTCTGGACTGAAACCTGGCACGAAACCATCCAGATTCATAACTCAAACCATCTGGATTCATAACATTAATAATACTGATCAAAAGTATGCAACGAAGCTATTTTCATCAACACTGTAACACATTTTCCTGTGCTTGTCACGCTACAAGAGGTGATCAAGGACAGTGCCCAGAACTAGGCAACTGGTCAAGTGGTGTTTTGTAGGTTCCCCAAAATTCCCCCAATTATGGAGGCTGGAGAAGCACCCTGCCAGCCACCTGCAGGTGCCAAGGCAGGAGCCCTCCCTGGCCCCAGGGAAGGCCGTCCTGGCACGGCGCGCTCAGCCGGAGGTGTCCCCTCCCGCCCAGCCGTGCCAGCCTTGGGGCCACGCTCCTCCGGGCAGCACAAAGCAGCTGCAGTGCAGGAGAGGATCTGGCTCTCCAGTTTATGGCGGGAGCACACACTGGACTCCTTCTCAGCGCACAGGAGCAGACAGACGAGGTTGTGTTCACCCGGGCACAAGCGAGTATTTATCCCGTCCTCTGCAGGCTGCCTCTCTCCCCGGCGCCCGCCTCTCGGCTTCCCGTCTCCTCCAGCGGGACAGAAAACACGGGAGCGCAAGCCAAGGACTCGTGAGCTCCAGTTCGGCTGCTGGGATTGACTCATGGTTTGGCCTTACTCACTCATTTAACCTCTCTGTCCCTAGTTCCCTCCCCGGCAGGACGGCTCTCCCCAGGATACCAACAGAGTATTTCGGAGAGCAGAGCCGCCAGCGCTCTCCCTGGCACAGCCAGCCCGCAGCCGGGGACAAAGTGCAAAGGGCAGAGTCATCCTGTGACTCGAGGTGTGCTGCTGCTAATCTTTAACCTCGGAGAGCCATTTTCCTGAGCTCCAGCAGCGCAGATCCCTGCAGCTGATAAAAAGTATTGTGTGAACGAGCTAAACGCTGTCCTTCTGACAAAGGAAATCACGGCTTATCTCTGTTACCAACAGCGTGATCCCCTCTGTCCAGAGATGCTGTCCGGCTGCCACATTCCCCTTGGAAATAGAGCACAGGAAGGGCTGCAGGTAGAACTAACAGCCCAAGCCTGGGACACAGAGAGGAATTTGAAGGAAGGGAATTGTTCTACCTTGGAAAGTACCCACATGTCCTTGCTAACAGTGAGGCACCCCGTAGATACAGCCATTACAACAACAAACCTACTGCATGAGAGGCAAGAGTGCTGCCCAAATGGCTGAACCAATACAGCATGAAGATTTGTGTCAGTGTGTTGATGCCTGGAGAATTTCCTCTTAGCAAAATTTTAAATTTCCGTGACCTTTGGTAAGGGTTATTCACTGCCATGTCTCACACACGATGCGACAAGCAGTGTAACATCATGGTTTTATTAAAAACAAATAGTCACTTCTCTTTTCCCCCCCCACTAATTTCTACATTTTAAAATTCTGATATGGTGGCATTTCTTTCTCAGCCATAAAAAAACCCCCAAGGCTAGAGGCTGTCATTTATCATTTGGCTTCAGGAGCTGAAGCTTAACAGAGCAACCCAATGGCTTTTGACAAAAGTCGGTAAGCTGCCAACACGGGCACTTGCCAATATTAACAGATAAAAGAGATAGGAAAATGTTTCAAAGCACCAGGGAAGATGTTGGAACGCTCTTTAACTGAGAGGTGTCTTTCTACATTTATTCAGCCAGGATGAAGGCAGAAGAGGGAGCTGTACAGTTCTGGCCAAAGTAGCTACTGTGAGCAAAGCTTGAATACTTGCCAGGGCACCAGCTGGCTGGCTGCTTTATAATTCCTTTTGCTCTTGCAAGGATGCAGTATTAAAGTGCCCAACAAGGGGGAAACCTGGGCATGTGTGCACCCTGCAGATCCCACACTTGCAGGGCATGATCTGTAGGCAGGTGCAAATGATGGGCTCCCATCCACCAGGCAAGGACTGTGCTGGGGGCTTGCTCTGGGGAGGAAATGCAGTTGGAGTGTGCCAGGAACAGAAGACTTGACTTCCTTTTTCCTCTCCAGAAGAGGTCAGAAGGAATAAGTCATTTGGCCTTGGAAGGCACACTTCAACTTCTTGCTCCAACACAGCCTTACTCAAATGCTTCACAGCAAGTCTTCAAAATAATTTAAGCACCAATCTTATTAAAGTGCCTTCACTCCTACAAAAACTGCCAAAGCAGGCAGCAGGTGCCCACTGGTGCAGAACTGGTCTTTACCAGCTGGGTATGACTGTGCTGGTGCAGTCCATCTCCAGAACGCGACGGGAGGCTGTGGAAGAGTGAACCATACCCATCACCTCATCGCGGGGCCACAGGCAGGTAGAGCATGGCTAAGGAGCAGTGTGCTATGAGCAGGTGCCAGCACATATCCTGGGCAAGTGCAGGACACGTGCAAAGCACTCAGATGTGACAGTGGCAGCTCCTGAAGCAGCAGCTCAGAAAACAGGAACAGCCCCATACTGATGGGTAAATATCCCAAGGCAGCTGCAGCTCAGGGAGTTGCCATGGGGCAAAAGCTCCTACACAGCAGCACAGAATCTTGTACTAGGTCTTGTAAGGTGCCAGGTTTCGCTACCCCTTGGGGAGATTCCTATGGTACATCAGTTCCTGCCCCACTGAGGGACTGTGGTGCAGTCTGCTGAGAGGTATTTTGTCCTTCAGCCTCCCCCAGGCCTCTTTTTGCAGAAGGAATTACGTGGTCCCAGGTAATATTTTACATCTCACGCCTTGGCAAAGAAAAGCCAAAGCGTGCTGCTTTGACTAGGAAGTCACATGAAGAGATAACTCACTGTCTTAGAACAAGCTGTTCTTCACAGAGGCTATACTGCACTAAAGGGATTTAATTAATACTACGTCCACAGTAATATGTTATGTGCATTAAACACCATTAATTTTATATGACAAATTATACTGTATACTACGCTTACATCAAGTACACAGATAATTATATGAAAGAACCTGCAACCTGCAATATGAATGTTGTCCAGCCTCATGCGGAAGGACATTCTGCTTCACAGTGGGTTTGCAATCTGTTAGGACTCAGGTTGGCTCTGAAGTGCTGGTTACTTAATAGAGTTTACCATTTGGGAAGGCAGGAACTGCAGCAGGAGATGACAGCACAAAGTTTGGCAGAAAGAAAAATGAAACTCCAGGCTCAAAAATAAAATGGGATAAATTAATGATCCTACTTTGTTAATCTGAATGTCTCTCTTCAAATATACCCTAAAGAGAAAAGACTCAACCCTTTTCAGCATCTACAGCTTGTCACCTAGAGAAGGTGAATCCAAGACTTTCACCATTAGATAATAAGCATGGGTTTTTTACTGTCTCCTATAAGAACCCAGAGGTAGTCTGGAACAACTCCTCAGACATACCTTACTGAACATGGCAAAATGATAGGGAAAAAAGGTCACAAATCAGTCCTGGTAAAAGTAAAGCTGTTTCAGAACACATAGTTTTGGGTGCTTTATTGAGGGAACACCTTCTGCAGAGATACTTGATTGAACCTCAAATTCCCTAACTTGGGAAAAAATGGTTGTATTGCATGATTAGTCCTATACACAACCTAAACCACTGGCCTCTGCTGAGAACACATTAGGAGCACTCATTTATTCTGCTCCTATTCACCAAGAAAATTACTTGTTCAAACAAAACTATTTGGTTCACTGGATAGTGATGGATTTAGTCCAGCTGGATATCTGTCCAGCAGGCAACAGAATGCACCTCTTTTAAAAAAAATGCAATACAAAAAAGCTGGCAAGTATCATGCATAAAGGCTATGAAAACAATGATTCAGGCAATCTCTGTTTTTTAAAAATTGCTTTGAGAGATAAACAACACAAGCAACTACAAGGTAGCCAAACCCTTCTAGCCCCAGTCTCTTTCTACTCTGGGAGGAAAGCCTGAGCATTTCTCCCAGAGCCTCCCAGCATTGGTGGTCAGCCTTTCCTGCCCTCCTGATCACAAGGTCTTATTTTGCTAAAAGCAGGCACCAGGGGGAGAGGAAAGGAAAAGCATGGGCATAATTAAAGCTCTCTGGAATTCAACTACATTAACAGAACCCCTGTGGATGTATGGAAGTGTACTCTAAGAGCAAATAACACATCTGAGGCTGAGCACAGGGTCTGGGTGACAGAGCCTGGCTGTTGCCACCACTGCACAAATATCAGAGGGCCAGAAGTCAAAATGACATTTGCACCGTTTGTGGACCCTAATTAACACTGCAGCTTTCCCATGCAGGCACTGTGAAAGTGCCATGCAAAAAGCCATCTGTCCATGTTCAGCTGAAAGATGCTCTATGGAGACATAAACGTAGATATTCTCTCAGCCTCTGCTGAAGAGGGCTTTGTACATTGCCACATTTAAATGCATACCTGGGTGGTTAAAGCTCCACAGTTCCTTGTACTGCCAGGCAGCTGCATGAAAGGAGGTACCCCAGTTCAGCTCCAAAAAAGCCACATTTTTGTATTTGTGTTTTTAAACAAATAAAAAAAGAACACCACCATCCTGGATGTTATGAAAAGTCATCAGGTTTCATATCTTGGGCCTGCCCTTCCTCTGGGAGAATATTAGCTCACTGCTCATGGCAGGACATAGTGCATCTTCCTTCAGGCCATTGCAATTAAATGTGACTGGACTAAACAGATAAGTGACCTGACAACTGCTCTGGTTCTGTTACATGTGCAATTAAGACTAAAGAAGAGGCAAAGTTTAAATTTACAACTTGAAGTAACACATAGTTCTACTTCTGAAACTTGCTCTATTTTATTAATTGTACAAAGACATCTCTAAATTATTAAAATAATCATGAATAATAAGAAAAGAAAGAAACCGACCAGCTCCAGGAACCTTTTCATGTGAAATCAGTCCTGACTGAATGAATCTAAATGATTTATTAGGACACTACAGATGCCACCCCTTCTGCTCCCAGTGAATTAAATAAAAAGAAATAAATACTAAAATTAATTTCACATTGAACAGATTTGCTCTCCTAGGGGATTTTTAGGGAACAAAACTGTGATTGTAGTCAAAAGTTTTCTACAGAACAACTTTTACACTAGTGCTAGTGAAAAAGAGCAATAAAAACTATTATTTTCCTAAAGTTTGTTGAGATGAATTTATAGAGGTTCTTCACAGTCTTCCAGACTTCTCAGTAAGAAGGAAGTTATTCACTTCAGTAAGATAATTTGTATAGAGCAAGCACTTCAGAAAGAAGTAAAACTCACTGAGCTGTTGGTATCTTTTCTTGTTCATTTGGGCATTGGGAGAGCAGCTGCAAGCCAAGCAGATACAGCTGGTCTTCATTCCCCTGTGTATATTGCAGGCATGTATCACTACCTTTGGCTGACTGAAATCAAACCCCCTCCTCTCGTTGCAATCTATTGGCTTATCAAAATAACCCAAACAACCAAAAAACCTCAATCAACCAAAAAACACACACCAACAACAAACCAACCACACAAACAAACCACCCCAGCTGCAACCTGGAAAACAGCCATCCAAATTCCAGTATGATTTAATGATAGGCTGAAAATAACATATAACTACCCTTCAAAGATGTATAATTTTAGCCAACACAACTGTATCTGAATCATATTGAAATATGGGTTGAAAGGAAAAAAGAAGGTGCAAAAGAAAGACTGTGTTATGGATATAGACCCATGCATTGTGTTGATATGCAGATCACAGAAAATATTGGCTTACACACTCCTAGGAAACAATAATAAGGGTTGAGAAGGCTAATTAATAACGAGGGTAGCTACAGCACAGGCACACGTTCAGCTCTGGATAACCACAAAGGTAAGGAAGGGGTCATAGTTAATAGGATACTTGAAAACTTGCTGTCCAGAGTGGCAGTAGTGCTAGACTGCAAGGGAAAGAAGTTGGAAGGACATTTGTCTTCCCTTTCCTATTTTGAATCCAGTAAGGACAGCCCTAGCATTGGGACACCATTTTATCCCTGCTTCTCAAGTCTCTCTGCATACACGTCTGCCAGACACTGGCAAATACACTGGATCTCTGCCAACAATGAGACAGCCTCATTCAGGCCACAGCCCAAATGTAAGAAGTCAGAATATTTCCTCCCCCCTTCAACTCCACGTGCTTAAAAAGGGACTGGCCTAGATTCTGGCTTGCATGGTCACTGCTTTGAACTACCCTGGCAGCACTAAAAGGCTCTCAGGCTGATGTCATTGCAAGGTCTCCACACTGGAGAGTAAATCTCCAGTGGCACCATGACTGTGCAGCATCTGCACTGCATTCCTCTTGGATGAGGAAATCTGGATCCTCACACTCTGCCAGCTCCTTTCTGCTGCACTGGATTCCTGCAAAAATTATCAGATAAGCCTGAGCTGCAGTAATTTGTAGGGTACCAATCTGCTACACAGAGCATTAGGACAGCTCACAGCTGTCACTGGTTGGGGCAGGACAGAGAGTAAAAGTAAAAAAAAAAAGTAAAGTAAAAAAGTGATTTTTGTGCAGTCTCCCGCCAGAGCTGTACCACTCTGCCTATGACCAGTGTGTAGGATCCATAAATAAGGACCCCATAAAAATGGTTTCAGGCTCTGGAAGGTGGCAGCACTACGCCCCAGGAAAGTGCTTCTGTGATGCCTTGGAGAGACAGCTGGGGGAGGAAAGACACGACTTGGCATTTCAACACCTTGGCATGTCTGAACTCCTGCACAACTCTTGGAAATCTGAAGGACAGATTTACAATGAAGCAAACAAAGATGCACCAAGATCTTCTGAACCTGGACTGCAATCTGTCCACACAGATTCTGGAAAAGCAGGAAAAGGTTTCAGCTCAGTACAGAATCATGTGGCTTGGCAGACTCTGGAGAAACATTGCCTGGAAAAGTCTGGCAGAGCCAGAGGTTCTCAGTTCAGTTCCTAGACTAAAAATGACTGCTCTTCCTTCTGCTAGCAACTGATAACATCTTTATGGCAAGAACAACCATTTTTTTCTTAGTGAGGCAACAAATTAAAAATACAAATTATAAATTTCGGCTTCTGTTAAGTCTAGTACAGAAGCAGCAGCAAGCAAGAACAGCTCATTTTTTAATGGACTATTAACAGGAAGTTCAAAAACTGCAAGTAGTCTGAGAAACAGACTTTGGAAATCATTATTTTAGCAATCATTAGATCCCTATATAGCATTTAATACATGGTGAAAGTCACCACAAGCTTTTGTTCAGCAGCATGCCATAGGAAACACTTTCCTATGTCCACTTAGGAAATGCCACTTTGCATTACACACTAACAATATAGTATTTACTTTATCAATTTATTTCTTAGTAAGTACATAATAATAAAGCACATTTCAATTGAAATGCAACATTGTTGCATTTTCTCTCTTTACAGAACAAAGCATCCCTGAATGGAGGCAGTTTAATGCCTGACAGTAACTCAGGAAGGAGAGCAATTTTCTTCTTTGCTGACTGTAACCTGACATTGCTATCAATCTGATATTGATAGTTTACACACAAATATAGCTATTTTAATGTCTTTAGGTGTAGGTACATGTGTACATATGCAAGTAGTAAATTTATATAGTAAAAGTCTGCGTGAAAAATACTTGATCCCTGACAAGTCTATAACATGCTATAACATACACTTTAAGCACATCACACTATAGCACATATTACTCCAGCAACCTGGAGCACCTGGGGACTGCAGAACATGAGAAACCCCAACTCCACAATTTTCAAGTTCAAAACAACTGGCATGTGTTTTCATGGAAGTAAGCAAATTTAAGTAAATACAATTCCTCTCTGAAGGGGAGGGAGGGAGCAAGAAACCACATTTTACGTATGAGGAAACAGAAGATTATGAGAAATTGCTTTTCTGCCTGGGAACTGCATCTTTGTATTGTAACACAACATTAGTTCCCAAAATGAACTCAACCAGTCTGTAGAACATTTGGTACAGTAAATATGATGACAATAAACAACTTGCTCGAGATCACACAAAACAAGTCAGCCATCCAGCTTCCTGAGTCCTGCGACTCAGTAATGAAGCAGAGATCTGCACGGCAGACTTGCTCCAGATGACTGGCTCTGCTGACTGAACACCAAGATTAATTAGCCTATGATTACTGTGCTGACATGCCTTAAATGGTTCCCAATCTTAAAAAACCAAAAAACAAACAAACAAACTAAACCCCTTAGTGCTACTGCCTTGTATTCATAAAAGCGCTTTCATCTCAACAAAAAACTATTTGGAAAGATCATGAGGTTTGAGTGTTTGTGAAGCATCAAATTTTCATAGCAATGACTATTATAGTTTTGTGTTTCCTATTTTTTTTTTTTTTTTTTTTTTCGTTTGTTTGTTTCTAATTCCCTGTGTAAGTGATAACTTCAGTGAAGTGGCCAGTTCAGAGCTCTGCTATTTCCAGGCCACTGATGTTTTTATAGGACTTTTGGATGTATTTTCTGAGGATTGTTCTTCACCTCTGCTTGCTGAGATGCCAGGCTTTTCAGGAGATTTCTGCCAAGGGCTGAACTGAACCAGAACCCAACATGCATTCTAGGTTCTACTTCTCTTTTATACTTCTCTCTTCCTCGACAACTATCTCATCAAGCCATTTCTAAATAATAACTGAAATTGCTTTGGAAAAGACTGAATTGTTGGAAGTATAGTTGCCTGTTTAGGGCAGGAGGTACATGTACCCAAAGTTTCTTGCCTACACACCTCTAACCTGCTCCTTAGAGCTCCCTTTCAAATCCTCTGAACACCCTTAGAGCACTTCATGAACCACATCACGAGGTACATGCTACCTGCCAGTGAACAGTAGCATCCTTCTGGCCCTACACAGTCTCTCATCAAACAGAGAACATCAGCAATGTTGCTTAGTTCAAGTTCCTTATAAATAAATAGTTCAAGTTTATTATAAATAAATAAACAAACACAGCAGTAAATCTCTCATATAACAGGCTGCATTTCAAGTATGTGAGAGAAGGGAGCTAAGGACCCCTGAACTGACCAGTCTGCACGCTCAGACTTCTGCTGGGGCAGCTGAGCCCCAGGATATTTCATACCAGAACAAGTGGACTCAGCACTTACTGCAGCATTACTGGGGAGCATTAGTGCTCCCCATGACTGAGAAGGGAGCCTGAGGGACTAAATGAACACTGCAAATCTACAAATGCTTTGCAAATGGTAGGTGGCTTGAAATTGCACATTATGTTCCATTTGGTTAGGTATTTGCTATTTATGCTATTTTCTCTGGAGTGAGAGCAGGGAATGTGCAGCTTTTAAGGCCCTTTCCACAGAGCAATCAGGAGGCAGCTGCTGGAGCATAAAATTTGTTTACTCTGTGCTAAGCAAGCAGAGCTTGCATGTAAAAGCAAAGCACAGACTCCATATATCCAAATGATTTCACCAGAATACATCCTAAAGTGCAGAACCACATACAAATAACCCTCTGACTTAGACTTAAATCAAGTTCATGCCTGTAGAAATACATACTGCTCCTTTACTCCATCCCTTCCCTTCTCTCCCTCTCCTTCCCCATCCGTCTACCAACAGACCTCCATTTTTGAATGATCTGTGTTGTACCAAAACTTTATCAGAACTGTATTACAAAGACAAGTTTTCTTTCAAAAGAACTGTATCAGTTGTATGAGGAATTTTGGATGAAATGGCATCAACAGACTGTCACAATGCATTCACTGAAATGAAGTTATTAAAATCTCCATTATCTTCCCCATGCTCTTAGGTAAGATAGTAGGATCTAAGTACTTGTCCAGATTTTCTTCACTTTAAGTGCATCTTAGGAAAAAATATCAAAATAAAATCCAGTAAGATGTCTTGGATCTCCTATAGGATGTCCATTGATGACCTTTACAAGCAGAACTAAGAAAGTCTCCCAAAACAACTACAGTTACTTGTTTCTACTGAACAGCCCTAAATGCCCCATGGAAGCAGTGCAGAACATGGTTCAAGCAAGCACAGCTGGCTGGATAGCAGTTCCTTAGTAAGTATGGGCTCAGAGTCTCAGATTTGGCTTTCCATGGGGTTGCTGCTGGTCCAATGAGAGGTGGGAGAAGGGGAATGAACAAGCTCAGAGAGCTGGAGCCTCACCAGAGCAAACCAGTGGCACCTTTGCTCACAGAGAACTCAGGTGCCAGTGCCAAGAAAAGCACAGCCTGCCCAACATGCCCCAAGGAGCTATGACAAGGGACAATGGGAACCAGTCACCTTGTGGGAGATTTAATCTAGACTCTAACAAAATATCATTTAAGATTTAAATTAGACCCTAAGAAAACCTGTCTAATGAGTTCAAGCTGCTGAAGCAACAGAAGGTAGAGTTTGAGAGACTCCCTATTAAACAGGATACAAGCACAAACAGCTCAGGTGTGACTGAGACAGGTATTTGTATGTCTTGGGACACACACATGGACTAGAAGCTTGCAGGGTCCCTTCTAGCAATACTTCTTCTCAAAAACCATTTCCTGAATTTAATCTGGGGTTTAACACTCAACCCATATATTTTGTTTTCTGGAAAACATAACCTACTGCAGTACTAATATCAGTTTAATGACTTGGCTGGGCTACACACCTCTAATTTAGTTTCCTCACTTAGTGAAAATGGGAGTAGGAAACAAAAAACACTCTTAAAAACCGTATTTCACTTCCTTGTAGAGCTAAATTTTCCATTCCCAGAGCCTAGAACAAGGGTTAAATTAGAACAAATGACACCAATTTTAGGACTGGGAGGCTTCAAGCAGAAAAAAATCCCCAGCTAATTTCCTGAAAGGCACAAAAGCTTCTTACTTTCTTGGAAATTATATGAGACAAAAACTCCAAGTCCCAGAATTTACTGAAGGCAACATTAAAGCAGCAAACAAGAGAGGATAACAATATGTAATCTTTTTGCTAGGTTACACATGCATCTAACTCTAATCACTGCAGAGCACCACTGATTCTACAATTTTAAAATTGAACCCTGCATCGATGTAAACCTCTTTACTTAATTGTTCTTTTGAAACATTAACCTGAGGCAATGGTGACTCAAGCTTGGTGGATAATGCAATAAAGAGATCAAATGAAAAGGGTTTTTTTTTTCTACTTGTTAATCTTATTTAAATCTTAGCTGATCAAACCAATGGATGACAAAGTTTTGTATAATACCATGTGTACCAGCTTCCAACTTCTGTTACATGCAGTGGCTAAAACTATCAATTGCTTAGCCAATTTTGCAGCATTACAGGTAGACAGGAAAAAACTTTCAAATGATCTTGACTGCAGACAAAATGGCAAAATGGGGTCCTTTATTTCCTCATGGGAATTATTACAAAACTCTTTCCTATTCATGCCATTTTGCTAATTTTGTCCACATCATCTGAAAGAAAGCAATTCATTTTCTTTGATTGATAAATATATTAACTCCCAATGAAACTCCCATTTCACGAGCAAGGTCTTCACAAAATAAAGACAGAGACCACAGTTTTGCACAGGTGCCATGCATGAAGTCGCACTTCACAGTGGTTTTTCTTCAGTTTCACTAAAAACTACACTACCATCTTCCCATATTATTTCAAGTGAGCATAATTATTGCATGGAAACTTTCCTTTTTAAGAGAACAGCAGCTATGAATTATACTTCAGTAAATTAATGGAAGAGATGCATATTAAGATGATCAGATAGCACATTTGTCTACAGCACAGATCCCTTCTGCAAATACATATTTTCACAGGAAAAGAAGAAGTAAATTTTCTGGAGGACTGAAATAGCACATCACTGAACCCAACTGCACTGAAACAAGTTACTCTGGAAGAAAAAAAGAACCAACATCTGTTTTTATAATCCAGTAGGTTTTAAATGCAATAATTGAACAGGGTTGTTGCTGTTCCTGTTACCTACTAGATCTGGGTGCATAACCCTACATCCCTTACTTTATTCAATGTAGAATGAGGAACATTGAACAATGATGGAGAAAAAATTACATCCGAAAGCAACAGATTTACTTTAATACTGGGTGAATCATGTTTCTTTTTGTATGTGCCTGTTCACTCAAGTGTTAAGTATTATCTGAATTATAGAACACATAATCTAGCTTCAGCCCTTCTGGAAAGACAGGTACTAAATAATTTACTGGTTGAGTTGTCCACCAAGCCACTTACACAAAGTAATCTGCTATCTTGAAGCTTTCAGCAGACTTTCAAATGAGCTCAAAGAATTACTTTAGATAAAACTCAGGAACACAGGGGAGCTGCAGAAGTATACTCAAAGAAGGTCTTCTCTAAGGCTTATATTCTCTGAACAGAAAAAATCAGATATTAGCCAGCACTGCACGTGTGTGCATGAAAGTCCATGCTATGGTGGACTGGCCTTTAAAGGAAGTCAAAGCATAGAGCAAAACTGAGTAGACTGTTCAGAAGGGTCTTGTAAGGAAAAACAGACTCAAGCACTCAGCCTGAGCTTGAGGGTGTGGATCCTCCTAAAACCCTTGAAGCTACCAGAGAAGGATGACAGCAAGCTGTTGTATGGGGGGTGGAGATGGGCTTCTGCCAGTGTGCTGAGGGAAGGGCTGCCTGAGGCAGGATGGAGGACTGGCAGCATCCCTGTGAAGTTCAGCAAAAGCCAACACAGAGCATGGCAGCCGGAGCTCAATACGCCCCTGGAGCAATACAGGGAGCACACACATGTGTGTGTATCTATATCTGTATCTATACATACAGAAACATGACAAGGCTGTGCGAGATGGTCATGATGCTGTGGCAAGAGAATCATAGAAAATATGAGTCTTGGACAGGAAACCAACACCTTTAAAGTGCAAAAAGTGAAGCAATATATTCTTCCATTGCTTAGCTCAGAGACAAAATTGGTGTGTTCCCAATTTAGAAAGCAAATGCAAATGCAAAAATGAGTAGTGATGATAAGTGACAGTTAAGTGTAAGTAACAAAGGTCAGAAAAAAATTCAATTTACCTACTCACTTGATCATAGATACAATTGCATTTTTGTTATACCTGTAAATTCTTATGTTTACTGAGGAAACTATAAAAGATCTACACAAGTAGGGAAAAAACCCCACATATAAAGACCTGTCTCAAACAGAAGACACTTGAGGCCCAGTGGAAGGCTACAGACCTCATCAGCTTCCAATCTATGAACTTAACATTTGAAACTCCATTTATAGCCAATCCCTCCTTGAAAGAGGTGTAACTAAAAATCAAAAGAGAAATACAGCTAAATGTTTCACTAGATTAAAGTTCCTAGTAGGAACATAATGTTCTAGAACCAAATTATAAAAACAGAACAGGACAGAAGAACATCTAAAAACCTAGAATAAGGAAGTGTAGAGTTAAGTATGGAACTCAAGTAGCAGAAAAAAAGCCTGAAAAGATTTCCTGCACCTTGACAGGGTCACAGCTGTAGGCAATTGCATTATCCATTAGAGAAAGTTTTAACATTGAGCACTAAATAAAGCAGAACACTGCCTATATCTGTGAGGACAGGAAAAGCACCTCAGATCTACATGATGATAATGACCTAGGAAAACACCAGGCTCTGTGCAATCAGCTAAACACCTTACAGAGACATTAAAACTTGTTATTTGTTTCATTTTTCATATGAGTGATACAATATCGAATATAATAGAACAGAGCACTGGAAAGCTGTGCTTAAAAAAAAGAAAAATGAAATAGACTTTCTATACTCAAGAACAGTACACTGGTCTTTTAATCTATTTTGCTCACAATATATGGCTCATTTAACTACAAGAGTTTGCATGTCAAGAATATTATTACACTAACACAGTATTTGCATTTATGTAACCCCTGAAATGATAAAACTAAAATAAATACAAAGCCTTTAATTACGTGGGGCTGCCTGAACTAGGTCAGAGATTTTGGCCTCTGAGCTATATTTTTCTTTCGGAAATTCCACTTCTTATCTAAACTTACCAGCACTCTCAAGACAAATAATCAGAATTGTGATTTCACATGAAGACATGCATGTGCTTATATTTCTAAATTACTTACAAATTGTAAAATTAATCTTAATAACTACTCATGTCACACTGCATGTTCTTTAATTCATGTTAGTGCTCTAACATTTTGGTTATGTAAAACTGCCTAATTATAACCCTGGGGAACCCTTTGGAAAGGTTGTTTTTGGTTTTTTGGTGTTTTTTCAGAAAATAGCAAGAGGTAGCTTCAGGAAAAATCAAGAAGTTGATGTGTTTTGAGACTGATTACTTACAATATGATTTGGTAGAGAATTCTCAGTATGAACAAATTGCTTCAATGCAGATGTTCATGCACAGGTAACAGCAGCACACTGGGTCAAGAGCTAGTCTCTAGACTAAGACAAAAGTACTAACCAGTTGAAAATGTTAGACCTGTATGTGTGCTTGATTTGCACACAGTCCTGGTGAATCATGCACCAGGCTGCATGCAGCATTCCTCTCATTTTCTTTAATGAAATGGCAGCAAATCTGTCACCGAACTGGTGCTATTAACTTGGTGCTGTGTACCTCACTGGAAAGACACTGAATTAAAGACTTTAAGGCTACCTCTTCACACTCACATTGCTTTCCCACAAACTGTAATGTGACCACAAACAACTACAAGTTTGTGTGAATGTGATACTGCTCAAATGAGACCTGATAAAATCCAACATGCTATGCCATGTTTTGTTTTCTCTAATGCAATTCAATATTTCTTCCTTACAGTCAGTGGGAGAAACACACCTCCTAAGGAATTTTTAGGTATGTAATCTAATCAGTGCTCCTTAATTATCCTTGACATATGTGTCAGTAAAATTCTGTAGGGTGCTACTGTCATTACTGCCAGCAGAAGCATGTAGGAAGAAAATACACAAGCATCAGTTTTATAATATGAATCCATTCCTTAAGCATCAGGATCATTAATTACTATGTCAAGGATGTAAGATCAGAGCAACTGCTTATTGAGCAGACACAAAACTTGCAATAATTCAGCAACACATAAATAGTTGAAAAAAATACATACTTTAAACTCTTAAAATAGACTTGCATAAATTGAAACAAAGCAGAAGCTATCTCGTTATAATAATTCATGTTAAGTCTCACCAACTAACCAAACTGATGTGTATCAGAAAAGAGGCCACAAGATTTCTAGACAACAGGCTGTCAAGAGTGAATCAGCTGCTTACAGAGGAATATGATGCTACTGAAAGCTCAGCCTTGAAATGCATGTGTTAGTTTTGCATTGACAAATTTTCAGGAGCATTTTTGGGCACGTGGTTCATGTAAGAATTATTTTTTATATTTTAAACAACCTGCTAATTCATATAAGCTAATTTTGACAGATAGTAGGTTCTAGAGATTTTGTTTTTGGGACTTTATTTCAGCTAAGAAAGAGCACAACTTCAGCAGTATGAACCAGAGAAACAATACAAGTCAGCTGGAAAAATCAATCTATGGTTATATCTACTTTCACAAGCAGTGAGTTTAATATACATAGATTTCTGCAGCAAGACATTTGATGCTGTTCACCTCATGTCACGCTGTATTTGTTTTGAGAACAGAAACTCTGAACCAGCTCCACTCTGGTCCTGCGAGCATTTGGACTGCATTATGTATGCTGCTGGAACTCACCTTCTGGTTTATTTTCTATTTAAAAGAAACCTAGTTTCACAAGCCTGCTCCATGGAATGAGTCTAAGTGCTAAGCAGAGGTAATAGGAAAACAAATTTCCAAAGTGCATTAAAATATTTATGTGGATACTCAACCAAAGGCCAGAACAAACTCAGTACCAGGCATTTATATCCAGAACATTCTGATTAAGACTTCTTGCTCCCTCCTTACCTATATATTCCTTTCCTGTAACATATTTTAGGCTGTCAATGCAAATTTTTTGGTTTTTTTTTTTTTTTTTTTTTTTCCAGTTTAGCTTCCTACATGCATGGCCAGTATGTGGAAACTAAAACAAGTAGTCTCATATCAACTGCAGTAGTTTAATTCCAATTGTAAAGTGTTGCAACAGATGTAATAAAAAATAGCATTTTTATTTTTCCCCGATTTGTGTAAACTGTTTTTAGTAGTCCATCACCTATCAGAAGTTTATTAAATAATTAAAAAAACCCAAGGTACAATGTGTTACAGAACATTCATTTACAGATGGAAGAAAATTTTAAATTTTCACAAGTGAGAAGAAAATATTCAAGAGTAAGACCAGAAAATTAGAAATAGCTGCTACACATGTAATTATGTTATTATAAAACATTTAACTTTCTTCTTCTTCTCATATAACTGTAGTAAAAGCGTGTACCTGCTCATGGCAGAGGAGTTGGAACTGGATGATCTTTAATACCTCTTCCAAACCATTTTAAGACATTGTGAATACAAAAACAAAATAATTCTGAGATGATTTTTTAATATTTTGATTTCATATATGTAATAAAACAAACATTAAACACCTACTGTTTATTCAAAATTCAAAAACCATTTGTGTTCCAAAAGATTCTTCAATTGTCGTCTCCAGACCCTGTGAAACTTTTTTCAACTTTGGCTATCATTTCAATTTAGGAAGAAAACTAAGGTACGTAAAAATATTAGGTATCTTCTGCATGTTAGAAAATTAACTGGTCAGCACTACAGAGCATACTTTTAATATTCTGTGATCTACATAGAAGGAAACTTAATATTTCACTAAAAAATGGAAGTTTGTATAGTCAATTTCAGCCAATAACCACCATCAACTGCTCCACTACCACAAAGCAGGTAGCAGACAAGACACATTAGAAATTCTGCAACCAATTTTCTGTTTATTGAAATGAAGTTGTGGTTTGCCTGCAAAACCATGACATGCTTGAATTAGAAATTGTTTCCATCACAAACTCCAAACAGAGCCTGATACTAGCTACTATGAGGAACATGAAACAGAGAACTTTCCTGTGTGAACCCATCATGCACTAGCACTCTCTCTCATGACAGAAGGCTCAGGAAGCAGGTCCCAGGACTTTATACTTTTGCTACCAAATCCCTGTGCTTAGTGACATGTACATGACAGGAACTGCTCACAGCCTTCACACGATGCTGCTGGAACCGCAGTACCACTGCACTTTGGATGTTTGTTTTGGATATTGTTCAGCTGAAGTTCTCCCCGTCCCCTGAAGCTCATTCCCTAGCAAGTCCAACCTCTAATAATCCAGCTCATTTCCATCTCTGAGCTAGTAGTGCCCAGAGCAGTTGGATCCCTGCAGATTGCCATGGACAGACTACAGAGCACAGCCCCCAAGTGAGACACTTTTGAGTCAGCTTTTCTCAACTGTAGATGGTACTTTTATGAGGAGCTAAAGAAAGGCTATAAGAGCTCTCCTCACATCATAGATAATTCAGTCAAGCTATTTTGATGTCCTTTCTGTAACTACACCTAAATACACACAGGTAAGTTACATCAGCTGTTATCAGCTTTGGGTTTGAGGAGATTTAAATAATAGTTGGATTAAACTTAGTTCTGTTTTTCCAGGTTTTCAGAAGTGGCAATGTAGCTAACATTGGGAAGCTCATAAAATACATCAAGATAACACTGCTATTAACATTTTGCTGCTAGTGGAACAGACTTCGTTATTTACTGCAAACTAAATAAATCTCTGTGGGACAGATCTTTCCAGTTTTTAAACCACAAACTTTATCTAGCCTGTAGTCTTAATTCAGATTTGCACAAGTGTCACAGAAACTCTTACTGAATTCCAGGCTTCATGTTAAATTGGTGAGACTACTGCTTAGGAAAACACTTCACTAAAGAGTGAGCAAATTTATTGAAGCATCACCAAGAAACACTAAACCATCCTACACCTTCCATTTTTCTAAGGCAACGGCACTTCTGGTATGGAAATACAGAATGCTAAAATGATTAACAGTATGAAAATTCAAAGTGCTAAAGCAACTGCCACTTTTATTATAGTGTCTCTAGATTCCTGCCAACTTCTAAGGAGCCAAGACTTCACCTGTTTTTATATTTATAGATGTATTTTCAAAATGGAAATCGAAAAACATGTTAAGGGAGAGGAGCTCGAAGGCAATCCATCTTCTCACATTTTCCTTACCATCTTCCTACAATTACCTTCTCCCAAAAGTCTGACCTTTTTTTTTTTTTTTTTTCTAGAATGACTTTTAAGAGATTTCTCAGAAAAAAATATGAATACCAATGAATAATTGTCGTTTTGGGTTTTTAAAAAATATTCTTTGATCAATATTGTCAGCTGTCCTATTTTTTTTTCCCATGAGGCTTTTTTGTTTATATCCCTTCCCTCCACAGCTTACAGGTAATTCTTCTTTTCCTCCATGTCACCTGATAATCTCTGTTCTGCTTTCACTCAGTCTTCTCCCTTTCATCTTCTTATTTCTGTCCTCTCTGACCTACCTTAGAAACAAACTCCTATTTAATCTCCTTAGAACTTCCAAAACTTGTTTTCCTCCCCAACTTGTCTTGTTTGTGGTGAACTTTCAAATTGTATAGTTGAATGTTAACAGAGAGCTGCCTTCTGGTGATGAAACTGAATTGCTGCAACGACTCATGGTTAATCTAGATATCCACAGGTTTAAATAGCTCACTTAATCTCATGAGCCTTGTGGTAGCCCAGGCAATGCACTCAGATGTCAAACTGCAACATCTTTACAGGCAGGCAATCTAAACCAGGGAGCCCTGACCCAGATGAATCCTGAAATCTAGAACAGCTCTATTTAAGTGAGCTAAATCCACATGCAACTGTCTAAAACACATTTCATTCATATTTTGGGCCTAGGAGTACTTGAAACTGTGTTGAAGTATACTACTTCATTTCATGTCAGTCCCTGAAACAGGATCATTTGGGCAGCAACTTGCTTTTAAAACAAAGGCTCAGAATGGCTCATGGTCAAGCACACCATGCTCAGCTTCAGAGCACCACTGCTGATAAGCAGGGGAGGGGAGAGAAGGAATAAGTCAACAAATACATGACAGTTCCCACATATAATTTAAACCAGAATATAACAAAAGTAAGGACTGGATCTCTCTACAACATTGCTGAGTTTTTTTCAAACTGTATTGAATTTGGGAACTAAAAGACAAATAGAAGCTCAATTTTGTTGGTTCTCCAGTGAAGCCCCTTTGTTTAGGATTTTGAACGCTGGGCAACCATTTAGTTAATGTGAACTGTTACAATCATTGAAAACACTGAAAAAAAATCTGCATTACCACAAGTTGGTCATCACACTTGTAAGACATGTCTTATAAATTTGTCTTACCCATGTCTTATGTCTTTGGGTTTATGAAATCAGTTTGCTTCTTCTGGGAGCATTCACTAGAATCAACTGCAAAAAAGCTGATCTTCCATCTATAAGATTATTTTTAAGCAAT
Source organism: Oenanthe melanoleuca (assembly GCF_029582105.1). Classification (NCBI taxonomy): domain Eukaryota; kingdom Metazoa; phylum Chordata; class Aves; order Passeriformes; family Muscicapidae; genus Oenanthe; species Oenanthe melanoleuca. Next base: position 58,122,726 of record NC_079336.1, on the reverse strand, counting down.
GCAGAAATACATCTTCCTTTATCATGAGTTCACAGAAAGGGATGAAAAGTTGCAAAAGGATGTATTATAATATAAAAATACAATAACACTTGTGCATTTATTACATTACTGTTTAACTGCTATGAATGTAGAACTCCCTTTCAAGACAGAAATGTCTTTGAGAACTTACAAAAATAAGAGCCTTTAAAAATTTTATGAAGCACTGTATTTCATCCTACAAAGAAGATTATATAGACAACTAGAAGGGGAAAATACTAGTAAAAAACCCCCAAAAAACCAAAGCAGAATAAATACTTTAAATCAGATAAACTAACCAGTTTTTACACATTCAAACATTTTAAGAACAAAATATTTACTCTTCTGAAAATACCAATTTTTATTCTAGATTCATAAATCAAACATGAGAAGAGCCATTTTATAGTAGTATACTGTCACAGAAAAAAAAAAATAGAAAAAGCCCTGTGCAGTACTCACAAGGATTATAATTTTGGATCCTTAGTGTGCATGCTCAGTAATCATATTTCCAAATAAAAGATCAAGAAGCAAATCTGCAGAGAAGGTGATGAACAGTTACTTTGCTGACTCATTCCAGATATAAACACAAGTTCCAACACAGGGAGTGCCCAGAACTGAAGACAAGTGTGATGGGGGTGAGGGGAAGGGACCAAAAACCCTGTTAGAGGTACCTTTTTGATCAACCTGCTGCTGAATCACTGACTGCTGTCAGTCAAAGGCTGCAACTACGGATCCGGATGCGTTAGGACTTAGTTCCAAAGCCTTCCAGCAGATGTCCTCGCAAGGCAGGCATGTCTGGGAGGTTCAAGATGTCACCATTTAAAACAGACAGATGGGGAGGAAAAGAGACTTAAAATAGGGGTGACATAAATGTATAAATGAATTCAAAGTATTCGGTGTATTCTCAAAAGTCAAATTTGAAAACATAGGCAGCTTATCTAGAAAAAAGGAGTGTCATCTTAAAAATAAAAGAAAGTCACCTGAACAAGTACATTTGAAGCAGGACATCTGTTTCCACCAATGTTTTGTAATTCTTACACTTCACATGTAAACAAAACAGAAGGTTCAAAAAATGATGGTGAAAAGCAGGAGAAGAAAGCAAACAGCATAAAGACTCTAATCCTGCCCCCTCCCTTCCCTTTCATGTTAAAACTGACACTAATTTTATCGTGCAGAGAGATTTCTTCAGTATTCCCTAGTGGCAGTGATACACAAATGCTGTCATGAAGTTGGTATTCTTGGAAACAAAAAATCCATCAGCTATTTCAGGGAAACTTAAAAAGAACAATTTCCTTAAAATAATCATTCTCATCATGACTTGTACGAATGGAAAGTTTTGATACCACATTAAAATTATTTGACTTGCCCTTCTAAGTCGTGAGTAATGCATCCACAGTTAACTATCCACAGACACCTATGAGAGAAGAGAATGATTCATCAAATACTGGCCTACTAACCCAAAGCTGGGATTCTTTACCCAGGTCTATCAGACCAGTATCTCCAGCCCTCAATCCACTGCCTGCTTTAATGCAGATGTTCAGGGCTTCATACCCAAGAAGTCGTGTCAGGGAAAGGGGAAATCAAGATGAGCATCACTGACTTCTTCAAGAGCAGACACAGAAGTGCTGAAACTCACAGATTACTGGGAGACCAGCCAACTGGGACATGTCAGTCACCACACTCTGGCTGGTGGAAAGAACTGCAGACTGTCCCAGCTTCTGGAAAATGCTGGGAGGGTGGTTACAATAGCAGGGACAGACTTGTCTGCCAGACCTTCTTCAGTGGCTCAAATAACTGGGACAGATTTGTCTGCCAGAGGTTCTTTGGTGGATCCATTATGGCACTTACAGACAGAAAGCATTGCTATACTCTACACACTGAATTAAGTCCAAGCTAACATCATCAATTTTAGAAACAGACTGCTCATGAAATTATACAGGAGTAGGGATTTTGTCAGTATCTTGTCTGAATTTTCAATAGCATGGGTGAATGATTTTCTGCAGGCTGATTGTTCTCAACTTCAATAATAAAAGGTAAAAGAAAAAAAAAGATTTTTAGCTTGGAGTCAGTGAACGACCACAATCAACAGTACAGAACTATTACATTTCTTAACTGGCAAATGCTTTCATGCCATAGAAACATCACATAAAGCTCATTCTGCATGTAATTTGTCCTAGGAAAACAAGAATCCAGGTTCCACACCCTGAAAAGCAGGTAAATACAGTATTAAAGCTATTACAGGTTTTCAGCTTAACTAAGGTTCTCTTCAGCTGTCACAAAAAATACTCATAAAATTCTCTTCAGCTTTTTAGTTGTGCTTTACCTAAATAAGCAAAAAAAAAAAAAGCACAGAAGAATTCAATGAAATCAAGATTTCCATTTAAAATATCAAAGGACAGATATAAATGACCAATTATGACTGGGAAACAGCTACAGACTTTTAATCATATAAGATTATTTCACTAAGCTCTCTCTTTCCTTGAATCTTAAGCCCCTCACCTTCCAGTCACACTGAATTGCAGTGCAAGCAGAAGTTAATTCTACTGGTTCCAAATAAAGACCTCCTATGGGAACAAATGCACAGCTTAAACAAAGCCATAAAAAAAGGTGAAGCAATCCAAATTGTAACCAGTCATTCCTCCATCGCTCTAGTTTTAACATGTACACGTATTCCAGTCAAATCTTAATAAACTTTGTCAACAAGCCATGATTTCCCCCTCTTTCCCCTTGAAAACTGTGCAAGGATAACTGTACACGTCCACGAAATAGAGGATGTCATTTTTATTGGAGGTCCACAGGTAATCGTATCACATTAGGGAGTGGAAGAATCTTGTGGTATGGCACAACACAATACCTCACTTAAACACTTAAACAGAAGGTTAAATGATATGCAACATGATCAAATCAGTAATTCATCGTCTTCTAGGCACCACTGATTAATTTAAAATAAAATTTAATAATTTGAAAAAATATAGTCCATTAATTTGTTTGTTGTACTGTCTTTAAACGAAACAGCACTTTGAAAGTCACAAATAAAAAAGCAGCACTTTCTCTTAATACCAACACCACTGTAACACATACTGTAGCGTGGCATGCAAATCCACATCTGCAGTCTTTTGTTTTGTATTAACAAATGGAATGGCAATTTTCTATCTCAAATATTGGTAGCATAACAGCATAACAATCTGTAAGTGCAGATCATTCTGGCCACAGGTGTGGTAAGCCATAACAAGTGTGTATTACAAGAGCATAGAACACAGAGCATGACACTTACATCCAGGAATCTCTCTCTTTTGTACTGTACATGGTGTTTGTTACAGGCTGACTTCCAACTTGCTGTACCCAAGCTTCAGGAAACAAGATTATTGACCTTTTCTGGTTTTATTTGAAAGTAAAATGCAGTCACCATCAAAGCACAACCGTTAACAACGTGGTCAAAAAAATGCCATAGCTCCACTGAAAAAAAACAAACTTGTCCTTTTAGTAGATTCCATTAAGTGATAAAGTTTCCATTACAGGCATGTTACGAAGCCTTACAGTGGTACTGCAGTGTCATTCCTGTTAAGCACAGATTTGTATAGACACCAGGAAATGGTGTGATGTTCAGAAAAGCTGTTCAGACTGAGCTAAGCTTTACAAGACCACGCACTGAGTCTTCATGCAGTGAGTCCTGGCTGGCCAGACTCAGGACGTGCATCGTATGGCTGTGTGTAATAGGACTTCCACTTGGCAGCATCCCAGGGGGTGACGGAGCTTCTTCAGGAGTGAGAAACTGATGGCCTTCGTGCTCCTCTTTTAATGGTATGATGTCTGTCAAACCTGAATCTGAGGTGAGATTTGGCATAGAAGATGGTGGTGTCGGCTGCCCTAGAGTCAGAGTTGCACAAGGGCCGCTGATAGAAGTCTTTCCTGGTAAAGGGAGCTCTTCACTAGTTATGCTTGGCTCACTCTGTAGGAGAGGGGTGGCAGCAGCCTGCAAAACGAATTTAGTGCTCTGAATGCACTGATCTTGGTCACACTGTAGAATGGAAGGGTGTCAAAATCATATAAGGCAAAAAAAACAGAAAAAAAAGGGAGAATATGGATAAAAAGGTATGGAAAAGAATGGGATGTGAAGAGAAAAAAAGAAAGCCATTAGTATCATTCCATGGTTAGCCACCCAAACATCCCATTGCATGCTGCCCAGGAAAAAAAGAAAGGCATGCATAACTGAGCCAATGCTTTGGATTATTACCAAAGTAAACTATGATATACATCCACAGTGTTCATTTAAAGGTTCTTTAAAAAAAACTAGGCAATTTTCTTCTTTTAACTGATCTTCACATGTAGGAATTAACCTACCACAGAGGTTTTCCAAAGCAAGAATTCTTTTGACACAGATGTCTTACATGGTTAGTAATAAAGCTCCATGAGTAAAATCTTTCCCTCCTCATGATTTAATACATGATATATAAATTCTAGAGAATGTCCTATACTATACTCCAGAGGATGTGTAGAAACAAGGCAGTATTGCAGAAGCATCGACATCAACCTTAATGATTTTTAGGCTGTTTCTTGATTAATCCTGGCAATGCAACGAATCAAGGTACAAAACACAAGTTTTTCTGGCAAGCACTGTTTCAATAACAAGCCAAATTCAGCATTATATAAATCCAGTTAAGCTCAGCGAGTGTTACCAGAAATGGTTTTTTTTGGCTCTACACCATTCCTAAGAACTGTTTATAAAAATTATCCCCCATCCCTTGAGATGACAATACAGGTATGTATTTCAATAACGTCCAGCTTGCTAAGCGGGCAGTATACCTACTGCCAAATTAAGTTTCTTTAAGAAGAATTGGCATGATTTTTGAGAGCCTCTAAGGAAAAAAAAAATTCATAGCCTGATCAGTTATAACATTGCAGTTTTTCAAAATAATGTTAGATTCATTTGCCATAGTACAGTTCTGCTGGGTAAGAAAAACACTACAATCAGTGAATACAACTACAAATGCAAGGAAGGAGATTTGGAGGCAAGCAAGCAGAATAAAAATCTATCCAGAGGTAAGACAACCTATTCACTGTTATTTCAAGTATTCTGTTAAAGCACGACTGACTTCTTAGATTTTTATCAAATTACTACATATTACAGATCCATCATCTATTCAGATATTCCTGATCATAACCATTGTTACTAACATTACAGCAAATCCCTAAAATGCCCATTTTAGTTTAATAAGACACTGTGATACAGTCTCCAAAATCTTATGGGAAGACTTATGCCTCCTTTATTATATGATGAAAACCATGACTAACAGTGCTTCCTCTGTTATTTTCAGGTTCTCCAATTTCATCACTGAATAGCTTAATGATGGATGCACACACCTAACATTCAGCAAGTGTGCAAGCAGACTACTTGGTCATAATAGACAGGCAGTGTTTAAAAGGCATCTAAGTGGTTTAGGACTCCCAGACCAACCACTTTTGACAGGCAGAAGCTCAATCCTTACTCAGGTACATATTTCCAAGACTTCTGCTTTCAGAAAGATAAATGGACTGACCTCCTGTTACATAAACTGAGTTCATATAAATTGCAAACAATTTTCCCCCCACAAAACTATGAACAACCCCAGCCAAACAACTGAAGTGGTTTCCCTATCATTTCAGAAGGATTACTCACAGCCTTAAAGCCCAAACCTTACTTAAGTACCTTACTAAGAAGAAAACTGTCAGCATCTTTTAAAGTCAAGCTTTCAAATAGTAATTCAGTTCGAATAACTCATTCTTGATTACTATCCTGTTATTCACACCTGCTTATTTAAATTAAAACTTCAACCAACCTTACTGTGCAGACCTTAAAAATATGTTAACTGAGTTTTCAAACTTCAAAAAGACCAACAAAACCTATTTTCTCTGAAAGGCAGTAGCCAAAGAACAAGATAAATAACAAAGCAATGCTTATAACCACTGGGGTACACTGAAAACAAATAATGTTAAAAGCTGACTTACTGCTTTAGTGAACCTTCAGCTCTGATCTTCAAAAGGAAATCATTAACATGTTCCAGGCAGTACAAGTACACTGCTTTGTATTAGCTTAAGATAATTTACTTGAACTCATTGTATAGTCTGAATTAATTTTCTTCCTAGAGAACTCTACTGCATTTCAGTTAAATTAATATCAAAAGACAAAGTAGCCTCATAAAGCTCCATTAAATAGTGTTATAAACTTCAGGTGCTGTATATCTCTTCATTTTCCATGCACTTGTCACTTCCCTAAAGCCTCTCCTTTTATTTAGATAAATTTCAGGTTTTCTTTTTCTTGTCTGTTCAACAGTGATCAGCATGAAATCCTTAGGAAAATACAGGCTGTAAAGAGCTTTTGAAAAGAACTATTGCAGAAAAAGTATGTGTGTTCTACGAGGCTCTCAAAAACATCTATAAAAACAACACATAATATACAAGTAGACTATTCTTGAGTCTAAACAGCCAACACAAAACTAAAACAAGGAAGTCAGATTTGTTACAGAGTTGGCATGGTGGTTTTTCCTAGATTTCATTATTTCACTCTTGACTGAATGAAATTTAGGGCAGGAAGTCTTAGCTGCTAGTAATCACATGAATTATCCAACACCAGAATTTCAAATGAAACAGAAAAGCCTATGATTTTAAGAAAAAGGAGGCTAAGCATTGAAATCTAAATAACAAAAATCTACTTCAGAAATTATTTCACCAGCATCTTCTTATATCAGATATGCTGATTTTATTTTTCACTTAAAATTTCCACTGCTTTAGAGAAACAGCAGATTCTGAAGGTAGGACAAGTTTAATAAGTTCTACAAGTACAGAAGTTCAACTAAATATATGACAGAATTTTTTAGATATCTATTTATTTCCACATAAAAAGGCACAAATTAAAGCAAATTGGACAAAACCTAGAATTCTGAGTTTATTCCACAAATAATAAATACAAACAACTAAGGAATTTTTCTTTCCTGAAGAAAATCTGTTTTTTCTAAGCTACATAGAAAATACGTGATAATGTTGTACATGGCAATATATTTCTAAATGTGATTATTTTGAAATAATCAGAATTATTTACTTTAAATATTAAATAAACTTAGTTTAAAATTTCCTAAATTCTAGTAACATTCAAGAATTGTTACAGTTCTCAGAAGATGGAGAAAAGCAGGTAGAATAGTCTCACAATCTCTGAATAAAGTATAGACAACACAATTCAGAGGAGGTTTACAGTGGTATGAAGTTACAGGAAGGCTGCTGAAGTACCGTATTTTGGATACAACAAATGGGTAAAGAGTGGAGGGACAGAGCAGATGTAGGATTTCACAATCAAAATCAATGTATTGTAGGTATTATGCCACAACTGAGCCACAAACCCCACCAAGTCAATGGCTTCACTATCAAGGAGACCAGTGCATGAGGAGTAGATCCGTGAAGGGAAACTGAAGCCAAACGGGAAACTACACTTGGGCCAAAAATTTTACTTCAGATTGGAGACTGTTTGTTCTTATGGACTGAAAATCTGAGAACACTTACAGCAACTTGGGTGCATTCCAAAGGTGTATCTTCTAAAATAAATATAATTCATGTGCTCCAACACTGCTCTGAGATGTAAATAAAAATGCAGTAAACATGCACTATCAAAAGAATTGCTCCTAAAACATATCTCAATCCAAAGCAAAATGCTGAAATTGATTTATTTGAATGTGCCTGTAACTCATTTTACCTGTGAGGTAAAATGCATTAATAAAAAACCTCCATCAACCTTGACTGTGGTAATGTTGACTTGGTAAGAACCCTGAGCTCTCTTTTGGGCATCTGGGAAGTACATCAGTCAATATAAAAGGAAACACACTCGCAAAACTCCCAGCAAAATGGGGCTGAGGTCCTTGCCAATTCTGTTACTGTCATGATAGAAATACTTCCTCCTAATCATGAAAATACGAAAAGCAAAGGAAAAGTACACTAGGATGATCAGAGTTAATGTTCCCTGAGTCTACTGGATCTACTTCCAGATCAGTAACAAATACTTAAGTGAACATGTGGGAAAAGACTTTCTGCACTTATCACTGGTAATAAACGTAGTGCATGCACTATAGTTCCTACAATTTTCAGTAGTACATACACATAAGAAAACACTTTAAAGAACTTAAATCCAGGGAAAAAAAATGGAGAATTAGAAACAAGGGAATTTGGTACACATGAAACTATGTATACATTGAAGAGATTCCCAGGAATGCAGGAATGTAAGGAAATTTCTTAAACACAAGCAAATAAACCTGTCCTGACACAGAGTCAAACAGAAGCCAAGTCTACCATTTTGTAAGGCATCAGAGAATTCCTAGAGACATTATAGTAAATATAAACCAAACTAATTCCTCTAAAATCTTCACGGAGTGAGACAAATCCTGTGTTTCCTCCTAACGGATCACTAACGAATAAAACACCCTATATCAAACCCCAATAATCAACTCCAGCTTTTAAGATAAAATTAAGTACTACAATGGTCCAGACCCAAGTAGTGGTAATTGATGGATTTATGGGTAAAAACCAACTTTTTTCAGAACTCAAAGAAAATAAACTTTAAAGTGAATGAAAAGGAATAAATTACAGAGAAAATTATAATTTCATAATCGGCAAGATACTACTCGTCACACAAAAAAATTCTTAAGGAAAATACTTGGGTAATCAAACTCATGCTGAACTCATAAAAATTTTCAGCAACAAAATGCAATAGGAAAATACTTTGGAAATTACCAGATCTGCAGATTATCAGCTCCAAGTGACCATGTTTTACATGTAGATAAGGATATTAAGAAGTTGGCTAACGAATTTACAAGACTATTTTCAAATTATATTGGAAAAGAAATCAAAAACACTGGGAATGCACCGGGAAAATAATTGTATGCGCTTCCAGCCTTCATGGAAGTAAATATAGATACAGCTTTTATTAAAACAAGTTAGATACTATGGAGAGTACATGAGAAAAACCTCTTCTATAAAGATCTAGAAAAACCCCAAAATCACAGTATGGGTCTATCAAGCACTGATTATAGCTACAAGTCTGACTTTCTGAGATTGTCACAAACTGGGTCACTACCACGAGTAGGGTAGATAATGCACAAAATATTCAAAGTCTCAGAGGCAAAATCACCACAAAAGCTGTTAAATACAGAAAGAGTGCCCCACAAACGGTATCCTGAATAAGAGATAATGTATTGCACTGAAAACCAGCGTCTGGCAACTTTACACTTAGCCGGATATTTATTTTGAACTAACGGCAGAAATGAGGCTACGCTAAAAGATTCATTAAAATAAATGAAAACTGAGTATTATACTAAGCAACCCACAGAGATTTAATGAGGGACAAGAGACTCATTGGGTGAAGCACAAGGATTCTATTTAGATTTATGATGCCTATAAGAAGTTGCTGGGGTTGTTTAGCCTAAAGATGAGGCTCAGAGGAGACCTCATTGCTCTCTACAACTCCTTGAAAGGAGGTTTTACCCAGGTGAAGGTTGGGCTCTTCTCCCAGGCAACCAGTGGCAGGACAAGAGGACGTTGTCTTAAGCTGCACCAGGGATGGTTTAGGTTGGACATTTGGAAGAAGTTCTTCACAGACAGACTGTGACTGGACATTGGACTGGGCTGCCCAGGGAGGCAGTGGAGTCACTGCCCCTGGAGGTGTTTAAGAAAAGACTGGATGCGGCACTGAGTGCCGAGGTCTAGGTGACAAGGTGGTGTTTGGTCATAGGCTGGATTAGATTTCAGAGGTCTTTTCCAACCTAGCTGATTCTGTAAAAGACTAGAGGGAAGGAAGGGAAATGAAAGAGGGAAGGAATAAGAGAAGACAAGTGTGAGAGAATATGATCATTTAAATCTTTATTTTATATCCATGGAAGAGAGATATTTTAGCACACTGTGAATTAAGCAGAGTAACATCTAGACATGAAGACCTGATGTAATACATTCTGCAATAAAATCAAGAGACACACTACAAAGGTGTACTGAAACACACTTCAGACTTCCAGTAATTTATTTCTTGTAATCAAAAGCATTAAGCTTACTAAAATAGTATAAATGTCTCTGATGATGTATAAATGGCCAATTTATACATCTGCCATTTGAGAAGTACTGTGGTCTACAGCTGTAATCTACACATGCTCCTGTAAGTTGAGGAATTTCACTTTGTCTTTAATCATAGTAATACCAGCTCCAGTACTAGAAATATCCCCTTTGACAGGGAAGGGAAAATAGTGTTAGAGAGATGGGTAATCTAAGCCAGTCTTTAATAGTTTACAACAAAACTCAAGGAAGAAATTATAACGCTGATAGCCAGCAGTCCTTAGAAATCAATTGGTCTTGAATACAGACCAAGAGAAAAGATGCCCTGAGAAAAATGGCATTACAGTCTTCACAAATATTCCTTCAAACCAAACAAGACATATTACATTTTTCAAGCTTTTTTTAAGGTGTCATTTTCAGGAGTGAAATCTGCACATCTCCTAACGACTCTGATAGCTGTTAAAGAACCCAGGCTTTTCTCAGCTCATGTGGTGTGGTGTTCTAGGATATAAGAAGAAATTTTGAAGAATTTGTGTAATTAGAGATAGTACTCTCTAAAATTTTAACAGTAACCTGTTTGACTTAAAGTCATACCAGAATAGATTTCTTCATTTCTAGAGACAAATGTAGTAATTTTTTTTACCAAATTGGCAATATCTAGGAATAATTATAGTGTCTAAATTCTTGCAATAATAAGACAATTTAATGCCATGGACACATTGTGGGTTTATGATCCTCACAAATAAGAAGCCTTGACAGTGTCAAAGTTTGGGTAATCCCTGAAAGGCCTCAGCCCATTTCTAGTGTTTGCTTTCTGTTTTTTTTTTTTATAACTCCCTTTTCTCTCTTCACAGTTATAATATTTTGAGTAAAATTTATGTAGAGCATTACCTTGTTCTGCTGAACTGCACCTCAGAAGATTTAGATTTAATACCATGTCTCTAATACATTTTCTTATTAAAGAAACTAAAAAATCTATTTAATTCTCAAAACATTAAGTAAAACCAGCTTAAGAACTACAGCAAAATTTTTATATGAGTTCATCAGTGACACTAAAACTAATCTGTCTGGGAAGAGCATGTCTCTTCTTCTTTTATTCAAAAGAAAGGCTGAACTATGTCAGAAGGCCTCATGGCTTCCTCTTTTTTGGCAGAGGGAGGGTATCCATAATTCATGACTTCTTTGACAAAGTATTAGAACCCACATACTGTGAAGATATGTGGACGACAATTCAGAAATAGGCACAGATGCGAGATGGCTGCCTTCAGAAAAAGACCTCTTTCCAGTTATTTTCTTCTTCTTGGCACTGGAAATCCTATCCTCCATTATGATAGCCAATGTTACCAACAAAAACAAACAAACAAAGTAAATACTAATGGCACAGTTTCAAAGATGTTCAAAAAACTTTTGTTGTAACAATCCAGTTGCTATTTTTTGTTCGGGTTCAGAGTCCTCCTGCTCTTTCTTCAAAGTATTTCTCCCCTAGAAACTCCTCTTTGTTCATCTTTGCTTTTTAAAATACATTAGTCTATGCAAAACCACAGTGTACAAGCAAAGAAGGAAATGGGAGTATGAAGAAAGTGCCACACAAAATAACAATTAGCTGGAAAACGATGAACCAGAGTAAGTCCATAATACTTGAATAGTCCAGTTCAAAACACAGTAGGTGTCAACAGCAAAAATCAAAATACCAGTATATTCAATAAATCAACAGCGTAGAAAAGACTTTTTTTTAAGAATCCATGAGCAGTAACTATTACACTGTGTGAAACGTACATTAAAAAGAGACTTGGATTTTGCTTTTTTTCTTTACTGTTATTAAACAACTCATTCCACCCAGTGTGTCAGCTGTATCCAGTTAGTTATTAGTTCACATGAAAGTGGAGAAGAAAAACATTCACAGGAATCTTGATGAACAACACTATGGGATGATTCCTACCATGTTGCTCTGAGACTGTGTGGCCCCGTACATGGTAATGCCATTTGATGGTCCTGCTAATTGCGGTGTATCTGGCTGTATAAATCCTCTTCTGTCAATCAAGCTACAGAATAATCACAGTAAAGGAAAAGTATTAGAGACATTGCTGATCAATAACTATCTCCTCTCAATAAAAAGAAAGACAAACTTTCTGTCATACAACAGACCTTAATACCTCACCAATACTTTCTAATGTCTCCTTTTAGTCAAAAGAAGTACTAGACTTCACTTTCTACTCATCAGTAAAGTACTTGTTCTTGTGATACTGCCTGTCATACAATCACATATACTGCTACTTTTTTTGATTTTTATCACAGACAATAGACTTAGAACCTTACCAGCAGGTACCATAAAACCTAAGAATTTTAAACCACAGGTGAAAAAACAAATGGCAAAACTCACTCAGGGCACATTTTTTAAAAGAGTACCTCTTTTAAAAGTTCTTTTTTTTACCAGCTTTCACATCTAAACTGAAACTACTTAATCACACAATTTAGCAAAAATGAAGAAAAGTACATCTTTTTTTCTGACAGACAACTTAGCTTGCCAGATGTTTCCTGACAGCTACTTAACAAGTCTTCCACTGTGCTTACCAAAGTGATGTATTCATAACATTTTTTATTTCTAAGAAAATACTCTGTGGAGAAATTACTAAATGTAATTAAAAAACTTTGTAAGATTATAAACAAATTACATAGAATGAAATAATACAACCTAGATGAATATTAAAGAAGCTTAAAGAAGTTATATAATTTGTTGCACCAGCATACTGGTTAGACATATGCTGACAGCCAAGGATCAAATTAAGATTTGAAAGTAACTGTCGAGGACATGTAAAATACATCCTGAATTTGCTAGCACAGATTTATAAATTATCATCAATAGAAGTGAGAAAAGTTTTGATTAGTTACAGATCCTCTCTTCACCTGCACTTATGCTCAAAGGCACTTGAACATTTTGAATTTTGAGCTGACATTGCTGGTAAGCCCCTTTTCCAGAATTTAAGGAAAAAACTTAATATTTAGTTACTTGGGACACAGCTGAGATTAAAAGTAAAAGAAGCAAGCTTATATTTTAAATGTTACAGTCCGTAAATTTTTCTCCATGGTCACAAAATGACTCCCTGCAGAACCTCTGTGAGAGGTTTAGACATGTTAATGTCTAAATAAGTAATGTTGCTACACTGAATTTTGGAAAAAATGCACAAACTCTGCTAAAACACAGAAGCCAATACTGGTCTGCTGTGTTGCTACTTTTATCAGCCTAATATACTCTTTTATCTACTGAGAAACATGATGTAGTTTTAATAAAAATTTCCATTTGGAATCAAAAGAATTTGAAGAGTGGCACTGTGCTTTTATGTCACATACTTTTATCAAAAGCAAAATGGCAGAATTAAAAGGCTGGCTTCAGGCAACATCCACACAGGCAGGAAGCAGAGACAGAGCTATGCAGTCTCACCAGAGGTAGCCCCTTATGTGGAAATCTCAATTCTGTTGCTCCCTCTTTAGGAAAAGATGTCAGTCTCCCCTGTTGAACTTTGACTGCACATAGAAGAGCAGCACCTCTAACAAAGCCAGAAATCTCACTCCAGTTAAACACCTGAGCCACAGCACCATAAAATCATTTACTTTCCTTCTTCTTGTTCCAATTCATAACTTTGCAATTCCAGGCAAAGCAAAACATATCAACCAAGGTATAGGCCACAAAATTATCTACAAGTTTTTCTGCCCCTCTCTACAGTGAAACTGGGCCTCTGCTGTGTATGTAGTACATAAGCTGCCTAATCACTGAGCACTGGAATAAGAAAAGAACTACATTTTTCTGGCTGACAGTTTTATTTCTCTAGTCTCAGTTCTGTACTACATTTTCTTCAAGCTGAAAAAACATCTCCAACCTCAAATATATAAATATTTCAGATTTCCAAAACTTGAAAATGTATTCAGCAAAACATAGTCCATTATGTTCTTTGGAATTGCTTTAGTTTAAGACCACCAAAATCAGTTTAATGAATATATGTTAACAGTATTAAATAAAAAAAAAATACCGTCCATTTAAACAAAACATTTCAGATTGAAAAGACATAAATCAACAATTATCAAGCTAGTTGTAGATTTAAGGTTCCTCAACTCATGTCACATTTGTTAGGTATGTAAAAATTTCATAAACTAGATTGATCTTCATGCAACAGTCAACTACTAGAAATATTTTCTTGCTCTAAGCTATCAACTGCATTGGTGAAAGTTCAAACAACAAGATTATTTGCATTTCAGATGTAATTTTACAGGATTTGATAACTAACTTAGTTTAAACATAATTTACCAACTTATCTCTTTACCACAGAACAAAAACATAAAGCTTCTAACAGACACTAATCCAAAACTTTCATTTTGTTGAATAAACTCAAATAATCAAAAAGAGTTATTTTTTAATGGCTTCATTTATGCTAACAATACTTTTGATACTCTTACCTTGGAGAGAGGGGCCCACAGAGAGCAGCACAGCAATTAGTAAAGATGTTGCCATAACTGTAGGGATTATAGTTTTCTTTACCTCTTTTATTTGACCATGATCCTTTAATCTGAAGAGATATGAACAATATGTATCACATGCAATGCAATACAGAAAATGGCTGTGAGAAATTAAGGTTGCAACATGCTACTTGCAGAAGAGACCACAGAAAATCCATAATGACACTTTCTGAACAATTTAAGTTTTAGGTTGTTATGAAGCCTGGACCCTACAAGCTCATACTTTACCTCCACAGATGCAGACAACCCACAATCTCAAGAGATCAATATACTTGAAGCAGGAATTTTAGCATCTAAACATAATGGTCCAAGTTCAATTTTACAAATATAATAGCACATTTTACAGAAGAGGCTCAATTGCAAAAAATGATGAAAGCCAGCAACAGAACACTTCTTTTCCATACTCATGGGTAAGTTTTCAAGCTGTGCAGTATCACACAACATTATCTTCCCTAAAGTTCACAAATGGTTCTAAAATTGTAAAGCAAATGCAGCTATTGCTACCTTTTACTGCATATTACATTTTCCCTTAGCCAGTTTGCTTTTTCTGTTTGTGAGATACTTGAAAGCCTGAGTAAAATGTCTTGCAGTATTCAATTGGGAATTTATGTTTTAAATTTAATTACTGAACTGTTTACTTGATATTCAGACATGTTCCCTGCTGCAGTTCCCTGCTATGTATCTTTCACCAATCTAGAAGAGATTTATTTGAGGGAAGTGTGTGGAAGCACACTAAGTCCATCTAGAGAGACAATCTTGGCAGAAACCTAATAACCAAGGAATAACCAAGTATTTCATCTGCCTTATTAACAAGGTAAATTTCTTCCAAGTCAGGCTACTTGCTCTGATACTAGATGCTGAGGCACAATTCATTTTGATCCTGCTTGGAAAGTGCTTTTCTGGTTGATTAATATTTACTGTAAAATGTGTAATTTTAGCTGTGACCTTAAACAAAAACAAAACATATTTGACAGTACTGAAGATGCTACTTTTATATCTACCAGATACCTATGAAAAATGTACAATAGGAAATTACAATAAAATAACTTAAAGCCTGAAGTATTTTGTTACATCACCTATTACATTTCCAAAAGCTTTTTATACCATTAGCTCCCTAGCTAATTTTATTTTCTCCTTTCATTCATTACACATTTCTCCTTTTAGCTGGGGAAGGACACATGAAGACTCCATACACAGCTAAGCATAATTCAATACCAAAACAAAGGAATCCTGTATGTGAAATTAATAGCTGTAGAAAGGAGAAAGTTGATCTTTAAATTAATGATAATACTCCTTGCCAGAGGGTTTTGGACCTCAAAATGGCAAAAAGCCTTCAGAGGTAAGATAAAATAAAGAATGAAATTTTTGTTTAGAGAATTCCAACACACTTTTCAAGTTTTACAGTAAGCAATTTTTGAGTTAAAGAATATTTACCACTTCCACTGAAAAGGAGATACCGAAAAATACTTAATTTCCTACTGTATAAAATATACTTGTTTGCCTCCTCCCTCCTGTGTTTTACTGTTTCAAGACAGAGATCCTATGTGTGTAAACCAAAATGAACATACTATGTATATAATGAGCACATCTTCAAATCACAACAAATATAGTAAAAAAGATTTCATCTGATCTTTTGAATCAAGCATGACCTTTCCCTCTTTCTCACTAAGGTATTCACAGAATGATGCAGACATGTCTGACTTGCGAAAAATCCCCACATTGGTATTCAGAAATATATATGTAGAAATATACTACAAACTTACATCTTCATTTGTTGTTTGATTGGAGCTGATCAAATATGTATGAAAACCTGAGAGGCCAACAATGGACCATACTGAGAAAAAACACACCACAGCTTCCAGCACAGTAATTAAAAGTCAAGGAAATATATGCAAATGGGAAAAAAATCCAGTAACAAGTAGTTAAAATCACAAAATTGAAGGCAGTGCACAAGTCCTTTGAGACCTCTGGAATACTTCAAAGGGGTCAGCAAAAAATAAACTCCAGGCATCTGCCTAGCCCAGACACAGCACCACCTCAGCCAAACACTGTGAGGAGTGTGTCCAGCCAGCAGACTGCTGGTATGAGGGGCAATGCATGGGGCTGCACACCTGAGATACACAGATGGGAGCATGTGGAGTGCTTTCATGTGTGACTTACAGGGAACAGCACTGGGACATGTAGGGAGGAGCACATTCACCTCCAAGGGAGCAGCAAAGGTGTGCACATGCACCGATTGGTATACTCAAAAAAACAGTCAGCACTCAACATTGCATACTTACTACAGTTTTTATAATTCCTTTAACTCTAAAGGAGTCATCATCTCAGAAATAAGACAATAAAGTTGATTCTAAACTTTATAGAATCAAGCATGAAGAGGAACTTTCCAAACTTTTTGTAGAAGGCTTCCTTCTATAGCTTTTATTTATTTATTTACACAAAATAGTCATGAACTCAGAATACATCTACTTTGAGAACACTAATTTCTATAACACATCAATTTTTTTTTTTTCTTTTAGGGAACACAAATCAACAGAAAAGAATGCTTTGGTTCCTAGAAAAATACATAAAATTCATGACTAGGAACAAAATGATGAGAAAAGAATAGGATAAAAATAATCTGTATATTAACCATATCAACCTTTAGTGAAGTCAGTTTCCAAGACAACGCAAACTCAAAATTTTCCAGAACAAGGACACAGCCTTAGAACACAGGAAAAACACCCTTATCACTGAACCTATCAATAGCAGAAAAATATGACAGTTCCTCACCCTTACACGGAGACACAGCCTGGAAATGGCATGGATGGACATAAATACTTGCAATAAAAAATCCTAACATTAGTTAAAATTGAAGAGTTTTGTATTGCAGGGCTGCTCAGCCCTAATGAACTGTGATACATGAAGTGTCTGCATAATCTTCCCCAGAACCTATTTCAATCAGAGTGGTTTAAAGCCAGAAAAGAGTCATTTGCATTCTGAGCAGATCTACTCCAAAAGCAGCAGGATGACCAAAGTGCACTTTGCTGCTGAGCAGCACGGTCACTACTCTCTGCCTCTCATTTCCTCCTCAGGCTGTGTGAACTCAAACCAACACAAGATAGGAACTCTGACTGTCTGCAACAGCCACAGCTAAAGCAAGGAGTACAAGGGATAATGGGTAAGGAAACACTGTTTGCAGAGGGTTCCAAAACATGTAAAAGAAGGAAACAGCCCAAAACATAATGTACAATACAAACTGGGCTGTGAAAGAGTAGAAATAGTAAGGAAGGCTGCAGATGAGCACTGTTGGGTAGAATCTGCACACCAGGAAGAAGATTCACCAGGTCAGAAAAGAAGAACCTTAGAGGGCAAAGATCTCCCTGCAACCTGAACATACTGCCAACAGGATGCTTCTCAGCACAATTTCACTCAAAAGGGTACTGAAAAGTGAGTTTCACCCTCTACGTTGCAATTCCTACTGATGGGGGGTAAAGGGAATTTATTTCAGTTCAAGGCTTCTTTCAATTCCCCACAGGAAGGGACATTTTTCAGTTCCTCACACAAGGATCCAAAAACAACTCGAGAACAGCAGGGGTAGTTTATGTCAAATTAACCAGAATTCACTGATTCAACCTAAGTGCATTAACTATAAAACAAACACAAAAAAGCAATACATTCTCAACAAAGTACAACCTTCTAGTATAATATGGTATAGTATCTTACTAGCATCACACAGTATAATTTTCCCTTAGCATCTCACACAGATGGGGTTGTTAGTAAGATTGAAATGGCCATGCTCTCTGTGGCTGAATTGACTGGCTCCAAAGCAGCATTCCCAATACTATTTGGACGATCTAATTTTTACTGTAATTAACTGTAACCTAACTTTTAAATTGTCCAACGTATCACTATCAAATCAGGCATTTTTGCAAGATGTGCTACTAAGCCTTTTAAGGCAGCATATCTCTGAACACCAATTATAAATTATGAGGCCATTGTTCCTGTACAAAAATCCTCAAATGCATAAGCAATTACCTTTTGATTTAAAGACAACTGAAAGCTATTCTCAGTTTGAAAACAGTTTGAAATAATTACCTTTTGTTAGAATTGACTGTAATTGTTTTATTTTGAAGCCACTGTTGTGCTATTTAGAGCTGTTTGTTTGTGCTTTTTAAAATTATTTGTGCAGAAAAACCTGAACATGGCTTTGCTTAAAAAGGGAGTTTAACAGCTCAGTGATTCTACCTGAAGACGACAAGAACACAAAAAAATATATCTGCAGAATCTGACACTTGGGAAAATGACCCAGAAACAGTCTATACAGAATTATGAATGACATAGGAGTTTTTTCCTCCTACCTTTGTGTGGAAATGCAAAATGTGTGAGGCACAATGGACAAATGGGAAAAAATTCTTTTTATAGTGTCTTTGTGAGAGGTGAAAACTGTTTACTCAGACAGGAAGCATTCAAAACACATACATAAGCAATGAGAACTTACTGTCTGTACAGAACCTAAACAGAACTTTTGTCAGTTTCCCGTTTTTTCATTATGTTAGCTGTTTTCTGACTCCATTCTCACTGAGTAGAAAATATACAGAAGGTCCCACAAAGTGAAAAGAAGTGCATGGAGCATTTACAGAATAGAACCACAGAGCAGCTTGGGCTGGGAAGAATCTTAAAGGACACTTTCCACTAGATGCTCAGAGCACCATCCAACCTGGCTGTGAACATTTCCAGAGATGGGGCAGCGACCAAATCTCTGGGTAACCTGCTCATGTGTCCCAACACTCTCATTGCAGAAACTTTCTTATGGCAAATCTATATCCACTCTCTCTCATCTTAAAACCTTGTTGTGTCACTACAGGCTCTGCTAAGAAGTCTCTCTGTTGTTCTTATGAGACTTCTTTATATACTGACAGACCACAATGAGATCTCCCCAGAGTCTTGTTCTTTTCCAAGCTGAACAACAATAGTAGACCCTGTGTATGCAATTTACATACCACTGTGTAACTTAACACAAGTTGCTATTTGAAAATGACTTCTCTAAAAACACAAATAATAGTTTCAGAAATGGAGTTCTTCAAGGAAAGTATGCTGTGTCTGCTGTACCAAAATCTACCTTTTCCATCCTGAAAAGAATCAGCCATTTTGTATACCTTCAGTTGTAAACCAGAACAATTCTTGAATAATTTTAGTGAAACCACAGCATGTCTCATGCAAAATGTATTTATGAATTCCATCACAAAACATGAAGCATATTTCATGGACATGGAAACTACAGATCTTTGTCAAGAGTACTGGTCTGCAAAACATGAAGAATAAAAACCACTCCAGGCTATAGTCTCTTTCCTACCTCCAACATGTAGCAAGAAATCCTATTGTGCAGGAAGTAACGAAATCATTAACTGATAAAGTCTAAAAGGACACATTCAATGAGAGAAAGGAAACAAGCAAAACCATATCAGATGTTATTTTGCAACGAAATCTACACCATGTATCAGTGAAAGGATATCTTGCAGGACTGTCCTTCAGAGCATTGAGGAACCCTGTTTGTTGAGAACCTGTAGAAATAGAACCCAAAATTACCAGCCAAGTAAGAAATGGGACCATGGGCTGTTTTTACTATAGTTAAAACAATTAACATTTGAAGATAAACAAATAACCATAGAATAGATTTACAATATGAATCTGAGAATATGTTGTTCAGCAGCAACAACAACATCAAAAAAGCCCTTGAGCAACTTATCAGGTTTAACATCTGCAGGATATTTTCTCAAGTCATACCAAATTGATGCACACATACTTTCCCATGAACAAGATTCGTGATCAGCCCTGCTCTTTTTAGACCTAATATGAAAAAGAAAAAATTATAACCTTCTGTTTCACTTCGAAATACTATTTTTCAAAGTAACTTTTTGACTTGGAAAATTTATTCTCTAAACTCAGATTCCCAACTTTCCATCCTTTGTTTTGGAAGCAAGTCTCTTATCTATAATTCTGCTCCTACTGCACCTACACAGAAGATTTTTCTCATTGGTTACTGTTGCCTTCAGGCAAATAAAAGACAATCTAGTAGCTGAAAAGAGCTCAAAAGAAGCATCAACTCAAAAGAGCCCATCAACTAGAAATGCAGAAGCATGCAAAGTAAAAAAGCACTTGGGTTCCATAACCATGAGATATTAATCAAAAAGGGTGATTTGACAATTTGTTGATTGCAACAAGTGAATTTGTTGTAGCTGACTTAATCTGACATAGCTACAGGCACACAGTTTGAACTTTCCTGAATATCATAAATGATTTAAATGCTGAAAGTTTTCCCCACAGCAAAAATTTTCCACTTAGCTAAATTCATCTGAAGATCTGTATGGAGAGAAGAATCTTGACAAGAATACGGAAATATATGTGTAATTCTCTAGACCTATCTGGTCAATTTTACTGTTTATTGTTACAAGTGGGAAGTTACTTACCTTGTATTTTCAAGCCTTTTCAGACTCTTGTAATTGGTTCTCATTCTCAGGGTATAAGACTAGTGAAACTTTCCCTGCCTTCTTACTATTTTTAGCATCTTTAATGGCAATGGCAGCAGATAGGTGTGATTTCTATGCCATATTGATGGCATACTCCTCCAAGCAGTGCCCAAAACATCAGAAGGGGAAGATTGTTCATTGCAACAAACAGTTGAAATACTGATGCCTCAAACAGAGACAAGTAACTGTAAATACAGATAATACTACTGGAAATGTGTTCAATTTGGGGAGAGGGAAGATAATCTTGCAAGACAGCACCTTTGGTACAACTGACTTAAAAATTAGTTTTATTATCTTTAATAATGTTATGTGCACATATTCTTAAACCCAGAAAGAACAAATTTCCAATGTATGCCTCAGAAGGCCACAGAAAAAAAAAAGATGTATCTTACATCTCATCACCACTTAGGTCCACCAAAAATTTATAAAATGCCACCTTGCAAGATGTACTATAAAAATAAGCAAATTTTAAAAATTTTTGTCTAAATCAAGAGGCATTAAAATAAAATAATTTTGTCAGGACTTTTGTATGACTTTGAAATATTGCAGGAAGGTCAGAGTCTGAGGTTTAAAAACTGAGACTTCCTTCAGCCACACTAACAAAAAGCAGTCTATGCCAAGAGTAAAGGTTCAGATTAAGTAACTGAGAATCCTGCTTAACAGTTAGCTTCAGCTAAAGAACTGAAGAGCTACAAAACAGAACACAAATTGTTGAGTGGTAATTATCAGAAAAATAGACAGGAGGACTTCTAGAGGTATGGTAGGCACAAAGAGAGTGGAGTGATAAGAAAACGTTATTTGTAAAGAACTCTTTTTTGGACACTATCAAGACTGTAGCAGACAAATTTGAAAGCTGGGCTTGAAGCTCCAGTGTATCAATTAAATATCAAGGTACTAATCACATTTCGTACCTGCTTCCATTGCCTTTGAGGACTAACTGATCTTTAGAACTTAAGGATGTTTTTTCTTGTCTCATCCTAGGTAGATGAACCTCCATGGCAAGAATATTTTGCAGCTGACAGGCAATTCAGCATTTAACATTTATTATATGTAATCTGTAACATCTACACAATGCTTAAGTGCTTCTCAACCACACAGACACAATTAATTACTCCACTCTTGGTCTACAGACTCAAGAGTTAGGTATGGACACTGTAAACTTAAAATCTACTAGATAAACCTACTTAACATACAAAACATGAAATACTGACATTATATTGATAATTCATATACTGAAAACTAAAGAAAAAAGCACTGAAGTCCTTGTGAAACAAAGGTAGGGTAGTATCAAAAATAGCTTTACATTGTCAGACTAGGAACGTTTTCAACTAATGAACACTAGCAAAGATTTCAGAAAAAAACCCATGTGTCTTTCTTCTTAAATGTAAAAGGTGTGTATGAATATATGTGTATGTATGCCCAGATAAATAACAAGCACTTAAGTATTGATGGCAAATGATATTTTTATAATAATTTTCCTTTTTGAAAAAATATATACATCTTATCTCTGCTTTTTTAAACTGGTATTGGAAATGCTGTAGTGTGAACAAGTTGTTCATTCAGACTCTCTCAAAATTCATATCCCGGTTCTAGCCTATGAAATATATTTCTGAGCTCTAGAAGAGCCTCTCAGTGCTTGCATCATAGTTTTGTGAAGAAAAGTAAGAGCAGGAATTCTGCTCCTTCAAATACTTTTCCCTGCATGTTGTAAACAATTCCAGAAACTGAGTACAATCTGACATGTTTTTTCCCAGTAAAACATTCTCTGAATATTATCATTATCAAGTTAGCTTTATAAATGTGTCATATACTGCAATTATTATTTTTATCAGGTTTCTGTTGCAATACAAAGGAATAAGCAGATCACATTTCCGAAGTGGTTAAAGAAACACTCTTTAAGGCAATATCCTATATAATTAGTGAAAAATACAGAATGCACTTCTAGTTATAGTGGGTTAAAAAACCCAACATACAAAAGGTGTTTTAAGACAAGTCATGTAACCTGCCATCATAAATGTCACCATCATCATCATCATATAGAAGCCAGCAAAATTAGTTAGGGGTATGGAAAAAAATGACAGTAGCCAAAAGAGTTTTGACCTCAAACACACCCCAGAATACAAATAAAGATCAGTCTCAAACTCATTAATATTTCTGATTCACTCTGTTATGAATTGGTTTTTCTCAGAATGTCTATGTAAATGAAAATAATGCATTAAAAATAGGGTTGAGAATGGTGTAAAGCTAATCAGCAAAAGTACAAAAAGTATAGCTCCAATCTATTTTCTAGTAATTTACCTCTTTGTCTGAATGGTAAGTGACCCATGCTTACAATTAAAAAAGCACATGGAAGTTCTTTAGGTAAATGATACTACCTGTATACTTAAACATACAGTATATGTGATGCTTTTCCTATGAATCATCCATAAAAGGAAAAAAAAAAAAAAAAAAAAAAAAAAAAAAAAAAAAAAAAAAAAAAAATCTCAAAATTAGGAGTGCATTAAGGTAAAGCCAGTGCCAGGCCAATGACTACCATGACCAGTGCCTATATAAACCAGAATGGGACTCATTGGGGATCGTGAAGTTTCAGAAAAAAGGCATATAAACAAACAAACAAATAAATAAATAAATCTTGAATGATCAAAATATTAACTTAAAAAACTCAAGCAAATGGCTACATACGAAATCTGATTTCACCAGCATACTTACGAAGGATGACGTGGGTGATAACGAATGCAAATATAAAGACTGTCAGAAAGGACAGAGATAAAATAAACATATAAAAAAATCTGTAGTTTCTTTTCCCCACACAGTTGCCTACCCAGGGACAGTGGTGATCAAACCGTTCTGAAATGAGAGGCAGAAGAAAAAAAAAATGGAAAACAATTAATAAAATGCTGTTTATTCGAAAAAATGCTCTCTGAATACTATATTAAAACTCATGGTTTAACTGGCATTTGCAAAGTAGCCACAGAAGTTCTTCTTTAGAAAGAAACAAAAAAATAGAAAAGAAAAATAAGGAGTACTTTAATGAAACCTTAAAATTTTTAAAGAAATCAAAGTATGGCTGAGGTGAGTTCCTGTTAAACTAACAGCCCTATTGTGACAAATTTTGCAGTCAGACCAGTATGCATGTATTTATCTATTGACACATGGAGCAGCAGCAACTCAGTTGTATCCGATTTTTTTAAAACAAGATGTTTGGGTTTTTTTTTCTTCAGTGCATCTTCTACTCAAAATTGGAATTTCTGAGGTTTTTTACATCTGTCATGATCACACCTCTGACTAATGCCTACTATCATATCATCCATCCATTATGGAGCATGAAATATTAACACCTTCCCACTTCCTTTTATTGCTTTCCTCAAGATACTCTTCATTCTAGACCACTGATTTTTTCCACTTGGAGTTGGCGCTGTCATACAAGATCATTAAAAATAGCAAAATCATTCACATCAAACATTTTTCAAATTTTAAAATTTAAATTTAAATTTAAAATTTAAATACATCATATAAAAATGGCTAATCTGCACAATCTGTTACCCTTTGCACTATAGGCTCTGTCTCCTTTTTACTAAGCAAAACCCTTTCTCTTTACCTCCCACAGAGAACTTGTTTGTGACACAGGAAAAGGCCAGGCTGGAGCAGAAACAAGTGCCCCCATCATGGGGAAATGCCTCAGTGCTGGAAAGCAGCAGAGGGAATGGTTTACTCTGCTTCTCCCCAGGCAGCCTTGATCCTTCCTCCATGTCCCAGTATGCTGGGTAATGGAAACAAAGCTATCGCCAGGAAACAAAGTTGTATTTCCTAACTTTACTTTGGAGAGATTACACTGAGAGAATTTTAAGGTTTTTAAAATCAACTCCAAGACCATAAGAGATGCATTCGTGCTGACTCTTTCTCTCACTCTCTGATCCTTGTCCACATCCTGGTTTGTTTTCTCTGATTTTTATGCCTCCACTGACATACTATCAAACTATTTGTAATTCCACAGGAAAGGCGAACTATAAATCCAAAGTCATTTAAGCCCTGTGTTAGGCAAATCTGACCAAGTAAACCAGCTTATTTTAGTTATGGATTTATATTAAAGGTCTACATTAGAGGTTTTTCTTGAAGGATGTATTTAGTATTATCTTAATTTTAAAAAAAGTCAAAACAACATGCACAACAGATTTCTGAGTCCACCAGACTTTCAGGGTTTGTTTTTTTTTTTAAAATAGTTTCACATGACAGCTGTTTGGACCACATGTTTCTGCCATAAATCTGTTTCAAATTCTAACAGGGCTATTCAAGGTGAAGTTCATACTGAACTTTCTTAGGATAAGGCTTCAGAATACTTTAAGTGAGTACTGCTAAGAATACCCAAAAATAAACACTCTAGGTAGGTGAATACTACCATTTCTCAGTGCCACTATAGTTGTAATCCCTAAATAATTGATATTACATTTTGAAAGTGCTTGTCTTTAAATCTGTGCTTCTGAATGAGCCCTCATATTCTGGTAAACACTACTTAATTTAAATTCATTCATACATACAACTCATAAGCAAACAACACCACAAAGAAACACAGCTACAGAGCCATTTTAAAAAGAGAATCCTAGGGTATTTTTGTATCTTACTGCTAAAAAAATACACTACGTGTCTTGGAATATGAATTCCATATACACACATTCATTCTCTTCTATGCTGACACAGTAGGAAATGAATTATACAGACATAAAGATGCTTCTAGCCATGAAACAACATTTAGATATATACAGACATCTATTTGATGAATTCAGATAAATGCAGACAAACACACACACATACATACAACCCCTCTATCTATAAACTCACGTTCCTATACATACACACACTTCTTACTGAAGACTGACTGGGTGTTTTCAACTGATTTGTCAGTCCTCTTCAATTTCCATCTTCAAACTTTCCTGGAGAACTGAAAGGCTCTGCTTTCTCAATAAAGACATTACTAATCATTGTGAAACTAAGTAACTACCCAAGACATTTATAAAGGAGGAATGGACCAAAAAGGCTGGATACAAAAAACACTACTACAGTACTAAACTGGAATCAACTCTAATGAAAAAAGAGACATATTAAAAGGTTTACATGAATCTTATGATAAATAAATTTGGTCTCATTTTTCTCAGTCAGAAAACAGAAAGGCATGTGACACGTGCCACAAAACAGTATATTAAAAGGCAAGACATTATTCTACTCAGCAAAACATAAATATGTAAATGTAATTTAAAGATAACAGCCTTACAGTTGTGAGCTGCTCTGCTTAGTTATTAATGCAGGAGAAAACTGCCAACCCTGGCAAAATGAACACACAAATGCTAAGCAGAAACTCTAATGCTGTTGAGAAACACAAAATCTATTAAATCTGGATCTATTTCTTCTTTCTTAAAAAAAACCCACATGACCTAATAAGTATTAATGAAGAAGTTACATAGCATCTTAAGGTTCACCACCAGCGTTCCAGATGCCCGGCAACTGAATAATCAATGATTTTGTAAAGGAATCTTTTTGTAAAGGACATCTCCACTTGGACAATGTTGGTAGCAGAATTAAGACAACTTCATTGAGAAATGAAACACTACTGATGCTGAGAAAATTTGGAATTCCAGTCCTCGTGAACTTAAAACGCAGAGCAAATAGAAATGCAATTTTTTGTGAGAAAGAGGTGACGACTGCAGTTCTGGATAGTTAACATACTATTGAATTTAAACAAACATTTGTGGGAAGGTTAATGTATTTGAGGCAAACACAGACAATTAAAACATTGGTAATATAAACTCTTGTTAATACAAGCATATTAGAACTTGTAAGGAGGGAAGAAGAAAGCTGAAGCACTCTATGTATAGAAACATTGTGATATATCATCCTCCTACACTCAAGTTTAAACAAAAGCAGATATTTGCCTTCTTGATGTTACAGCTATATCTTTTATCTACCTAATCAAGTACTAGTGATAGAACAAATGGCCCAGTTTCTACAATTTCAGCAGTTCTGTGAAGTCTTTTGCCTGTGTGTTCATGGCTCTCCATTCTTAGGCCAAGTCTGGTGCTCATTCTACCTTGGTGGGAGCAGGTTGCCAGAGCCACATGAACCTAAAACTATGGCTTTCTTTTGCCTATCTCCTCAGATCACCCCATCACACAAACACCAAAGCTGACCCAAACACTGAGAACATACTGCCAGAGAAAGGATGAAATAACACATTCAGAGGCAGCTAAGTATTAATTCAGCCTAGCTGTGACACCAACCTTACTACAGTTACCAGTTATCACAACTGCAGGAGAAATCCAGTTTTGATTAATTTTTCAGTATCTGATATCAAAACTTGAAGCAAATAAAAAAGACTGAAAAAACACGTGAAGAGTTTATAAGGTAAAGCATCAATAAAAAGAGGAGATGAGTAAATGGAGACCAGAAATGCTACTGTACAAGTCACAGAAAACTAAAGAGGTAAGAAATCTCAGGAACCGTCATTATCAGTAACAAAGACTATTACATTACTCTTTCCCAAATGATCAGCAACTTTGAATTTAAATAATAACTTCTGAGGATAGCCAGTACCCCCATAACTAAATCCAAAGGATGAGGCTTCACAAGATAATTGAGCCAATCTAAAACCTTAGTAGCAGTGAAAGAGATGGCCACATGCTGCCTTTCCCACCACGTTATCCCACTTCCTTCTTTCATTATGTAAGCTGATGATGAATCAGGTCTGTTCCCTGGATTGGCACGAAAGGAAAAAAAAAAATATTATTTTGCTCATTGATGAGTGAGAAAAACTGATTTACCAATGCCTGTGTGTTATCAAATGCTTTGTGAAAAGGCACAAAGAAGAGCATCACGGAAATAAGGAAAAAAAAAAAAAAAAAAGAGGATGACATTCAAATCCCTTTGAAAGCAGCAAGCTGTCAGCATGACTCAGTGGTCTCATTAACAATCACCTAAGTGGTCTGATTAACACTCACCTAATAATCTATGCTAACTGGATGACAGAAAAACACTATATTTCATACTTTAGACATTTCTCATTTTTTACTTTCCCTGAAACATTTGTATTTAAAACTTGCATAAGAAACATTAGCTGTTGGATATCTCAGATAAAAGCAAAACTAAGAACATTTCCCATTTTACTAAGCAATGGTCTTACACATGCAGCGTTTCCTTCAGAAGCCACACCAAAGCATGTTCCTTGCTGCTCACAACCAAAGAGACAAATCTCTACTTTTCCACAGCACAGCATGTAGACTCCTAAATACTTAAATGCTCTGCTTCCATTTTTCAATCACTACACTCCAGGAAACCATGCACAAAATGACCCAAATGCTTTCCTTCCCTGTTCAAAACATTTAATGAAAGCCTAACAATTTACAAGGAACGCAAAAATATTTCTAAATGGAACATTTGTAGGCCATCTTGGCCCTTCAGTTTGCAGTATTTATGAGCTGTTTCCTTTTTTCTTTGCTCAACTGCACACCAGCATACATTTTCTAAAGCTCAGTGTGAAGGCAGGACTCAAAGACAAGAAGTCGACAGGTGCAAAAATATCTAGGTCATATTACTAGGAGATTCCAGTGAACAGAAGTTAGAATTCACTTGGTAAGTTTTCCACCCTGTGCAAGCATAGCATTGTAGGGCAAAGGCACAAACCTAAGGCATTCCCTGAATGTTACCATCTTTATTTACTTAGCAAACATGTATCCCATGACTGGAAAGAGTCAAGAGCCCACCATACAAATCCTGCCCCAGTAAAAACTCATATTACAGCTCAACCAACTGGGCCAGGATTACTCAAAATTACTTTTGATATGAGCAGTAGTACAACACAGGACTACAATGTCCATTGTCAAAGACTCACACTGAGTAATTATGTAGAGAGACTGACACATCTGCACATATTTATAATGATGACAATTAAAGCTTTTTGATGGACTATGATGTCATGATATGATCTCATCTATTCAGGCTTCCTGACTTGACATTTTGTATGACAAACAGTATTTTCAGAATTTGATTGCTCTTGAAATGTTTAAGAAAACAAACAAGGTTTTAGAAATCCATATAAGAAATATGTTTCATTACAAAGAGTATTCATTTTCTTCTAAGATACAGCAGTCAAATCCCTACTGAAAGTGATGCACACATGCACAAAAGTAAATATAACCATTAAGTCCTTTACAGTAAGTTCAAAGTATCTGATAATTTAACACAACAAAAAAATTTATATCCAATAGTCACAGCATATTCATAAAAACTATCCTTAGCTCCTATGTTCAGTTTCACAGATTGAAATCATCACTCCTAAGAAAATTATTTATTTAATAATACTTAAACAATCACCCCCACTGATAGGATTTGCCATCAACTGGCAACAGCAATCAAATACTTGGATCAATTTAATTAACACACCTGCCTGACAGCAGTCCCCCTTACAATACCTTCGCTGTTACTTTTGTGGAATGAAATCTGAACAGAAATTGAAATGAAAAAAGCAATGAATAACAAAAGATCAATTGCAAGTTACATTTATATGCATGCTGATGTTATTTTCGAACATCTGCTACGAACGTTGCACAATGGATCCTTTAAATCACCAAGCTTTAGCACTTTCACACACTGATTCCAAATCAAAACACTCCATGAAAACCAAACAGAAAGAAAGTGTCTTCTGGCCTCATGTTAACATTTGGGAAATACTCATCAAAAATTTACTCCAAATTACTCTGGACATTAATCTTTACAAGATGATGCAAACTGAAACAGTAATGTAACACTGGGAAAGACAGGCCTCTATTAACAAAATAAGTTAATCATGTGCATGAGTATCTACAACAAAAAGTCAATCAGAAAAACAAACACAAGGGCTACTTAACATGTATTTCACTTTCATGACCGTTCAAACTGTTCCAGACAGCTAAGCTATTTGGGTAGGGTTTTAAGAAAATAGGTTGCAATGACAACTTTTTGCATGCTAATCAACTTCAATACTTGCAGACCACTGCTATTCACAGAAAGAAAATAAACATGCTTTATTTTAAAAATAAAAATAGCAATTGATTTATTAGGAAAACATCCAGTCATTGCCCTAGGATAGCTCATAGTAATTAAACTGTATTGTCACATAGATCACTTCACTGCACCCTCCAATAATAAATGTTGACTAATTAACAGACTCCTTTGACTACATGCACATTAATGGTGACATTTGCAAAGGCAGCAGCAGCAGTTTAGAATGGCTGCTCTTTGAGAGGTACAAAGAGTGCACAGTGAAGAACCTCACTGCTTAGCAATCTCACTTTACATACCCATTCAAGTACACACACCCTGGCATACCCAGACAAGTGCCTGACACACACCCAACTGTGGGCAAAGAGATTTTAAAACCCCAAATTTGCCTCTAGAGGAAGCATAGTATCCTTACCAAGCAACATCATCCACAAACTTTATGGATTAATTTCTCTCTTTTCTACAGGAAAACACATTATTTCACACACTTCCATTGCTGCCTTTTGCCAGGATTTGAGTTTTTTTAACCATTCTACAAATTGTTACTGCACTGAATGTAAATACGTGTTTATTTTCTTAGGTTCCTAATTTATTTAACTGGTAATTTCTCTCTTTAATTTTAAGGTTTAGGACACCATTTACAACAGTCAGATGTTTGGATCATCTCTGCATTTTTTCATATGCAGACCAATGCATAAACCACAACTTCTCTTAAGTAATCTATAATACGATTTTCTTTTTTAAAGAGACCGACATATTTCACAGTCCATTAGCTTAGGACTTAGAAACCCTGACACACATGCCATGCTCCCTGAATTTCCAAAGTACATCTAATTATACAAATGGCACAATCATAAATAATATATCACTTCTATGAGTGCTGGTGTGTACTCCATTTGGCAGCTTCTTGTTCTACCTTTTTGGGGCACTCAAACAAAAAGAGTCCAAGCCATTTCTCACCCTGGGAAAAATACATAAGAAAAGAAAGAGAAAAGAAAGGAAGGGTCATAGCAGCCAAATTTTGTGCTTTTAACTGTTCAGCAAAAGAGTAATTTCAAGACAACCGGAGCTAAGGCTTAACAGGTTCAAAATGAAGTGAAAATTGTACTCTATTCACTGCAGGAAATGTAAGGAAAGAAATAAGCAAAGGCCATGAAAAGGATGTGAAGGCAAGAAAGGAAATAATAAGGTAATTAAGAAAGAGTGCTACAGAATAGAATTAAAACCAAGCAAACCAAACTCCTGACACACATTGATTATAAAGGACTACAAAGTCCTGAGAAAATTATTCTCAGAAACACTGTCTGCATTAGAAAAGCCAAACTGTTACAATGCCACCTCTCTGCCTGCTTTTGAAGTAATTAGTGTTCTTCAGACTGGAAGATGATGGTATCTAGAGTAACTACAGGGAAAAGCTTGTCCCCAGAACACACTGGTAATTCTCACTCTGTCTTACATTGTGTTATGTGTGCTTTGGAAATTAATTCCCCATATTGTTCAGATATAGCCACCTGCTTCTTGTTCAGCTTTCATTACAGAAATTGAATTAAACAAAATAAAAAGCATTTATTAAAACCAAACAAAAGAAAGGGATGTTACCCAGTTGTCTTGGAAGACAACAATCAATGCTGCAATGATCAAAAATAAATTTAAAAGTCGCCATTAGGTCATTTCAGAAGCAAGTCCAACCAGGGCCTTCTTTCTAGCATTACACAGTGCCATCAAAACCTCTTGTCAAAACACAGCAATAACTAGCTTGAGCTCAGAATTTATGTCTAGTTTGCTTACTTTTATTCTAAAGTCTTTATCTCTTGTTTTTAGATGCATGTTATGTTTAACTCATTTGTAGTTCTTAAGCAACGTAATGGTACACAAAACGCTTGGGGGGCTAACTTCCAACTGACATTCACAGAGGCAGTAATGAAAGCAAATCAGGAATACACCCAAGGTATGTGCTTCAGGGAACACTTATTCAACCAAATTTTTTAAGGTATTACATAAATGGAACAAACTACATTGTATGAAAATAGAGACTTTTCTAGAGACTACTAGGAAAATACTGTAGAATTAAAGGAGTCTGAAGTATTACCATGGCTAGAACACAAATTAGCTCTTTTCTTTTTTTTTTTTTTTTCTTTTCTTATTTTAAGCTATTTGTTTTTATTTTTATCTACAAATACTACATAGACATTTATAAAAAATAGTGATGAAACAAAAATCAAACAAGGTCAAGTAACAGATATGCTTACTAAACAATTAGAAAAAAAGAGTAAGTTTTTGTATGTACTTACATATTTAAAATGCTGCAATAGATTCCTTACAGAATAAAAAATATTAATAAAAAATACAGAATGAACCTCTCTTTCACACTGCATTCATTTGCCAAGTATCATAAGACATCTTTAGGTAAAATAGCACACTGTTTTTTCTGAGCAGTGAGGGCTGGTCTGAGGCCAGACTCCATTCCTGTACCACAGAGTCTCTGCAGCTGGTTTGTAACTGCAGCAAAATCTTTGGAAACTATGTGGTAAAAAGGAATGTATGGCCATACTGGTAGTGAGCTGCTTAAATATCATGTTGTGTTTAAACAGCAGAAGTTACCTCAATATCCTAACACATGTGAAATAGAACTACTTGTGCATAGGTGGAGTTAAATTAGTAAGGAACTAACAAATAGTGGCATAAGAACTCATTGCTATTAGAACATTTATTCAGAAACTAAATAAAAACATTATCATATAGACAAAACTAACATAAGAGTGGTGGCAAACTGCATAACACACTCCGATTAAGTGTACACTCTCAGATTGTTAGATTCCCACAGCTACATGAGCCATCCAATTTTCTTGACACCTATTTTTAATAGAAAATTAGTTGCAGGTACTCATAGATGTCACTTTTTGCATTCAGTACATCTGAATACTTCTATGACAAACACTTGTATCTAATCAGGAAACAAAGCTACTATACGGTGTACCCTGAAAAAGTCAATTTATTGTAATTCCCATTATAAACACCGAGGAGAAAAAACACAGCAAATTCATTCAACTACTTTAAAACAAGTAACTCCAAATGAAAAAATGTGCAACAGGGAAGTACAACAATCATACCTATCTTATGAGCAGAAAAGGCAACTCAGTTATATAAGTAATTTCTCATTCTTTTCTGATAAATATTCATAATAATTCACATCTGTTTTTTCATCCCAGATATGATCAGAAGACATTATAAGTTGTTTCCCTGACATCACTAATTTTATGTTTTACAGAATAGGTTTTCCAGATGTGGCATGAAAAGGACACAGATGATAGAATAACCTATCGGAAAATTCTCTATATCAGTGTATTAAAAAACCAAAACATTTTTAAATAAGCTTCAGGTAGTACAGGTGAAGTTGCTCTTACTTTTGCTCTCTTGGTAAAGATAACAGCTTTTCAACTTTCATACATCACACAGTCAACAACTGTAGGTATTATCCAGTCTGTTGAGCAACATCACAACACTGTAAGGTTCAGGTTACGCATTTGCTAAAATATTTTTCTGAAAAATGTGCCAACTCCAATTCATAAACATCCCTACTTGTTCAATAAAAGCAAGCTCAATAGCTTTTGTGATACAAAATTCTAACACATCAGAAAAATTTGTTTACTGAAGGAATCATCTACTGATATCAATCAATTCTATAGGGCTAAAAGGCTAATAAGCTTTTCAGTCTGATGTAAGTGTACTCCCTAAATGAGTATCATCTAAACATAAAACTCCAATTCTTCCAATGACTGCTTTATATCTAAAAATATCACTACTGAATGCTGCAATTACATTTCTCAGCTGGAGACATCTTTCTACGTTATTTTCTTGAATGCATAAGATCCAGGCTCAACAGTGTGTTAATCAACTGCACTAAACTGCAAATGTGATCTAATTAACTGGAAACCACTCAGATTTGATTGGTAGGGGTTTTTTTGTTTGCTTTTAAATCCAAGCATATCTTAATCACCTTGTCTGACCTCCATACAAACTAGTAATTAAAAAGGACAAGATATTCAGAGAGGAAAGGAAACAACTGTATAATTATAAAATATGCTTAGGTCCTGACGACATGTACTTACTCTGAAAATAGCATGTTTGCCCAGTAACTTCTTCTGGATTCTGACATAAGTACTTCTAGTCATAAAACTGCTCAAAGGTAAGAATCACCTACAGTGTGTATTTCATCACACAGCCCTAACCATTTGAACTGTGCCTTAACAGTTAGTTACTAATGAACTGGAGAAGCAGCTCCTTGCCCTCAATTTAGTGTGGTGAAGAAAAAGAGACTCCCAAAAAAGCTTGGAAAGGTCATTGCACATTATATATGTTGCCTTATTCGAGTTGAGTGTGTTCTTTGCCATTAGGGCCGGTTAGGAAAGATGATGCAGCAGAAAATAATTTCCCTTCTTGGACTAGCTACATCTGCTAGGCCAAGTCTCCTTTTCTGCCTCCTCTAAAATTCTTAACATTTAACAGATTTTGCAGGAAAGGAAGATGAACAGAGCAAGTCACCTCACGACTAATCTTGTCACCAACTGGTTTTTTACTGTCTCCTATGAAAAGTATTCATAACAATATATAAGCTACTAAACTGAACATATGCCATATCTTTTTTTTTACTCACCTACGCAGTTATCACAAAGGCTGCAATGTGAGGCACGAGGTGGGCGGAAAATCTTGCAAGTAAAACAATATTTTAGTTTCACTGTCTGTCCATTGATGATCACTTCTTTTGTTCTGGGAGGGGGGCGATATCCTCCTGAACTGGAGCCATTTGCTATATCTAAACATGAAAATACAAGACATGAAATGTTGCACATGAGCTATGATGTATGCACAAAACTGTTCTTGATGGCAACCTACAGCATATTTCAAATATAATTTACACATATAAAATAAACAATTTTCCCCTTCTAATTCTCAAATAGTAAGTAGCAAAGAGATGTTTCATTACAAACAGCATCCAAAGTCAATCAATCTGAACCAAAGAAACTATCCAAACTCAATTCTCAAATGCTGATAATGACCTTGATCCCAAAATTCTTGCAGTTTCATACCCCCAATAGGTCTTAGATAACATATTAAAGACAACTATAACTACGGTGTAGGACAGCAAAACTTGGAAGTTACCTTTAGAAATCTTCCTAATTTTTTTCCAGAATTTCTGTAATAACAAAAAATCTCCCTAGAAGTGCTGCAGAAATTCTGTAGCCTAATAGAGAATCTGCACATTTACTTAAGCACCAGCAGCTCTGTCATCTGAGTCTAGTGAATGTTGAGATCTCTTGCATGCTGTGATAAAACAGAGCACATTCACAAGTATTTTACAGCTTTTGCTGTTTAGAAGTTTGAATACTCAACTCCCAGTGTTACTTCCACACACCTTGAAGCTTGTTTGTTGCACAAAACCGGTTTCCAACTACCTAGTTTGATACAAGTGGTAGAGTTCTGGGTTTTGTTTCTAAGCTTCCTTCCTTTAGTTTTATTTTAGGGTATCACCAACAATTTTTCCAGCATCTAAAGGACTGATTAGGCTAAATCATTAAAGCTTGATTTTGCCCAAGCTGAGCTTTACTCTGGAAGTTCAACATGCAAAAGTGGTGCCTTTTTCTAGGTTTATACGGTCTTGTATAATCAAATGAAACCACAAATCAAAATCAAAAACTTGTGTAATCTTGTGTAATCAAATCAAACCGCAGAACTGAAAAAAACCACCCTAAATTTATTACATTTAGATAACAGAACAGCTAAAACAATAAGGAAGTAAAATAAAATATTTTCCAATATATGAATGAAAATACACCTCAAAATCACAGGCAAGTCACTTGAACAACTGTGCCTTTAAGTTGTCCCTCTTTCATGTTGGGCTTGTTAATAACGGATTTATGACTTGTATTTGAGCTCAAATTGTTAGAAATATCACCCACTATTTTGACTTCTGCCAATTATACAGTGTACAAATTATATATTTTCCAAAAGGGCAACAAGAAAGCCTCCCACTTAGCAAGGTATTCAAACTGGCAACAGCACAGCTGTGCTAGCAAAGGTGCAATTATAAAATATGCTGATTTGGCAGCAAATCCAACTTAAGGAGTTCTTATCTGCAATGTGCTCACTCATAAATATGATCCATAAGTAGGCCTCAATAAAAGTCCTTGTGGGACATCACTGTAAACTTTACCACTGAAACAACCAGACTTCAGAAAACTCTCATGAGAGGATGAAATGAAGGGAACAATAGCTGAGATGGATGGAATCTGGGTATAAAGCTCCTAAATATCCATTATGAGAATGAGCAAAGAAGAAAGGGTAGCTTAGAAGCAGCCTCCTACAGCCTGATGAGGTATAGACATTCACTTGTGCTGGATCTAAATCAACCAACAAACCTGCAATGTGCTTGTCATGCCTGGCCAAGTCTTATAATCTGCATGTGGAAGCATGGATTATTGTGTTGTTCCCATAACTAGCACTTATACTGATTTTGAGCTCAAGGCCAATACTACTTGACAAATATTTTTGATTCAGTAACACTACCAGCATATTTCAACATATAAGCTGAAAAGATGTTCTTTGGAAGGCACAGCACAACCGTGCTTATAGTATTTAAAACTTTAGAGAGACATGGATGTTACCTAAACCCAGAAGACAAGGAAGAATTTCTTATAATTCACATTACATTAAAAAAGCTTCCAGTGACAATATAACCAATTGGCTTGCAATAGTAATAGTCCTACTAGAAATCTTTGGGCATTATAAAATACAATGTTATACCTATTTCTGACTATATTTTGGTAAACGTAAGATTTAAACTGTGAACATAAATATAGGTCATTAGCCCTACTTAATTTTTTATCAAATAAAGCATTTAACACATTCTGGCATTTATTAATAAATCAAAGATTTTCATTTGATATTCAAATTTAGGTGCATAATTATAAAAACTACTACTAAAGCGTGAGTTTCATCTAGGTGTAGTTTTATAGGCTAGAAATACTGATACACTGAATTTCCTACCATAACAGTAATATTTCAGATTTTTTTCTTTTACAAAAATCTTATTATTCATGAATACATACACAATCATTGAAAGAAAATTACTTAAACCAGTCGAGGGGAATTGTTTAGAAGAAAAATGCTCTTTTTCCTAGATAAACATTTATTTCATAAAAGCCACATTGACTAAACCCAGTATTTCCCCCCCTTTTCAAAAAGTTCATAAAGTGCACCACAATTTTTTAAATGGGCTCTGGCAGAATCTCAAAGGCAACTTCTGTCTTCTCTGGTGGAGAAATGAGACTACTGTCCAGCCTATTTTATTTACAACATTGGTTTTCTAAGAGGATATCCTCCCAAACATTAGAAGGGAAGTTCACACAGACAGCAAATCCTAGCCCTCCAAGGCAAATTAATCTTGAAATCCAAGGGTGAAAACTGATGCAAACAAAATCCATGTAAACAGTCTTGCTGACTTTCCAAGGACTGAGAATTTTTCTCAAAATCCTAAACTGCATAATCAAACCTGAATGTTCCAGTCTTTGTGTTTACTAACATCTTTTTCCTGGAAACAGGCTGCAGAGAAAGGTCAAATGTGCTTGGATTTAATACAATTTATCTAACCTAAATGTGCTAAATGTGTCCTGGTTTCACTGTGAATTTTCAGACTCTAATTTGCCTTCAATTTAACTTCTCATAATCAGGGTCTAATAAAGTTACATCTTCAATATACGAGGTTTCTTTGAGGAGCAGAAAGATTAACCTTTATGGAATCATCTTCCCCAAATGAACTGTGTTTGACCACTACTACATTTTACTCATCCAACCTATTACTGACGTAGTA
This sequence comes from Oenanthe melanoleuca, assembly GCF_029582105.1. Lineage (NCBI taxonomy): Eukaryota > Metazoa > Chordata > Aves > Passeriformes > Muscicapidae > Oenanthe > Oenanthe melanoleuca. The sequence goes on along the minus strand of NC_079336.1, from coordinate 58,084,743 downwards.
ATGCAAGTTCTTTCACAAAAAGGCTAAAATTTACCCACTAATGGGATTGCCATCCATCCTCTTTGTTCTGACACATTTTGTAAGTTCTCTAGCAGGGTTAACTGTTCATGCACTAGATGGGGCTCCAGCATTTTTATTACCATAATTACAAAAACTCCATATGTGTAATCCATGTCCTTGCAGGACCAATAGACCCAAACTGCTCCAAGAAAGGTACTCCAAGCATTTAATGGAGATACAGCACAGCCTGGCACCTTTCTAATGGGACAGCAAACTCCTCTGCTTAGATTTCTCAATTTACTATGCTACTAACAAACAAGCAGTGCTCACAAAACACAGAAGCTGCAAGTTTGAATAAATATCACAAGGACTTTCCTGCTCAATCAAGATTGACCAAAAAATCCAATGTTCCTACAAATCTAAGACAAACAAACTCTAGAAGGCAACCTTACATTGTCTCTATACAAGCTTCATAATCCTATCATGTAACATATGTTGACAACTTTACAAGGACACAATTTTAATCTTCAAACAGCGTTATTTGAGAAGTCAGTAAATTGAAACAATTCCAATGTTTCCTGAGGACTAAACAAGAAGGTGATGAAAAGAATCTTTATGTATAACTGGTAACATCTGAAAAACAATAGAAAATAATCCCAACCAAAACAAAGCCTGCCAACAATGCAAACCCCTAAGAAATGTCTTCCTCTGTGTTTAACCACTTAAATTTAAGCTACCTACAGTGGGCTACAAGACAAAAGAGTAATTTATTTCTTGGAGGGAAGAGAACTTTAATAAAATGTTCTTGTTTCCAGACAGTAGTCTCAGGGACAAACAATACTGGGAACCTGGTTTAGACTGAAACCAGAAGCTGCTAACTGCATTCTTCACATAGTTCTTCATCTGATAGCCATCAAGAGATATCAAACACATTGCTCCTGACTTTAAGGACTTGCTGCTTAGATTTTTCTGAAATAATATACTATTTTCTTAAAAGCAGAGTTTCATGATCTTCTTGAAGCCTAAAACTTCATCTGAAAGCTCTGCTTGTTCCCAGAAAGAAATGTAATCTTTAGCGATTTGCTGAGGGAAAGAAGCATAGACAGGAAGAGCTTTCTAAGATTTATCTGACACACAAAGTAATTTCACTGTATTTATTTTAAGAATGTTGTTTAAAGAGTGCAGTATCAGGTATATGTGTAAGTCTAGGGAGCTGGTATTCCACCTTTGTAAAGAAAGAAAAACGTGATAGCAAATGGTATGTATTTGTTCAGGCCACTGCCAGTTCTATGAAATGCCTGTGCTGTGGCACAGATTTAATTTTGTAAGGCTATAATGAAATCAAATTGTGCATTTCAAAATAAATGAAAGACAGGCAAGGAATTATGAAGAAGTCTCAAATGAGGCCTTGAGCATCAGTGGATATTAGACAGCCAAGACAAACAACTTGCAGAGATGGTGCTGTGTTGCTGGTGCTGCTCATACACTGAGTTCAGGGCTTGGAAAGCACAAAAGCAAGCAAGCAGAAGCTGTCCTGTAAACTGGCCTGAGTCAGTTGTACAGATTAAATGAGGAAGATACACATAACTTAAGATAATTAGCTGGAAGAAAAATCCAAAGTATTTTAAGGCTGGAAGGATCAATTACCATGGCCATCTTTTCATTTATCTGGATCACCTATCCGATGCGAGATCAATACTGCAGAATAATCGTTAAACTTGTATATATCAACTGGACAAATGCTTTCCTACCTACAAAACCCATTCTCCTGGACTGGGTTATCTTTCTAAGCCTTCATATTCAAAGTCTACAATTTTTTCACTTTAAGTGACTTAACAGTGACCTAACTACAAGAGACACATATAACTGAAAAGAGCCTACAAAATAAGGCTGCTCTTAGGAGTTGTCTCCATAAGAGAAAAAGCCCTTCTCAATATAATATTTTGTGTGATTGCAGAAGCAATGCTTATATGCACCATGATAATAAAGTAATATTTTGGAGATAATTACTTTCCAATTTTAATGTAAGTTATAATTGAAGTAAAAATACAGCAGTAAGTTTAATGTTGCATTTAAAGAAATAAAAAATCCTGCTGCATTTCAGTGAAATTGTAACACTTTTATAGCAAAGTTACCCTCAGTGATTTTACATTATATAAGCCTCATACATCTAGCTGCTTTTGTTCTATTATGTTAAATGAAAACTCCAGCAAACTAGAGTATCTTGACTTATGCTTCTCTTCCCTCTTAAGCCAAATGCACGTATGGGTTAAATATTCTTACAGGTCCTTCTTTCTAGACTTCTCTATTTAGCTGCCTTCCTCTGAAGCCCTCATCACCACTGGGTATACCAGAATGTCACTTCTGGTTCATGTAACCACTCTTCTTCTAACATGTCCCGAAAAGAATCACCCCTTTTTGTCATATCAGAGTGCTAACTCAATCTGTTTGGAAATAACATTCAAGTGTCCTCTTCCTGCACTGTTCACCACTTAGACCCCTTTCCATTAGTATTTGATTTCCACTCATATTCATGCATTCTGTGGTTTCTCCCTAACATTGCTCAAATGATTTATAATATATGTTTTTTAAAAAATCATCCCAGTGATTGCAAATTTCTCCATCCCAGCACCAACTTCAGAGTCAAGCATATTCCTCATAAGCCCACAATCAGTCTCTGAAAGGTCCTATTGGAGCACTTAGCATTTGCTACTAGAGTGTCTTTTTGAAAAGACTCTTTGACTTATTGACTTTGTGGCAATTTCATCTAGAGCTTATTTCCAAAACTTATATAAAAAGCATCCTAGGTAGGACACCATCAAGATCTTAATTAGAGTGAAAAATGAAGCACACTTTCTGCTTTCCCACCAAGACAGTTACTCTTTCAATGAAGGATATCAGATCGGTTATATTCGATTTTCTCTTGAAATTCTTTGTTGCTTGTTTTGACACTTAAATAGCCACAAGCTCCAACCCTTTGACAGCCCCAATTCTTGTAATTTGATCATGTAGCAGTGTACTCCATGTTTTTCCAGACAGAGAATTGGCAGATTTCTATTAAAGCGGAACACTACATAAATCAATAAAGATACAGTACAGTAGATTAACACTTTTAATAATACAACTACTTTCTTTCTTCTGACCTGCTCTATCAGCTATCAAGAAGTACACAAGTTATCTTCTGAGATCAAAGCAGTGTTGAATCCTTCAGATTGTCCTCTGTATTTCTCATTTCCCAATTACACCGCATGCCTTCAGCTTTTCTTTCTTCCTCTGACCTCTAATAGAACTTGTCCTGTTGTCTTCTACTGTTCCTTGCTGATTGTAACTGACTTTATTCTCCTTTTGCCTTTCCCAATATGCTTGTGCCATCTTTTTATACTTAGAAACTTTATACTTGTATTTAAAACTATCTTCACTTCTGACACTAGTATCATTTTGACTACAATCAAATACAGTCAGAACGGCCTCTTATTAACACTTCCAACTTTCCTCTCTATGAGGACAGCTTGATGATTAAACAAAATATTTTTGAGTAACAGAGGTTAATTTTGGTTTTTTTTGACAATTTCCTTTCTTTTCAGTTCTTTTCACTTTTTGTTTTTCTATGAACACAGCAAATTCTCAAGAAGTAACTGCTTTTCTTTCCTGCACACAGTGGGTGGAAACAGAAGCTTCACAGCTCTGTTAATCCCCCATCTTCACCTGAAGATAGCCTAGGTGGAAACATTTCTCACTCTCAATATGACCACCCTGTTTCCAGAAAGTCACCTGGAAGGACAAAGTACTGACAGCTTCTTTAGAAGGTCTGATTTTGAAAACCATTCTTCCTAATCAGCCCATCCTATTCTATGCTTTCTAATGTAAAAAACTTAAGTTTGATACATTTCAAGAGAACTTCAAAATAGCATTCTTAAATCACAAGTCTTGAGACACAACTGTTTCTCAGTGTATTGATAATAATTTCTGGTAGGCTGCATCCTAAAGAGATCAGTATGGCAGTAAGACTCAAATGTCTAAGAATGATTTGAATAAAGTAAAAGCCACAGATAGGACAGGTAACATAAGCACATTTTAGAAAAGAAACTGTTTGGTAAAGACATTATTTTTAGGTGAGTTATCTGAAGAATTTCCTTGTCTAAAATAAATTGCTGTTAACCTTGCACCTCATCTTTAGAAGGCACTCAAGCTGAGAGGCACAGCAAGTTACAAGGCAATCCAGCCTGAATTATAGTTTTGGAAAATCTAGTCTTCTTTTCAACTGCAGGTTTTCCTATTGCAGATACCACTCCACTAGGATACACTTTTTATGAGCACATTACAAAAATATATTGTAACAGCACAAAACGTTCCTTTCCATTTCCATCACTGAATCCAGAATCACAATTTTAGGGCAGAATGATTTCTTATAGCTACCTATCATATTCCTCTATTAGACTTGCCATAAGCCCTTATACTTGGGAACTCCACATTTGCTGGCACTGTAATTCCTTGCTTCAATACTCCACTGGCCCTTCTTGGAATAGTACTGCCTTTGCTACTGCTGAAGAAAAGACAATGGCTTTGATCATCTCAGCAGCCTCAACCTGTGAACATGTATGCAATACCATTTAAAATTAATTATAATTTGTAAACACAAGTTCTGAAATTGTTGCACACTGGATCATTTTGAGTGTCCTCTCTGGTATTCAATTTGTATTTTTAGTCTTGTATTTCGCCAAAACTCTGACAGATGACAACATAAAATTATTGTTGTGAGCTGCTTATTTGAAATAATTTATTTCCTGACATAGATCAATGTTTCTGTGAACAGAGGGTAAATAAGCAATTCCTTGAACAGGAACCTGTGCCTGTGTTTTGGACTAAAGATGGTACCTTACTTTCGGTAAAGAATTCCTTGAAGGAGATCAATACAAGTAAACCATAATACTGGTTAGGAAGAGGTGCTAAATAAATGCTTCATTATATTTTTCCATATTTTTATGCACTTCTGAAATTCAGATGAATAGCAAATGTTTTAATACTTCTATCATAAAAAGCCTAAGACTGCACTATAGTATTAAGTATCAAGGATGCTGCAAGTATTTCTCTTGAGCTTGCACAGACCTGTTACTCATCTTTACAATTACATGAGCAAGCATTTCTCTGAAACTGCTTTAGAAAAATGGGATTTCCACTGACGATCATATCAAAGCAGATATAGTAGCATTTAGTAAGGTTGAGTAGCTTACTAAGCACACAAGCCCAATATTTATAAAGCAGCTCTGCAAACTCATCCTGTGTTTTCTTATCCAGGTGGCATATTTTAGCTATTCAGCATATTCTTACCTGTAGAAGAGCCATTTACAAAATTTAGTTAACAGCACTTTAGCTAAGTGAGAATGGTTAAAATATAACTCTCTACTTTAATTCTGTTGGCTTTACTCAAAAAAGTAACATTTTTACTGTACATTAACACAGAGACTTATCCGGCTCTTTTGCAGTATAAATAACATAATTAAATTCTGTTAAATTCTGAGGATACACTGTTTTCAAAATGCACAATTGTATCTTTTGCAGTATTAGCTTTCTTATCAAAAATACTTCAAAAAGTATTCTCTTATGTACCACAGAGAGATTTCTACCAGACTTGTGGACAAGTATTTACAGCAATAACTATCACTCTAAAAGGCCAGGATTTTGTTTACTTTCTTGGTGAAGAACTGATCAATCAGCTTTCCATAGGAATCACTGCAATGTCATCAGATGTCACAGTTCCAGAACAATCACCGTGGCCAGGCAGGAGTAACTCCTCCCAAGAGAAGAGCAGCACACTGCCTTCACACAGCACATGCACCCTCGGGAGGAAAGCGAAGAGACAACAGACCTTCAGTGTTACCTATTTGTCTCTCTAGATCTGCTGCCTCATCTGGTGTTGCGCGGGGGAGGACACCAGGATCACTGAAACTAGTGCGCAGCAGGGTCCCCATCACGAAAAAGAAAAGAATCCCACCAATTGCAGGTATAGCAGGCGTAATCTTCTCCGACAAATATGGGCAACTGGAAAAAGAAAAAAGTTTCAACAATCAACAATACATAAGGCAACTTGCTCTCAAAAACTGTTTACCTCTATAAATGCATATGAAGAATTCACTTTCTTCTCTTGATACATTACTTGCCTTGGAATGTTTATTGAAGCTGAAATTTCTGTTTATGTGTTCATGACACTTCTGGAATTTTCCATAATATGTTCAATATAATAAAGGCATAAGTAGCATAATAATGACCTCAGTAATATGCAATACTCATTTACATAAAAAGAAAAAATATTTTTCTCACAGGATAATAAGCTTATATATTTCTTCACCTGCTCCACTATGTAAAAGTAAATTGAGCAGAGAGATGAAAGGGGAAATAACCTAAAGCACATAACATGAAGAAATAAGCCACACTGAAATACATAATTAAGTCTATAAAACAGATTTAGTATCCACCAGAAAGACGGTGCTCAAGAATATGCAAGGCATTCCTTTAACAGTCTTGACATATATCAATATTGTAACAGCTCCCTTGATTTTCTTTCTTAACCCATTTCTTGTAACTTAGTAAACTTGTTTACTCATTTACAAGGTAAGAAGAATGCAAATGACAGTTCAACACACCTGGGAGCAAACAATCTAGGGGGATGTCTATGGCAACATCAACAGCCCTTGACCAGGGCAAAACTGGCTCTACATTTACCAGATTTCCAATATATATATCTGCAGGGTTTAAGACTGGATGACAGCTTTAGCAAATTTTCTTCTGTGCTTCACATATGATTAAATCAAAATGGATAGAAACACTGGAATCCAGCCAGTACACAAATATAAGTATCTCTTTACAGCTCTGCAAAAAGAAGAGATATGAACACTTTGACATTACAGAAGCACTGCAGCACCATCTTAGAAAACACACAACCTGAAGACTCTCTTCATAACTCTTAAGTAGGTGTGGGTAGAAAACAAAGATGGCTTCATGTACTTCTGCTGTCTGCCTAAGAAGTCATAAAATAAGCCTTAAAACAGAAATGAAAAATCAACAAGTTCTAGGCCTTAGGGCTTCATCTAAAGTTTCTAGGTATCAATCAAGTTTAATTAACATTGTCTTCTCTATTTCTGCTGACTGCCTTAAATGGTGATTCAGACATTCAAGCTTTTGCACTGCAAGTCAGTTAACCTCAGCAGAACGTTAACTCTGAGCAAGCAGTGACAATGTCAGCTCCACTGCCCATCACTTCTGCCAACAGCATGGTAAGAGAATGGAAACACTTTTCATACCAGCTGCTATATGCAAAGCATTTATCCCCTTGCATAATCCTGTTAAAAATACTTGGCTGTTTCACCAGACTTAGAGGGTTTCATGGATGCAGTGAGTCCATATGCATTACACAGTGCATAACAAAATGAGTGCAAATCATCTCTCCCTACATGAATGCAATACTACAGGTGCAACAAGTTATGAAAGTCTAAAAAGACAACTGGGTGTTAAAAAAAGACAGGGGCCAAGAGATATTGGGGTTTCACATAACAAATAGACTGTTAAAATGCTAGGAAACATCCTTCAAATGTGTACTTTTAGGAAATTATTAAAAATCCCAGATTTATGAAATCAGTGCTAGCCAAAAAGCAGCAGCAAGATGCAAGCCTTGGTAGCTATAAAGCCTTGCTCCCGTCCTGTCAGATGAAGCCAGTCTGAACGAAGAGCAAAAGAGAAGCTTTCATACCGCATGAATGTCCTACTGCTCAATTTATTTCTTGCCACAAAGGATTACTGAAATCAAAACTGCTGTAATATGCTCAGAGAAGAGTACAAATAGGCTGCAAGAACGTATTTTTAAAAAGATTAGAGGGAATGTGTGCATTAATGAACACTAAATAAAGCACAGTTCTCTCACTCTTCTATTGCATTATTCATTACACAAACCCAAGAAATTGCAACTGTGCTGAAATCTGTTGACCAAACAAGAGCTGTATGTGTGCGAAAGGTAACATGAGATAATCTCAGGGTAGCACAGTAGGCACAGTACAATTTCAATACTTGCCAACACAAAATCAGCAATGGCATTACATACACAAATTCTCACTAATACAGGATGGAAACTAAGGGCCATGATGACTCCAACATGTTTCCTTTTAGCAGTAATTTCATATGAAATTGGTAGAAAGAACAAACTGATGAGCTGAAATACAGCAGAATTACAAAGAAATCCCAACATTGCTGAAAAGTCATGTTTTCAGTATAGTAAAAAAGCATGAAAAGATCTGTCTCTGCCTGGCTGAATCAAGTCCACCTGCAGTGAAAAAATCCTCACTCTCAAAGCCCTGTACAATCTTCACAACAAGCATGAGGTAATCTGCCTCGCCTAAAGTTATTTTCAAGGTTTAACAACATGTATTTTACCAACTTTGACTCGGAATTAATTCAACAATAATGCAGAAAAGACTGAAGATGGCATCTTTGGGAATAATAACCAAGTAATATTCCACCAATTAAAAAAATTATTTCAAGCTGAGAAACCAGTCCTTGCAGCTCCTCACAGAGATTCAGACAGTAAGTCTGGGCAGGACCATTTAATACAGTCTGATTTATGTACAGACCATATAATATTATGCAGGCTTGCAGAGAGACATCTCTCCTTTAAAAACATCAAATTAATTTTTTAAGTACTTGTGAGCTAAATAAAAAAACCACAAACTGAACAAAACCCAGCAGATACTGTTAGACCTCTTTTTCTTCACATTCGTTTCAAAAAATGGGGAAAATCTTACTTCTCCTGAGTTATTAAAAAAATCTATTAAATGTGACTGTGAATTAAAACCATGGATCTTAGCTCAAAATTGTGAGTAAGCCTGTAGAAATAACTTGCATATTTATATATTTTCATGCTTATATAACAAATGTATTTGTACTGCTACATTAAGTCAATATTATTTTAAACACTTCTAGTGTTACTACTACTTCTAAAACTGTCAAATATTGAACACGGAAAAAGATTATCCCTCATGTTTGCTCAGACTCCTTAATTAATTTAATTGAGGATGTATCCCTTCAGGCAGCAGCTTTCCTCAGATATCACAAGAAGTATCTTTTTATGGAGGGCATTTTCAGAGCGTTTTTAAAGCAAACATTAGTGGGTATTTCCTGACAGCAAATTTCAAATTTTTCCCTGCAGAGGGACTCCCTGTGCAGAGACCTGCCCACTGCCAGTAACACTTTGATAAGCAGCTCCAGGACAAACCTCTGTCCTACCACAGAGCAAGCAGTGAAAAACTTTTTCCAATTGGCACTTGGTAATCACTAGATGTGAACTGACATCCTCAGTTTACATCTTAAGGTGAAACAGTTGGTTTTAACCAGCATCTGTAAGGACAGCAAATACTGACTAGGTCTGTCCCAGAAAACACATTTTTAGAAAATATTACTAGACCACAGACCCCAGTAGAAATTGTTACTGTGAAAATAGCTTTTTCAGACAAAAATATTTGGATCCCCATACACAAACTGTAACATAACATTAAGTTTTGAATTAATTGACAACTTTGATGCTTTTAGCCCTGCTTTTTGCTTGGCTTCTCAGCTGCTTTTTTGAAGCATCATGTGCAAGTTTGCATGTGTGTAGGAGGGAAATAAAATCTGGTGGAAGACTAGTCTGTCACAGCTCGGTAAAAATAAAAACACCCTGGCACAGAAGAGATAATTATCAAGCATCACCCTGGGAACAAAGGATGCAGAAGTACAAAGCAACTCTTACCACCCAGCAGCCCTCGTAACTGTGTAACCATGCTCCCTGAGGCTACCCAGATCAGCAGAAAAATACAGATAGAAACTGTGCTGGGGAGCACGCACAGTCAGAGTCTTACAACTTTCGAGCATTGTCATTAGAAAATCCTGAAGGCCTTTCCTGGAAAGATAAAGGCTTTCCTGAAAGGTTCACTGACAGTTATTCACTGATGGGGAGACTCAGTTAATGACAAATCTATCTAGTATGGGTATCTGGAGAAGGGCTGTGCCTGTATTTAAGAAAAAAAAAAAAAAAAAAAAAAAAAAAAGTTTTATACATTGAAGGTTTAAATTTGTATTTGCTCGGTTGGCAGGCAGAAAACACTAAAAGTACAAATTTCATGCGAAGATGAAATAGCCATCACACTTAATTACACTAATTAAAAAAACCCTGTACAACCGTGGCTTGCAAGACTGTTAAGAGGATAGTCTATGTCAGGTTCATCAATATAAAACTCTTTGTAGCAGATATAAAATACAAGTACTCCAGAAAAAATATCATATAAATGTAGTTGAGTGAAGTAACAAAAGGAAATAACATTATTGTTCCTTCTCCTACATCACCAATTTAATTTCTGTTTGTGCATGTAGTGCCTGTTTAATATGCCAATGGCTATTGGCATGCAGGTAATGTCCAGCAGAAGAGAGAAGGCTGGCACTGTGCACCCTGGGTCCAGTTCCACATGTTACAAGTTAAGATCTGAATGAGACTGAGCTGCATTCTTCAAACTAGCCCAAGGGGTTTGCTGTTTCTCCTTCCACTCTCATTTATGGCTCCTCTCAGCTCCCCCTTCCTTTCAATTCCACTGCATCATTGCTCCAAGCCACTGTCCCAAACTTTTGCCCTTATGCCAACACAAATCTTTGTCAGGTTCTCTTGTGAGAGAAGTTGGTTTACTAAAATGTATGAAAATGACACCGTTTTGTTGACTTCTCTGACATTCTAACAAACCTTAAAAAGGATATTGGCACAAAGCAAGGGAGAAAGAAGCACACATGAAACTACAAGGAGACAGAAATTTGTACCGTGGGAGGAGACCTCAGTCTCAGCAGCTGTCAGTAAGGTTTTCATTCAAACCACAGCCTCTTGTGAAACCATGTTCTAACCTTGACCTCTTCCAATTTAGAGATGGCAACAGAATACCCATATATAGACAGATTAAAGGCAAAGCAAGACTCTGGGCTAGAAGAACAAAAATAGTTTATAACTTATTTTTCTAATGATTAGTTGCCAGTGCAAAGAAAGCAGACAAGGACATGTATGAAGAGCAACACAGGCAGAGGAAGACATAAAGATGGGCAAAATGTGAGGGGATAGCAAAAACCTCGGAGGCTGCTGCCTGATAAAAGATTTATAAAGATAAGCAGGACAAATAGAACGATCAGAGTGAAAATAATTTCCCTGTTGTGGGGTTTGGAGGGTTCCTTCTTTCTCCTTGTTTTTTTCAGAAGCATGCTGCTGGCACACAAAAAATGTGGTATAAGTTGAGCATAGATTAGTGCAAGTATTGTTACATGAAATTCCTAACAAGATTAGCGAAGGAAGTTTTGCATTAGTTTCCTACATTTGCCTCATTCTTTTGTACAGCTTTTAAAATCCCTATTGAATTGTTTTAAGGGATATTAAGGAACACAGAGACTAATTTCAATAGGATTTGAAATTTACTTCTAAAAATTATTTTATTTCATTATCATTTTTTGTTTTGAACATTCTTTCTAAATCATACACTCCCCTTCATTTTGCAATGCTAAAGCAGTTTCAAAAACTTGATAAAATACAAGACAAAAATCACTCTTCTGACAATTTGTTTCATTCCAAATTCAGGAAATCTGGAATGCTGTAAGCATGTGAAGACTGGAAAACAGAACAGTTGTCAAACAAAAGGCAGAATGACAACAGGAACAGAAGCAATAGCCAGAATACTATCTCTTCATGATCTTAATTAGCTAAAATATTATGCCCTAATCAGAAAGGCATATTCATTAAATATATTCAAATAAGGGGCATTTAAATACACCACTTAACCTTGCTTAAATGCTTTACCACATTATTCTCTATTTTACAGTATTAGATACATCTTATTTTTCCTACACTTGCTATATTTCCTGGAGTTAACTCCATTTAAAATTAATTCTAATTGAAAAGAATTTTTAAGTGGAAACACATATAAACTAATAGTAATTCTAGTGTGTAACTAAGCATCCTGGCCTATACCAGCACATAGAAACGATTACTTAAAACAAAGAAGATTAGTATGATGAAATCACACAGATTACTGAACCAGCATGATCCTTAAACCTAATAAGGTAAATGCTTTATAGGTTCTCTCCAACCTATTACAAAATAAAACTAGCTTAACATTACCCTGAACAGCAAAAGCACAACAACTGGTCTTCAAAGTTTCAAGTAGAAACTGGATGCAGTTTGGTCTTTAAAGCTGTTCAAACCCATGAGCAATTGCTAAGAATGAGAGACTGCAGGGACCTCCCGCCTCTAACCCAAAAGCTGCAAGTATTCAACAGAACTCCTTGCAGCACCGACTCCATTAAACTGTAATGCTTTACCACTGGAATAAGATTTACACTGGTTGGATTTAAATGTAGGAGTTTAGATGAAGCATTGTTGATTATGATGTAGAAGATAACCACAAACTCTTTCCTACAACTAAAGATCTTAAGGGTTTAACATAGCAGATACACAATCAAAGAAACAGCCTTGCGTGACCTCCCAATTTTTATTGCTACATGAATTAATTCTAATGATCCGCTATCAAACATCAAAGCTGGAATAAATAAAATGCATAATGCAAAATGAACCTGTCTGCAAAACAGATGTGCTTACTGAAGCTCCTGCCAGGGTAATTATATTTTACTCTGTTCTGGAGATAAGGAACATCTTTGTTTTACGAAACACTATTTTAAAAATTTTGATTCCATTAACTGTTGGCCAGAAATTTCCAAGCAAGTTAGTAAGAAAATGGGGAATATCTACCAAACTGGTAGATACATAGAGTGCCCGACTCTTATGAAAGGTCAATTCAAGTAAAACATATCCTCAAAAGACAAACTTAGAAAAGGCATAGCTTCCAGACATGCAGCAAATCGAAGTCTTGCTTTATTGCTACTTCCATTCCCTGACTAACTACTTACTTGAAAAATTAAAAATATTTGTACTTAAATTTACCAGTTTAGCGTACAGTGCAATGTTTGGTTTTCATAGTGTAAAACTACCAATTAACGAATTCCACTAAATACATAAACTTGTAATTACTTTTAAAAAGACCATATAGAAAACCTTTTTTCCTGTTGTGCTTAATATTGCTTCCTCATTATTTCTTATTATTTCCTGTTATGTGATTTTATAACTAAACCATCAGGTTAATCCCAAGTAGTAATGAACTGAAATGAAAACTGGGACAAAACAAGCGGAAATGCCTTATGCCACAGCTAAGTCCCTAAAGGAGTGTGAGCTCCGAGATGATTTTTCACAGGATTCTCTGGAAACTGAAGCACACACAAATAAGCTGCTGCCAGTTATTGGACTCTGAGCTTTCAATGAGCCATAGTTTGTTTTCATCCTCCCCAATCTATAAGGTCTAAAGGCTAGATGTAAAGCCTAGCTCTTGCTAGAGGGCAAAGGCTGTCAATGCAATCCCTACCTCTGGCCACAGTCCACTGCCACTTACCCTGTATAGCATAAATGAGCTGGCTAACACTGAGTAAAAACAGAAGAATTGTTCTTTATCTGTTCCCTTTTCCCAAAAAGAAACCCCAAAACCACCAAACCCACCAAAACCAAAACCAGCAAACTAAAAAAAAAACAAACCAAATCACCAAACTCAAAAAACTCTCAAAAACATTCATTTTCTGTTTGATCCATTTCCTAAACAATTTAATTCACTGTGCAATTAATGAGTGCCTGGTTTAGATAACCTGGTAGGAATCTAAACACCATACAGCTGCTTATTTACCCTGGATTATATATATATTTTTACTCTCCTTTGCTCTTCCATTCTCCATATCAGAAGTCTTTTGTACAGAACACACGAACTATCATCTAAAATACAGGAAAAAATACTTACAACTTAACTTCTCAGTGAAAGTCACTATAATAAAAGCCTTTGAATATTCATTGAAAAGCAGATATAGCACTTCCTAGGGCTCCTTTACTTATGAAAATGGAGAACTGATAATCCTACCCACCCTACATATCAAAAGTATGTATCACATTGTTATAAATAAAGCAACTGGAAACATAAAGCAAGGAGGAGGACAAAACCAAGAGAGCTCAACCCCCTCTTCCCCAAAAGAAGAAGAGCTGAGCAATTCAGCGACTTGATCATAAAATAATTCAAGAGGCTTGTTTGTAGCAGCTTCACAGCCACGGGCCTCCACAAGTGCTGGAGGAGTTTTACCTGAAATGGCATCCTTTGCTTTCTCCTGCTGCCTCCTCAGAGTCTCATGAGAATTCTTATCCCACACTAAGCACTCATTGGAGAAGCAGACTGGCATACTGCAGGCTACCTCAGATTAAAAAAAAAACCCAACAACTAATTTGCACTCATAATTCCAAAGCAGTGCCAGATCTCCATACCTAAAAATGGGTCAGTTTAAATATATCAACTTGCAAAGACCAGCTTGAGGCAAAGCATTTATTTCATAGAATAAATAAAGCACACAGTGCTTCATCTACACAGAGCATCACCCCTACAAATATTTGGATTAGCAAAGTAATTGAAACAGCTAGGAATAGCCTTTTACTGTTTTGCCTTAGAACTGAGATTTGGGTGCCAGTCACAGAAGTGCAGGCATGAAAAGTTTAAGAAATACCCTACAATAAAAGATTGCTTCTGAATCATGAGAGTTTAGCAATGTCATAGCATTTAATTACCTTCAGGGATGTGTGCAGAAAAGACTGCGCTGTTTGAGTACTGCAACACTTTTGTCTGTTTCCTTTTTTTGGAAGACATTTAAATGCTCTTTATAGACTGCTATGCTAAACACTTATCAAACCTAGATAAGCATGTTCAAATTGAAAATCAGTGGCTTTACCATATTATACTTTTCTCTGTACTTCCACAAACATATCACCAAGGGGCACTTTCCTCTTGGGAAAGGCCACTGACTGAAATTATTAATTTCATATTCTCTTCCTGAACACTTCTATAATTCATCAGAAGTTATTTTTACTATACATCAATTCTGTGATTTAAATCACCTGTCTAAATAAGAAGAAATATATTCCAGCATATTTTCTCTTAAGCCAGCTACATGAAGACATACATATTACAGAAAAATACAATGAAAGTTACCACAGAAATGTTACTTCAAAAACTAAAACTAAGGATGAAAATCATCCCTGTTAATGGTTTAAAGTTGCGGGTGTCACAGAAGATTCTGTAGCAAGTGCAACAACAAAAAATTCCCACATTTTAAATAATTATGTTCACACAATTGTCAGTCCCTTAAGAACTACAGTTACTTTACAGTTATAAGCTGTAGAGTTACCAAATATTTTGACTGCTAATGCATAAACGAGATCTGAATATAAAATTAATGAAGAAATGCCCAGTTTTTAGTTTCTTAAAAATATTTTATTAAGCATTCCCACTAATTTTAATTTTTTGTCATATGCAGGTTTCCTTTTCTACTTTTTCATTGAGATTTTCAAGTCTTTTCCCAACTAATACACAAATTTGTCCAGTAATTATCACAACCCCTGATTTTAATGTAAACTGAAACAGGTTTTCAGGTAGGAGAGATTAATAAACACTGTGTTACTGTTATTCTTCTTTTAAAGTGTAATTCATTTCTTCAATTTAACATGTCTATTTTTGTCAGACTGCAAAAACTCCTAAAAATTGTCACAGGAAGGGGAAGCAAAGAAAAGATCTTTGTCATATCCACTGCGACTATAAATTTCAAATTCTTTTCTTCTTCTAACATTTCAATTATGCAACTTGTTAGGACCTGTATGACACAATCCCCACTGAAAGAATACTTTTTTTGCTAGTATTTATACAGACATCAGTAGACAGCTTTACAAGTGAACTCTCTCTTTAAGTCAAACCAGCCACGAAAATCAGAGAAAAGCCCAGTTACTTCATTGTTCCCAGAATATACTCTCTGGAATTGCAACACAAGATTTATTCTCCATCTTTCCACTCAAACATGTTCTGCTGTCCACCTTCCAGTTTCAGATGCTGGCACAAAAACAATTCCCACAGATACTCTCAACCATGCAAATACCACACCGACTCTTGGTCTTCACTTTGGCACTTTTACATAAACAGGAAACCAGTGCAGCAGAAAGCTAAACAGAAACAGAAATCTTTTGGATACCTAAAACAATTGCACAGAAGTGAAAATAGAACAAAGATTGCAATTGGCTGTACAAAATGACATCACATTACAGCCTGTACCTCTGTAATGCACCATCTCTAAATGCACATCAGTGGTGTCACTGAGTCCTTCAAGCACTGATATCATGAGCTCCACCTTTTGCCCTGGTGTCTTCTGTCTTTAACAAGTTTTGCTGCTTTGGCCAGTCCCCCAGACTCTCCCCTAGGTGAGAAGCTGCCTGGGCCTTTTTGCCAAATCTAAATGCACATATTCCTCATGTTACAGCACCAGAGGGGAGCTGCAGATTTTACAACACCCCACCATTGTCCCAAATCATCTGAGGATATCCACAACTGAATATAAAGAGAAGCTGCTAACCTGGGGTTAATCAGTGGATTCATACACAGCAACACAAACAGACCATAATCAGGAGGATTATGAGGAGGAAGACTCAGAGTTTAGCAACCTTCTACAGCCTTCTTCTAACCTGTCTTTTGATTACCTATTTTCTCCATGGCAAAGCTTGCCTTTCAGGTTGGCAGAACATACTACAGCCAAAAGAGATGCGCTATATGGAACTAAGAAGCATGCTAATTATGGCAGCTACAAATACAAACAGCTACACTAAATGAAAGGATAAATTCCCAGTGTGTTGCTCCTCCTTTCTATCTGTGTCCCTTACATGACAACAAAGTTCAAGAGTTTTCAGGTTAGTGTCCAATTTCTGAATAGTTTTTCTATGGAAAGGTGCAACACAATGGAGATTTATAAGCATTTTCTTTCTGCAAGTGTTCATAAAGGAGCAACCTTGGTGAATCTTGCTCCTAGTTCTAAAAATTACACTAAAGCTCACAGTGAATAAATGACAAAGCAAAGTGTACATCCAACACTGCAGCAGAGTAAGCAATTTCTATAAAAGCAATTTACAAATAAAGGACAGACCAGGAGCACAAGTTTCTGTTTCTTCACAGGTATACAAAACCCATTTTCCTGAGAAAATTTCCATTCTTTTCTCATATTGGACAGTGTGTCAGATGCATTTCTATTCTGTCAATGAAGTCAAAGCTTAGAAGGATACAGGAGATTCTAATGAGATTTTGCTGAATAGATGAAAATAATACTGAAGACTACGCATCTTATAAAAACTAGACATTATCCTAAACCACACTAATCTAGAGAGAAACTTCTATTTCAAATTTATGTTAATTAAAATGCTAAACATTACATTTTTATCCTGAACTGCAATACAACATTAATAACCTCTACGTCCCAAATACATACTAACAACCTTCCTTAAAACATGCAGGAAATAATAGGGCTGGAGGGAAATAGAAGTAAACATTCAAGAGCTAAAAGTGCAATTATTCTATTCAGAAAAGCTACAAACCTTAAAATAGCAAGCAGCATGGCAAATACCAAGTCGCCAGTACAGCTGCACTCATTCTCCCAAAAGATTTTTAATGCAAGTACTCTTGAATTAAAATTCATAGCCACAAAATCATATGAGCCCTATTACTGGTGTCTAACACCTATTACCAACACTGAGAAATACTAAGATAAGAGCTCTCTGCAATTTTTCAGTCTGTTAGAACAGTAAAGAGCCTTTAAAATGTAACAGTCCACATCTGCCAACCAGGAATGACTGCCAGGCTTCTGTTTCAGGCTCATGTACGACGCAAAGGGTATGATCATCTCACTGTGAGCATCCTCAGGACAGCACAAATCTCCCTCCTCAAACATGAACACATTCTGCTGCTTCTCAACAGCAGTGATAATTATTCATAGCATCTTCAGCTGCATTTTGTTTTATAACCTAAAAAAAAAAGTAAACACTTGTTCTGAAAATCTGTCCTACCCTAGGGTAAGGTCTCAGGAAAAAGACAGCATTTAGGAACATGATAACACTGATTGTAATAGAACCTAGTGCCAATATGAATCCAGTCTTTGAGAGAATTTTATTAATTCATACTTTATTAACGCCTTCTCTCTTGTTTATGGAAACATGCATACAACTGACAAAAATACTTAAAACATCTGTAGGCACATTGCCCTTGACAAAAACCTCTCAAGGACTACTCATATGGTACTGAAGAACTAAATTAAATATTAAATCTCTATGCCAAGGAAATCAGCCAAAGTAAGCAAAGGGCAAACAAAGACCCTGGTAGCATTACTGGCCAGAAGCAGTCTATTAAAGTCAAACTGGTATAGGGAAGTGTCTAGACTACAAAATAAGTACTGAAAATATTTTTGAAATATATGGTGTAACTCCCCTACATTACAACACTACAGTGCAATCATCTCCATTTTGTATATGATGCGATAATGTTCATACTAAAATTAGCTAAAACTATATATGCATTTCAAAACAACAAAGAAACATTCCTGATTTTTTTAACTACTCTGCAGTCAGATACTTGTAGCTTAGCCAACCCTCTGCAGCTGCTTCGACACCATGCCAATGCCTTCGCTTCCTCAGCCTTTCTATGCTTAGGAAACAATCTCTGGAGACCTAAAGAGTATTGCACAAGCAATACTGTATCCTCCAATAGTTGCTAAATGCAAAATCCATCTTTGCTTCTTTTGTTTCTTTTGAAGGACATTGAACGTGTGCATTGGACTTCATTTCTGGTTGAGGAAATAATTTTTTTTTTCAAAAAGGAGACAGATCAACCTAAGAGAGGTCCATTACAATAGAGGTCAGAAACAGTTCAGTGGATGGGGCAGGAGACCAGGAATCAGTAAAGCTGGCTTCCTGGATCAGGCAGCGTTCTGTTGCGTGACCTTGTGCAAAGGCAATTCACCACACTATAATCCTTCTTCTTTTTTGGAGCATACACCTATCCAGGACACGCTCACGACAAAAAATACATTCCAAATCCTGTATGACTACAGAAATTCCCTTGGTTATTTATTTATTGTGGGATTTTTTTGCTGCCAGTGAACCCTGATGATGGTCTTGGATACTACTGTACAAAAACACTGCCTAAGCAGCAAGCAAATCAGCTGGAATCTCTAGGTAAAACTGAAATATAAATAATTACTAACAGGAAACTCTGCTTGGCTTACACAATACAATAGGGGAAGAAAAAGGAGGAGGACTTAAAATAGTAACTCCATATGTTACTAAGCTGATTATTAGTTGTCTCATTAAAAAATACTATAGTTATAAAAAAAATTAAGAAAATTTATCAATCCAAAAGTGTTCCAGCTTCTCCTAAAGAGACAAGGTGTATATCCTTTATATGTTTTAATCTTGCTTTATAAAATGACCCAATTCAGCTTCAAACAATAACCTTATTGGTTTTCAAATATATTTAATAGGAACCTGATACACACATTAGGAAGTTTCTTCCCAAGTATAGTAAGCACATCTTTGTCAATATTTTAGACAACAACACTAAGGAAATTACTTGAAAGGCCTGGGGGGTAAAATGTTTCTAGAGATACCTGAATTCTCCTTTTTTTCTGTGAAGTGAATGATATTGAAAAACAAGCATCTTCCAAGAAAGTCCTAGACTTTTGGAATTTCAGGATCTGAGCCTTGAAGGAATCAGGTATTATCTATTTGCTACTGAGGAATAACAGTAGTCCATACAGACAAAAGTCATTTCCTCCATCACCAAAACACTGAGAGTAACTTTTTGTTGAAAGTCCAAATGAAGCTCTTCTTCCTCTCAGTCAGCTTAGTCATTTCCACTCCTGCCTTGTACTGACACAAATGCTCCAGGGAGTAAGAGCTAGAGTGAGAAGTGAGATGGTCATTTGTTTTAAAAAATGCTGTTTTTTATTGTTTAGATTTGTCTGTGACTTACTGTTGATTGTTAACAAATAGATGATCACCAACTTTCAAAGATCTGAAATAATATTCAGTTAAACTGTGAACACAGCTACAAGAGAGAAAAGCCTTGAAATATTTTTAGAGAAAAATCAAACACCTCCATTCAATTTGAGGAACAGCACAGGATTGACCCCAGCACAGTAAGTACTATGTAGTAACACCGAACTTAAAGGAAAGCAACAGCCATTCACAGATAATGATAATATGAATAGGTGCTATTAAGCAACGTTTGCAGCCCATTATAAATGAGATGACTGATTAAAGAAATAAGCTAAAGCACATAAAAATCCCTAGCCCTTTCAACATTTTGCTCTTAACTCCTTAGAATGTTACAGACAAAACTTTTTTGAAACAGAAAGCCCAATTTCACTCAGACTCTTCAAAACACTTATCTAAGTTAAAATTGGTCATCATCTGCAGAGATATGAACTACACTTACAAAGCAAATTCTACCATTAACATAGAACAACAAGGGAAGTTTCACTTTGCTCCTTTCTTTTGTTGTTGATTTTGTTGTATAGCAGTTCTCTGAATCCCAGATAATGAAAAAAGTGTTGGTATTATATGAGAGTTATTGCTACTTGATATAAGATTTGTTTAGTTTGCAACTTCCTCATGTCAAGCAAAAATATTTGCTACATGATTTTACTCAGTAGAACCAGAATCTTCTTGGGATAGAAGACAGTTAAATTGTTAGCATTAATATATATTCTCCATACTACAACATATCATTAGTGATAATACTTCAATAACTATATGATTCCTAGGCTTAAGTAAATTATAAAATAATCCTATGATTCCATGGGTAAAAAAACCTCTTATATTGTCAAACTTCCCTTATTTTTCACTTTTTTTCTTTAAATCCTGAATATAGATATCAGGTGTTTTGCACCTTCTACTTGCATGAAAAGCACATCTCCTCATCAGTTTCTCCAGCATGTACTGCTAGAAATCACTGCTTAAGAAACTGGGCAAATCTGTATTTGTTCCCAGTGCCTGTATGAGTTGATGTAATCAACTCCAGCAAACACAGAATGAATCACATGAGCCTGATCCAAAAGCAAAATACTCAATACCATTTCTAAGACGACACAAACACCTCTAAATTGAGAAAGGATTAACACTGGAACGAGGCTACAAATGGACTGAGTAGTGAAGCATACTGACAATTTGAGCTGGGAAGCACCAAAACACCTTCCTTCAAAACTAATAGCTTTCCTTAGTCCACAGCCATTTCCTGTGAACAGATGAATCCCTGTGGTCAGTATTGAAAAGTCCTAAGTGTTGGCTGTCTTTCCACCCATCATGCATATTAGTCATGAGACAAGGATAGCAGCCATAAAACAGCACCTTGTGCTCACAGTGAAATTAAACTTTTAGAAGACAGCTGTCCAGGGAAGCATCCTGATAAACAGTTCTTATAAATAAAAATGCAACCAATTCTTTAATTCCTACTTAGGTACAAGTCTGTCTCAACACCTGACAAATACTTCAGTGCTCCAACACTGCAGACTCCAGAGAGAGGACAATTCCCTCTGCTCAGCAGTGAAACAACTACAGAGACTACACCTGAGAGCCTCTTTATACAGAAGGATGTTGTATCTTGGTGGTTTCAATTATCTCAAACTGGCAGGAAAGATCTATAGTCCAGTGTTATAAACCTATAATTAAAGAGAAAAGAATCATTTTTGGGGGAAAGGCATTTTCAATATAGCACTGACTGAATAGCTTCATTTTTGTTCCTTTCAGCACTGCTTCCTTTCCAACAAAAGCAAATTTTGAGTGACAGGAAAGTACATTTCCCTCTCTGCCCTGCAGCTCACTCTGTGACTGTGCAATCAATGGCAAAGTCTGAAATGGGAAAAAAGAAACCCACCAAAACCCAACAGTGCAGTGAATGATGAATGCCATACAAAAATATATGTCCTTGTATGGCCTGGAGCTTCAGAAAAGAAAGATCCCTGAAGAGATGCAAACATCCAAGAGACAGACAATCCTTAGTTAACAAGGGTTTTTTTCTCTGAAGTATTCATACTAACTACCTGCACACCACCACTACTGTTTTGTTAAGGGACATGATATTAAGTAAATTGGGTCAACACAATGGCAATAACCAGCAAATGCCATCTTCTTGACAACGTACAAAAATATAATTCATAAAACTCCTCATATAGTCAGACTTTTCTATGTTTTACAGGTGACAATTAAGACTAGATTTGTATATTATTTCAACCAGCACTGGCACTTTTTTTTCACTTGGTTTAACAAAGCAGAATGGAAAGACACTATTCACTACACTTTGGGTTTAATTATGTCTCATTTGTACTCAGAGTTGCATCATCTTAATTAAAAGCAGGACTGTAAGCAAGTTGAAGCAGCTTTATACTTTATAGGTAAATCACCAAATCCACTTTAGGTTAATTTATACGTAATTCTACTCACCAAAGCAAAAATGTCTAACAGAGGCATTAGGAAAGAAATAGAGCAACTCTCTGTGGGTACAAGCTTTAACTTAAACTTGCTTTCACACGAAGTCAGTACCCAGATTTCGGATCTTGGAGTCCCAAAGAGTAATAATGGAGTTTTGGTTTCCACAGCTGGACATACAGACACAGCACAGGGTTAAAGAACTCTCCAGCTACAATATGGATGGGAACTGTAGTCACTACAGGAAAGTTCAAGAATCTGAATGACTCTTTCAAGAGAGGTTAGAAGAGTAATAACAGACATCTACATTTGAATATACAAAGCCTGGAAGATACAACATGAAAAATCAGAAATAACAGTAACAATAAACCTGAAAACTGAATAAAGCAGCATATTAAAACAAAAATTAAGTTGGAAGTTTTTGTAACAAGTCTAAGAAAATAGTTATATGTTACCATATGAGTAGCAAGCAATAAATAATTGCATTTGTGAAACCAATTCTGACAAGAACTCTGAATTTTCTTTAATGACTGTAAAAAGTGCTTTAGAACACACTTTGAAAGACCAAACTGAAGAAAGTAAACCAAGTACAGTGAAAGTCTCATCTCCCACTACTATTCTTTACATATTCAGTTATCAACTGAGGTGAACTAATGATACTTACAAAGAAATTCCTGCCTCTTGTCCTATCCAGACACGCATTGCCTAATTCGAGGTCCCACACTCTTTGCAAAAACACCCGCACAATGTCCCAAGCCCTTATTCTACTCCAGATTGTCAAAAACCTCTACCTCATCTAAATCATAACAGGAGCTCACAGCAGCAGAATAACCCATTAATATGAAAGACAAAGAATAGAGAGGAATTTCTGAAGAACACAGTCCATTGCATTTGCCAACACAATCACATTTTCACCGTAGTTGCTTCAGCAATTTAGATTTTCCACACATAAGTCAAAAAGCCAACATGAAGTGCTTGTCTCACTATTTGATAGCCTGCTTCAATGATTATTTTCTCAAATTAGTACACTTTTAAAAATCAGATTACTGATCCTAATTTATTAAACAATCCTAATTTATTAAAAGGGCTGCTATAAAGTAACTTTGTTGTAAGAAAACATATGAATTAGCTTCACTGAAAATAGATGTTCAAATCCATTTTCAAAGAAAAGACAAAAAATATGTTTTTCAGAAGAAAATATAAATTAAGAAGAAAAAATATAAATTAACTCATACACAAGATAAACCAAGGCACACATAATAGTATACCAATCTACAGATTACAGAAAGTGATGGATCCTGTCAATTACTCCCAAGCAAACAATTATAAAAGTCTGCATCTTTGATATATATAGCAAATAAAGTGAAAGTCTAGACTTGATTACAGTTATTCAAATTTACACTTTTTAGCTAAGAGATAAAAATATATTCTTGATGAAGTCCTGAAAACCTGGGAAAAGCTCACTTATATTAAAAAATAATCTTCTTAATAATGATTAACTTGTATAAAAATAGTAAAATTCTGTCTGCAAGAAACTTTTAATAATAATGTTAAAGCTGCACATTTAAAGACTTTCAACCAAAAGAATTATCCTCATCTAAATTGTTTAATTTATAGGAAACCAGTACTAATCCCTAAATTAAAAGAAGCATATGATCAAAAAAAAAAGATCAACCAGGAGCTGAGGCAGAAAATTATGTTAACATTTTGTACTGAAAGCTTCACAAGAAAGGATTTGTGCAGCTTTTAAGAAACTCATTCAGAGTATTTATAAGTTACAATAGGCATATTGATAAGATATTATGCAAAATATGAAGGCTAAAAAGTCCAACTTCAGTAAAAAGAATTTTAAGTCACTGAAATGTGCAAGTGAGAAATGATATGTTTAAAAGGTAAGGTCTAAAATCTGCAAGTACCAAAAAAAATGCCAGGAGGTAGAGATCAAGGAAATCTGATCTCTTACAGAATGGATTTGGTAGGACAAACCAGCAATATGGTTTTGAAATGTGCAAAATTAGAACGTGAATGTAGGGTGTATTTGGAAAACGACTACTCTGCAGCATGCAAAAGCAGAGGGATGAGAGACAAAGGTGACAGAAGGAGTCAATCAGTGCTGCTCTGCCCACTCCCCTGCACTGCCCAGTGCTACTGCCTGCTGCCCTGGGAGCCAGCCCAGCTCCCTCTCCTGGCAAAGGGCTCTTCCAGCTGCAGCAGCATCTGCAGGACATCACAGCCTGTCCATGAAACACCACAACTGGAGCATGGCACAGAAAAGTGCCATAGCCCCAGCTGCAGGAGTGGGTGAGAAAGATCATGGTTCTCTTGCAGTAACAGGAACCCTAACATCAGATTGTCTCAGCTGAAGAAACTGCTGCCTCACTTTGTGAAACAAAGGCTTGTTTCCCAAAACTTACTAAGTTTACTATTCTTTCCATACCTATTTTCATATTCAATCTTTGCCAAGGCTTTTTACAGCCACTCATTTTGATATTCTCTGGCTGAGCATGAAATTCACCCCCAGCAGACAGCAAACACAAACAGTATTTAAGGTCTTTTATCTAGTACTACATTTGCTGTCTCACTCCTTCTTGAAAAAATCCTGCTGTAATAGCAGCCACTACTGTAAAGCAGTAAGTCATTAAGTCATCATTTTGCCTCAAGATTTCATTTTGCTTCCTCAAAACCACTTCAAAATGTTATTTTTACTCATGGTATTGCTAAATACGACTACTAAAAGCTTAGAAAAAGTTGTTCATTATAAACAACACTAATTTCACTCTCAGCACAACATTACATCATGCTGCTACGAAAGCAATCAGACAAGCTGGCAGTCACATACCAGATACAGTAAAAGGATACATCAAATACTCCACAACACATAATGTTAAATATCATCCAAATCTGAAGATTTTTTTAGCACAGAAACTTTAAGATTAGTCTCCTATTAAATCTTCCAAAGCTGATTAGAAGCTGGCCAAGGTTACAGGACTTCCAACTGAGATTAGGTACCTGAATTGTCTATATGAAATTATAAGCATCTTGATTGCTCCCCATAATAGGCAGCTTCCTTGGCAAAACAGGGAATTAAAGATGTTTTGCACTAAAATCCATCTCCTAATGCAGATTCACAGAATTTACATAATCTCTAAACTCTTCTTCAACAGCCACATGTGTAAATCTCACAAGCCCCTAGGAATCTGCTAGACTTCTTTGCATGTCCTGAACAAAAATAAGAATCTTATACCATAGACAAGTGTGTACAGACACATATGCACACATTCTTATACATATGAGTGCCCAAACACATTCATACCCGTGTATTCTGACCCTCATGGTCCCAAGGCACTTTGAAGTGCTTCCAGCGTAACTGTATCTAGCTATGGAGCAATCCAAAATCTAATTTGAAGTTTTATCTCTGAAGAACAAAGACAGGTGACACAGGCATTAGCTAGTGCAGGGGAATTTGAGAAATCTGAGGAAGGAAAATGAAAAAAGGTTCAAAGCAAAGCCCTAGCAGTGCCAGAGTCATGCTTTATTTAAACCAACTGTAAAAAGCTGACCTAAACCTCTACAAAAGGGGAATTTGACAATACACTGAAAAAATAATAAATTAAAAGCCAAAAAACCTTGCCACTATATAAAAACCCTTGCCACTTCTAACATTTGCTAGCTGTAAGTCTGAACATCAGTGGAAGTCTATTCTGACAAGAGAGTTTTACAGCCACATCTTCACACTATGGTACTACTAATCAAAATCTATACGGTACTCTAAGGAATAAAAAATACATTTGGCCTGAGCAAAGCTGGAAATTCGCTTCTCTGCCAGGGCATCTGATCAAGGAAGAAATATTTCTGACATTATTTTCTCTCATCAGAACTACCTATTCCAATTCAGCAATTGGTTTAAAACCAGCAAGTCTGTTGCAAAGAAGCACTGACACATGTAAGAGCAGGTAAAACTGACAGTGCAACTCCACAAGTCATAACAGTCATGCTACTCTTTGGCCTAAAAAAATCCATCAAAAAGAAAATGTTCCACCATAAAGTACGTCCATCCTCAAAAAAGAGTACAATTAAATTTAGAACTGAATTATTAAAAAACCCCAAATATATAAAATAAATTCTTATTAGTGCAATTAAACCCATTTTAACTTTGCAATAGGAGTGATGTATTCCAGAACAAAACTCTCAATTTCTTTGACCATTTTTCAAAACACCACCAGGTTTTCTTGGCTAAAAAATGTGCTATGAATCATCAAGAAAACCATTACACAGCACTTCCTGAGCTCTGCTAATTCCTTTCAGACAAAGAACTGCAGTTTTAATTCTTTCTGGAGCCACTTGCAGTAGGGTCAAGACACTTCAAAACATCATTACAATTAAACCTGTCCTCTTTACACACTTATACAGCAGCAGCATGTGACTGTAAATTCACAACTCTGTAAAGCAATTTTCAAGAAAAGGCTTTGGTAGATTGGTGCCAACTTTTTTCTTTTACTATAAGTATCAGCACTATACAGGAAGACCAAAATTGCCAGGCTGCACTCTAGATTATGAAAAACAAAAAAAAAATGGCACAGAAAATCACACAGAAGATGAAACTGGATGCAGACAGATGAAATGGTTGACAAAACAGGCAAAATTTAAAACATTAATGCAACACTAAGTATTATTTAAAAAAACCAAATAGAAGCCACACTTTGATCTCTACAGAAAAATGAAATGTTTCTTCATTGTGAACTTTATTCTCAAAATGCTTGAAACTAAATTTTTTACTCTTAAAACCACACTCTTTTCTGAAAGCTTCACATTTTTGAAAGAACTGTATCAATAGCCTTAGGTCAAGGATAAGAGAACATTTCAAAAACCTTGTTACATGCTGGTTCTACTCAAACAGTGAAAACAGTAAGGGAAGAAGCTAAGACATCCCTGAATGGCTCTGCTCTCCACCTGGACTTAATTTGGACTGAAATTTCTTTTAGAGAATGTTTTTTTAAATTTATGGCAATTTTGCCTGTTGCCATAAAATACTTGCCTAAAAGATTTATATTAGCCTACCAATTATGTAGCAAGTGTTCCCTTACCTGACAATGCACATTTATTGCTCCATGGTTGATGCTCCATCCCTGGAAGTGTTCCTGGCCAGGCTGCATGGAGCTTTGAGCAACCAGCTCTAGTCCAAACAATTCAATGATTTTGTGATTTTATTTTTTTTTTGTGTGTGTATTAAAAGGCACATACTTTGCTTTTAAAGAAAAAGTTATTCCTGTTACTTTTCCTTTAGAAAGAATATATTCTCTGCTACTACCTGCATCAATATTGATCAGAGATTATTAAAATCTTGGGGGAATGGAGAAAAAACTGAGCAAAAAGGGAATAATATTGCTTCTTCATATTAATCTCTTTGAAAATAGAATTTTCCAAGAGTACTTCACAGGCATTTACAATATACAACCAAATATTTTGCATCTTGAGATATCTGACCCAAAAAAAATTCTGAAATACATTTCCTTTTCCTATGTGCAATCACAATGTTAACAAGTTTAAGAGTTGGAACTTGAAAAAAAATATACTAGGAAAACCATTCTGACACAGAATGTGTTTGAAAATAAGGACAAGAAAGAGACATGACAAAACTGAAGAGAGGTAGAAAACATTTGAATCGAAGAAATATTAACAAACAAGTTGATAAATGCATTGAATATTCTGACATTTTTGTTGTGTAGAGCCTTTACAGAGAGCACAGCACATTCCAGCAGGAAAGCCTCTATGAAAGCTCCACTTTAAATTCTCCCAACTCAAAAATCTCCTGCTGGGTGGTTTTTATCTGAAGAACTTAATTAACAGCAAGTTTAATATAGGGTCTCTAAAGTATACTGTTGGTTTTCATACAGAATAGCAAAATCAAAACAAGACAGACGTAAGCAGCAAAGGGAATGAATTCTATTTGTGTCACAAAATGTATGTGTTATTTCCCCCTTCCTTCCCACAGGGTGGAAGGGAGAGGTATGAGAAAACATTACAGCCCTGCTGAAGAGAACATCCATCACACAGAGCTGACCCACCCTGCTGCAGGATGGTATCAGATACACTAGGTTCTTTCCTAAATACTCAAGTTTCTTTCTGGATGCCGAAGGAGTTATTTCGGGAATTATGAAAATTTTACAAATCTCTTCCCATGACCTTTCTGACATTCAAACTTTGATGAATAGCTCCCACACTAGATTGCTCATTCTGAGAAGAAAATTTCATGATCCTTTTCCTTAGTAGCAGATAAATTATGGATTGTCCACAGCAATGATTAAACACAGTTTACAAATACACTGGCATATCAGTCATTTGTTCTTAACCCCAAAACGCCTGACCTTTTTCTGGCATAACATTTTTCTTTTCAACCTTACAATGGCCCTTGTCAAACTGAACTTTTAAAAGCTGTTCTGTCCCATATCTCACTCATGTCATAAGTTCCACAGGGTGTTCCTAGTTATACAGCTAGGAACAGACACCGGGCCTAGAGACAAATGAAGTTACAAAATCAAGCACTCCAAAGTCAGCAAATGTCAAAGTCATTGCCAGAAGCAATGGGCAGGATGCCTGGGAGCCTTGATCTGCCCTTGCCCTGTGTGCATGCATTATGGAGAGCTTTTATTTATAGAATTACATCCTACCACTGCCCACAAGGCTGCTCCCTGATTCAATTAAAAAGAAGAATCAACACCCATTTACTGGGCAACTACTCAGTACTTTGTTTTCTTCTCAGCATTTGAAATACAGTTTGAGAACTTGTCTACTGAGCACTACTCAAGTTTTTATAAAAAGGTGGACTCCTTAGTTTCCTGGTATGTTATTCAATAAGGCTCATAACTATATCAACTAAGCATCTCACAAAACACTGTCCTGAAAATACGTCCCTAAAACCTATAAAGCATTACCTCAAAATTTGAGATGGAAGAATTCAGACACAGAAGAGCAAAAAACATTCCAGATTTGGCTGTCAAACTGAAACACTCAGAAGCATATCTTCCAGACTAGAAGACTACCTGCATAGTATTTTTATCATATATAAAAGTAGAATTTTATATTTACTTAACACAAAATTACCATTAATTTAATTGCACATGAGATCTTAAAGCACTTTTCTTAGTTAGTTTCTAGATTCTTAAGTAAAAAAAAAAACAAAAAAAACAAAAAAAAAACAAACAACCCACAAATAATGACTACAGAAATTCTGATTTTATGAGAATCACTAAAAGAAACCTGGGAAAGGTAAGGATACTGCCTGGATCTCAACACAATACTGAGCTCTACTCTATAACTAAATTCTAGAATGAAGTCAACAATATGGCCAGTAGTTCAATGGCTTTTTTTTTGGCCAAAAAAATGTAGGTCACCATACTAAAAATAAGAGGATTACCTATGAAAGGCTGAAACTTTGTTACAGAGTAGGGGGAGGACATACAATGTGACCAAAAGCAAACCAAACAAGACAGAAAACTATGTCTACCAAATGTCTACCAAAACATATATGCTGAATGCAATTTTGCACTTTAATGCAGTAGCATGATAGACAGCAACATAATTAAGGGAATGAAAAATAACAAATAATATTTGAAGGTCTATTAATACTATGTGGGTCAGATTCTAATAACCCAAAACCTGGCTGAAAAGAACCTCTCATAGGAGTCTTCAAAGCCATTAGGGATTTTTGTCCACTGCCAAAATGCTTTTTCAGTCCCCATACAGTGTGGGAATTGGTGAACATGGAACTAGGAACATGAACACCTGAAAAAAAAAAAAAGTAAATATAAAAATACAACTTCTGTAGAATATTGTGGGGGGAAAAAAGCTAGAAGAATTATAGATCCAACTAGCAAATGCCCAAAAATAAATATGAGAAGTTATTAAAGTCTATGGTAGATATTTGTGCAATCCTGTTCTGATGATGTTGTTCAATGAAAGCTCTGTACCACAAATTCAGAGCAAAGATAATAACAAAAAGCTGAAATAATTGTATTACTATTAGTTTACAGAATTGTTTTAAAATATTTGTACTAGATAAAACTACAACAAAAAAAATTGTGTTTGAATCAATTTGTCATTTTTGTACTGTATTCATATATCACATGTAGAAGACAAAGTGCATAGCAGAATTTTCAAACAAAAAAAATTATTAAATGAAATTAAGTGCGTGTACAGACCTATATATATACTGTGTGCATATATGCATTCCTATTATACAGATACAGCTGTTAAACATGTTATCAACCTGAAAAGTCAGGATCAATTTTAAATTACTGCCATAATGCAGAAGTACATTTTTCTTCCTACAAACAAGGAAATGAAGCAATCATGAGAGCAAAGCTAGCACAAAAAGAAGTGTCTTCTCAATCCCTTGACATCTTTAAATGAAGGATGGATCCACTTCTGCCAAACGCATTTTAGCTAACACAAACTGAAACTGCATTTTGGTCAGTTAAGTCAAAAGGTTCATTATCAGGAGACCTGAATGAAAGACAAAGACTTGCTGTACATAAAGGATGCCAGACTTGGCAATTTAATGGTCTCTTCTAGTCACAATCTCCATGAAGAACTCTCCCAAAGAAAACCATGCAATAAATTCACTATTACAATCAATTTAATAAAGCCCATGCTCACTACCCTGAAAATCCATCACTATCCTCTTTGCCAGAGGTAAGGATCTCCTTCAGAGGTGTTATGCACAAGGCAGAACAGCAAAATGAACCTGCTACACATCCTCCTTCCTTACATTCAAATTCAATTTGCTTTGTACTTGATCATATTTACTCCTCCATCTTCATCTACCTCACACACACTGATGTTCTTTTTTAAAGAAGGTTAAATAGATTAGGAGCGTAGCTTTGGGTTGTTGCTGTTGTTGTCTTGTTTAGTTGTTTTTTTCTAAGTACGTTCTCAATTAAAATAATTTCTGTCAGCAGGCAGCTTAATATAATATTCAAACCATGGCTATTTACCAAAACAGCAGCTGTCTCTCACAGCTCCTAAAGCAAAGTCAAGTTACCCTTAAAGGACAGAACTGTACAGCACTTTGGTAACAAGCAAAAAAAAAGTTTGCTTGTGTATACAGATCTACATAAAATCTTTGAAATATGGTTATTCTTGCTGTGATACATAGTATATATCAGCATCTTTCTCTTGCAAGAGAAAGTTACAATTCTAAACAGTAAAGTAATCACTTTAAAGAAGAGTTCACTTAGTGATCACTTTAAATAACTATCCTTAGACACAAAAAGCATTAAAACTACTTGTGGTCAGATTCCAAAATGTATTTAATGTGTCTTTCTGAATTTATACTGATTCCATTGGGAAGCCAGGTATCTGAACATCTCTGTGCAACCACTTGTACAATAATCCCATATAAATCAACTTTATTATGAGAAAAATGTGGCAGTTTATTTTTGCTGTTATATAAAAGCAAAATAAATAGTAGCATGATTTAAGAGACCATTTATTTCAAATAAGATAACCTCATTAATACATTACAACCAGGAGTTTACATATCTGAAGTTACCAGAAAGACAGTCTAACATGCTAAAAATATATACAAGCATCCTGTTTAGGCCAAATGGATGACATATATTTGCTGAAAACTTGCCAATTCCTCTGTCCTCTACAGAATTCAATACCATTAAACCTAAGCAGAAGTGAAAAACAAGCAGAATAATCTGTACAGCTTAGCTAACATTTAAATCAAATTTTAAGTACATGTTATGCATGCAAGTTCAGAAGGCTCTCACACTAAAACTGTGGCAGCTGAGAGGCATCTGTCTCAGTCAGACACACACGAAAGCAGACGATGCAGCAAAGCATTGCCTGTTTCTGAACTCCTATACAGGGAAAAGACAGGTAATAGTATTAATTCCAAAGGAACATTCTGTGCCAATCAGCTGCAATAGTTAACTCTCTCTAGTTGCAGATCCAGCCTTTGCAACTGCCACAGAATCCCATGGCCACACCAGGCAAACAATTACTGAACTCTCTCACGCATTTTCTAGTAATTTAGAGTATATACAAAAGAACATCCAAAAGCAAACATAAATATTTTCAAGAAAGAGGCAGACATAAACTATTACATGGCTTACTGCTGAGATTTTAACAAAAGCCCTAAAGTATCTCAGTGGGGAAAAAACCCCAAAAAAACCCCATGATTTTTAGGAAAAGACATGATGAAAACCCCAAACTTTTACATATGGCATCTTGTTTTCATAAGAGAAAACTAGAGTATATCCAAGACAGTATCACTATTTCACTTGTATTACATTTCGTTGTGCGTGATCTGCACTTCCAGGTTTTGTGCACATTGTCCTTCCACTCAGGCTGTGACCACAGGCCTAAACTGAGGGAGCATGCCATCTCAGCTCTCAAAAAAATTTTAAAGTTTCAACTGCTTATCTACTTCTGATTAAAAGTATTCAAGAGAGAGGAAGTAAGGGAAACATACAAAAGCACATAAATTATGTTTTACATTAAATATCATTTGAGTATTTTCACCTCATTTTAAAACACTGTGTACAGTGTGTACATGTACACAAAAAGCGCTCAAAATTCTCTGCTGGCCATTCCACCACACAAGGAAGGTGAAGAAGAACTGAAATCCCATCTACCCTCTCTTTTCAGCTTTTTTTCTGTAACTTCCAAAAGACTGGGACAAACCTTGCACACAATTTTGAGACAGTACAAAGAACGAAAGAATATTTAACAATATGCTTGTTCTAATTAAAATCAAAATGTAGAGGTGGCAAAGAA
Source organism: Oenanthe melanoleuca (assembly GCF_029582105.1). NCBI lineage: Eukaryota > Metazoa > Chordata > Aves > Passeriformes > Muscicapidae > Oenanthe > Oenanthe melanoleuca. The sequence goes on along the minus strand of NC_079336.1, from coordinate 58,051,547 downwards.
AGAAGTACTCCACTAAGTATCTTTTATATTGGAGATACCGTGGGAGGAAGGTAAGAGGGTGCTGGGGGCAGGTATTATATCTGAGGGTTTTCCATGGCATTTTCACAGAGAGGAGAGGCAGTTATCTCAAAAGGATTTTACAGAAGATTTAAAAAGCAGCTTCACTACTTTTTTCTTATAAAAATACACCTTTAAACAGAAATGCCTTTTTCTAAGTATATCTTTTAGGAGCAATGAAAACACAGGTTGACAAGTTAATAAAGTTTACTAAACATATAAGGGAAAAATAATTGTGGTTATTGTGAAACTGGGTAAATAAAATTGCATTTTCTGCTGCATTTCTGTTAAGTATGACATAATGTAATTCCTTGCCTGCAAGGAAGGAGGAAACCAATTTTGATTACAAGGCTAAATTTATTAAGTAAGAAACTGTGCCAAACAGGCCACTTCACTTACTCTGTAGAATGACTGACACACCCAAACAAATAATTTGGAGCAGTTCTTACTTTGATGGGAGTTGCTCAAATTTCTGCTGACTGTAACAAAGAAAAAAATGTGCTTTCTCCCATAAGCAACTATGCAAGAGCGGATTTTCAGTAATTACAGCATTGAGAAGAATCCCTGGATTTGGACTCCTGCTCTCTGAAATGCAACACTAAAACATGCTCAGTTTACAAAAACTACATCTGGTCCAAAACTGCTTTAACCACTTCACCTTTTAAGTAGACTTGCTTTAACATCCTTCAGTTTCCTGACCACATATTACTGATTAACTCTGGACAGGACACGACAACCAGATGTCAATGTCTACAGACAGCCATGAAGTAAAACAGCCCCAAATCAGTTTTCATTCATGTTCAAAGTAGCCTTTACATCCTTTCAGCAAAATTATGAAAACCACAGTATTCTCTATAAACATTTCTACAAATGTAAAGCATGTCATTTATAACAGTACTTCCTGTATACCTTTTCCTGAGTTTACAGCAGACATTTTGCAAATCCTCCTTCCTCTGTAAATGTCTAAATCCCAGCAACATCTGGCAGGACACCAAAAGTAAATCAGTGTGCAAATAGCAAGGGAGCTGGGTGCTACATATACAAAGTAGTCAAGCAACAGAGTATTTCCCACTGCCTACACACAAGACCAAAACCTACTGCTGTTACTGCCATCACAGATGAGAAAAGGCATGTTAGGGAAATCCATTTGTGTCACTGCATGTCCATTGGCCATCACTCAATGCTAACAAGCCAAAAATCTATAAGAAGTACATTTACTGCTACTACTGATCAAAGATGTGGAAAGAGAAGGCTGTTTTGTTTTAGTCTTGCTAAATCTGAGTTGCCAGATATTTGCAATAAGATGTCACTGAAAGAGGCTGAGAGATCAAGACTTGCACTGTCAGATGTATCTGAGTTGCCAACAAAAAGATGGCAATGGGCTTTATGCTATTATTCTGTGTCTTCCATGATTATATTTGTTTCTAGTTATCTCCAACTCATCAAGGCACATTGATTGTTTTGTTGAGGTTTAGAAATGAACTGTCCTTGTAGTCCTGCCTCTCCCTGTCCTCATCTTCGGATAATCTCATCCTTAATAAAAAAAAACTGAACACAGCCTGGCCTCTTTCCAGAAACGTTTTTCAGAGAGGCATGGCAGAAAAGAAACAATATTGCCATGTATACTACTTATATTGTAAATAGTTTGCATAAAAAAATAAATCATTGTGTGAAGTCAACCTATTTTTCCACTGAGAAGGAAGTCAGACTTGCTCATTTGCAAAGAAGATTTTACAGCTGATTTAATATAATCTTCATTATCTGCTAAAAAAGAAGACCCAGATCTATTTAAACAAAATCCATACAATATAATCTTGGCTCAGCTAGCCAAAGCACAGGATCTACTCAAACCCCAACTACAGCACATACAAGATAAAATAACAATCCATATTCCAAAAGATACCCAAAGCAAACTACAATTTAGATTTCCAGAATATCCTGCAGATACCCATTCTGATTAGTATCAAAGTCTTTCGTCTTCCTTTAAGTGTATAAAAGAGTCATACAAAAGAAATTAATTGAGCTATCTGGCATGTTCCTATATTAATCAGCAACAAATAAGTAGACAATAAACTAAGCCACATGCTTATCCAAGCTATGATGGCTATTTATATAGTGCACTACAAAAAAAAACCAACCAACCAAAAAAAAAAAAAAAAAAGTAGAATATATGGAAAAACTGCCTGCTGGTTGAAAGGCACTGAGATACCTAGGTCTCTTTTAACACAGGAAGTTTTCATCTAATCTGAAGTTATACACCTGAAAATACCCACTGAGAATAAAGACTACTACATGATTTTGGGTGAATCTCAAGGAAATATTATAAATAAGAGGCGTTCAATCTACTTAATAGGTGATTTTTTTTTGAGTATTCCTGACATTTACAAATAGATTAATTTTTTCAATCTATGACTAAATATTCCTAGATTCACAGAAAACTGAAGTGCTTTCTGTCAAAAATTCAACACATTATACTCAAGTAGTTAATAGAAAAAATAGAGCATTATGTTCTATTTTTCTGTGTTCCATAAGCACACACAGACTTTATGCAAGCATAACTATGAATTTAGAACCAAACCATTGCAAGTATTGTACCTTTATTCAGCATATTACATTATCTTCTAATCTTTGCGATACAAATCATTCTTTGTCAGCTAATATTAAAGGTTTAAAAAAGATATATTTATCAGTCAATGGAAACAGAAGAAAGATGGCAGGAGAATTATGGCCCTATGCCTTTCACCGACTAATTCTCAAACATATCCAAGTTGTAACTGTAGTACCAATTTCAATTTTAAATGTAAACTAGCTGATTAATACGAACAGACAAAAAGATCATGCTTTACAATAAAATGATTTTTTTTAATGTAGCAAGACTGGAAAATATCATCTAATCAATTTGGTAACCTATGAAATTTTTAATGTCATACTTCATTAATTACCCTTCTTAAGACATCAGCGAATATTTATATGGATTTCTTCAGACATAAACAGTAAACTCCAAACTCTAGATTGTAGGTTCCTTTTAAAACTCTTATGCAAGTCACAATAGCATCCTTGTTTTTGAAAGTTCACTTTCTAATATCACCTCTATGCAGTAATAGTTGCAATGCATTAAGTAACTGGCATAATTATATCCTACTCAATATACAGCACACTTCTCCCAACTCCCAGCTGTGCTGCTTTATTAATAAAGACAAGGAAATCAACAGTTTCAGATAAAATCCTTCTAGTATTTCATAGATATATTCATGAATAATGGCAGTGGAACCATCTTTAAGAAAAGATCACGAATCACTTCAGATTTACCATGCCTTGCAAACAACTTCTAGTGATGACAATTCCACAGTCTTCCAAGGAAATTTATTTCAGTTCTCATCCATATTTGTTCTTGGAAAAAGTTCTTTTCTCTTAATGTCTACTAAGCCCTAACCTGAATTCTTCCTCCTGCAACTTAAAAGTCATAATGTCCTGTCATACCCTAAACAATCTAAAGAACCAATTTTTTATCATACTTCTACATAACCAAAGGAATAAATGTAACTCTCTCATCATCATCCTCTCTTATTAAAATAAACCCCAACTTTTTTTAAGGTATCTAGGGTCATGAAAGGGAAGGGGAAGAGAAGGAAGAAATTCTTGTGATTAAGAAAATCACCAGTTTTAGAGGTGGGTTCTCTATTTTTGAGAAAATAAAAGGGAAGCAGTTCAGGAAATCAAGACAAAAATATTCAAAACATTTCTCAATTAAACAACCTAACCAATCCATTGTTAGGAAAGAGATACCCAAGGGACTACAGCATCTTTCATTACATTGCCTGTATCATTCCATGCACCATCAGGACTATTAGGAAGAAGAGTGAGCTCTCCAGTAAAAGCAACATGCTCAAGAAATTAAATACATGCCACTTCTGATCTACAGTAACAGTTTACAGTGACACTAACAGGATTTAACAATTTTCATACACATCATAAGTATTGCCTGTGATGTCTTCCAAATATGTGAAGATTTCACTTCACAGAAATCATCATTCAAATCTGAGAAGAATAATCTGATCTAATCTAGTTTCTGAACGGATTCTTAAAGCCCTATTTGTCATAGTTCAGTGCCCCTCATTAATAACAGGTTTCTTTTTAAACATTTTTACACTGTTGTTTTGCACAACACAAAGCACACAATTTGTTGAATTGCTATCCTGCATCTAACTAAGCAGCGCTGCAAGGAGAAATATAGTATTCTGAAGAGTTTCATTTGACTATGTTAGGTCTACTGACAGAATACAAACTGAAAACAGAGATTCTGAAGAACAATTTTAAGTATAAGCATGTGAAATAAACAGAAGGCTGTAGAAAAAAACCAAAACCTGGGAAGATACCATCTTAAAATAAAGTGCCTTCCAAAAGATATTTCTGGTTGTAATAAACAAGACCTTAGAGCTAGCCTTCAGTTTGTAGCATGAATCGTGCTAAACACCACATTTCTAGAACACAATTACATGTCAGATACTTCTTAGTAAAGGATGTAGTTTGTCCCCAGTCAAAAAGGAAAAAAAAAAAAAAAAGAAAATAAGCAAATATTGCATCTGCATCTTTCAGTGGCCATTTTCTCCTTTTCATGTGTCAAATTCCACCCTACAGATATACCTTTATTAAACTGATGACATAGCTATGTTCACAACCATGAGATGAGGAGACAGATGCAGATTACTGGACTCAAACTCTCCCAGCAAACAGCCTCATGTACCAAAGTAAAAAACAGTAGTAAAATTTAGTTGATGTCTTATCAGAAGAAAAAGACATCTTTAAAACTATGCTGTCATCAAATAAGAAAAAAAGGTTTGTTTGTGGATGAATTTTTACTTACAGAAAATTCCAGTTTTCCAGTGGAACCTGGAATCCATTGCATTCAGCTACCTTAGCAGGATAGTTTTCATTCATTTCCACCACTGCTGAAATCCCTTCAGTGTTCTGTGAGTCCTTGCTTTAAATGAAGGCAGTCATAGGCACAATATTATATATGAAGGGTCAGTAGTTCTGAAACGCATTCACTCCTATTGCTCAGAAAGACAGCTGGACATAGTGACCTTCAGAACAAGGTTCATCTTTTTTCCCAGGCTTTGTGCAAGAAAAATAAACTCAAAATGGCAGGGAGCCTTGATAACTAGCTGAGGAAGCAGCCTGTGCCAATCTTACTGCAAAAAAACCTACCCCAAGTCATAGTGGAATAATAAATAACAACAAACAGCAAAGCAAAAGTAGTTTTGGTTCTCCACCCTGACAGCTGTTTAGTATTAACTAGGTTTTGTCTGCTGATCAACAGCTGAGAAAAATCTCCACCGAAGCAAAAATTTTTATCCAGCACGTCTGTCACACACATGCAAACACCTCTGATTTGTCTGTAGTCTGACCAACACCTGATCCTCTTACAACTACTACTCATAGCTAAACACTATTTTGATGTATTTACTCTTTTCTTATCCATACTAGAGAAATGCTGTCACTGGAGAACCAAGCTGATCTCCTCAGTTCCCTCCACTGGTAAACGAACTTTAGTCCACTTTAGTCAACACAAGCCATCAAAAGATAGAGTCATCTTACAAACTGAAAATAAATTTAGAACTATGATATATGACCAAAGATGAAGCAGTAAGTTTTCTGCATCTTCAAAACAAATGAAAAAAGATTAATATTTAATGCTGATATATAAAAAGCACAAATGAAAGCTGATTGTCAGAATCAGAACACAAGAATTGTGTTAGAAGTAATGACAAAAAATTATAGCAAATAAGAAGGCTCTGGAGCACTACAATAAGAAAATCAAAACCAGTCAATATAGGGCTGGTGTGTCTAATTATCAAACTATCCACATTACCTGTGAACAGTGTCTTAAGCACATAAAATGGTCACAAAATGAAAAGTGTATATGCTAAAAACCACTATGTCACAGACTTTGCTAACCTACATTTGCTACAAATTCCGTGTCATCAAGACCTGGGCAGTTTCACTGGTCACTTTGGTACACTACGTTTCACTACTGACATGTACTTAAATCAAATAGCTGCACTTATGCAATTTGCTTAGAACCTCGACTGAAAAGCAGTGTCAGTATTTAGGGTTACAAAGTGGGGTTATATTTTTATTCCTATACAAGCAGCATTTAGCCACACTTGATCAAGTATTCTGTACAATGCATTAGGTACCCTGTTAGAAACAGGAGATGCATCAAGCCACCTTGTTTCATATAGTACAGCAGTAGCCTCCTGTGCAGAACACCCAATTCTATTCATTCACAAATGTCCTCTGTTGCCTGCAAAGAGCATCTCTGAACCTCTCCCAGTTTCTCCCAGTAACTACACTGTGAGAACTATGAAAGATAACAGTGGCAAGTAAATGCAACCTGAACAGCCAAATGCCTCTAAACTACAAAGCATAGCAACTCTTCTTTTCTAGTACTCTCATTATCTACAGTGTTTCCCTCCTCGCTTATGGGAGCATTGAAAAACAAACGGAACTTTGACTTATTTGGAAGACTGGCAAAAAATTAGGTAAAAATATGCAAGACTACAACATCACTACAAAATTAATGAAGCCCTTGCCTTTACCTTTCCCACCACTGAAACAGGTTCAAAAGCTGTCTTGAGCAGAAGAGGCAGTGCTGCCCCTTTTATGGCTCTGAAAAGACCCAGAGGAAGAAGCATCAGTCCACAGAACGCAACAGTAAAGAGCAAGAACATGCAAAGTGCTAGTACTACAAGAGAAGACAAGATAATGATTTGGGAGGGAGTATGTGAAAAAGAACATAAATAGTACCTATTTGGCAACTTACTGGTCTAATAAGTACACACAGAAAAGCTATTCTAAAACAAACTGCAAGATTGCTATATTGAAGACTGCCAAAATGAAATAAAATGCCAGCATGCCTGTTAAATCTGATACTCTTCTGCCATGCTCCCCTTCCTCTGTGACATGCCTTTTAGTTTCAAGACCTTCACCTCACATTCCCCCAGAGAATCCTGCTTCCCTTACAGCTTTAGGAAGGACTGTTCTGGAGATGAACTGGAGTATATGCAAAGATGACTTCTGCACAATAACACTATACAGAACTCCAGATTGCAGAAACTGGAAGACAAGTGGTGAATTAAGCCATTTATAGAGTTTCTTCATATTTGCTACCTACAGCCACAGGTGACAGCAGCCCCACAGAGCAGACCTTAACTCCCAAAACCAGCTGTGCTACCAAACTCATGGTTAGTCTGGCATTGTTCAAATAATGCAATTTTAGTGAAGGAGTTCTGCCTTGCCCTCAGAGAGGCACCTCCAGCATAGGCACAGGTATCAGATTTTATTTGTTAAAAATCAAGTTCTTGGCAAATGTCAGTATTTTTATGAAGACAATACACACATATTTGAGAGACTGCCACACTTGCAGACTCCTGCCTATGTATAACCAAGAGTCAGAATAACCCACTGTCTCTTCTATTTGTAACCTATAAGCCAGTTTCCCAGGTCTTTCTCTCAGCATTATTGTACTGGGAGTCAAAAAATGAACAATGCTGCACAGAGCTACAGAGCTTCCTGGTCATGAAAGACTAGCACAAGACAAATCAAGAAGAGTAAGAAAAAGGAAAAGTATTTCTGGACTGAAAAAAACCCCAAAACCACAAAACTAATTTGAAACCTTAAAGCACTACCAGTGTAACTGTCCATTATAGCTCTCTCTCCTGACCCTCTCTTAAAACAAATATATAAATAAACTCCAAAGGAGTCAAATAACAAAGTTCTATGGCCCATGCTGTCATTCCCAACATTCTTAACTCTACACTGATGAAGCAGGACTGTCAGAGTTTCATCACAAGTCTTGTCAACATTTTGTTTCTATTCAATTTTTCATATGCTTATTTCTTGCTTTCAGGCTCTGAAGTGAGAGAGATGTTGATAGGACACAACATGCATAAGCAACTTAAGAATACAGTCCAACTATGCCTACAGTACTGTGTGCAGTAACAACTGAAAAATCCAGCATGTGTATCCCAAGTTACTACTGCCTTACCTATAGGTACTAAATACTGAAACAAAACAACTTTTCCTAAAGTAAATGAAATATATTTCCAGAAGAAAATACTACAGCAGTTCTCCTCCACTCCTTGTTCCCCCTCAACCCCCACCTCTTCTGCATGTATTGAACAATCTTCAAAAACTGTTCATCTTTTCATCAGAATATGAGGACAAGTATAGCTGGCCTAGGGCTGCACTCATTCTGAATGAATAACAGAACTATGCAACTCTTATCTGTAGGGATCGACTTCAGTAACAAATTATATACTCCCTAAATCATTGACCTTTACTGTGCAGTCAGAAATAACGCTTGCAATAAAGCTTAAATTAAAATATTATTATGTGAGACAGTATTATTTCAATAAAATGTCACTTCTTTTGGATTAAACTAAGAAGCAACAAACTTTTGCTCTCCTTTTGCAAACGACATTTCTTTGTTGCAATAGCAAGAACTAGCGCCAACAACTGCTTGTAAAAGTTTCAGAACAGAAAATAAACTTACTTTCACCTAGAACAGTCAACCACTGGGTAACTGCACCTTCAGACTATCATTTAGCAATCTGAACTGTTGGCTAAAGTTTTCTAGGACGCAATAATAGAAAGGTATGTGCATTGGGAAGGGCATGTTTACCTTTCAATTGAGCTGGATATCAGCCCATAACAGTTTCACTTACTGGGACTCAAGTATGTCAGTTATTTTTCATATATCAGACCGTTTGGATTTTCACATTCATAGTAAATTTCCAAAGCTCTTCTTGGGTATGAGCTGAGTAAAAAAAGCAAAATCATTTTACTCCACCCAGTCCTTATAGGCTTTCCTCTGCAATGTCCCTCTGCCCTCCAGCACACTACTTCTGATATACTCAAGTACTGGAAATGAGTTTTCAGCTCTCAAGAGGCTAGTATTAAAAAACAATGCACAGTGCAGCTTGATCCTAAAAGACTCTGTGGAGGAAAAAACCCCACATTCTACTCTAAAGATGAACACTGATCTCTTAAGTGATGAGAAGTCTCAAAGTCTCCACACCTCAAGGTGAAGAGAGCCTTTTGAGCTTTGTGTCTTGTAAAAGACTGATTACCCTTCCAAGGTCTTATATTGAATTACATTAATCTCTGTCAGATTTTGGTCCAACTTCTTTCCCGTCGTCTGCTCTATAGAAGATTCCTTCTGCTCTCATTAGTTTTGGGTGTCTTATTTAACAAAATCATTTTAAAGGCCATTTTTTAATCGCACTGTGAATAGAGACATACACTCCAATAGTCTCTTGCATGCAGGCTGCTCAGATTTCCATTAACTTCTTTATCATCCTTCCTTCAACCTCCTAAGCTGAAAGTTTCAACATTTACAACAGTAAACAAACACCTCACCCAAGCAGGTAACTAAATGGGATTGTGAAGAAACATGCTGAAGCTGAGAGAAATGGCAAGGATTGACAATACTCCCTTCCTGATTCAGTTTAGTGTATTTTGAGCTAACTCAGCTGTTTTTATAAAGACTAAAGTCCAGAAGCATTCATGGAGCTTTCCATAGGCTCTGCTATCAAAATACAATACACTGGCTCTGCAGTCTGGAAATGGGGAACACAGACTACCTAAGAAATTATGCAGGAAGAAACATTGCATCAGTTACTGTCCCTGTGTTGTGTTACAAATTGGATGTCTTTTAAAAAAAAAAAAATCAGAAAATCCCTAAGACATGAACAACTAAGGGGTGCTATTTGAAAGATGCTGCAGCTCAAGTTCTACAAACTTCAAACCAGTTACTTCAGAAATAAAATATGGTTAAAAAGTCAGAACTCTGTAGATTTCCATTAAGTAACTAAGATGTTCTGCTCGCACCCTCACAGATGCCAAAGAGCCAAGACTATTTATCAAGTTTCCTAAAGTTGTGATACAGTTCGAAATCACAGTGATGATCATCTGACAACTTCCTGCCTCCCACTAGTAATAACATTTCTTCTGAGTTTGCAGGGATTCAGCTCAGTGATATAAAGCAGCAGCAAGTTTTTCATCATGTGGACAGAAGGGGAGGATAGGCTTTGTGCAGGAAGGGAACTCCCTGAAGTGGCTCACCATTGGGTGGGGAAAACAGCAGAGCAAGACAAAAGAAGTGACATCTGAGGCCTGGAGAAGGGAAGAGGTGGGTCCATCCTTTTTAGCACTCTACAGCTATCAGAGTCATCTGCCTGCAAAGATGAAATTTCCTTTCCAGAAAGGAAACTGGGATGCTCCTACAAAATCATTTTGTTTGAATTCTTGAGCAGAATGTCAACTTCTGGCCTCTCACAGCAAGCAGGGAGGTCTGCAGACATGAAATTCACTCAAAACAGTGCTTTGGATATGTGGTATGAAAAGATGTCCCCCTTGGCTTTCACCAGCCTTGGAGAAACTTAATTCTGATAGCTGCTCTGAGACATGAGATATTCATATGTATATATATTTTGCTTCATTTGCATCATTTAAGCTTCCTTCTTTTATTATTTCCATTTTTTAATCCAGAACTGGACACCTGCCTTGCTGGAATGATTTACACATTTAATTTTAAGCAAATCACCCTTTAAAGTAAGCTTGGACTAATCTGACATATCTAGGGTGTTTTCCATTCCCTAAAGATAACTAATCCAGCTTTAGCAGCTTTTCAGACAAGCCATTTTGTTCATATCTAGGAGTTCAGAAGCTGTAACACACTATCATTTAAGGTACAGAAGCTGATCTGAAGTTGGTTTTGTCAAACTGCAGGCTCAAGGAGGAAGCTGAACTTGCACGATCCAAAGAACTTTTTGACCTGACTCAAGTGCTAGGAGACAGACCTCATGATTTCACATATCTGCATAATGATATAGGCAAACAGTGCAGATGACAGGAAAAAAAAATTATACACTCATTTTTTGTGACTATGGAAAGGAAAAAATCAAGTCTTTCAACCTCACTTTACTGCCCTCATATCCCCTCTACAGCAACAGTGATCTAAGCCTATCAAAAGTGAACAAGTGTCTAGCAACACTGGTGGAAGGAGAGAAAAGTTTACAAAAGCAAGACAAAGACATGATGATCATATAACACTGCTGGAACAACTGTATACAGAGACAATCTGTATGAAATTTATCAAAGCTTAATGCTGCTATTTATAAGAAAAGAAAATACTAACAATAATTCAGCAAATCCCAGATGGATAGTAGAGGGCAAAGCCTGGTGAGGAACAGCAGAATAAAAACAAACAAAGAACCTCCAAAAACTGTTGGAAAATGCACTTTGAACAGAGAAAGCCACATTCAAATGTGAGAAAATAGAAGGGTCAGAAAGAACAGCTACGACTTTCACTTGGAAATTTTAAGTTTTGTTAAACTGAGACCTTAGGTTCATATTTTACAACAGATAAAACTGAAGTTCTCATAGAGTATGCAGGTGTAAAATGAGTCATCAAAACAAGATTAAAATTGTCTTGCTAGATTAAAAACATCTTACTTTGCTGCGTTATGGTAAGTTCTCTAATTTTCATAGACATCACAGAGCAGCTGAGGTAGGATAGGACCTCTGAAAATTCAGTCTAACTGCTCCAGATGAAAGCAAGGTCAGAGGAGACTGCTCAGGTCTGCATCTGGTTGGTTTTCAGTATGTCCATAGTCTCACTGGGCAACCTATGCCCATGTTAAATCATCCTCACAGCAAAAAAAAGAAAAACACCCCACAAATCAAAACAAACAGGCAAGCAGACTAAAAAAAAAAAGCAAAAAACAAACAAAACCAAACAAAAAACTCCCAAAACAAGAACAAAACAAAACAACCCAAAACCCCCACCCTTCTTTCTTCTGTTTTAAGGGTAATTTTTGTGTCTTGTTATTGAACACAACCAAGAAGGATCCAAAGCTCCTTTTTTCCATTCCCTCTTACCAGACCAGTACTTACTAAATAGGATTCCCCCACGAGGTTTCTCCTCTCCAAACTAATGCAGTGAAGCAAATCAGAAGTGAATATGCCCCTTTAACAGTGCACTCCAATCTTTGATATCACACCATGCAGCACAGTTCATGAACCCATTTACCCTGACTAATGATAGAGCTTATTTGCTGTTCCCACACCCAGTGCCTCTCAGCCCTGAAAAAGAGTTCAAATATGTTAAATAATAAAAGTATCTTAAATATTGTATTTTTTTCTCATATAGAAGCGTTATGAGGTTCAGCTCTAAGGAAACCACACTCACAAGAGGCAAATTTATTAGTGAGTTGCAATGCAGATGAGAGACAAGTCACAGCTATTCTAGCTTTTACTTTGCTTCACAGTACTTATAACTGCTCTACACAGTTCCAAATAAGGAACAATCATAACTCTTCCATATACTAACCGAACACTAGAAAGTCCTTTTTGCTAGTAAAAGTGTTTATTAAGGAACATGCATAGATGTGCCATGAAAACACCATGTGCAAAAACAAGCACACCAGCAAAATTTAAGTACAGGCTGGTCTGACACTTGCTTCCCTGCCTGGAATCAGGGCACTCATAACCAGTGAGTATCTCACAAGTGTAATGGACATGCAAGTCCCTGATATGCAGATAGTGATACACAGTTCAAAAAAGAGGGGATACAAAATTTATCAAAATCTGAGAAATTTTGTATTGGTACTCCTTTTGCAAGGTGGGGGGAAGAAGCAGCTTCCTATTCCTGACCATGTTTTTAATCTACATTCATAATTTGTAGTATTATACCGAATATTTATGTTAGTATTCTAACAAATTCTAATATATCTGTCCCTTGCTCTTAGGGGCTGATATATATTGATTATATGTACAAGAAATGTATACTAAAGCCTTCAAACTAATTTCATGGATTCATTCAACACAGATAGTGTAAAAATGTTATCTTGCATTTAAACTGTAACACAAAATTCACAAACTTGATATTTTATGTACATCAACTTCTGAGTTCAGGCTCTCTGTTTTCAATTTGATTTTCAGTATTCTATTTGATTTGTTTCATAATTAGATTTTTAAAATAAGAGTAAAGTTTATAGAAGCAGTTGAACTAACTGCATATTTACTGCAACAATAGCACACTGCAGTATCTACTGCAGTAAGCAACTTCAGGGGAGAGCAAGGGTGGAAAAACAAAACCAGCTATGATCTCATTAGCCAAGCTCATTATGCAAGATCTCATTAGGCACCATCCCACAACAATGTGAATAAACCCTATGGACACTGATGAAATATAAGTGATCATACACAGAATTGTATAATCATATATAATCATACATCACACTGTCAACTTAGTAGTTGAAGCAGTTGAGTTGAAGATCCATCTGGGTAAGAGCTCCACTGATGCGAACTGCAGAAAGTCCCCTCTGTCTATTCAGTGCAGTATGAGCAGGAGCTCAAATACGAACAGAAACAACAGAGTAAGGGACAAGGCGTGTGCTGCCCAAAACTGAAACTTCAAAACAACATCATAAGTATGTTTTATCTTAGTACCATCTAGTACTTCTGCAACACGAGAAATATAAAGAGAATTTTATTTGGGACTATTACACATAGACTTCATCTTGATTTCTCAATTTGTCTCTTTGTGAAAAATTTATCCACAGTTTTGTATTAAGTTCTGAAAATAAAGTGGGCTGTAATTATATGAAGTTTAATAAACTTTTGGTAGTTCCTGCTGATCTCAGGGGATTTTTTCCCCCTTCTCCATCAGCTTTATCAAATGAAAGATGAACTGCACTGCTATGTGCAAACCTTTATTGGCAGTGTGGACTTGAAGTCATCATCAGCTACTAGAGCCTCACTTGCAAGAATCACCTGTTAGAAGAAAAACTTCCTAGCTAAAGCTGCTCAACTTTTTAAGCAATTTTTCAAAATGTTCCAGAATTTTAAGCTACTGTTGTGAGGTTTTTTGACTTCCATTTTGAAACAAGCATGCAGCTTAGAAAGTTAAAAGCATTCTCAGATTTCTCTTCTGCAGCAATTTTCACTTTCTCATTAATTAATTCATGTTTGAGTACTACAGTCAACAGTTCAATGCTGCCCTAGAATGGAGAGACCATTTCCATTAGAAACTTTATTTTGCTGGGATTTTTAACTACACAGAAAGCAAAACCTAGGAGTTAAAATCTACAAAAACCCACAGATATTTTTAATACAGTGTTTTGCCAGCCCTCCCCCCATCCACACCCAGAAGATAATTTCTTTGTCACCCAGATCCACTGAGATACTCTGTTTTGCACAAAATGCCGTTTACAAAATAATAATGAAATGTGACAGCTATGACAGAAATTAAATCATGTAGCAACAAAGGTATTTTTTGCATAATTAGTCCAATTTTCAACATGAATGAAAAGAATATTTTACAGGAACCTAAACATGTAACATGATTCCTGAGAAACTATGGGAAAACACCTGAAAAAGGCCATCTTTCCTTTAAAACACAAATGAAAATTTCTGAGACTTCCAGATAGCCATATCACAATACCAGTCTTCCAAGAACAGACAGAGATGTCATGAGTGTAAATTGATTTAACATGACTACACTAGTCTCCTAAAGATACATCTTATACCTATAACATACATTCATTCAGACAAAGGGACAACAGCACCTACTCAGGGAAGGACAAAATAAAACAGGCATAATATGCAGAGATCAATAGAAACCTCAAACTTTTGAGTGATAAATTAAGATAGATTTTATCAAATGACCATCACAAGATTACAAGTCAAAACTTGTACTCTGGAGATTGAAGATGTAGAGAAGCATTAGCTATTAGCATTTGTACACATTTGAAGATACATATATACAAACATACATACATATATACATGTGAGTGTGTGTGTGTGTGTGGATATGTAAGAATAACTAAACTATAAAAATTACCTTTTTCCCCCTTCTCTGGAATGAATATAAAATATTCCAGGTAAGGATTTACACCAACACTTCCAGTGAGCCTAGAAATCACCCACCAGCAAAACAGCGATTGAACTTCCCAAGGGTTTGGTCAGACAAAGCTGACTGCTAATGCTCACATTTCACTCTGAAGATGCATGTGTTTTGATGATCCAAAGCTACACAATGATTTCCACAAGGTCCCTAAATTATATAGTATCTGAGAAGCCAATATCCCAGAAACTGATATCCCATTATGCCACTACAGTCCCTATTTTCATTTCCCTGCACCTCCACAACAAAAAGATGGATATATGAGTAGAAAATTTTTTAAAAAAACATGTTCAAAACTTCTTAATGAAACAGCAGACAAATGCCATCAACTACGCTGAACACAAAAAAAATAATCCCCAGTCAAAACAAAACAAAAACACCAAAAACCAACAAACCAAACACCCTCATAAAGAAAGAAACAAAGTTGTTAAAAAGCTGTTTTAGAAAGCAGGTTAGTGTTACAAAACCATTAAAAGTTTCTGCAGTTTCAGGGGAAATAAAGAAGACATGACTTCTAAGAACATGAGAGGTTACCCTTCCTTCTGTTATTCCCACAGAATTTTACTCTGAAAAATTAAGCATTTAGTCATTGTCCATTTCCATGTAAATAGATCCAGCCTTGGAAAAAAGAAGTGTATGAGCTAATATCAAATGCCATTTGTTAATTTCTGGGCAGAAGGATTTCAATTTATATCATAATTAATTCAAAGCAGGTTTATAAGTTTATACTGACATATCTGCTCAGTAACACACTACTTTTGAGATATGGCAGCACAAAACTACTCTCTTTTGGCCAGGGAGAAACTTCAGCAGAAATACTTGCTCAGATCACAGAGAAACTTAGGAGATTAAGCAAACTCTTTTGTAATGAAGAAAAGTCCCTTATCAAGAGAAAAGTATTAGATATACTTAGTAAATGGGAGATTGACAGTTAACATTTTCAGGGTAACTAAGTGCAAAGAATAAACATTCTTCTTGGAATGCATATGGCCCACTAGAAATTGACAGTATCACTTGCTCAATACAAAGTGTAAACCCTAAAGATTAGACTTATTGTATTCCGTGTCTGTTTTACTAAGTTATCAGAGATGTGTAATATGACAAAATAAGGAACAGAAATATTCCTCTGGTTTAACATTAATGACAGGTTTATAAAAATAAAAAGCAACAAAGAAAACTGAACACTGCACTCACTTATGTCACCATGCACAATTAGGCAGTGACTGCCTTCATGTAAAAAAGGATGCAGTTCTCTGTATAGTTGATACACTATGATTTTTGCTTTAAAATCCATTTTGACATCTTCAACAGGAAATGCCCTATAAGCTTCGAGCAGCCTTTAACAGTTGGATTGAAGGCGGATTGGTAGCATTTTCTTCTAAGGAACTCATAGTTTAAGGGCATGGTGGTCAAGAGACACAAGTAACTTACTTGTCTTAAGAGCAGAGAACAAAGATAAAGAAGGTTATTAGATGAACATTCCACCTACTTGGCACACAACCTCATGCTAAGAGACCACCTCTTGCAAGAGGAGAAAACACTTGCCATAAGATAAGGGCTGTTGATACCACAGTGAAAATGCTCAGCTTACTGACATCAGTGTTTACACACAGAGGTTTGTCACAGTGAGCAGCAAGTTACACCACTTCACCACAAAGTTCAATATTGAACAATCCACACACAGCATCACAAAGTGTGACTCATGAATGTCCTCCAGTCACACTGGTTTTCAAAGTGGGAGGTATGGAGCAGGCTGCCAGCAACTGCGAGTATATAGGAATCAATGGTTTATACACATATACACAAACAGCCTCAGTTTAAATAATTTTCCAACATATATCTTTTACAAGAAAATGCAATTACACACATGCTCACAAAAAAAAATAAAAATTAAAAAAAAAAAAATAAAAATCAGGGGTTAGTTAGCTCAAAACAAACTAAAAAACCCTCCAGCTTGCTGAATCAGTGCAAGCATCAAATGGCATCAGAAGTGATAGGGCTCTGATTCACATTTACAGAGAAAAAAAGCTTCACTGCTTCAGCCCTTCTAGCATCCTACCATCTGCTTCAACCTTCTTCCAGAGCCACTCACCCTGCAAATAAGTTGACAGAAGGAAACATGACTGTGCTTGAGTCAATTCAGTTCAGCCGGCATCTTCACTAAAACCCACGTTTTTATGGAAAGTTTAATTTGCCTGCCTGAGCTGAAGCAGCTCAGGTGCAGACATGTTCCTTCCTGCTACCTGCCCAGTGAGGCCCAAGAGGAAAAGGGAGCAGTCAGAGACAACTCACAGTAGCAACACAGCCAAGGTCGTCAGCCACCGCTCTGGAACTTGTGATCTTGTGCATCCACATGAGACTTGTCATTTAACAACAATATGTTTGTTTCACAAATCCTACTGTGTTATTTATGTCATCCAGCCTCCATTTTGCTTTCCTGTAACCTACAGAAACAGAACCCCAAATGATCCTGAGCATAAAGGGCTCTTATTTCTTTTAAATATGTATACCTAGCTAAGTGCAGTAAGTATGAAGTATGTTAGTTCTGCCTCTACTGACAAATAAAGGACTTGACATATATGTAAATACAATGGTTGAAATGGCTACACACAGCAACAGATCTGCCCTTCAGTTACAGATGCTTTCTTTGCTCTGTGGACAGGAATTTGTTTTCTAAGCTTTAAACACAGCTACCTTGATAAATAAGCGTTAAATAGTTTGGAAAAATATACATGTCTGTGTACTGGTGCAGGTCAAAGGAAAAAAACCAAAATGCAGCACAAAGCAAATTTCACAAGATAAAAGAAAATAAAGCTAAATAACTCAAGGTTAGGGTTAGAAAAAAGTTTCAAAAATAAAGTAACATATCCAAATTTCAAAGACAAATTCAATAATTTGTGGTGTCTCATCTTGAGCAATTTAAAATAGGCATAGCTTTTAAGAACAACTCAGCACAGCATTCCTCTTAGAAACCTAAAGTGCTAGCAATCATCCATGTTACATTTAATAAACAAGTTACAGAAATAAAACTGATTGTTATTTGCATTCTCTTCCTTTGGAAAGGGAAAGAAGCAGGACTTATAAATATTTTACCAGCTTGAAAACTCATAGTTTGTCAATTTTCTTTTAAGCAAATTCTAGCTTATCTCTTTGAAAATGAAAAAAAACCAGTGAAATGATAAAAGGAAGAAGTGGTGATGCACTTCGAGTAGGTGAGAGATAAAAGTCAACAGAGAGAATGGAATAAAACCAGCTGAAAGCAGGAGCTTTCAGAAAGAAGGCAGGAAAAAAGCAAAAAAGCACAAAAGCAAAAATATAAAGAAACAAAGATTACAAAGGCATGACTCAATGTCAAAAGCTGTACAGGTCAAGATGCGTGACATATGTTTGCTTTTGGAGGCACAGGATTTGTTGCCTCTGAGACATGTATTTCTTCCCTGGAGAGTATTCCAAAGCGCATGAGATACAGCTCTGCATGTATGGATGTCAAGAGTAAAATAAAACGGAGGGGAATCACACTGAAGGAACAAATGAAGCTGAAGTATAAAGTACGAATGTTTATGTTGCATGATGCTTTCCAAGGAATTAGCTGTCAAAGTAACCTTTCCAACTTCCCCCCCTTCCCAGCCTGTAGCCAGGGAATGACTTGAACCATGAGTATCCATTTTTAAGTTTCCAAAACCAAAGGCAACAAAACAATTTACTTCCACGGCAGCAAGAAAGAACAAACATTTCCAAGAACATCTAGGGTACCTTCCTCTTCAATGGCAGCTTGACCTTACAAACACACAAGCCACACATTCATTTAAATATCACTTTGCTCCACAGGTACACAAAGGATTGAAAGACATTCCTGTCATATTCAATAAATGGCTGGTTTATGAGGAACACCATAATCAAATCAGCCAACAATGGCAGCAACACTTAACACTGAGAATGTTATCACTGATCAATAAATAGTAACTTCACACTACTAGGAACAGACAGAAATAGAAACTGCCTGAAAGTAACACTCTTCAATGAGAGACTCCCCTCTTTTCATAACATTAACAATCCTCTACAGTTTAGCCATCACAGACGTACTAAACACCATTCTCACACGTTTTAGATTTGGGTTTTAATTAGCCTTCAGAGGATGAGTAATAATTTTTAAATGCAAGTGCTCTCTAAAGACCAAAATCTACCTTATCATTATAAAAATGGAATACCATTGCCACCCTCTACTTTGATTTTTTAGGAGAGTGCAAGTGATACAAGAATGACTCAAGACCAGTACACACAGAGAATTTACACAGTTCTATTATATAAAGCCCAAGATTCCTCCCTGCTTCAAGACTGCCAGTAAGAATAAGCACCAACTATATATGAAAATCCTTGACTAAAAATCTTGTCAATCATATATGGTTACACTGCAAATATTCTCAAAGACACGATGGAAGTTGCAGAATTCAACTCCGGTAGAGCATGTAGCTCACAGTAGTGATAAAATCAGAAGGTGATGAATAGCTAGCAGCTCATCCTGCTATAGCAGTTCTGAATCATGCAGCTGCAAAGAAAATTTATCTCTGAAAGATCAAAACATATAAATCATACAAATCACTCATATAAATCTGAAAGATTAAAACATATAAATAAATTGCAAATGGAGGCTTAATAAATCAGTTTTACAATCCTGATTATAAAATATTATACTTTCAATCCTACATTTACATTTTGGCATCTTCAGGAAGTCCAGCAGGCTTCAGAGCTCAAGGTGATGAGACTGCAGACAGAAGTGTCAGCCCACATAGAAAAGCTTTCCAAAAGCTTAATCATGGCAAACAGAATAGAGTAGCACCCAGTTTTAATGCAATACTATCAGGTTACACCTTTAATACCCGTTTAAAACCAGGAAAGTAAACACACTTGCAGTGTGGATACCATCATTGTCTGTGTTATTTCAACGACTCAAATGATACTCAAGCAGCTTCATAATGTCTGCAGAAGATTTACATTTAATAAACTCCTCTGAAGTAACCTGGAGCCCACTAATGACAATTCATCTACTGAGCCCACATAGCCACTGGTTACTGGCTGAGCATTTTTACTTTCTTTACTGCTACCACTATTAAGATGACCTGCATTTAACAGATACAATTTAGGGTTTGTTAATGTCCCTATCTTCTTGCTTGAAGACATCAAGTATTGAATAACATTTGGCTTTCAACTGCTTTCAACTATTTTACTGCTTAGTAAAACAACTTCTGGAGGCAGCATTGAAGCTTAGTTATAAATAATAGTTCTTATTTAAAAAAAAAAAAAAAAAAAAAAAGTAATTTGAAGATATTTTCCTGCCACAAGTCAAACTACAATAATTTAAATCAGGTACAGAAGCAACAACCCTTTAAGATAACTCAATTATTCTTATAGGGAATGTTTTTAGCAGTAAACTTCTTTGTACTTGGTTCCTAAATAAAGATAAGGAAATAAAAGTTACACTATATTGCTGACATCAAGTGCCTAATTCTTTACTTCCAGTAGTTCATTTAACTACTACAACATAAGAGCAAAAATCAGTATATTTGATTTGCTGTCACTGTGTGTTCACTTTATATAGATGAAAAGGACTCCAGAGCTACAGAGAAAAAGGCCCTAGAAGGATGCCAGAAGCTTACTTTAAAAAGATACAGTCCAAACCTCCAAAGCAAATGCAGCTTAAACTAAGACTAAACTCACACAGAAGTTATCACAAAGAGAAAGTAATGCTGTTACCTAGTGGTGGAAAGCTAGGTACATGTAAAATTGTACAGCTCTTTTTTCCTTCTCACTTCAAATTCTCGTCTACAAGTTATTAAAATTATGTCAAAAATAATTTAAAAAAAAGCCTGATTCATAAACTAATGGAAATATTGCTTTTCTTGCATTCAGTTTTGTGACAAAGTGTCAGTATTTTTGCATGTGCCAGTTTTGATTCTCAGAGTAATTGACAGATGAGGAGCTTCATCATTTCCTGGTCATCCCAAACCTGCTGTTTTACATTCCTCATTCAATACCAGCAAGAGCTGGAAACCTGTGATATAAAAGCAATTTCAACCTTGATTCTCATTAGTTTTCCACTGAGTATGACAACCCAAACTGTATTGTGCACCCCTCGGCATCTTAACAGATTGTATTTTCAATTATATAGATCAACATTAGTGGAATTCAGTCAGCATTCTCTCCTAAACAAAAATGTTAATTTTGTTTCCAGCTAGAAAATAAATAACTAGAGGAGGAGCGAAGACTTTGAAGTCACTTACTCAAATGCAAAGAAGAGTCCGCTGGTGACCAAGATGAGAACAAGAGTCAGGTAGAAGACTCCAGTCTGTCGAGCCATCATGATCCTCCCATTGCAGAAGAATTTGTTTCTTCCAGGAAAAACCTCCCATTTTCTCTTGGGAACTGATTTCTTTTTCTTATGGGGAGACTCCATGGGAGACGAAGAGCTGTGTGTGCTGATCTGACTGTATTCACAGTCTTTCATGGGCCCACTACCACCGCCAGGAGTCATCAAGAAAGAGTAAAATGTGGGGAGAACCCCACCAAAAATGTATACAAATATATATGTGCAAATATTCTTCTGGCCAAGAGAGCCCTCTCCACCAGCCCCAGTTAATAAAAAAAGCAAATAAAACGATGAAAAGTCTGCTACCAGACTAGCAATAGGTGTATCATGCAAACACCACTTAACTCTTCAGAAACCAAAGCTGTCATATCAGAAACGCTTGAGAGGGATCCTTCCTTCCTTCCTCCACCAGTTACAAAACAACCACGTAGGACAATCCTTTTAAAAACAACTTATCATAAAACAGGACAAAAAGAAAAAAAAAAAAAAAAGTAATTATAAATCAGTTAGGCTCTCTCAAAAAAAAAAAAAAAAAATCAGTCTTTTTTTATCAAGTTTATTTTCAAACGGGAAGGTTTTTTCCTTCCCACGCACACCCTGAGAGTTTTCTCCGAGGGTCAGAAGGTTGGTCAAGGCAAGGTTTAGCAATCGAGTCTATCATTCATAGAGATTTGTTATAATCCTCCTTTGCGCAGCAGATTCCACTGCTAAAAATGACCATTCCTAAGACGTTCCCTCGAGAGACACGCGAAACAAATCATTAAGGGGGAGGGGAGAACAAAAAAAACAGAAAAAAAAAAAAGAAAAAAAAAAAGAAAAAAAGAAAAAAAAAAAGGCAAGTAAGGAACCAGGCTGCAACTCCAGCTTCCGAAGAACACTTGAAGCTCTCCTCTTCCTGAAGCCGCAGTCCAGCGGGAAGCGGCCGCCGCTCCGCGCAGACCTAGGGGCGCAGGGCTCCCCTGTCACCACTCCACAGGAAGGGATTCTCCCGAGCCCGCGGCAGCCCGGGGCACGGCCGGCCGCCCACAGACACCAGCGCCTCGGGAGCAGGTCCTCCTCATCCTCCCTGCCGCGCCTCCCCCTACACAACAGGTCCCCGCCGCCGCCTCATGCTCCCCAGCGCCTCGGCCCCGCGGGAGGGAGGTTGGGAGGCAGGGGACAGGGAGGCTTCGCCGCCGCTAGATCTCTGCCAGGACTTCTCCCTCCCCGCACCATCGTCGCCGCCCGGCTCAGCGCCGCCGCGGCCGCTCGCACCCCGCCCCGCCGCAGGCTCTCGCCCACGGTCCGCGGCGGTGCCGGGTCCCCCCCCGCATCCCGCCCCCTCCCCCGGCGCACAGGAGCGGCTCGCAGCCGGCGTCCCTGGCTTCGCTGTGCTCTGGCCCCGCAGCAAGGTGAGAAAAATGCCCGGCTTCCCCCTTCGCGAACCAGAGAGCGGCGACTTTCTCTTCACCCTTCTTTACGAGCCTCTATCCAGGCTTCCCCCCGGCAGCCAGACCCCGAAGCAGCAGCTGCCACCACCTCTTCATTTTCAGGGGGAGGCGGTAACCACCGCAGCGCCGGCCGCCCGCCCGCCCGCCTGCGGGAGGAGCCGGCGGGGGACGGGACCACACAGGCGCGCACCGTCCGCCGCCCTCGGCCGGCCGGTCACTCAGCCGCTTCTTGGCGACAGGGCAGCAGGTCCCACGCACCAGCCGGCCCGACCCGGCCCTCTCCCCGGCCACTGGAGCGCGGTGACTGCACTAACTCTTCTCCATCGCCACCTCCCCGCAGGCAGCCGCCCGCCGGCCGGGCTGGGAGCGCAGGGCGGCGAGCCGGACAGCGGGTGTCCGCCTGGAGCCCCGCTCCCGCTGCCGCCGCCTCCCGCTCAGCCGAGCCGCCCCCGACCCGCGCTCCGCTAAGCCGCGAGCGGTGAGTGCCGCTAGCCCCGGGCGGTAGCCGCGTCCTGCCCCGCTCCCGCTGCCGGGCCGAGGGCGGGCGAGTCCCCTCTGCGAACGATGGGCACGGAGAAGCCCCGCCCGCGCGGCCCGACCTAGCGGGACTGGCCCCCGCCCCGTGCGGGCTCGGACACGGCGCTCGAGACACGCCCCTCCGCCCGCCGGGAGTTGTAGTTTCGCTCAGTTGTAGTTTTGCAGCCGGAGGCGGGACAGTGTCGCGCTGGACTACAAGCCCCAGGATGCTTCTGAGCCGTCCTGGCGGGGTGGGGCCGCGCCGGGCTCGGCTGGGCTGGGCTGGGCTGGACTGCCGCGGCGGCTCTCGGGGGGCGGAGACTCTGCCCGGCCTGGCGTGGCTTGGCCTGGCCCGGGTGTGTCCCGAATCCGTCGCCCCGCTTTTTCCCGGGCAGCCTTACGTACCCTTCCCCCAGGAAGGATTGCTTTAGTCTCAGTCCTTCAGTCAGGCCGGAAGGCAGGCGCTGGAACTCCCAATCCACCTCGCCGGGAGCCGCGCGGCCCCGCCGCGTTCCGGGTGACCCGGCATAACTGAGGGGTGGCTCCTGTCCCACCTGCCCGAAGCGCTCGGCTGCGGCGGTGCTGGGCCAGCTTCTCGTGCATGCCAGTGCATCACTGCTCCAGCGGCGGCATCCACATGCTCCATTTTGCTGCTGGGATCACAGAGTCACCTAGGTTGGAGAAGACCTTTGAGATCATCGTGTCCAACCTATGAAGTAACGCCATCTTGTCAATTAGACTATGGCACCAAGTGCCACATCCAGTCTTACCTTTAAAACATTTCTAGGGATAGTGACTCACCACCTCCGTGGGCAGTCCTTTCCAATGATCAGTCACCCTTTCTGTGAAGAACTTCCAAATGTCCAACCTGAGCTTCCCTTGAAGCAGCTTAAGACTGCTGCTGGTTGCCTGAGAGAAGAGACCAACCTCCATCTGGCTAGAACCTCCTTTCAGCTTGTTGTAGGGAGTGATAAGGTCTCCCCTGAGCCCCCTGTTCTCCAGGCTAAACAGCTCTAGCTCCCCCAGCCACTTCTCCTAGGGCTTGTGTTCCAGACTCTTCACCAGCCTTGTTGCCCTTCTCCAGACACGCTCCTGAATCTCAGCATCCTTCCTAAACTGAGGGACCCAAAACTGGACACAGCACTCAAGGTGCTGCCTCACCAGCGCCAAGTACAGGGGAAGAATGACCTCCCTTCTCCTGCTGGCCACACTGTTCCTAATACAGGCCAGGATGGCCACTGGCCTTCTTTCCCACATGGGCACATTGCTGGAAGTACAAGGTTTGTCCACCAATGCTGACATGTTCATACAGACCCTCACTGTGTCCTAACTCCACAGCCTAGAAAGGTATGAGGCATGAAGGGAGAGCTTTCTTAAAAATGCCATTCTGCATGAAGCCCTTCTCACATAGGTACTGGTGGCAGGGGTGCCTGCAGAAAGCCCAAGAAAGCTTCCCACAGTTAAGGCAGACAATTCTCAAAGCTGCTTGCTGTTTCTTCTGCCTAGTACATACTCCATATGCATCTAAAGAAGAGCTATGAAGCTGATGATGGGTCTGGAGCACCTTATGATGAGCAATTGAAGGAGCAGAGGTTGTTTAGCCTGGAGAAATGGGGCATGGGGAGAGTTCAGTGTTCTCTATAACTGCTTGAAAGGAGGTTGTATCCAGGTGGGGTCAGTCTCTTCTCCCAGATAACAAGCAACAGGACAAAAGGAAATGACCTCAAGTTGTGACAGGGAAGGTTTAGATTGGATATTAAGAAAAATTTCTACACTAGAAGTATAGTCAAGCATTGGAACAGGCTACCCAGGGAAGTGATGGGATCACCACCCCTGGAGGTATTTAAAAGACTGTAGATGTGGTGCTTTGTAACATGGTGGATTTGGCAGTGCCAGGTTTCAGTTGAACTCAATAATCTTCAACATCTTTTCTGAACTAAGTGATTCTGTAATTTTATGATCTGCAATGGGTAAGCAGGCATAAACCAATGCTAACAAAGATTCATTTTGATTCATCTTTTACAGTCTGCAATTCACTAGCAGAGCTGTGTAAGCTATAGAGAATGGACTATTTTGGGATACACGGTAGGAATCAATACAATTCAGAAAAACCAAAAGCAAACTGAGCAAACTTTTGTAAAAAGTTGAGGAAAAAACGTTCATTACAATTGCCTGCATCTCTCATGGCTGAATGTTGTGCTAGGAGAGACAGCAAAAATATGTAAGGATGCAGCTAAGTTCTCAGGCAATGTGTTTTCTGTTTTCATAATTTCATTTTGAATTTTGAAATTGAATATTTATCTCTTTAATACAATAAGCAAATTCTTTATCCATAAACAGTGCCTGATAACAAAGGGACCGTGGAACAGACTGACCAGCACTGGATAACTTCCCCTTCCTTGAAGGAAATTAATTACTTTGGTAACCAAATTACACAGAGAGACTCTCTCCTTGTGATTCCACAATCTATTTTATTGATACACAGAAATAATATTCGCAATGTTAACAACACATGGAAAAAATATGGGGGTGGGGGTCATCTCCCTCTGCAAGGTGTAAAGAAGAAGTCCTTTGGCAACAGGATGTAAAAATAGTTTCTGATATCATCTCTCATGAAAATGCATTGGTATCCTTTTTCCACACACGTAATAGATGCTGCTACATTATTCCTTCCCATCTCCTCCTCCTCATGTAGTGCCTGTTGTCAACAGTTTGCCTGCAATCTCATAACTTAGATATCACAGCATTTTTTATTCATTAAAATGGTCTTTATAAACAGCTAATAACTTTTCTTTCTTTCTTAATGAATACAGTACCTATGTATTCAGAAGGCTGCTGACAGATTTTTTTTTGGTTCACTGACAAGCATTTTTAGTCTTCATCAGGTTTCTATTATCATATTGCTGGAGCTCTATCTTCAGTGCTTTGACAATATTAATGACTGTATCATGTCAAATGGCACTGTTCTCTCCTGAGATTACGGAATATTTTAGACATTCACAAATAGAGCAAATGGTTTATGCAAAACTGTCATTGTTGGCTTATCTTCACAGGTAGCACTCAGACTAATTTCAGAAACACTTGTAAACAATACCTGCACCTCATTCAAGCTGCTGTCTCATGCCACATTCTTTCCTTGGTTTTAACATGTCATAGTTGAGAAGTGAATCTCAGGCATATTAACTGAGAGAAATACATAAAGGAATTTGAGGAGTGCTGGGAAAAATAATTCTAAAAGTCAGACTCTGAAAACAAACATGCTTCTATTTTCAATAGTGAATCTATTTTGATTCTACCAGGATCATCCAGTCCTACACTTTGTACTTTTCATGATTGCCTATTTTAGTCCCTAATCAGTACTAGTATTGCATTGGAATTTAAAGTATTAATCATGTCTTTTATATCAATACCTCTTAGAAGTTTTCTTTCAAAACAATTTGAAAACTCCCCTACAAAAAGCACTAAATATAGTAATATTTCACATGATTCAACATTATTCCTCAAAGAATTTATTGATTATTCACATTAATGAAATTTGGTTTGAGGCACTAAGTAGTCAAAATCTTACAAACAGGATTTTTGGACAAATATTCTCCTTTCATAAAACTTTGTCGGTCCATGTATTGCAGTATGTACTCTTCTGATTTCTTAGTTGTGACTCAGGCTGATCTCATGCAAAAGATGAGTATGATGCAGCAATGTTACCTAGCTTAAAAGAAACAAGACAGACTGTCTTTCTGTTAGGCAAATGCTAATGAAAAAGCTGTTGCTGCTGATAATTCCTCTCTTACCCTGTCTACAATGTAGAGGTGTCACAAGGGCAAATCTTGAAACAACAGGGAAGCTAATTTGCTCTGATGACACATCACCTTTACATATATAGAATATCTATTACCATGCTTCATGGCAGAATCTGCTTGAATGTCTTGGAAGGAGTATCAGGAAAAGCATTTAAGTGGTTGAATAAACACAAACTAGCGAACTGCAGCATTTTGGACATAAGATCTCTGTATACCATATATGCAATGCTGCCAAATTTCTTTTTGCTTCCAATCAAAATAGGGGGACTTTATAGACAAATATCTAAAATACTCGAGATGTCAAATATTGAACTGAAAGTCCTACTGTTCTTACAGATGGAAAGTAACTTAGGCACTGCTGTGGACATGCTTTCTAGGCATATTTTAGACACCTTTCACAATTAATTTTGAAAAATAAATGAAAAAATTCCAACAAAGTAGCGATAATACCATTGTGATGCAAGACACTGACAGTGTCTTGCACATTCCATAATTGCTGAATGCTGCAGTTTATAGTACAACATACGTGGCAGTTTACAATGTTAAAAACAAATAATCCTAACTTTTCTACAATATTCCTGTTTTTCTGACCAAATATTTCTTGCCTGTTTCTATGCTGTTTTTCAGAAGTTATCTCTCCCTGCCATCAGCTATTCATTTTGTGAAAATATTTAATTTTCTCGAAAAATGTTTTATGCAAACTAGAAATACTACATTTCATAGGAGTTGGCAGGAACAGAGAGTGAGAATGCACATCAGAATCTCTCTAAAGAATAAAAATTATAGGGATTTTTACTACAATGTCCTCACCTTAAGCAGGTCCAGAAATGCTGTTAAATGTCTCCTAAGTCTTGCTTTTGAAAGACCAAAATAACTGTCATTTATTGTACAGTCTTCTAATAAACTGTAACATATATTACTTCTCTGCAATGGGTGAGTTTGTTAGGAAAGATGAGGAAAGAGAACTTTCTCATGGCAAGTTCTAGAGACCAGAATCAATTTTGTATTTACATTTATGCACTGCATGTTGAAACCATATCTCTTGAGTGGGGTGGCTTTTTCTTTTTTCCTGTTTGAAGCATTAGAAACACAGATGTTTGTAAGTTAAAAGTCTGAAATTGCCTAATCATATAAAGTCTGGAATATTTTAGTAGTTTTTCAACTTCTGACTTTGGCCTTCTACCATACAACTTCATTGCTTTGGATAGAAATCAGAATCTATGCATATTTTAATTTATTCCAGCAGAATAAAAGGAGAATTCTCCTTAAAATGCAATTATAATCCTGAAGTTTTTGGAATTGGCCATGCTTCCCTGATCAATGACTGTTTCCAAGCATGAAGGTAGACTGCCTCAAAATCTTACCATTTCAACAGAAAAAGTAAAGATGAGCATTGCACTAAGTTATCAGTGTGGTATTTCAAGCCTATTTTGTCTTGCTCTAAATTGACTGAAGGGAAAAAAAATCATTTATTCTGGGATGCTGACACAGAATATGAGGCAGCCAAAAGTGAGGGCCAAGAAAGTACAGATACATGAGGAAAACCCCCACATTCTCCAGTTT
The DNA here is from genome assembly GCF_029582105.1 of Oenanthe melanoleuca. NCBI lineage: Eukaryota > Metazoa > Chordata > Aves > Passeriformes > Muscicapidae > Oenanthe > Oenanthe melanoleuca. The sequence continues at coordinate 58,022,843 of NC_079336.1, read as the reverse complement.
TACCTGTCACATCGAAAGTTCCCTCACTAGAGCCAGGAAATTATTTTCCTTAGTTTTCCATCATGTGTTAGTAGAGTACACTGCACAAAGAGTGGAGTGAATTAGTTTGTTTGATGCTTTGCTTCTCCATGAAGATCCTTGTAGATGCAGAGCAGCATTATTTAATACGTCGGTACTATACAGAAATTTCTAATATCCTAATCCCACTTCATCAAACCAGTTGTTTTTCTGCAGTGGGCTTCCTCTTCAATTTTTTTTTTTTTCAAGGAATATGTATGGAAAATGAAGGTAGCACTTCAGAGGAGTTATCAAATGGTGATGGTCATACCTATCTGCACTCTTTACCACACACCTGCTTTTCAGTTTCTGCGTGTTTCCTGGCTGTTTTCAACTCCCTGCTGTTGAGCCAGGTCTCATTCTCTGCATTCTTCACAATTAATATCAAGGCAAGTGTCAGTGTGCGCAGTGGATGAAGCAAGCTGGATTTCCTCTCCCCATCACAGCCACCTCACTGTGCCCCATGATCTGCATGACGCTCCCCACGTGATGCCAGCACCACGCACTGGGGCTAAAGGGAGCCTGCCCACAGGCTGACCAGGGGCCAGCTGGCTGCCACCACATGACTAAAAGTGAAGTGACAAAAGATGGGTGAGTGCTGAGCAGAGCTCGCAGCTCGTCAGCACCAAGGGAGGGAGGCTTCTCTTGCTCCACATTTCCTGGCGCCTGAAGCAGCAATGAAGGGTGCCCTGTCCTCTCCTCAAATCATTCCACCCTCTCCCTTGCAGTCTCACCACAGCTTGTCAGATGTTTTGCAGAGCTGTCTTGGTACAAGAATATCAACAGGAATTTATAAAGAAACAAAAAACTATCCAATTTTTTTTTTTCAGCGAGTTAGTTTTCTGCTGCTTTAGCATGCTGAAATGACTTGGCAAAGGACATGACAAAGCATGACAAAGGACTGCAATAAGGGAGAGGCAGGAACAGAATGCCCAGGGAAAGGGAAGCGAAAGAGGAAAGAGCTTTCCTCTTTAAAAACATCTGCTATATAAACTTGAATATATATAAAGGGGCAGAGACTAGGACTGTAGACAGCAGCTGGATTGGTCTAGGCTGCCACTGAACTTCAGGCTCAACCAGATGTGCTCGTGGAGGCATTCCATAGGATGCAAGAGCTGGGAAAACATAAGAGATCATAAGATGCAGCTTAAAGACAGAAAAGAAAAGGAGAGCAGGGCCTTGCATCTGGTATTGATGGGCTGTTAGATAAGCCAGCTCATCATGACTTGCCCAGGGTGGTAATACATCACACCCAAGTACTTTAAAAAGCGCTGGCATAAATTTGTTTTTCTTTCATTGATTTTCTAGAAATTTTTAAAAAATATATCTAAACTTGAAGTCTCTACTCTCTTTCCCATTCAGCTGAGCAAATTTCAATTTATTCTCTGTGAAGTCCAACTGACATTTAAAACAATTGCCTAAGTCTGTTCCCATAGGAAACAAAACAAAGAACAATAAAATACACACTTACAAAGGGTCATGCAATTAAAGGGATGCTGTCAACTACAATTATTTTAATTAATCAATTAAGGTAGTAAAAATGTTTTGATGCTGTTCTTTAACTAGTATCTCATGTTTAAAAAAATATCCTTTTACAGGTTTTCTTTTTCCCTACTGTTTCCTGCTTGAGGCTATAGAAGGAACTCTACTTCTGGTTGACAAAACAGCAATTACAAATATGCTCCAGTTTATCTCATATACAACCCTTTTTGCACCCCTCTGTGTATACTTCCTTGTGCCTCTTCCTTGTCTTCTCTTTTGCCTCAGTAAACACCCACTCACAGTACTGTGGGAAAGTAGGAACTTGTGCTTTGCTGTGGAGTGCAAGAAAGTGACTCCATCCAGCTTATGTGGGAGCATGACACTCATTTTGAGAAAAGCCTTCTTCATAATATAGTTGTGGGCTGCTTCACTGTTTTGGACTGCACATTTTGAGCATTTATAGAAGAACCATCCATTGCTGTCAGTGGAACACAACCATGATGGGTGCTTATACGGATTAACACAAAATACATAAAAGTTTTCCTGGAGGAATCAGGCAATTAGAGACTTATATGAATCCCAGAGTGGGGCTACCTGCATCATTAAACACTTAACTAGGCCATCTCAAAACGGACCTAACTGCTTGTGAAAATCTCTCCATTGTCACACTTAGCATCATTAACAGGGAAGATTTAGTATTATATCATTGCTTTCCTCTTGAGCCTTTCTTTTCTTTCCCTTCCCTGCCTTCCACTTGGTTTTGTGTCTGTTCTAGACCTGCCCCACTTCACTGCATATACTTTATCTCAGCAAACAGCAATGTTGGTTTTGGGTTTCATACCAACCCCTCTTTCCCACCTTCCTGACATAAAACAATGAGTAAAAAGAATAAGGGAGAACAGGTCATTTTACACCTCTCAGAGCTATTGTTTTCAGGACAATAAACCAGGACTGCTGTTCAGGGGTGCAGCACTGCAATGATTGAATTAATTTCAAATTTGGAATGCCTGGTTTCCTTCCCTTCCCCCTCAGCAAACAGGATTAAAAGAAAATTAGTTCATTTACTTGGTAATTTATACTCTGTGGAATCTGAATATTCAATGAGCTCTATATACAAAAGACTAGATATGACTCATGAATCATATGGCTGACAACACTGCGGGTAGAGAAAGGAAGTCTGACAATCAACAGAAATGTGATACTGATCATACACAAATGTGGTCAGAGGCATAAAACAAAAACATATTTTCTGCTATTTTTGTTCATGTATTTACTATGGTGATCATTCTGATATTTCTGTGAACACTTAAATGGATGGACTTTGCTCAGGAGTGTGTGCCCAACTAAACATGTGTTTATGGAGCAGAGTTTTAGCAATTACTTCTGCTACTAGTACAGCATCTTCTGATGGAAATCTGATTTTCACTTAATAAATGCATATTCCATATTGAAATGAACATAATGGCGCACTTTTACGTGTTCTCTCAGAAGTTTGTCTCCTTCAAATATGTCCATGTGGGTGTCATTAGACCTATTTCTATTTTTTCCTGTAAGATTTAGTAAAATTAATTATTTTAACCAATAATTATTCTTTAAAAAATTCAATAACTTTTTATAAGAAAAGCTAGGGGTTCATTTGTATGGTCAAGAGAATGTTTTGGCCAAGGTTCTGAGAATGATTGTAAACACTGTAGAACATATGCTTTTTACACCATAATAGGAGAATGAGTTTATAAATCTGATTTTTTCTAGAGTTAGTTTAATCTAACTCTAATGCTAATCTATTAGCATTCATCTAAATGAATTCTGATGAGCAAATGGCAGTCTGGAGTATAATTACATTTTAAACCAATGAAACTGTAACCAGAAAATCCAGAAAAACTATTCAGAATTCTAAAGAAAATTATTCATGCAATAAATAATATGCAAAGATTAGTCTTGGAGGCATTCTGAATTGATATGTTTTATTTGATTAAGAGGAGTGTAGGTACAGAATACCAGAGGGAATAAAAGGGGAAAAAATTTTGACTTGGAGATGCAAACATAAATATTTATATACAAGAATGTATTAAGTGGGGTTTCATAGAGAAGAATGAAGTCTTCTTCCATGAGGAGTGTGAGTCCATGCAAATAGCATCAGCCCCTGATGCCTCAGAGATGGTGAATACTTGGTAAAGTTGATGGCTGAATCTTCAGGTGGCTACTCAGAGCTGAGGAGTAGGGACAGAGGACACCAACAGGGGAAAAGCCTGGCATTCAGTGCCTATGGAAGAAACTGCAGGGGCATTTTTAGGTACACCATACTCAGAAGGAACACCTTGTGAGGGGAAATAATCTTTAAAAACTTGCATTTTTTTTCCACTTCTGAAGAAAACTGCAATTAGGAAGATTTCTTCCAGAGACAAATTCTAACAAAAATCAAATTACTAGTGGCATGAAAGGGCAGCTAATGGGGATTTATGAGAACCCAATTAAACTTCCCCTTTTTTTGTGATTCTCTTCATCCAGGCCATCTGGTGCAGAGTAGCTTTTGGCACACAGGTCAAAGCTAGGGCTTTCCTAGTGGACTGGCTCTGTCCTTTCTTCACTCTCACAGAGCATATTTTAGTGCAAAATCCATCCTACGCTGTTTTTATCTGCATGCCACAGCCCTGCCTGTCATGCATTATGCACAATGCTCAGCAATTGTCTGCCCTAACCACAGTCCCTAACCACAGCATGTTGCTCAGAATAAGCCTAGCACACATCCGTCACCTTTGTGCAGCCTACACTACAAACACACCCCACCTCCTGTTATTTTGCTTTGCTTGCTGGCTGCCACCCTATCTGCTCCTTGTGCAACAGCTCAGGAAATCATGGCAGCATCTCAGGCCTCTCCAGAGCCTGCCAGATAAGCCAACTCTAGATATCACAATTCAATACTTTGCAAGAACTTCTAGACTTATATAATTTTTTTTTTCCATTAACTTAACTTCATAACTTACGAGGTTTTGCCTCTTGAAGACTAACATCCCCTGTGGCACTGTGTTATGGTCTGTATTTGGAACAAGCAGCAGATAATCAAAAGCTCTCTGCATGCCAGATGCCTGTCTCAGAGTTAGCACCTGCCATTCAGCACGAACTGGCATTCTGGGCAGCCATGCATATTCAGGAGGCATCTAGTACAGATGAGCTTTAGCAAATCCAAGGTGGGTCTGTTTTCAGTCAAGATTTTCAAAGCCATTCTCCACAGTTTATATCCCTACATAATCCTCAGCAACACTGGAAATATTGATAGCTCTTTGCCCAGTGTGGACTCCCCTGTTGCCAGGAACAAAAGACAGGATTCACATTGGCACAGGATGTGTCTGTGCAGTTTGTACAACTACACTGAAGAGAAAAAATATCAGTCATTGTCAACTCTCACTCTCTACTCTTCCAGAGTGGGTAGCTGGCACTCTTTCCCCCACTGCAGAACCTCGGCTTTTGCAAAGCTGGAGAACTTGTGTTTATTTCAGGCATCACTGGTTTTTTTTTTATCTTGGATGACCGTACCCAGGCAAGCTGTACACATGCTGTGTTGTGAGGGACTGTACACTCAGCTTGTTGACCACGTGGACAGCCAGGATTCATGGAATGTCAATTTTCCATGTTCTGTGAGAATCCCTGTGACTGGATACATCCCACACCATCTATGTATGCAGGGTTTAGTGAACCCTTCAATGTGGAATAGCCTGATAAAATTATGTCCTTCAGTCTGTCTGTATCTATCCCAGCAATGCTGCTGCCTCTAGGCAATTCTGATTCCTGGGCTGGTAGGCAAATATATGTTAGCAACAGCACAGCCTCACAAGTACCTCCTGGGTCTGTAGGGCAAGAAAGGCATTCCTTTAATGAATGCTCATTCCAACCAGTGCTTACAGGGCATAACTGTTCTCTTCATACATATTTAAAAAAAAAAAAAAAGAAAAAAAAAAGAGTACTAAGTTCTTTCCTTCCTCTGCACCTCTTCAAGAAGACAAATGCATGTTTCCTCTCTATACAAAAGACAAAAAAAAAAAATCCTCCCACTTCCTTTTCCCACCTCCTTCCAAACTCATGAAAACCACCAGTTTATCTCTTCTCCCACCAACCTATCCGAAGAATACATCTCTCCATCTCATTAAACTTTGTATGAGTAGCTCCTCCCCTACCTCTGAGGAGTTAGAATGCTCTTTTTGAAGGTCAATGATCAGGCCTGTATCTTGAAAGGCTCACACAAAAACAAAACCCAAACTTCTTTTGGGCAGATCAACTGTATCTTACTGCTTTTTCCTGCATCATATCCCCACCAGACAGAGGCAGCCCACATTCCCTACTATCCCTCTGCTGGAGGCCAGCCATGGAGCTTAGATGAAGGAAGAAAATACCTACCTTCAAACACCTCATTCAAAATGGATGGCAAGCAGAAAACTTTAAATAAAAACATGTTGTACAAAACATGTAAGTACTAAGTACTTCTCACAAGTAGAAGAGTTCATCGTAATTAACCCCCCTGAATTAAATAAACCCAAGTACTTACGTGTTAAGTCTCCATCTAGTGTTGCTATGCAGAGACCACTTCAGAAAAGAAACACTGGATTTGGCCACTGTGGATAAGAGATGCTCAGGCTGGAAGCTGCTTGGGCTAGTTCTGTTGCTTGCTGGGCTGACAAAACCCATCTGGCTCCTCCTTGGATGGGGTTTTCACAGGGTGAAAGGTGCTGTTAAATGAGGAAGGTGCCAAAACAGGTTTTGAAAGAAACGCTCCGTCGTATATGACTAGCAGCCAAAGCCACCAGCAGTGCAGAAGCATGTCCTGTGTAGACACTCAAATTTCTTACATCAGGAGTAAGAGAACATAACAACTGCATGGCTTAAAGATAGAAACACAGATGGGGGGAAATAACCTCTCACTGCTAGGTGAGCATTCAAACCAAGTTTTTATTACAATGGCATGCAATTTCCTTTTTTGAAGAAAAGGAAATTTTCACGTTTCCTTCAAGAGAGGAAGGAATTCACTGGAGCGACAAAATATGTTGTCCAGATCTTGCAAAATGCAATTAAAATTAAAAAATCAAAGAGAAATGTTGTGATTTCTAAAAATCTTGAAAATAAGAATATTCTTTTTGAAAATGCTCTCTTTGAGAGAGCATACTCTTTTTTCAAATGGGAATACTAATTTTTAATGGTAAGGCTTTTGAATTTGAATATTAACACACTCTTTTGAGCTTTAATTAAAAAGCTGCTACAATTTATAATTTTGTAAGTAAAAAAGCAAAGTTCCTTCCATCCTTAGGAATGCCATTGCACTGTATTATTCTTTATATAATAAACTATTTGAAATTAATGGTATCACGGGAACATACTATATTATTGTTTTAACAATTTGGGAAAGCAAAATAAATTGTATTGACCAACAAAGATCTCCTTAAAATCTGAGACAGCTTAGCTCATTGGAAGAACACTGAGAAATTGTGCTTGTAGCTGCCACTGTTTTGGAAGGCCTCCTGGATCCAGTGGTAGTGATGTACTGCTTGGAACAAAGACAAATTAGATCACAACATACATCACAGGGGGGCCCACCATCTGCATGGCCAAGTGCCACTTTTATGCCCTCCAAAAGCATTTGCTGTCAGATGATTTTGTCGTGTCTTTGTCCACCCAAAAACAATACATGTCACAACCCTGGTGTTTATAAAGTTCAGAACTATACTTTTATTTTCTGTCAAAGATGAAACTAGGAAGACTCTCTTCAGTTGCTACTTTCTTGTCTGCTTCATATCAGACAGTAATACCTTTTTCTATCAGTTCAAGAGATCATAATTCTTCTGAAGAGAAAGTGAGGAAAGAAAGGAGGGAGCAAGGGAGCTTTCTTCTACACCTGTAAGTTTCTGTGGCTTCTTCTGAGCTGAAAGCATTTTAAATGTCGGATGTTAATCAGAAACTCTAGGCTTCTTAGTAGCATCTGTGCCTCCTGGTTCTCCTGGAAGTTGATCTTCCAGGTTCACTTGATCTTTCATGTCCTCCAGGGGCTCATATACCCTGTAAAATGGTAAACTATCCATTAGATTTAACAAAATCTGTGTGATGTATATCCATGCAACATATGTGCACATGTACAAACTCCATATCCCCATGCACAGACAGATTGAGCAATGACCCCATCTGACCTTCCAACCTGTCAACTTTTCATGGGGCTGATAAAGCACCCTTGTGAGCTACATCCTGACCCAAGGGTTTATAATAAGTCATAGTTTAAACCAGGTATCAATCCTGACATAAGCTAGAATACTCATACTTTCAGTTCAGTGAATGTGACAAAGTATTCTTAAATGCAGTATTCCCATTGCTTTCTCTAGTCCTCTCATTTCTAGAGTACTAAAAGCACCTACCAATGAACACAGAAGATGAGAAGTCAGCTGTTAGCCTTAAGTTCTATTTCAGCTCTAAAATCAAAGGCCTCTTAAAAAGCCTAATAGAATTATAGACTCGAGTCTACCATGCTATTAATAGCATGCATGGCGCCAGTGTAATAAAAATGGAAATTTATTGTCCAAGAACGATTTATGAAGTTCAGTAATTCATGTCAGAGTTTCCACAACATTGTGATTCTGAAAAAATCTCAGGTCCAACTAACTAACAGTGCTCAGTTAGACACTGATCCTTCAATGAATGTGTACACTTTACTGATTTTATTTTGGCAAAGTTACAAGTATGGAAGCAAGAGAGAAAGAGAGAGAAAGAAAAAGTGCAGTAAAATGTTCACCGATATTTCTACTCTTCTTTGTATGTGGTGTTTTTAAGATATTAATCTTTCCATCCTCTGGGACGAATGACTACGGAACATGTAAATTTCTGAAAAAATCCACAATTTTTAGTATTGAGTTCATCAGATTATATAAAAATAGATATGAAGAAGCAAAGATCAGATTTAAGGATTATTTTAATAACAGGCTTTATTTCAGAACCATAAGATACATAATCTATAAAAATAATGCATAAAAAATATTAGTTAGCCTATTTTTGACTATTTGTGTCTCTGTAGTGTTATTCCAAGTGAGCTTACTGATTTTTTTTTTTAACAGTGTACATTTAGTTTTAATGGTTCGGCTCTTCTTCAGTCATCAATAGGGAGCCTTGTTACCATGGTGACAGACAGATGGATTAATGTGATGTTTAGGGAGATACAGTAGTGCCAAATTTTTATATATATTGTAAGCTGTAATGTACTGCATACCCAAGAGGGCATGCATGCAGAAAATTTCAGGAACGGTCTTCCACATGCACAGAGTGTCTTGACACAATATTCCCACTATCTTCTGCCAGAAAGTGGCCATCCATCTCCCACTTTATGCTCTTGAAAAATACCTACCCTGTTGGAGTCACAGACTCCAGTTGCTCTGGAAACTTAAACTGAATATCTGATGAGGCCTGTTGGAAAGGGCAGCATTCAACACCTGACGTGTAGGCTGCATGTACTGGGCCATGAAGCTGTTGGTTGTCTGGGAATGACTGTCTATAATCCACTCCTTGAAATGCAGCCTGACATCTTCAGCTGACACCTTTCCATTTGCCTGCTTACTTTATTCACTGCAGGTGTCATTAATGAGAAAGAAATGCGAGATACACAAAAATCTTTGGGTTTTTACAGAGCACAAACAGATTGTGAGTGGAGTAGTCCTTCTGAAAACTTTCACACTTCCTTTACTTTTAAACCTTTAGTGACCTGCACCTTCCTCACCCATCTCACTCCCTTCCCTAGAGCTGCTAATGAGCTTTCCTGTTTTCAAAGTATTAGATTAGCGGTTCATGTCTCGCAAACACCCTCAGACGGAGATGAAATTAACACAGGAAGAAAATGTGTGACAGTCATGCTATGAAATTCTGTCATTCAGACTGTGAATGCTCCATGCTCATAGAACTAGGAAATTATGCTAGTTGCATCATTTTATTTTATTATATTTTACTTTTATTTGCTGTCCAGCCCTTGAGTAATTCTGTCATTGCCAAACATCTTCAATGCAGAAACCTATGGTAAGGTGCTACAGAAAAGTTAAGTAATTTTAAGTAATTTTAAAAGACAATTTGACCTGCCAAGTGACATTCTGGCACAAACTTGGTGCTCTTAAAAATATTTTAGATGTGAAATCAGAAGTGCTTTATCCAGAATACAATATTAATTTATGTAACAAGACTAATTTAATAAGATTTTTTTTCCACCCATCTACACAAAGTGATTATTATAAGTCATCAGGAACCTAGCCTAATATCAGCTCTCCTTCTAGGCCTTTTTAGATTGCAATATTAAACTATAGCAATTAAGCTCTGTGAATGACTGTGAAAAGGGCCTTTGGATATAATTGCACTGAAGCCAATTAGGAAAAATATACATCTCATATTCCTGACAATTAATTTTAATTTTACAGTTGGCTTTCTCAGCAGGTGACATACTACTAGCATGCATGAGTCAAGTTTATAGTGGCCACCTCCTCACAATAAATGAAATGCCAGTCCAATTTCTTCCTCTGCAGCACACACTACTGTTGAGGGTCCCCAGACTGGTGTCACTGGCCACATGAGCATGGCACAGCAGCGTTCACATGCCACACAGCAGCTTCTGAGGGACCCTCTGCTGCCCAGTGGTGCATGCCAGCAGCACACCCCTCCCACCCTGCAGCCACCATGGTGTGGGGTCTTACATCAGAGACAAGCTTGAAGTTCCCTTGCCCATGAACATATCTGTGGAGGAGTCAAACCAGACACTCAGGTCTTGGTGCAACCTCCTTCCCAAAGCAGGCTCAAGCTGTGTGCTCAGAGCAGCTCACTGCTTTATCCTCATGAAATCTTCCTTGAAAGAAAACTGTACAATCTCTCCAGGCAGATTGATCTGAGTCCTTGTGGGAACCTGTTTGAGTTACTGACAAAGTCATGTCCCAGAGCCACAGCAGGTAAGAACAGATGGACAACTCTATCTATTGGACTGTCACTGAGAGAGGCCTCCTTTGTCTTCCCAACCATAATTTTGGAGGTTTCCAGTTCTGGCAACATGAGCCAGAAGCATATTTTCTCTGTGGAAATCCTGCTCCCAGGCTGTCATCCAGTAGAACCCAGTCAGATGGTCTGGTGGTTCAGGATTCCTGCTGCTATCTCAGGTTGCAGCAGCCAGTAAGAGTGGCTGAGACACAAGTACCAGGCCATGCTCTAGTGACACCATGGAAATTATAATTTATTTTTGCCTTTTTTTTTTTTTTTTTTTTTTTTTTTTTTTTTTTTTTAATTCATTCAGAAATACTTTTTCTCCTGGACAAAAGTAGAGGTTTTTTTGATATGGTACAGGAAAGTAACCATTAGAAGTTCTATAATGCAACACATACTAAAGCCACTAAAGACATGGTATCCAGTGAAATTCAAAAATAACTTGTAAACATATTTGCTAGGTCTCTAAAGACAGTAGGAATACCACAGAACTTGGGAAGGGATCAGTGATTTTCCTCTCTAGTAAATGTGGGCAAAGACAAATAGATATAGGCATATTTTAATCACCAAAAGAGAGTATTATGAACACTGAACAGGTAATAAAACATATAATTTAGTAAAGGATAAGAACAGAAAACAAGTAGATACAGGCATATGAAAGAAGACCCTTCTTTAAGTGTTCTCATCTCTGCAGTGCCACCTGAACTTTGTCCAAGGCATGTGACAGCCTTGATATGTTATCAACAGCTCTGAAATCTGTAGTGCACCTCTGACCAGCCATAATGTCATCATCCACAAATGCTAATTTGCGATTTATAACTGAAACTCTGGCCAGATTGCCAATGGGACTTTTGCCATTTAATGAAATGTGGCCAGGCTGTGGCCATAACAAACAATGCTGCTGTGTCTCTGCAGCATGCCTGCACACCCAGTCTTGTCCAAAGTTACACCTCACATGCACTCCTGAATAACCAAACACAGAAGTGAAATTAAGGAAGAGTGTTGCCTATTCTGCAGAAGCAATCTGCAGTTTAGAAAAGCATCTCTAGGGCTGGGGTAGGTGGCCAGAAATCTGGAGATCTGGCCTCTTGGCTCCTGCCTTTGCTGGAGAACCACAACAAAATCTTGTGCAAAATAATTAATCTCCTCATTACTTCCAAAACAAAAAGTACCCCTCCATAAGTGGGTGAAGCCAGCTCAACCAGTATTTTTTATGTGTTTTGATTCTCCAGTGCAAGGCTCTTCTTACAACTGTGAGTATATTTGACTTATGAGCACTGCCTTTTGTCATTATTTCTGTAATTAAAGTCTACACATCACTATTCAGCGGCCAGATTTTTGCTGCAGTGAGACAAGAGATCTGAGGACAGACTCTCAACATGGGAATTCCAGCCACCAGATACTTAGGAGATGCACAACAGTAACTAGCTAATTATAAAAACAGAGGTTTCTGCAGAAACCAAGTCATAGCTGCAGAACACTTTAATTTCTTGTCCAATCGACTAGAAGATTTTTTGGAAATATGTAACTGGTTTCTTCATGCCCCTGCCTGTACACAGTGCTGCATGGTGCTTTCAGGAATATCAAAGCTACCATAGAGGAAAGGACCCCAGCAAGTCAGGCAGAGAATAAAGCTTAGCTCTCTTGAGAGCCAAAGGGGAGCTCATCTGCTGCATTTTTCTCTCTTTCCAAAACCAGTGTTTGGCTCTTTCCCAAGTTATTTTACATAATCCAGTTCAGTTACTGAACACGTCAGTTTAGCCAGTATTCAAATCAACCTCCTCTATGTTTTGAATTGGATTTTCAAACTGCAAACAGGATTCTGTGTCTCAGGTGCCAACATTTTTTTGCAGTGCTACTCAAGATTTTTGGCTATAAAAATCAGACAGATAATTTAGTGAACATAACAAATTACTGCCTTTATTACATCTAAGCCAGCTTATCAACTACCTCCTTTGCCTTTGAATACCTAAACTGCAAGCTTGGTCCTCAAATGAAACTCACTGTTAGTGGAGATGGGCACATCCTGCACCAGAGAGGAAGGAGAGTGGGAGACACAGGTCAGGACTGAAATATCTCACAGCATTACATTAGGAAGTTTGCACACTGGGGTTCTATTTCTTGATAGAGCTGCTTATTGGCAGCAATGCCACGTGTTTGCAAGGGTTATAAAAATCTCTTAGGGAATATATTTACACTAACTTTTTTCTTTGGTTTTATTTTAAAATTTTCTTCCTTGTGCTCTTTCTTAGTCTCCACACTCCTCCCTTGCCAATACTGTACAAAAATAAGAATTCCCATAGGAGAAGCATCATGTTGCCAATTTTCATTAAAACCCAAGGGTTGGTATAAAATTCCTAACCGTAACATCAGAATCACAAGTGGAAATTTACACATCCTTTGAAGTGGAAAACTTTGGTTCCCTCTCACTGTCTGCTTTTGGCTCACCAAGTTTTTTTGTAATAAAAAGGAAAGAAAGCATTATATTATATTCAATAATACAACAAGAAGAGATTAATATTGTAACCTAAATTAACACAATTCTGCTGAGTATCTCTTGGGTTTTTTAAAGCAAGTAAAATTTACAATACAAAGAATTTTAAGTTATTAAGAGTGGATTTCATGGTCTTTATGCTCTACTTTAAGTCTCTGAATGATTAATAGAGACAGATCTTATCTGACTCTCTTAAATATAGATTCTTGACATTGTTCAAACGAGGATTAAATAACACTATTGTATTTTTCTCTTCTCTTTCTCCCTGGTTCTGGAAAATTTTGAAAGTAAGTGATGTCTTGATTGATGTGAATTAAAAAAACTATCCTGAGAGGAAAATATAGGGTTATTATCATCACAGACACAAAAATATACAATAGACACAATAACCTAATTGTCTCTCACAGTTTAAGGATTCCTCAATCAGATGCAGTGATGATCCTGACACCAATTACAATCAAAATGACATGCATGCTCCTGTTTTAGTTTTATGCATTCTAATAAATTTAAATACTTTATATAAAAGTAATTTCTTCTTTTTACATTGTCACTCTGCAGTTTTCCTAAGATGCCCTTCTCTAAGCTTTCCCAGAAGGTTATTATTTGTGGCAAAGTCTAAATCTATTTCTAAGCACACACATGATTTTGGGGTACTTTTTCATAGGAAAAAAAATAAGACTACAGGAAAGAAGAAGCAATTTGCCTGCTGTTCAGATCTGAAAAAAAAAAAAAAGTTAGTGATCAGCTTTCTGTGTAAAACATTGTTTAATTTACATAGAACATGGACTATTAGGAAACAGCTTTGGATTGGTTTTTAGAAGTATCATGAACAGGAAGTTTCCCAAAATACTAATTTTTTGCTTAGCAACCCAGTCCCTATAATTAGATACATGCTATAAATTATGTTAAAAGATACACAGAAGGAAGCTGGGGAAGAAGCGCTTGGTTTGGATTTATTTACATTCATTGTTTGCTGTTGAAGTACTGACTTGTAACTAAAAATACACTTTACCTGTCCATACTGAATCTTAAGTTAGTTTGATAAAGTGTTTGATAAACACGTTATCACTGTTTGATAAAGTAATAAAATTAGGTAGCACATTAATTTATATTAATCAGCAGCTGAGAATTAGAGTGGTGCAGAGATGAAAAAGCCCCAAATGTATGTTCTCATAGAGCGAAGAACTATTTACATAACTTGAAAGAATAACAATTTGGAACAAAAATATACACTTTAAAGCAACACCGTTCATCAAGATACAGTTTACAAAAATTCCTGGGAATTAAGAGTGTCTCCCAGTTTTATTTGGTAAAGTCCACTATGCGATCTGTCCCAAGGACATTAAAAGAAAACCCCAAACCTAAATCCTTACAAAAACCTCGGTTTCAAAGAGGCTTGGACAACTTTCCCCGTTTTCCCTCCGCGCGATCCGGGCTCGGGGGCGCGCCCAGGGGAGGAGGCCGCGCCCGCCGCTCCTCAGGGCGGCAGCTCCGCCCGCCATGGCGGCGGGTCCCGCCCGGCTGCGCGGCCGCGGAGGGGCTGGAGGAGGAAAGGCGGCTGCGTGTCCCAGCCCAGCTCCCTTTCCTTCCGGGTTGCTGCGGCCGCCGCCTCCTCCTGCCGTGCCCTGGGCCATGGGGGCGGCTGCCGGCGGGGCCGCCCCTGACGGGGCTGTGGCCGCAGCGCCGCTGGAGCCGGGGCGCGGGCTGTCCCTGCCGCGGGGGGCTGGGAGCTCTGCGGCATCCCAGGACAAGCTCTTCTTAATCAAAGGTGCTGGCAGCTTTCCTCTCCTCCCCTCCCCTCCCCTCCTGCCCTGCCCTGCTCAGGGACGAGCAGCAGCGTGCGCGGCAGGCATGAGACCGTGCCCAGCCCTGCTCCCCTTGCCGCAGCCCCAGGTCTTGCCCGTCTCTGCCGCCCCTGGGGAGAAGGCGAGACGTTCGGGAATGGCCTCGCCGAGGTTTCTGGACACAGCGAGGAAGCGCCTGCAGCGCCGGCCGCCTTTTCCCTCGCCCTTGACGGGCGCCCTTCAGCCGCCCTGCCCCGGGGCTCCGGGCGCCGAGCGGAGCCGCCTCCTTCCCGGCGGGGAGCTCAGCCCTGAGGGCTCCGCGCTCGGACTGCCGGGCTCCAGGGGGCAGGAGCCCTCGGGAAGAGGCTCCGGCCAGCGCTGCGGGTTCCCTATGGGAAGGTACACGTGTCCCCGGCTGGATCCGAGCCGGCAGAACCGCGGCCGGGGCACAGCCAGAGTCTCCGCCGCCGCACACAGCTGCAGGGCAGCGGGCACACGTCAGGCGGGCTGGCGGCGCTGTGCTGCTTCATGTTTATATTTCACTGTGATTTTCATCCCTATCTCCGGGCTGCTCCCGGTGTCTGCTCGGTCTCCCCGCGCCCCCCGGCGGAGCGGAGGCCGGGGCTCGGCGGCCCCGTCCTGGCAACACCGGCCGGGACATCCCGGGAGCGCCCGTCCAGAGCATCACTGGCGGACCGCCGCCAGTTATTGGGTCTGAAACTGGGGAAATTTTGTTTCCAGACCTGGAAATGTAAAACTCAGCATAATTCAGCCAAGATGCGAAATCTTTGTGCTCCCAGGCAGAGGAGGTGCGTTAAAGATTTCATTGACACGAGTACAGGAAACTTCTTCATCGCAGTTATCAGATCAATAACTTTAAAAGTTAAGTGGTATTAGGAAAGGGAAGACAGAATGGGTATCTCTACCTGCAAAGGAAGAACATGTAACTCCTGAAGTTTTTACATTTTAATATGAATCTGGTTGGTATCTACAGTGCAGTAAGTCTTTGTACCAAGCTTTTCCTTAAAAGTGAGCAGATATAGCTACACTTGCCTTTGTGCAAGAGCTATAAAGGATCAAGGTAC
The DNA here is from genome assembly GCF_029582105.1 of Oenanthe melanoleuca. Lineage (NCBI taxonomy): Eukaryota > Metazoa > Chordata > Aves > Passeriformes > Muscicapidae > Oenanthe > Oenanthe melanoleuca. Next base: position 58,006,965 of record NC_079336.1, on the reverse strand, counting down.
CTCAGGTGACTTTGGAAACACTGGGAGGACTGAAAAGCAAGGGATGCTTTCTTTCTTGGGAAAGCTTTTGCTAGAATAATTTTTTCTTCTTTTTAACTCTAAAAAGTTATTTTAAAATTAAAAAAAAAATAAATAGAGCATTAAAACATAAAGCTGAAGAACAAGTGTTTTGTATGTAATAGTCTTCAGAGGAACTGATGACCATTTTTAGTTGGCCATTTGAAATCACAAGTGATGCAACAAAACCAATTGCATTTCCCATTTGGGGAAGGGTGAGGCATCACCATAGAACAAGATGATTTTAGTAGGCTGGCTCTGGAATAAGGGAAATTTTGAAGTACTGCAAAAACAAGCATTCTGGGATTTGTATTTTTGTGTTACTTTAAAATACACACACATACTTTTGTTTTCAAAATGCTCTGTTTCATACAACAAAGTCTTGCTATTTTGTCATACTGAATTAGCTTAAAAAATGTAGACAACTGGGCCTTTCCCTTCAGCATATGCTAACAGATCTTATATCTTCAGGTTTTATTTTCTAAACAGGTTGCTTATTTTTTCCTTCCCCTTAAGTAACAATGTCTTGATTTTTATTTCTTCAACTTTTCTTGGCAGGTGGAATTTTTCTAGGTACTGTTGCTACAGCTGGAATGATAGCAGGTTTTGGCACTACACTTGCAATGACAAAAAAGAAGAACCCAGACTGGTTCAGTAAGGTCTGTTCTTTTAAGCTGTTTTGCAGTAGTGATATGCAGGAAATAAGAATTTATTGAATGCTTTATAGACATGGTGATATATGTGGAACTTGGCAGAGTTGATGATAAGGGCACTAGACTTAATTGAATTCGGTACCAGCATAGGATTAATTTAAAAATCAATTCAGAGTTGGCCCTGCTAAATACTTTAGTACTTGAGATGAGCTGAAAAACATAATGCTTACACTACTTGCTGGAATCATACTTCTGTATGGTGAAATAGAGATACTGATCTCTTTTGATTCTGTGATGACACTTGGATCACACTTCAGACATGAGCCTATATCACCTCAGAGATCCAGTTCACCATGCAGTCCCACAGTGCTCCAGTGAGTCTGGAAGTGAGGTTACTGCATTAAGGGTGGGAATGAGGAGGTAGAAGGTCTGTAAGCTGTGGAATATTTAAGTGGGATCGTTTAGTCAAAGCTCTCCACTCCCATCCCACTGTATAAGGGGAAGGATGAGAATAAGACTGAGAGATCTCATGGCCAAAATGAATCTGAGCTCAGGCAATTACTAACTGGATCCACTTGTGTATTCTGAAGAAAAGAACTGCAGAGCTAGCAATTACACCATGTTGGAATATTAGTTTGAAACACAGCATATTTAACTGAAGGATGCTTTTTCCCTCACTAATCCTTTGTTATTGCTGAAAGTGTCAAAAATAGGCCCTTAAAATTGAGCAGTCTCACCTCTACCAAGCTCTTAAAATGCAACATGTATTACAGATGTTCTTAGGGGATTAAGGACTGATCAATTCTGTTTATTTTTAAAATGATGATTCAATAACATATCAGGTTAATTCAATGCATTTCAAGAGAAAAAAAAAAATTCTTCCATTGTACTTTGTATCAGAACCTTCATTTCTGATCACTCGTAATCTCTCTTTCTGGTCAAAGAGCATGAGATCCTTCATTTGCCTTCCTACTTTTCTCTGTAGGTTCCTGTGTCATAACTCATCCATTGCCTTTTACAGAAACAATAAGCATGAGTTTCTTTTTTGAAATAGGCAAGATAGAAAACTTCATGAGAAGTTATTTCACAAGCTGTGGAAATACATTACAGTAAGGAAATTGTCTCCCTTTTTACCATCTATTTTTTTTCTTTAAAACTTCCTTTCTCTTAAGCACTGCATTTTTTCCAGCTTGCACATATTCCTGGGTGTCTCAGCTGTCCTGTTGTCAGTGTGAAATTTATCAAGAGTGACATTGCATTGACATCCAAGAATATATATGCTAGATATGTCATCAAGTGATACATACCGTTTCGATCTCTGCTGAAAACTGTATCTGCTGCCATTTGTGCAAAGGAATTGCAAGAGTTTGCTAGCAAAAATCTATGATTTCATGGGCCTCTTAACTTTAATACTTCAGAAAGATACTTTTTTGTCAAGGTACTTGTCAGTGAGTTTAAACAAGGGAAGACTAGTCTCTGAGAATGGTTTAATTCTCTGTGTAACTGTCGGAGGTACCAATGAGGTTTTGCATTAGCATTCTTACTTAACTTTTAATAATACATCATTTATAATAATAACAACAGAAAATTGCATCTTTTTTAGATGTTCAGTGCCTAAATATTATTTTTATCAATGTTAAGGTGAGGCCATAGTTTGACAGATACTTTAAGCCAACATCAGCCAGCACTGGTGTTGAAAGAATTAATTCCACCCGCCCTCAGTTTCTGGCAATTTATTCCTGTTCCAGTGAAGCTACCAATACATGTGCTATTGGGCTGGTGATATGGTCCTTGTTAATTCATGGGGTTTTTTTGTTAAAATTAAATGCTCAGCTGCAGCAGCCTCCTTTTGAGAACTGTCCAGTTTTACTAGCATTTATCCAGATGTTTAATTTCACAATGGATTAGGTCACACAAAAGAATGAACACACTGAATACAATCAACCAAAACAGTTGAACACACTTTATTTTAGGCACTGCTTCCTTTTAGACATGCTGTGCACAAGGGGGCAGTTACACAATAAAGCCTGTGTCTGAATTTAAAAAAATGTGATTTTTTTCCTTCTCCCACTTCCTGTTTATACTTCCAGAGGAAAACAAAACAGCAACAACAACAGTGAAGTGAAAAAAGCAACATATATTTGGAAAACAAATGAGCTAATTCTGCTCTGTTTTTTTTCTGGCCTGTTTTTGGAAAGACTCAATATTGTTTAGAAGCTCATTTTTTAAATTAAAGAATGTTTTTTTAAAAAATGCAGATGAGTAGTGACGAGAAAACAATTTGAACATAGAATAACAGGTTGGTGAATAAAACAATTCTCTTAATTTTTTTTTGTTGGTGTCATCTTTTTCTCCCATGCTATCATTGTTGTCCTTTTTAATTTTTAGCATTTCATTAATCAGCTTTCTTGATGCTCTGAACAGTGTATCTGAAAATAATTTAACCCGCTGTCCTATTTACAGAAACCCCTATCTGTGTACTTAAGTACCCTGAGAAATCAGCCTGTGACTGAACCCTGTTAGACTGCAGTCAGTAAAACCAGATCAGTTGTTTCCATTTACCACTATTTTTCTGGGACAATCAAGCATTTAAATAATAGTTGGTTGGGTTTTTTGCCAGCAATTTCCACAGATAATGACTCCTATTTAAAGATTCTGTGTAGAGGATATTTTTGTCCATTAATTTCCCATCTTCCAAATAGGACCATTTTTTTCTCAGTTAGACTATGGAAGCAGGAAAAATGTCAAAAGCAATCAGCATTTCAATACTCAGAGCAGTCTCTACTGAAAGAGTTATAATAGTTCATTATCTGTGGTAAGGAGATAATAGGACCTGATATTGTAGCGTGACTAGAGATGTCTGCTGTGTGTGTATGCTTACAGAGCATTGTTTTTGTTAACAGCTTCCACTCTGGGATGTCCAAATTGGAATAAATAAGGATCAAGATACGTTTTGCTTGTGCTCTTTCCAAGTGCATGTTTGTACTTGGGTAGCTGTGCCTACAGCTAAATCCCAAGGGAAAGTGTCAAAGCTGAGAACTGTCAGAGGATCATTTTAACATTTCAATAAATACAAAGCCAAGAGGAGAAAAACTACTGGTGCTGTTTGACTGCCCATAGTGGTAGACATTAAGTGTGTTTAATTGTATCAAAGAAGAAAGAGAAGCATTTAAAAAGAAGCTAAAAATGTAAAGCTTTTTTAAAGCAAGAATACATAAGATTTCCCCTCCCCACACAGTTTTTGTGATGAATAAAAAAGAACAGTTCTTTTTCATGTTTTAGAGAAAAGTTTTTTTTGATCCTTCCACAAGTTGATTTTACTTTTCAGTATTTTAGACTATAAATGAAATATGTTTTTGTAGTTTTATGTATGCTATCTCATTTATGTTACCTCTGAGCAATACTTAATTGTGTTTGTTTTCTTTTTTCCAAAATACCCGGTTAAGTAGAACTGTTGAGTTGTGTAAGGACCATAAATGTCAATCTTTAACAATTACCATCTGAAATCTGTGTTTGCATGTGAACAATTGAACAATGATCCTTTGGAGGGGAAAAAAATATTCTGAATGTCAGTTGCTACTATGAACAAGAGAATTCTGTTTGTTTCACTGCTGCTGTGGGCTATACAGGTTGAAGCTTTGCTGTTCCAAACAGGTTCAGTGTGGTGGGCATTGTGAGGTGAGAATGGCTGACTAGCAGTGGGTGTGGGATGCACATGGATTGATGCCACCAGCATTCTTGGCCTGAGGTGGCTTTTCCAAGTGACAGAATTCTCAAGGTACTTGTGTTTTCAGGACATGTCTCACGGCAAACCTCTGTGCATCAGTATCTTAAAACCACCTACTCTAGTAGGTGTCTTCTGACAAAAATGAGAAGGGTGGAGATGACACAGCATTTTCAGTGTTGTTGCTTAGTGAACTCTGCAGGGGAATGGGTTCAGCGTTGTTGTTTGCTTTTACAAAATCTTTCTTAATAGTTCTTAATAGAGCTTCTTCAGAGTTCTAGCCCTCTGAAATTAGTCCCTGGGTCACTGCAATGCCCTTTCCTTGTTCAGATGAAAGCTGCTCGTGTTCTTGCAGGTTCCCAGTGAGCTGTTCCAGAAGTGCAGATAAAGACCTACAGGCCGTTGGTTGCCCCCCATGAAAAAGTACCAAAATCACTAAACCAATGACATGTAGGGATTATGTTCAGACATCACTGGCATAAAGGCTTGTGACTGGTTTGGATTCAGTTTTGTATTTTGACTGGTGAGATAACTGAGTGTTGGATTCTTGTGCCCATGGAACAACTGACTGGCATTTCTGGGCAATGAAAGTCATCCCCAGGTGGCACTGGCAACTGTGAAATCTGCTCTTGGTATGAAGGCGCTTCATCCAGCCCTTTTCTTGGGCTCTTAAGGTGTGCTGGCAGCTGTAGATTTTCTGTGGCCACACTAGTGCAACTGGCAGGTCAGGGAAAATCTAAATCACCAACTTGCTTTGGTTTTTTGGTTTTTTTTTCCCCAGTTACTGTTCACTTTGTCATGATCTTTTTGTCTTTGGTTCTAGGGGATTACTGCCACAGCTGCACTACCAGAGAGTGGTTCATCCCTGGCCTTACGAGCCCTAGGGTGGGGCTCACTCTATGCGTGGTGCGGAGTTGGATTGCTGAGTTTTGCCATCTGGAAGGCTCTGGGCGTGCACAGTGTGAGTAGCAAGTATGATCCCCTCAACTCCATGTTTTTCCTTGGGTAATGCATCTGGGGATGGCATCTCTGTTACTTCAGCCTAAGAATTACACCTCATTCACCATCTGTAGAATGACTAACCAAAATGTGTGCAAACAGGGAAGGTATTCTTACATCTGCCAAAAATGGCATGCTGTGGGAGAAGACAGTTTAGGGAGAGGAACAGTTTTGTCTTGCTTTATGTTTATTTGCACTGATGTTTCAGATACCTCACAAAAGAGCCAGTGTTCTAATTTAGAGACTAAAATAGTAGCTGCAAACTTCCTTTGCTTATCGAACTGAAGGCTATCCCCCTGAATTCTATTTTTAGAGCAATACATTTATTTGTCCAAGTTCTATTTTTTGCATCAGGGCATGGAGGATGTAAGAAAAACTGAAAGGAAACCAGCTTGCTTTCTAGAAGAGCAAGGGGACAGAAGATTGAGTATCCTGTGCATTAGAATGGTGGTCCTTGGCAAGGTCACATCAAGGAAAAGAAGCTTGGGAGGCATTTGTACATCCCAGGATATAAGCTACAGCTGTCTTTAGTAAATTGATTATGTTCCAGTATTTCACAGTGTTGAGTGTGAACACTAAAGTTCATGTGAGCATTTTTGTGAGTCCCCTACATGTATAAGTAAGGGAGAGCTGTTTGCATCCTCTCTAGGACTAGGAATGAATAGACTTCCTTTACCTTATGCGGCAATTATTTATATATTCAGAAAAGCATATAAAAAGGAGAAAGATGATACTATTTCATGTTAGTACTGTTCTCATTAATACCTCTATTCAAATTCTCATTTCTTGTCTACTCTGGTGATGTATCCTGTAGCTTACATTTTGAGTCCCAATGCAGCATTACACAATCATTTATTTCTTAGCTTTCAATGCTGATTGTCAGTACAAACAGGTAAAAGAAGGCTGAACACAAAAAAAGCATGGTAAATATTTGAGGCAGCTACAACACATTTTGTTTAAACTGAAGTCCTCCATGTGTGGCTGTGGTGGAATGTCAGGGAAGGGGGAGGAAGAGTTGGAGTTCATACTCTCTGCATGCTGGGCTACAACGGTTCGCTCAGTTTTCTGGCAGTCGTGTCACCAGTCAGGACTCATTTCACACTATACTGCCAGTTCTTATTTATCATTCTGTCAGAATGTCTGGTCCTGCTGAAGGACAGCATAATCTGACCCTAGTCTGCAATTACATTACCTGTTTCATGGTAAGCTTAATTTTTACTTCCTTGAGAAGTACTGGCCTAGACCCACAGTTACTGGTTTCCCTGTGAGGCTTTCTTGAGGCTGCCTGCCAGGGAACACCCACTTAAGCTTGAGATGGCCAAGCCCCAGGATGTGTTTGAGTCTCATGGGGCTTCTGACAGCAAGGAGTCTTGTGTCAGAAGCAAACTGCAAGCTTTTTAGAGAATTGTTGAGTGTTCCTGGTCAAGAAAGGTGCACCTTATTGTATTCTGTGTTGTGTTAGTGTTGAAAGGAGATGGGGGAAGCTGTATTTTAAAAGGCTCTTGCCAATATCTGTTAGTATCGTTTTCTATTGTGGGGTACTTATGTTTTACGTAGCAGTGAAACTCTCACACAGTGAGAGCTGCAGATGCTGAAGGCAGTAGATTTCTGTCAAGAGATGATTTGGAGCAGCTCTCTATGCTTTCCACTGAGATATTTATTGCATTCACTGTAGACTTTTAAATTTTCACTGCAGAAAGGAAACACATACAATAGTGCTATTCATAATTGCAGAATCAAAAATCAGCAATTTGCAAATTTCCTGTCACTATATAGCTGTTAAAATCAAATATATACATGTTTAAAATTGCTGGAGGTATGAAAGAAGAAGAATGTTACAAAAGGAAATATTCTGACTAAAGAGGTTCATAGAAGTAAAAATAAATTAGACCCTTAAACATATGCTCATTTTCAGAAGAGCTTGTTTTTATTTGATATGTTTTCCTGAAATTTCTGGGGAACATTTAAAACTTTTGAAAATTCTTAATTGCTTTCATGTAAGCAGAGGTAATAGATTAACAGTAAGTTACAATACTAATTTTTGAGTAAATTGCAGTGGATATGTTATGTCTAATAATTATTAGATGCTCGCAAAAATAAATAAAGTTTTATTTTTAGGAAACTGAATTTGTGACTGAAATAAAGTTTCTTTCCACATAAACTGTTTCAGATCGTGGAAGACACTGTAGATTTTGCACTAAGCTTGACATTTTCAAATGAATGTTTTAATTTCAGTTAAACATTTTAAAAGGAGACTTTTAAGATTACTTGAACAAAATGTCTTGAGTCTTCAGTGTACTCGAGAACTGTGAATTCACTGGCTCTGTAGTCCATTCAAGCTTTCAATACCTGTAAAATTTCAAGTCACAATTTCAAATCTAGCACCAGGTATCAAGATTTGAAAACTATGGACTCCAGCAAACTACAGTCTCTCAGTGTCCTATACTGGATGAAACTTGAGGAGAAACTTCACTCATTTTGATATTGGGAACCTGTGTGAATTTAATATCTGAAGTTTTGGCAGCTGGACAGAGAGAAGATGTCACGCCCAGCCTCTTCACCTTAACACTAAACGAGCTGCCTCTGGGACCTGCTAATTAATAACCTGGCCCTGCTGGGTAGCAGCTTCATTTGTTTAAGAGCAGTATCAATAACATTATTGATAGCTAATACAGTCTCTTGATCTTAAATTGTTTCTCAGTGTTAAATTGTGAAGGGTAGTAAAATTCAGATTGTAAGCAGTGCAGGTGTTTCATATAGCAAAAAAGAAGGATGCTTCATTTGCATGTAGGAGTGCCTCAGCTCCAGCGTTCTCTCAAATCCTTTGCCAGCTCAGTCCCCGTGACTCTCTAGGTGGGAATAAATTCTTGGTGAATAAAGGGCTTAACTTCCCCTTGCAGAGTTTGAAGGGGAGCTCCAAGTCAAGTAAGACTGAATTGTTAAGTGTTTAATGACTCGAGTCATCTGAAAGAGTAAAGTGTGACAAGTCTCAGTGGAAAATGAGATGTGATGGATTGGCAAAAAGTCACAGCAGAAGGAGCAACCGAGCCAGCAGACCTTGACACGGCACTGGCGTGGCCAGGGACGCCACGGGGCAGTTCCCGTCCCGGCCGGCCCGCAGCACTCCGGGGCAGGGCTGGCTGGGCCGGAGGAGAGCAGAGCTGCTCGCTGGGGTCGGAGAAGTGCAGTGCTCGGTGTGCCCGGTGCTGCTTGTGCTGGGAACGCTGCCCTGCCGGCCGGGGGCTGTGCGGTCGGTGCCACGCGCCGGGAATGCCCTGTGAGCGGCCCGGCCCGCAGGAAGCGGTGGCGAGCCTGTCCCGCACAGCTGGAGGGCAGCAGGGAGCCAGGCGGGCGCTGCTGCCCCCCACTCCTGGTCGCGTTCCCGGTCCCGTTCCGTGTTCGTTCCTGCCCCGGTCCCCGCGGCTCCCCCGGGGCCGGGCGCGGCCGCTGCCCCGCAGCGACACCCGGCGGCGGCGGCCGGAACTGCAGCGGCCGCGCCATGGGCCCGGCTCATCCCTGATCCCGGGACTGCGGGCTGTGTCCCGCCGCCAGCTGGGTTTAAGGCAAGCTGTGCTGCGCTGCCGGACCGTGCTGCCCCCAGCCACAGCCCGCAGAGCGGCCCCGCCGCCCGGCACTGCCCAAATGCTTCTAATGCTGGGGTACGTGTTTCCTGTGAGCGTGAATTATTGATGGGACAGCGAGTGATTGATAAAGTATGCATTACCCTAAGCTTTGTGGCTGTTTAAATTATCTTGTCATCTCTCCCAAAGTCAGAGATGAAACGACAAGAGCAAAGTGGAGTGATACTTCCTTGATGAGTTGTAATTAATCTGTGTTAGAGGCACGACTGCTCAGTAGTTTGTGTGGAAGGAAACTGAAGCCACAGTTCAGGATGCCTCATCGTCACACCTTCTGCGACAGCCTGCATTCACCCTAGAAACAAGTTGTTGTCAAGATTCCTTCCAGGCACTGAGGTGATGGACCAGATTTGGTGGTTCTAGATTTTTATTTAATCTTCATGGTTTATTAGTTCTTAAAACAGTGCAGTGACAATGCCTGCTTCCTGCTCTTAAATGGCTTTATTGTTAAAGGTGGTTCCCTATAGCTTTATATGCTTTTGTGCCAGCTTCAAAACCCAGGGGTGAGAGTAAGTGACTGGTCTTTATGTCTTGGTAAGGAATATAAAAGATTTTATGCTCTCTCAGGTTGGGTTGTTAACATTCCCTGATTGCAGTTACCACTGTTGTAATCTGAGGACAGGCTGATAAGTAATGAAGGCTACTAAATTCCACTCAGCTCTTATTCTGAAATGAAATGAAGAAGTGATGGTTCAATGAGGACTTAGTTTGATAATGGTTTAAGTTCTGTTTTTCAGTTGCATAAAAGAAATCTTTTTTTAGAACCTAGGAGAAGGTGCTTATATACTTTATAGCATACCTCTTGCAGAAAATAATCAGGTTTCAGTGATAATCAGACTTTTTAAACTTGCTTCCTGCAATCTCTCGGGAAAATATTTAAATTTTTCCCACCTTTGATTATCTCTGAGCACAGAAACTCTCTCTATATTAGTTTCATCAACCAGCAGCACTAGGGCAGTAAAACATTAACAGGCTGAGTACCTGATATCTACCACCAATCCAGGAATTTTCAAAATTTGGACTGACACTGGCCTTGCCCCGTGGCTTGACTGCCTGTTGGCTGTTGGACTATGTTAGATGCACTGCTAGAATGCTTCTTCAGATTTGTGTCACCCTAAAAAACTGCTGGTTTTGCATTTTGAGACTGTTCAGGAGTTACACATACTCATACCCAAGAAGCATGGGCAGCTGGGAGATTGGCTTCCAAAGAGCACTCCTGATCTGAGAGTCTTCCAGAGATACCTACAGCCTTCCTCTCTGAGGCACCTTACAATGTGGAAAGATATGTGCTGTGTTAAACACAAGCTTGAAATAAGTCTGGCTTGCACTGTTGTTTTCAACCAGTTCATTTACTATTTAACAACTTCCACATTGTGGTATTATCTTCCATGGCATTACCTTACTGGTTTTGAGCTTGCAACATCCAAACCATGTTGGTGGCCACTCCTGGTGCAGTGGGATGACTATTTGCTGATACAAAACACAGAAGTATTGGAATAAATTTTGTAGAAAAGATTGGGTTTGGCCAATTTATCATTTCAGATATATTTGAAAGTTGAATAGTAGTTGAAACATCTTATTTCAACATTCTGCATGTCAGCTGTTCAATGAAATTTAAAATTTTCTGTTAAAGAATAAATGGCATTTCACTCAGTAAAATTTTTGAAAAGTAAAATATTAAAAATATCTTAAACCTTCTGTTTACAGTTGAACTAAACAAGTATTTTCATTGAAGTTTCCAAAAATTAAACCTCTTTTAAATTTTATTTGCCTATTCTGCTAGTGTTATGATCCACTATACCTTTTTATTACTGGGAAAAATTTTAGTGGCATATAATCAAAGAATAATTGAAGAATAATAGAGTTAAGAATAATAGGGTTGGAAGGCACCACTGGAGATGATGTAGTCCAATCCCCCTGCTAAGGCAGGGTCCCTCACCTACAGCAGTTTTCTATAAATTTCTATAACTTTTTAGAAGTTAACTTTGGAGTTATAGACCTTTATTTTAAATTAAACTTGCAGCTACAGAGTACATGGCAGATACTAAAACATACCTTTTAATGTCTGATGTTCTATTTATTTTCTTTTTTTTTAAGCTGCCAGCAATTATGAACCTTCTTTTAAAGCAGAACAATGCCCTCAGCCATACTAGACTGAAGTGTACACCAATTAACAAACAAGATAAATTATACTTTAAAAGCCCTCTTGTTCTTCATGTCTTCAATAAATCAGTTTTAATTTCCTCAAAAATAAAAGCATTCTCTTTCCCATAGGAAAAGGTCTGGGATGATTCATATGTACATTTGTGAGATTCTGATTGTCGCTGTTCCGTGGAAAGCTGGCAAAATAGAAGAATTGCTTAGCAATTTGTGACTAATATAAAATATTGGTTTATCACTTTTATGGTGTCTCCTAATGAAATATCCTGTTTTTCATTGATCTTAACCTTTAAAATATTAAGAGTCTAAAACAGTTGCATGGCCATAATGAGACATCTAAAACAATTAAATGCAATGCAGAGAATATATGCTTGTTGTGGCTTTGATGGTAAGAACATTTCCTAAGTGAACTGCTTTTCTCCAGGAAAAAACCTAACCTCTGAATCACCATTTTAAGCATAAAAATAACATCCCCCTGCTTATGTTGAGCAATATTTGTTATAATATAGTCATAGACACATAAATACAAAGGAGTATTGGCTTTAAGGATGGATTAATTTAAAACAGAAGATGAGAACATGGAGACAAGGTCTTTAAATATGGCATCTGTAAATTGTACTAAGATTTATAAATCCCAATGTAGGCATATTGCAGTATCTGAAATTTTTACTCTATTTCATAAATGAGCAAATGTAGCTATAAAAGCACCATATCTCCTAAAATAATTAGGGTAATCCTAGAGCAATTCCTAAATATTTTAAATTTTTAATTATTGTTGTATTTAATCCTCACAAAATATTATTTATTGATTTTCTATTCCTTATCTTGCTTGTGTCTGATAGCAAAATAGAAACCTCTTTCTTGCTATTTCATGGTCATGTATGTCTATATAAATCACATCTGCCCGTTTTTTAATGTTCTTTTATTTCCTCAGTGCTTATTTAAACTCAAGCTCTTAGAAAGAATATGGAGTACTAGTACAAGTTAGCACTTCCTCCTCCTGTTTATACTGGGTTTTTCTCTACTGCTTATATTGCCTAATTAGTTTGGTTTGGAAAAGACTTGTCTCCACATGTATATACAGCTAGTATTTTATTCAAGAAGGAAAAGAAATTAAACCAATGAACTTCACTGTTTACTTGGTCAGGCAGAATCCTTATTCAAGGATTAAGATTGTCATTTTCCTGCTGGAAAGCTGCTCTATCTGCTTTATGAATAGGGACAGCTGTAAGGGAGTATTTCAAGAAATGGAAAGGCTGCAACTGTAGCTGTGTTGGGGAGTTTCGCTGTTGTGTCCTGGGAGAGGCTCACAGCTGTTGGCTGCCACCAGCCCAGCTGTTGGGAAGCCTGTGGTCTGAAATGCCTCTGTGTCACCCTACATGGATGAGTGGGTTGGTCCAGGTCTTGGCCACATGTAACTGTAAACTGTGCATGTACAATAAAATCTGAATCCGGGTTTCTCTGACGGGTGTGAGTTCGTGCTGCATCTCACTCCTGTGCCATTGTCCTGTGTGTTAAGGGTGGTGTGTGCCCTGGTGTGGGCCAGGACCCAGCTGCACCGCTTGCCTGGGGACATCTGCCTGTCCCTGTCTGCCTGTGTGTGTCACACTGGCTCTGGCAGCTTCCTGCATGGAATTCAGCCCCAGTCAAGGCAACAAAGCTGGAGCCTCACCAAAGAGTTTTGGGGTTTTGCTGGCCCTTTCCCCTGCCTTGAATCTCACTTGTGGATAATACATATAATTAATTCCTGGACATAAGAATTATGGACATAGGAACAAAATTACTCAGGGTGCTTTTTACAGGAACTGCCTGCTTGAAGACAATCCATATTTCTGAATTTAATTCAGAAGTCCAAATTACAGCACAGAAGAGTTTATAGGGTTGGGGCACTCATCCTGAGATTTTGGGCTCATTAACCATTTAGCTTTATAAATTTGGATATTTAACTACTTTAAAGTTAAAATTATTTCAAGATTAATTTTTCAAATTGCCCAGGGTGACTAAGGGGCAATGACTAATATACCATAATACACTAATCATGTGGATGTCCTTTCCAGCCACCCAGATTTGAAAGTAAGATTATGCAGAAATAAATGGCACATTCTTCAGTGATATCCATACTCCATTTTTCTGCATGGCACAAAAGTGTTTACTTTAAGATGCCATAAACTACAAAAATTTAAGTTCTTGACATTTATTTCAGAAATATATAAAATGTATAAAAGTGAAAAGAACATTCCTGTATTTTTGAACCTAAGGAAATTCTATTTTTTTTTTTTTTTCAGAATCCAGTTTACAAAATTACTGTCTGTAAATAAAAAAAAAAAAAAGAACATTATTAGCTAACCACATCCTTTTTTTTTTTTTTTTTTTTTTTTTTTTTTTTTTTTCCTTAAATTCAGAATAATCTAGCCTTAACCCAGAAAAGTTTTACTTCCTTTAGGCTTTTCTACTGGAATAGAATCTTCTTCCCACATTGGGATCTAAGTGAGATTTGTGCAGAAATTAAACCAAAATGAGGCTGGTAAAACATGTTTGTGATGTAGATCCTCTGTCTTCCTATTTAGGAATGAACAACATGGCTTCTGCACTCATGGAAAAGTAACATGGGGAAAGTATTTAATGTGTTTTATCTCTTCGTGTGACCTAGTAATTGGAAAAGAGGCAGCTTGACCCTTGTGACTTGACAACTCTCTGTAGTTCGCCAGTAATTCAAGACAGAATATGGAGTAGCTGTGGGAGGCTACTACATATTTATAATCTTTTGGGAACTGTGGCAGCTTTGTTCTAAACAGTGATGGTCCTCTCTGCCTCTCCCTGTAAAGTTCACTTAGGTTGTTTTCATGTTGTTTTTCTTTTAAAAAGCACAGGACATATTTTATCCACTTGCACGGAATTTATAGAGATAAATTTGTGGGAAAATATGTCTATGTGTTTGTTTAATTTTAGGCACTGTAAATAACCCTCTGAATTCAAAGAGGGTGCTCAACACTTCATAAGGTTAGGCAGGTGTGTAAGCCTCCATGAGACAGGGGACCAGTATGAGCTCCTGAATTCTCTAGATGGTTTAACATTATTTGCTGCTGCTTTTCTCTATGTAAGCCTGAAATGCTGGAATTAGCAAATAGGTGCTGAACAGGGATGAGAGTACGTCAAAAATGTTAAGTTGTTTACTGCCAGGATTGACACTCTCAGGGCCATTTTCATAAACTTGTAGTTCTGCATAATCCAAACATTCATGATGCCTTTGCCAGTGAAGTGCAAGATGTAAAAATGTGAACCAGAGCTCTGTTTTCCATGTTATTCTAGAGCTGGCACAGAGTGACCCTTAGTGAGTCCCCATTTCACACTGAGAGAAGGACAATCACCTTCAGCTGCCAGGCTGGCTGCTCTGCTCCTCCAGTCCTGCAAGGGCTCAGCACTTGTCATTTGCTACAAATAACTTTGCTATTTCTGTATGTGGCCCTTGGTAATCATTTGCTAACAAGGGCAACAGCAATCATTGTAAGATTTGGGAAAAAGGTGGCAAGAGCAATCCTCACTGATGCTTTTAAATCCAGGGCAGCCTGTCTCATCTTCATGCTTTGTGAAATGAATGGTGGCTGAGGAGAACAGAGGGCATGTACATACTGCATTCTGTTGCCACTTGGTATTCCAGTTCAGGGCATCTAACCTCATTTCACTTGGAAGCTAATGTAAGCAGTTCTTACTGATACGAGTACTAAAATAGGAAACTAATAATTCCTGGAATCTGCGTTGGCCTATTATGAATGTCAGACATTAAAGAGAACATTTCTTCGTAAAACTTTCATTCTAGGAATCAAATAGACTCTTTTAGCCCCTCTTCCATTCATTTTAATATGAACGGCCATGTAAGTGCTCTCAGTAATAATGCTATCCCAATTTTTGTGTGACATTCTGTCAACGATGTACATTAAAAAGAGATTATTAAATGGAAGATGCTTTTAGGTCCCCATATTTTTGCCATCTGAGGCAGGATCATTAGGTTAAGATAAGAAAATAACAGTGATCTGTAGCTATTACAGATTATTTAATGCAGTAAGGTAGATGATACCCTTTTAGAAAGAAGCCTGACAGAGGTAGAACAGTTACTGTAATTTATTTGGCAAGAAAAAACAGTGTAAAGCTCTGTAATATCTGTGACAAAAAAATAAAATTCACTTGAGTGAAATTGACTTCAGAGAGTCGCCTGCAGGAATGGAGCATGCTGGAATGTTAAGAAATGTGTTACAAATTGTTCATGTACCTCTAGGTTCAGGAGCAGCAGTTGAGAGTGGCCCATGGTATTAAAGGCAGCAGGAAGAGGTAAAATGCATTTAGCTTTTAGTGCTTGGTTTACTGCACTATTAATTGAAGACATTATCACAGTTGAACTGAGTACCCCAGTGCCAGTGTGGCTGACAATAATAAAGAGGCAGCCATTGCAGTGAGTTGTTCAAAACATTCCTGTGCTTAGTACATAGCACATTAGCTCTTGTAATTAAATTAATGACCTTTTGATTTGAGACCACTGCTGTGAGTATTGTGGAATCTGGAAGAAATACAGGAGGAGATTTCCAGGAAGGGAGGAGAGAGGACAAGAGATCTCTTGCATTGCACATCTGCTGAAAAGGCAGGGCAAGACACAGATTCCTAATTGCAGCATTTCCCTCATCAAGATGTATTTTTGTCCCAGGAACTAAAGCAAGTAAAGACAAGGTCCCAATTCTTACACCTCAAGTGTTCAGTATTAATAGAACATAAAGCTGATTAATTATCTTCACAAGAAGCTCACCACACTGCAGGAGCACTGGACACTGGTAAGCTCAGTTTGTTGAAGAACTAACTTAAATGTTTAGTGGACAAACTTTACTTTCAGTGCAAGGATATTTTGAAGTTGCAGTGGGCCTAGTCCACTAAATGCAAGCAAGAACAACCCAGAAGGCAATGTGAGGTACTTTGGAGGCCAAATTTAGTCCTAAATATAAAAATATATTAAATAGAGTTTGATCAGTCAAGGCCCAGAAGACTGAGCTCTACGTCTCTGACTGTGTCATAATCATTTAGACTGGAAAAGACCTCTATCATAAAGTTTGTCCATTAAGAAGTTACAGCCTAAAATGGGGTATTAGAATGTTTTGTAAGCAGGCACACATTGTCAGTGGGAGAGAAGGAACAGGAAGTTATGGATGCAATTTTCATGGTTATTTTTGTGGGTATACACCAGGTCTGTGACATTAGAGAATAGTTCTCTTTGAAAGCTTTCTTCATGGTTTAAGATTAGTGAGTTTTAAAGGAATGCTGAGTGCAGGAAAGATGGGGCCAGGGATTTGGAAGTGCATTTGGGAGAGCACCAAGCACAAATGTGGGAATTAAGGAAGAAACTCAGAAGCTGATCTTATTAGTGGAACAGGAAAGAAAGAGGAAGGTACCTTAGAGGTCCAGATTGAAGCTCTAATGAAACATTGGACTGCAATTTCTCACTTTCTGACTTTCTGACTCCACTTTCTGGGATGAGAGGGGAAAAATAGGAGTCCATGACTAGTATTAATTAAGTTGCTTAATGGCTTACTAGAGAGAACTCAGCTGTTGTGGAGAGAAATAATCAGATGCAGTATCTTCTAAGGACTATAGAAGTGAAAACTTCTAGCAGGAGTTAGTAGTTGTGACATTTGTACCAGGAAGAAATTGGCCTCGTTTTAGACATACTGTGAAGTCATGTATTAATGAGGCCCACGCCAGTCACTGCAGATAATGTCCTTCTTAAAGAGCTGACAACCTGAAGGGTTGCACTGAGAAAGAGCTGACAGCCTTAAGTGTTACACTGAGAAGACAATGCACAGTACTGATCAGCTTGGCATTACAATTTATTGGAATATATCACTGCCCAGGAATCACAAAGGAAGAAAATCTGCAGAAAAACACAAACATGGTCAAAACTTATGAATTGCAATGAAAACCTAGTTTTGTGCAGAGCAGGCTTATGGAAAAGGGCAGGGAAGGGAGGAAGTGGCAAATGAAACCCTGAGTCTGGTATCACTTTCAAAGTGGTTTTACAAATAAGCATCAAAATCTGAGAAGATAAGGCTGAGGAAATTTCTTAGGGAGTATTAAAAGCAAAGGACAGACATGGAATATTTCAGATCTAATCCATGTGTTAAGGAAAAATTGCTTTTCCAGGAAATTAATTGCTTTTACCTGCAGAACATAAATTAATGTTCTGGGGGGATAGAAATCTATCAAATATTCTTACACCTGCAGCTGCTAGCAGTGTTTCAGTGCTTTCTAAATAAATACCTTTTTTTCATTCAGAACCGAGTTGTAGTGTTGTATTTCCCAGACTGCTTTTTGCATTCAGGGGTTAGGATTTGGCATGTTAATAATTATGAGGTGGTTGTCAGGGTGAGGAATCACTGCAGATTTCTGAGTCACTCCACCCATCATCTTCTTTTTGGAGGCTTTATACAATTGCTTTTAGTTTCCCTTTGGCTTTGTGCATCTTCAGTGGGGTAATGGAGGTGTCTTCTATGGCTTGTGTGTGCATCATTCAAATTTTACACTAAGAGAAATTTAAGTCTGCCAGAAAATCCACATTGCACCAAATCATTGGCTGGTGCCTAATGGTTTATCTTTGCTTATATCAATAGAGTTACAGCATTTTACATCAGGTTAGTATTTGACTATTCCTGTGTTCCAAACACCCAGATAATATTTAGAGTGAGATGAAAGAGTGGAAGAGTTGAATCACTCTTGAGGAAGCAAAAAATGTTAAGTAAATTGAATACTTTCCGCCCATCAGCGAGCTGGGATAACTTAATTACATAGGACTGGAAAAAACAGCTAAGCCAAAACTCCTAAAACATTTCCTACTGTAAATACTTGTATTGAATTGGCAGCAATTGTTTAATGTAATTTGGACTGTTCCTCTACGTCAGCTCTGATACTGGTGTTTATTATTCTTGGAAACATTAGCTGTCTATGAGAGATTCTCAGTTTTAAATGAGAAACAAAAATGTTAGTTTAGGAACAATTGTGGGTGTTGATGGCCAAGATTTTTAAAAACCAAGAAGAAATAATTAATCAAAACAACTATCTGATCAGAATGGAATATAAAACAGAGGGTGAATTAGTTTTACTTAGGAACAAAATCAGGAAAAAGCAAAAAGGATAATTTGGCTCTGAATTTTCCGCCTACTTTATATAACATATATTTTTATTTGATTAGCAGTACCCAGGCATTATTACACAAAAACTGGGGCTCTTAAATGCTTTCATCCATCATAGTTAGCTACTGTCTTACTAAAGGGCTGGTAATTTCTTTGTAGAGGGTTTCATTCTTTGTATCAGCTGTAACTTGAATAATTGCATTTCTGTAGCATGTCTGTAAAGAAGTCCCAATTCTTTGTCAGAATTATTCATACACAGAAGGACTTGAAGAGAAAACAACCCAGAGGTAGTTGTATAAATACTGATGACCTATAACACACAAAACATGGGCATATGAGAGTAGATGCCTGTGTGGCTGTTTGGAATATCTGGATTTCCTGGAACCTCTCTGTGGGACGTACTGCCTGATAACAGCATTTGCTCTTCAAGAGGTCACTGCATCCAGTGCTTGAATACCACATCCTGTCTTCTCTGTGTGAATGTCACAGATTCTGTCATAGAGCTTCCTAAAAATAGCGGTCCAAAACTTCCCCTGTGCATCCTGCTGTTTGTGTAACAGGATTTTCACTGATCTGGTTTTTCCATGCCTATCCTTTAAAAATATAGTATATGTAAAAATACGTGTAAACCTCTTAGAAGAAAGAAGCTCCCTAAATCCAAATATTCTGATAGAAGTGATTTTTATTTGAATGAATGTTTGGTTCTAGCATTCCAGGACTGTTGAATCACACATTGGTGATAAAATTCTTAGCATAAATATATCTATATATCTATATATCTATATATCTATATCTATATAATGTATATATATATAACATCTATATCTATATTTATATCTATATCTATATTCTATAGATGTACTTCCTCTTCCACAGCATTTTTACAGCAGTAAAAAAAAGCTTGGTCCCGTTTATCATTATGAATCTTGTTTTCTTTCATATTGTTATAACATTTGAATGAGACTTTGTTTTGTTACCTTTATCCTTATAGTGGGGTAAACCTAAACTGTCAGAGCTGAACAGTATTTTTCTTTAGCCCTAGTCTTAAAATCCTTGAACAGACTACTGGACCTTTCATCCATTGCAATTATAGAAAAATGAACTACAGTCAGAATAGGGGCACATTCCATGGAGGTAATTTTCCTTCAATAAAAATATTTCAAGAGTGAGAGTGTCTGTGTGTATATAATAATTCATGTAACATCAGTGGATCATTCAGGCAAGCACTCCAAATCAGTGACCCCAGTGTGGTGTATTAGAAGAGGTGGTTATTGTGGGTCCCTTCATGCTTTTTTTCACTTTCTTAATTGAACCAACATAATCAGAGGGAAAGTCCTATATATTATATATTATTTTTAAAGCTTTTTACTTATTTGTTACCTCACACAGCTTGTTTTGTGGGATAAGCCTGGGGTTCGTGGTGCTACTTTATTTGTTCCTTAGTAGCAATTAACTGATTTTATTTTTAAATCTCTTTCATAGATGAAGGAATTCCGAACTAAGATGCAGTCAATCTTTCCAGCAATTTCTAAAAATAGTGAGTCCAGTGTTGAATGGGAAAACTTACTTAAATCCAAGTGAAAGAGCTATTTGGAGATGTCTCTTCCAGCAAGAAAGGAGCAGAAGTAGCAGAAGTGTCCCCTCTGGAAAACAAAGAAGACTCAGACTGAACACTGACTGAGTGCACTGAACCTAGGAATGCCAGTTAACATCCAGGAGCAAGGGAATTCACACCAATTGATACTGTACTTTTCAGCATGTTTGGTAGAGTTGATTAATGAGAAAATGAACCCTTCAAGATAAGTTGGATTCAACTGGAAAAAAAGACTTTTTCGAAGACTAAGAGAAGAAACTAATCTTGATTAGTAAATATATGAATATAATCCCAGTAAACTCCTGTCCCATCCTGCATTTCAAGAAGAATTTTGTGAAATTTCTCTAGGAAACAAGAACAGTACTTTCGGTGACTTACCCTATTAGGAATGCAACCATCGAGTCAATCATAGCAGATCTCTTGCTGAGCCTGAGGGAAAAGCATATAGTGCACTCTTCAAAAATAAAGGACATATTTGAATTTGCAACAGAGAAAGTATCTAAATCATTTTTATATGTCTGAAGAGTAAGTTTAAAACCCAATATGCAAGTAGTGACCTATGAGCTCCTCTGCTGAGCATCAGAAGAGAGCTCTACAAAGTTCACTGCTTTCTCAGTATTAACTTTTAAAAATTTGATCCCACAATAATGAATCTGATTGTGTATATAAAAGTCTCTACTATATTTGTATACCAATTGAAATAGTAAGTGGAAAAGGTGTAAAAT
The DNA here is from genome assembly GCF_029582105.1 of Oenanthe melanoleuca. Lineage (NCBI taxonomy): Eukaryota > Metazoa > Chordata > Aves > Passeriformes > Muscicapidae > Oenanthe > Oenanthe melanoleuca. The sequence continues at coordinate 57,986,249 of NC_079336.1, read as the reverse complement.
AGTGAAACACCCAGTCAGTCCTACACAAATGTTTTCAGCTAAGAAAATGTATGGGCAGGACTAATTTTGTTTGTTCCAGTCATTTCTGTGGCTTTTCTACCAAGAGAAACAATGTGACATTTTCCACACTACAGTAATCTCGTGAAGTGTGGGTGTAAACTAGAAAGAGTAATGTCTTACTCAAATGTTGTATTTGCAGAACTGAAGATATGTAAAACTGCAGAAATAAAAAAAAGTGCTATCAGTGAACTGTCCTTTGTTTCTCAGTTATCAGATTTTCTTATTAATTGCACAAAGTTAGTAAGTTGTCAGATTTAATAAAGTCCTTTTAAAACTTGTCTTTTGTGATGTAAGTCTTTATATTCCTAGGAAAGAATATAAAAAAAGCTTTAAATGTCGGATGAATAATAGAGAAGTATATTTTTCCTATGAAACATGACACTAAAATAATACCTTTAAAACAATTGAAGTGTAATAGTTGATGTCTTTTCCAGAGCTTGATGCTTGTAATACAATATTAAATAAATTGTGGTGAATACTGCCATCATACACACATGAAAAATGGTATTATTTTTGTAAATTTTTTTAGTTTCATGTTTGTGGTGATACCTGTTTTGCCTACGTTTAAGCATATTAGTGCTACTTACCAAGTTTAACAGGTAGCTGTGTAATTATAGCATATAGGTCAAATACTGAAGTGGACTAAATAAATGCAAATTGCATGGTTTCTCTAAGGTGGGATTTGGGTCATCTTTATCTGGGTTACATAACTCACCTAAATCAGTCATTCAAAGTGCCTTGCATGTTCAATGGAGGAAGGCTGAGGCTGGCCAGAGGGTGGCTTGCCCTGCCTGGAGTTGTACAAGGCATCAGATCTATCCTGCCTGCTTGCTGCCTTTGGAGAGAGCTGTCCTACCATTGCTTACCCCCATGAGCAGAGTGACTGCACGTGGACACAGTTCAGGAGAAACGCAGAAGGAAAATGAGTGAGGGTTAGGCAGGTGGTGAGTCTTGGCACAAGAGAACTGTCCCTTCTGGAAGTGGTTAGCCATTGGATTAGTGTAACTGTTACTAAAAAAAATTCCTTGGGACAGATCAGATGAATTAAATCTGGGGGTACCTAGTGACAAGGACATACCAGCTGATGCTCTTTGAAAAATGCTAACAGTGAAATAGACAGACAGATCCTTAAAATAGAATCACACTTACAGAGCAAGTAGAGAGTGATGAAATGAATCCATGTTGAGGTATAAGGCTGAACATTAAGCATGTTTTAAAGACAGAGGAATTCGTAGATCAACATATTCCAAACTTCATTCTGTGCTTTTGTCTGGAAATGGATTTTCTCTAGATAAGGGTTTGTGTAGAAGAGTGCAAGCATAAATCAAGTCTCAATTGACATGAAAAACATGGGAAATCTTGGCTATTTGTTACTGCTCTGTGCAGCCCTCTTCACTCGGTGAACATTCTGCTGCTTTTGTGATGGGTCATTTTTTCTTTCTATGAAGCTATTTGGCAGAGCTACTGGAAACCACAACAAAACACTGAAGAAATAGAGGGAAAAGGACTTAGTATACCAATAGCAGCTAGATATCACAGTGTATGTAGTTATTGAAGCTGAGCAAATAAAATTAGGCAAAAAACAACAACAGACAACAGACATTAAAAAAAACAACCATTTTCAAAAGATAAATATTAGAACTAGATACTGCAGAAAAGTTAGTGGGTCAGTGACCCCCTAATTGCTTTCTTTTATTTAAAAATGGCTTACTCTCCTCTTTCTGGGGAGTATAAGAACAAAACAAGTTAATCTTCATCATCAACTTTTCCTGTGCAAAAAGTTACACTGAAGTAAGGTGATGTTTGCAACACTGATACTGCAAGTGGATAATGCAGAATAGTCACAGTGAGTTCAAATTATTTCAAGTTACTCTTCAGCTGATCCCTGTTTCATTTCTGCTGATTTTTCTCAACTTTCTGGTCCCATTTAGGTATAGGAATAACGGAGGGCATGTATGTTCCTACAATTAGCCTGTAGGCTAACGCTTAATAATCCATGAGCCCCCTCCATATTCCTGTGTTGCTTAGAAGCAAAAAGGAGAACAAATGGTGATGAGATCTGCAGCCTGCCCAGCCCTGCCGTGCTCGTGATTACGGAGGGAGCCCCCACAGTACCACCAGCCCCAAAGTCACTAGCAGTGTATTTGCTCTAGAAGGTAGCAAATTAAAACAAACTGGGAATGTTTGTTTAAATTGGTCCACTGCCCGCTCTGGCAAAAAATGTCTCAGGGGCTTTTGCTGTGATTTTTGTCACCTACGGCATCTGCTGACTTAAACCAGTTCCTAAGAGCTCATTGTTTTAGAAAATTCAGGTCACCTAACATGCATGCAGAACGGAGTAGCCTTCAATATTTAGGCTGTCAGTCAAAACTCTCTGGAGAGTTACATGCCTGAAATGCAATTAAGGATGAAGAGCTGAATCAACACTGCGAGAATTTGGGCTGGTGGTTGCAGAATTTCTCGATGTTTCAAACCTGATAGGCCAGAAAACAATCCCATCTGGGCAAATGGCCTGGTTTAGCAATCGAGATAAGGCTGACAGAAGTTTTCTGTAATTTGTCTATTTCTTTCATAGTGTGGACATATTGTTAAATTAGTTAATGGGAAGAAAAAATGTTTAACAGCTAATGTGATCCTTTATATGGCATGCCATCTGTGTATTGTGTGCTGAATGTCACTGGCTGTGGAAGAGAGGAAATCATAAAGAATTTCAGCCTTGTCTTCTTTACTGTCATTATCTTGGGCAAGTATGATAAATAATCATATTTATGTTCTGGAGCATATACAGTTTAAATCAACCTATTAACTAGGAAGACATTCTTCACAGACTTTGAAAGGCACAAAAAAGACATCATCTCATCATAAGCAATCCATTTCATGGGTGTTGAGCACTAGAGACTTAGAATGGAGTGAACATGATAAGTTATTTTTCCTTTCACATGTAAATAAAGCTATTTACAGAGACTTTATTCAGGCACATTTGGGGCTTATCCTGAGGTTCTGGAAGGGAACAAATCAGATTTTGTAGTCTGTTATGCAGATAGTTTAAGAAATTTTTAGTTCTCTATGTTCCAAAATTATCAATTTTATTTAATTGGACACATGTTTCTAGGAAAGACCTTTTGTATTAATTGGAGCTTCAAGAGAATCAGTTCAATTATTCATCAGCCTGACAACTGTGGATCCTGCTGTCCTTCCAATCTGAGGTGTTACTCTGATCATCAGCAGAGCAGAGGAGGTAGCTGACAATGAGCAGTTTGGGTATGGGTGCAGTTCTTGCCCTGTGGCTGCTTGCCCTTGCTCTGGCTCGCCTGCACTCAGCTGCCAGGCCAAGGCTTTCCTCTCCCAAGGATGGAGGTGCTGTCACTCACTCACTCACTCACTCACTCACTCACTCACTCACTCACTCACTCACTCACTCACTCCAAAGAGTTTGAGCACTCAGTGCCAATTGCTCTGCAGCACAGCCCACTCAGCCACAGGAAAGCTTCCCAATAGACCAAAAGCTCTGTTGCCGTATGTATGGTTTAGGAATGTGCAGGGACAGAGGCTGCCTCATTAGCTCCTGCTGAAGCTGTTTCCTTGAATGTAAATAACACAACAGTTATTACACTGGAGAGAAAGAGGAAAACCTGAGGAGCTGTCTGATAATTTTGTGGTCAAGCTATTCACTTTGGAAAGGAAAGGGTAACATTCAAGAATATCTAACATAAAGGGGGAGCAATTTTGACTGTGGAGAGGGATGACTCCTGTGCCAGATATGCTCCAGGATAGCCTCCATGAAGACTTACTTCAAATTTAATGCTTTCTGCTTTGCTCTTCCTCACCAGAAAAAAAAGAAATAAAAAAACCAACTCAGAATGGGAACATTTACTTTCATGGTTGGTTGGATTTTTCCAGTACAGAAACATTTTCTGTATTCTTCCCTAGAAGAAGCATTTTTACCACAAGACTGAACTTACTTTTACTGTGCACCACTGGACTTGATTTGCATTTGTCTTTTCTGTGAGGCCTCTGGAGTTCTTGCAAGCAATAGCAACTGATTAAACTCTGTAACTGATTGCTATCCTTCCCCTTAGCTGTTGGACTATGACTTAAAATTGATAAAATGTACTGGACAGGTTATTGTTCTCTACTCTGCTTGGCTACGCAGCTTATTTATTATTTGGTACGACTTATCTCAAGAGTAGTGTGGAGATGATTTGCAGAAAGCCTGGGATTCACTCATATATCTGGGTCTGGTTCATTGCTTTCCTACTCTGTTGTTCTACAGAGACATATGTAGATCCATACCAGTTCTTTATTACTTTTCCTTCTTTCATTTAGGTTCTTTCTTTTTTCTTTAAAAGGAATGAAGAAAAAAAAGATAAGTGGGTTTGGATGTGTGGATTTTAGACGCTCACAGTAAGAGCTTTATTGATAATAGATAAAAAGACAATATTGGCAAATACTTTTTTTGCAGCCATCTAGAGGAGCATGATTTTCAGATTGGGCACACAGGGTTATCTACCTTTTTAAAAAAATTGCCTAACTACATTATGCATTTAGATTTGTAATGTCTTTTTATGTCCTGTGGGACCATAATGTGGTTATAGAAATCTGTTCTTATGGGTCACAAGTATATTTTTTATGTCATTTACTAGAACTATGAAGTATAGAAAATTTACTGCAGTGATCCTGTTGAAAAACAGAAGCTCCCATATCAAGGATGACTTACTTAATGCCAAACACTAATCTGATATCAAAGTACATAGCAGTCAAAAACTGTTTTGCAGCCAGTGCTTTTCAATTAATGTACTGAATTTCTATTCCCAATACCTATAGATGTCTGCAGAAGAATATTTCAAAATTCTCCATGTTAAAACATTTAAGTGAAAAATAAAGTGCACCTTAAAAAATGTACCACAAATTGTATAATAAATTAATCTGAATTTTTAGGCCAATTGCTACTGTATAGGCACAAATTATAATAACTGCCAGCAGGCTGACTTGTCAAAATAGAAACACTTGTTTTGAGTTAAGCTGGTTTTTCCCTCTTTGTTGTTGAGCAGCATTCTTTCCCTCCAAAACTTACAGCTCAGGGCTCTACTGTCACTAAGAAAGACCAACAATTTTCTGGTTGCCAGATTTTGCTACCAGATAGAGAATGTTGGAGAAGAGCTTTTTGAGTCCATGTTGGGATCCTGTGGCCCTTGGCTTGCTTGACCTCAAACCAGCTATAACATGGTGGGTTTTGGTTAGGGTTTTCTTTTGGGTTTTGAGCTTCTTTAAAGCTGAAACTTTGAAGCTCAAAATCCTCAGAAGGAACAGAAAGAGAAACCTCATGCAAACAAATACCACTGATCCTTACACAGCTTTGATCTCTTATGTATCTATGATGCCTTTCATCATGAAGAAGCCCAGTAAGATTTATAAACTGCCTTCAAAGGGAAATATCTTATCGTCTGTACCACAATGCGCACACCACTGAAAACGAGTCTTCAGAGCAGATGACCTATACCACAATGTGCACACCTGGTGCACAATGCATATTAACCAGCAGTAGAGCAATAATTAGCAAATGCAGAGGAAAAACATTATTCAGCAGGATCTGCAACGCCAGAGAAAATAGTAGGGACCTCACATTTTAATGTCATCTTTATTATCTTAACAGAACAAACTTTGTGAAACATGTCAAACTCCTGGGGGCAACAGCCCCTACTGCTGGGGGTGGCTCAGCAAGTGTTTTTGTTGCACCTGTCAGCAGGTTATGCCAGCCCATCTTCAGCACAGGGGCTTCTGTATCTCCCCTCAGCATGCACTGGTACCCCACAGGACTTTTGCCCAGAAAATTTTACAAGCACATTTCTCCTCTCTCTCCACATCTCTCTTGAAAGTCCTGGCCTTAGGGAAACCAGCTGAAACAGCTCTTCTCCCTCCTTTCCATTAAACAGGGTCTTTGATTAACTGAGCCTCTGACTGTCTGAAAATTGCAGGCACCCTTGAAGACTTTCAGGTAATTGCAGCATCTACTGGGTTTCAAAGCTAAGGCTTAGGCTGCAGAGCCATCTCCGTAATGTCTGATCAATGGAGTGATCAATTAGGAATGGGAAAATGAGCTACATGCAGCCAGTGGAATGGCTAATGACCCATCATGGAGAAGTCTTTTAATCTCTGGGTCCCATGACTGCATGCCAACCTGTTCCCTCACAAAGCTGGCAGGGTCCTGGAAATGGGAACTGGGTAAAAATCAATTAAAACTAGTGGTATTGTAAGGACCTGGAGTGGGCTCAGGAAAAATTCTAAGTGTTTGTTTAACGGATATGTGAGCTTGTTTGCCCTAGTAACTGTGTCTCTGTTTGATATGTATGAGGCTCTGAATATTTCATAACAGTGATGGCTGTGTTCACTTAAAGGCAGCTGCTTAAAAAAATTAAAATTCTAGAAAACACTTTGTCTTTCAACTCAGCATTATGTAATGTTTCAGGCTTGATACCCATTTTCTTTGAAGGCTTTTCCTACTGATAATATCAGAAGTGTCACCCAGGAAAAATGTTTCATCTGAAAAAAAAAAGGTTGTTGGGTCTTAAAGGTTTTGTTTTGTTTTCTTTTTTTTATTCCACTGACAGATAATGAGTGTTAATGCTTCATCTGAAACAAAAAAATGATAGCTGAATTGGAAGAGTGCTGGAGAGGAGGGCACTGGGGAACACATTTGTAAGCCATCACACAAATTCTCTGAGAAGCCCAGGCAGAAATTCAGAACATCACATCTTAACAGAACATAATGTATACTCCAGAAAGAGTAGAGATAATGTATCCTAATGTATTCAATATTTGCCTTTGATGTAAGCTTAAGCATTATTCCATATGTTTTACTCCATCACTATATTAATTTTGGTTGGAAACCATCACACATTAATTACCAAATGTGACTAAGCTCCAGCTCACTCGTTTTCCTAGGTTAATTGATGTCTGCTGTGAGACAGTTACACTGCAGAATTTTGTTTATAATAGCTGTGGCTAACATGCTAACAGAGACTCTGCCAGATTTGCCAACCATCAGGGACAAATACAGCTCAGCTGTCCAGGGTGGAGGCTGTATAGGAAAGGAAAGACCTGAGCCTCAGCAGAGATTTTGCAGATGCATGCACAGAGTCTTCTTTGAAATGAAACAGAATAAATTAAAATCCATTTTTACAGGGACAGAATCAACTCATTTGGACCAAAGATGTTATATATTGCATGGCAATTATCTCAAGCAAATGCTTGAATAAAGAAGGCAGAAATGTAATTTCTTTTCCCAGTGTCACAGACCACTCCCTGACCTAATGCTTTACTTTGTTTTGAACAGCTATTATGTGAATTTTCAAGAACATTTTAAATAATAGATGTGCCATAATTACAGCCTGTGTTTCTTAGGAGAGGGGGTTTTACTATTCAGATCTTGTCATTTTAAGATCAAAAGATTTCTATTTCAGAACTCTTTTCCTTGCTGAGCTCTAGACAGACAGACTAGTTCGTGAGTTGCCAGATCTTTAGCACTTGTGAGCTCTATTGCTATTAAACTAAAGAAATGTTCCTGAAAAATCCTTTATTACACAAGCAGCTTTTTGCAGAATTGCCCAATCTTCTTTAATAGAGAAGCCAACATTCCCTCTGAAATAATCTAGGGACTATCTTGTGTAAGTGGAACCAGTCTGTTTCATCATCTAAAGAAAACTATTAAAAATTTTGAACTAACAGTAGAATTTTGTGGTTTTTTTTTTGTTTTTTGTTTTTTTTTTTCCCTGTTTGCTTACTTAATCATGGTTGTGTGTAGTTTTTTGCAATGTTTTGTCATGTACTGTTGGTCACCAGAGACCCCTGAGATACGTGGCAAGAAGATGTCTCTATAGTCAGGGAAACAAAGGGGAAAATGATACTGAAGGTTTTCTGAAGCTGTTCTTTGCCTCTTCATCATCATAAACTAACATATAACCTTCTATTACAAGGTAAAGATTCATAAATCTAGACTCTGTTGTATGAAAAACGACTCCTCCAGTCTGTTCCATTGTCTGTACCTACAGGTGGGGGAGGCGGAAGTGAGGAGGGAATGTACACAGCTCATATTTGGCTCTTCAAATTCAAGGCTAAATGACAAAAGCAGTCTGAGTACAATAATGGCAAAATCACACAAACTGCAAAAGCTTCAGCCCAAATATTTTCAAGGGCAAAAATCTCTCAAGAATGATGGGCTTTTTCCTACTATGTGTCATTTCAAATGTTGTTAAGAAAATAGATTGTTTCTAGGTTTAGGCTCTGACAAAAGAGACTATTTGGGCTAGAGTGGGGATGTATTTGTTCTACTTATGACTTGTCTCTAGTGATGTGCCAACCTTGAGCATTTGCTTATTTCTATTACAACTGCTTCTAGCTTCACTTGAGGCTTTAATGGGATATTTATTTGAGAGGATACTGCTGCATGAAAAAATAGCCTGTAAGTCTTTTTCCTGCAGCCACATCCTCTGCCATCCCCTCAGCTCAGCTAGCAATATCAAGCTGAGTGACAGTTCAAGCTGAAAGATGATTTCTCCCGAAAGTATTATTTCCCAGCTGCTCTGGTTCCCTGACCTAGTCCATCACATTTCCTCAGCTTGGGCTGATACAGTGTACAAGGTAGAGGATGGGGCAGTTTGAGGCAAGCAAGCCATCATCTTGGTGGAGATAGATCTGTGACTTTTTATTGTAAAAATCATGACCTTAACAAACAGGAAAACTCATTACAGTTACTTTCATATCGAGCTAAATTCTTCAGGCTTTAATCACTTTTTACCAAAACTTCTGCAGTCAGTGGATTCTCACTGAAACACAGGCAAAGCTTGAATCAGTGAATATGAAACTTTAGAGGAAGGATAAATGGCAAGAAAGGGGGAAAGATTTGAGAATCTGACCAAAATATTATGTAATGAACACCAGAATCTATTCTTGGAAGACAATGTTTGGAATCAACTCCTACTTTTCTTTTATTGTCCTACTGGCCATCTGTTAGCATTATTCCACTTTCCATTTAAAAAGCCATCTCATCTTTAGCAGATGTTCAGTTTGTCTACATGTATGTTTTCTAATTCCTCTCAACACTACTAATCGTCTTTGTACTCTCAGAACTACAAGTTTTCTTATACTGCCTCCACAGTCACTGTAACATCCTCTTAAAATTTGAATAGAAAGCTTCTATTAACATCTCCCTTCTTTGAGGAAATACTATTCAAACATCTTCACAAAATAGGCTTTGCAGTTATCCCTAATGCTCAATAGCTGTAAACTCCAAAGTTCCTATTCATTCTGAAATATAAAATTGAGAGCCTTAACTATCTCTTCTATAGCTCTGAGTTGTCACAAAAAGAAATAATTGTCTGTTCACAAGGCAGTGAAGATTTCTGTGTAGAATATCTGTCTGATACTACTTGCACTTGGAAAGTAGTAGAGTTTTCCCAATATTTCACATCCCATATAGAAGTCAATGTGTGTGGTTAATAGTAAAATAGGTAAGGGAAATATCACACAAGGCCATTTTGTGTCCTTCCAGCCAAATGAACATGAGGAATGTTTGCCTCCTGTTTGGTAGGCAGAGGTACAAAAGGTCAAACATTTGTATGGCATATATTGCAGTGCAACTTCCTGACATCCACAAGGTTTTCATGTTCTAAAAGAGTCATGTACCTGTCTCCTTTAATACATCTGTTAGCATTTTCTCTTCCCCATTTCTAAATTCTCTCCTATTTTATGAAATAGTTGTACAGTTAGGCTTTGTGCCTGTGTCTGGTAGAAGAAATCAGTGTAGAAGCAGCTGAGGAAGGAAGAAAGGAATGTTTGCAGAGGGTGAGGAATGTGGATAAATGTAAAATGAAAATTCTTAGCAGGGCAGCAGGTGAATGTGAAAGATGATCAGACTGGGGACCCTGAAGACTCACTGACATACTAAAAGGAAAGGTGTGCAAAGGTTGCTATTTCATACCAAGCTGCCTGAAACTGATATGTTCGATAGAATAGCTACATGAGTGGGAGTCAATTATTAGGTGGTGCTGCAGATTTCTGCAGAATACTGCCTCCTTGGAAGGAATATTCCATGGGGTAAATTTGAACCCAGCCCAGAGGCATGGCAGTCTTCCATCATTGCTGACTAACAATTAAGTTTCCTTTAAAACAGCTTGCTTTCAGCCATCTGGAGCTCTTAGCTTCCTTATCTTTGCTTTGTGCTTCTGCTTTCCCAAACAGACTTCATTTTGATTGTCTCAGTAGCTGAAATAGCACAGCCTAAAACGTAGTTGGCATACACAAGCTCTCTCTGCCCCCTTACTTGCTACAGGGTTTCAGCCTTCCCACTTGTTTCTGGGTCTGTTTTTATCTCCACTGTCACTTCCAGCAGAGGCAAGAGGGAGGTGTGCAACCTGTGTAGAGCTGGGCTGAACACTCTAAGAGAAGTGATGAGGAGAGCAATTTTAGCCATGAATATCCTAATGAAGCTCCTGTGCTGACCTTACACACTTCTGATTAAGCAAATATGCAAATGCAAAGCAGTTCGGAACTGGATTAGCATTCAAAGGTTTTTAAAAAGCTACTGTGGCTACATGCAGAGTGACCTTTAGGCCTGCTCAAATGTGCTAGAATGCAGATGAGGAAAAAGAAAGACATTATAAATACAGTAGAACTTGCAGCCACCATAAAATGTGCCACAGGAGGAAAATAATATCCAGATCAAGGTTTTACAGCTGATCTGGTTACAGGGCAAGAGATTATTTTGCATCATACTTGGGGATGTTTCTTGCAGCACCTTCCAAAACCAAAGTTAGCTCAACAGTTGGTTTGATCATAATCCTACAGGTTTAATACTTAAAAAAAAAAAAAAAAAAGAAGGAAAGTTGATAAATAAAGAACCAAATCTGTGTCCCAAATGCTGTAAAAATTCAGGGAGGAACAGGAAATCCAGGGCAAGTAGGAGACATATATCAAGTAACAGGAGGGTCAACACTCAGGAATCTGCTGTTTCCACCAGTTGGAGTTGAACATTAGGAGCAAAACCTTCAATTCCCTTTAATTAAAGAAAACTTGTGTAACAAGAACATTCTTCATTATCACTGTCAGGTGCTATGCTGCATACAGCACAGTTCAAAACCACACCCTGGGCTGTGGTTTTAAGATTGGGCATCAAGAGCCACAGATGCCTGAAGGTTGTTTTAAGCTTGTACCTCTAAGAGGAGGAAAAACCACTGGAAATAAGTGATTAAGAAATACTGGCCATTTACAGTGAACTGCTCCCTCTGCAAATACACACCTTATTTCTGGGGACACAGCACTGGAAGAGGTTTTCAAGACTGATTGCAAAGACCATATTATATTCTTCATAAATTGATGGGATTTAATTGCTGCTGTTCTGACTGAAGCCACTGAAAATCTGTTCCAGAATGAGCTTCCCTTGTAACTGAGAACTTCCTTCTTATTTTTCAGGCTAAATGTATTCATAGCTACCTTTCACCCATTTTTTTTCAGAAAATGGTCTTTGTTTAATTACTTCCTAAGGTCTATGTATCAATATCTTTATTTTCTTGTTCTTGGAATACTACGTGAAAAACTATTTTAACAATGAAATAATGAAACAGGAGGATACTATAAACCATATAAGATCCTCTATTGGTATAAACTGGTTTAACTTACATGCCAATGTCTATGGCCTAGGAATTTAAAAGAAACTTTTCATGTGTTGTTTTTTTTTTTCCGGGTTATACAAGATAAAAAATATCTGTGCTAAAATGCTATGAATACATCCATAGCAACCACACTTTCAGATAATATATTTATCTTTTTTTTCTAAGAATTCTTTTAAAAGAAAACCTGAGCGCTGAAAGAAACAAACAAGCAAAAAGTTTTCCTATTGTGATTTCTTGGTCTTATTATATTTCCATATCTTAATGTAGCATGTCTATTTCTGTTTATTTTTGCATCAATCAACTTCTTGATTTGGGAGATACTGTCAAATATATTTGTTTGCCCAACGCATACTTGAGGTTCCAGAATATCTTTATGCAGATGGCAGCAAAACATTATAATGCATTGCTTTATTTCCTAGTTTCTTGGAGATAAACAATGAAGATCAAAATTTGCCACAGCTCAAATTACTATAAAATGTTCACAATAATTTTTTTAAGTTGAAAGGTATAAACTTGTTTTACATCTTAGAAACAATCATTTAGAGTTTTTGAATCTACTGATCCTTTGCATGAGAGGATTACTTTGGAAAGGTTCAAGAACTTGTTTTTCAATAGTTTTCTAAATTGACAGTAAAGAAAAATTTTGATAAAGATAACAAGAACCCTTAAAACCAATATAATGAAACTGTAGGGGAAAGTAGCAACAAATCTGTTTCTAAAGAGGATAGAACACATTTTTCCTGTGATTTAAACCCCATCAAGCTGTATTTAGAACTCAAATATTAAAAAAGCTCCATATTTTATGCCTGTTTAAAATGACAGGCTTCATATGGGCTCTGAAGCAAACACTAAAATAGTGCAGGCTGGTTCAAAATCAGATCTGAGTCCCCTGAGAAAGCTGGCTTTTCTGTGCTTATCACAAAATGTAAAACTGAATTTTGTACCTTTACATGTAATAACTCTTCATATAGTAAATATCCTGCTTTATTTCTGCCCAATAGGAGGACTACATATTTCAGGATAAATATGGCTGATTATCCTATGAGACCTTCTGTTTATGCAGTCTGCAAATCAAAATCAAATGTTCCTTTATGAAAACAGCCTAACACTCTAAGAAAGAAAAAAACAAATCAACAAAGCTTTATGAGGCATAATTGGGATCAAAGAAATTACTGTAATTCTGAGATATATTCTACAAGTTTTCAAACCATCCTTTAGTATTCTGTACTAAAGGCATGATTATACATTAAATTATAGCAGATGGCATCATGTAAAAGTATCATTTGTTAATATATTCTGCTGGGCTTAGCCATCAAGGTAGCACAAATTGGCATAAATTACACCTCCTTTTGGCTTTTTGGCATGTTGATTGCATTGCATTACATTATTTCACAGGTCTATCCTTACCCCCTAAACTATGACTAAAAAGTCATCTTGTACCAACTAAATTCAGGAAGAGTAAATCTTTGAAGATCAGAACTACAAACCTCAATGGCTGGCCCTAATCTTCCAGAAAAGCCCAGTCAGCTCATTCTCCTCCTGAGCTAGACAGTCACCCTGAAAAGGCAGATTGCCAAGAAGACAGACAGAAGACAGGATAGATTTGAGAGAAAAAAATGAAAGTTAGAAGTGGAATTATACCCAAGAATATCGTATCCATGCAAGTAAAGAAAGATGCAGGGAAGTGAGGGTTTGGAGCAGCTTCTGAGATGAAGGTAAGAAGGGCTCTGTGCTGCATCACTGTCACATATTAGGAGAGGCAATCGTGCCTTGCTTTGCTCTTAGAGCCTTGCAGGGAAGCTAGGGATACCTCTCAGATGTCATGTTTGCCAGGGGGAGGGCAGCCAGGAAAAAAACCACTGTAGCTGATATTTAGAGCAAGCAAGCCTGCGAATCAGGACAGCAACCTGATTTTACCTATGTCATCTGTAGTGAGCCTGGGATGAGTGACCCGAGGAGCAGCTCTGGAGAAAATGAAGCTGTAGCGCTGCAGTGTTCCAGCAGAGAGCAGCATCCGAATGTGGAAAAATGCTGCTCTCCTCCAGCCAGAGCCTCCTGCTCCCTCTCCTACAGAGCCCGGGAATGTCACCCTTTCCCCCTCTCCGTAGTTCATAGGTAAATGAACTTATCACCCGAATATGAACACTTAATAAAACATGGAACAGTATGATATTAGAAACGTTAAGTCAAGATTTAAGTTTACATTTTAAAAATAAAATTGTCAGCAATGAAATAATACAGATTCCAGAAGCAAAGTTGAACTCTCTCTATGCCCTACATTCTGCATGTTTTATGACACAGATAGTATTATAACATTGATTATTGTGATGATTAAATATGGATAATTTAGGAATGGATAAATCATTCAATCCCAGCCAGGCAGTAGAACCTCAGTTCAGAAGGTGCTGAATGCAGAATCACAGAATATTCTGATTTGGAAGGGACCCCCAAGGATCATCAAGTCCAAATGGCCCACACAGGGATCAAACCCACAACCTTGGTATTATATTGGCACCGTGCTGGACCAACTGAGCTAATCCCAGTATGTATGTGCCTGTCTTCAAATAAAATCAACGAGTTCCAGCAGATACACATATGAGCAGCCCTGGGTTTTAAAACATGGGGTGAAAAAACAGACTGCCCATGCAAAAGCAGCTAAATTATTGGTTCTTGGAGCTTAATCTTCTACATTTTTTATTGTTGCAGTTTCTTTGTCTCAGTAAACTATTTTTGTTGCATTAATGTAAGCTACTGGAGAAAATTTGCCTATGTTAAGAGGCTGAGCCACACTGGGGTTGCTCTGCTCATCTGTGATATTCCTTCCTTCTAGCTGTCCCTTTGTTTGAATTTATGTTTTTACAACATGATACTGCTTAGCTTCATGAGCAGGGTGGTGTAATTCACAATAAAGATGCTGAAAGACCAGCAAGAAGTTTGGATGTTCCAGTTACTATTCAGAGATAATTAATCTAAAAGGCTGCTACCCTTTCCCAAAAAGATGACAACTGTGATAGGAGAACAAGAGTGAGCTTGGGAGGTGATACTACATAAACAGAAGTTCAAAACACTGCTGGGAGCAACAACCATGTTTTAAGATGTTGAATTAACCTCTGAACTTTGAGTGCACCAGCGACTGTGGGAGAAACACCCTCTCTTCATATATGGAATTCGTGGTAATGAGTAGAAAATGATTAGCAGAAAATAAATTTGTGATTTGTGTGTATGGTTTGTGGGACACTGACTATCAGACTGATCTTGTGGGTTTTGCCATGCTGAGAAATGATAAACCATGTAACATGGAAATAAGAATATGGCATAAGACATATTTCTGCTCTGTGTCTTTTTCACAAAAAAGATATTGACATGAAAAGCTCCCAAAAATTAAATTACCTGGGCAGGCAATCCTTCAGCATTCAGAAAAATAAAGACCTGCACCCTTCTAGTTTATTTACAAATTTTTCTCTGAGATGAGAGAAAAAAATCAAACCAACCAAACATAAGCAAATAAACAAACAGAAAAACCCAAACATAAAACCACAACCCCATAAAAAACAAAACCAAAAAAACCCTCAACCCCCACAAAAACAAATTAAACTCCCCACAAATCAAAACAAAGCAACAGTAATACCCAGCTAATTAATTCTGTTGTAGAACAAGGGTTTACCATTAAACTAGTGATACTTTCTTCATAGTCCTGCAACATTAGGTTCATGTGATAAAAATACAGTTGATGTTAATGTGAACAGTTTTTTACAAGCTTTGAAAAGTCAGGGTTGGACGATGTATAGAAAAGGGAAAATTGGAAGTTAATTGAAAAGAAAACAGATGTTAGAGAAAGATAGGCAACAAAAACCTGCAAAAAAATGAAAAAATAAAGCAAAGTACTAAAAAGTAGAGAAAACAAGGATGGAATAAAAAAAGAGACGAATTTTGACTTCATACATTGTGAAATGTAGACATTTATCATAAATACTTATATCTATCCATGTAACTCAAAAAACCCACATCCATTTCATTGCATTTTTCAGTTGAAAATGATTATGGTTTAAGTGTGTAGTATTTGCAATCTAATGTTCAAAGTAATTTTAAATCCCCCAGGAAGGATAAAAGTAAAACACTGCCTATTTGCGTTTTTCATACTTCAGTGCTCCCTCCCTGTGCCTTACTTTTCCTTGTACAAAAACTCCAGTTAAAAAAAACAGAAAAATTGTCATGTTGCATCTCAGATTTTTCAAAGCTGCTCCTGCTCTGAATGTCATAGAAAAGCATACCCCCAATGCTCATCTGACTTGGGCTGTTAAAAATTATGATTGAAATTGGCTTCACCCAAATACCTGTGTGATCCATCATGACTTTCCTTTTCCCTCTTTCTGCATTTCCAAGTCTCTTACACTTTCTCCAGATCTTCCAGCTGCCCCAGTGACTCCATCCCTCACTGCACTTCTCTTCCCTTTGATCTGCTCTCAACCTGGGTGAAACTGGTCACACATCCCAACTGCAGGAAACTTCACAGATGTTTGGTAAGCTGGATAGACATGGAAGGTATATCCAAAATTTTGCTAGGTAGGGGATAATTTTGAAGGGTCAACTACTTTAAAAGAGACAGAAACAACATGGTGAAAAACAAAATTGAGGCACTTCAGTATACATACAGAAAAATCTATATTAGCAGAAAAGGAGAGAAAAAGAAAGCAACTCTTCTGATAAATCTACTTGTCATTCTTAGCAGAATACTTTGCAAGAAATACCGGATGTTGTGCTGCCCACAGAGGCTCCATACCCTGTGAAGGACACGGGCTTATTGATATCTTGTTTTTACTTTCACCTCAGTAATGGCAGAGATTGTATCAGAAAGTTTTAAAAGCAAAATAGAGGTTAGATCCATTTTCGATACTCTAAATTAAAAGAATAAATGAATCACCCAACTGTAGTTAATGGGCAATTAACATAATTCTGGTCCGGTGTAGCTGAAAGATAATGAAAAAGCTGATTGCAAATGAACCAGCAGTAATGTGGGAGGTCATAATAGTCCCATAACTCTGAATGAGAAACCAATTTCTCCTCTAACACTTGGTGCTTTGATTGGTGAAGGGCTTTATCATACTATGAAATTTACCCGTGATAGTATGAGACATTAGAAAAAAAAAAGGTTCTGCTGTGTAAATGGTGGATGGCTGACAGAACAGGTACCCTGAGCTGCTGCATGAGCCTGTAGTAGCTATCATAAACTAGAGGGTAATTAGAAGTGCAGTGGTGAACAGAGAGGAGAGGAGCATATATCTGAGTAATGAGCTCACAACTGTACTGCAGCAGGGCAACAAGCCACCAGGGGAAATGCAGCAGGGCAGACTCTGCTCCAGCCTGGAGACTGGATGTGCTGATGCCCTCGAACTTGGCCCACCTCCTGGATACAGCCTAATATCTTCTTTGTGCTCAATTTGTTCTTGCTTAAAGAAGGGGTAATGGGGTGGGATGAATTCCACCCACAATGCTTCTCTCCACTTACCATCTATGTCCTGATCCTAATAAAACTTAAGATCTTGTTCAGCAAACTGTCATCAGATAAAGTAAATTACATTTAATGCCAGTGGTAATGCTCTCAAAATCAAGAGAACCATTGTGTGTAAGGCAAAGACCGTCTTTTCTTAGAATTTTAAGTAAATCTATATTTAGCCCCTTTGTGGCTTTTGAGGGGGAAAAAAAGGTAATCATGTTAGAACACTCTGATGGTAAATGAATCTACATCCTAGCAGCAGATGGCACATTAATAGAGTAGACACATGCACACAAAAAAAATAACACTTAAAAATGTATTTTTTCCTTGGTATTTTTCATCACTGCTTCCTCTGTCTTTTCTACCAAGCAGAATAAAATGATGGTAGATTTAACAGAGAGGACTTATTCCTAGTGCTATATTTATATCATGACAAATCAATAGGTTATTGCTGCATTATGCAAAATAGAAAAAGTAAATAGATAAAGTTACAGCGCTTAACACTCATAAATATTTAGCATAACACTTTAGGTGCATGAATTACAAAAGCCCATTTTGAGGAGATTTTAACATCACCTTTCACCCCTGCCCTGTTGCTAATGTGAGTGACAGAAGTCTCTAAGGCATTTGAGATGACTGGATCTTCTTGCTGTGTAGAGATGCATGTAGCTCTGACACAGGAGCACCAACGCAGATGCCTCCAAGCAGTGAGTGCTGTAGCAGACACCTGTAGTCCCTTGACACTGAGTAGAACCCCTGTCTTTGTGGTGTCTGTCAAATAGGACAGAGGACTGAGTTCAACCTGGAAAAAGCACATATGCCAGGGAAAGTATTACTCCTGTCTAGCCATCCACAAAACCACTTCCCAGATAGTGTTCCAAGAAACATTTGTCGGAATAATTCTGAAGGAATGATATTTGCCAGCTTATAAAATTATTAATAGCCTAAGAAAGAGCAGGTAATAACTTTGACAAAACTTGCGAACATCAACATGGCTTTTTAATGGACTTCTCATCTTGTCTTGCAAATCTGCGAGAGTTCTCTGCAGAGATCAATGTGTATGGATGGTGTTAGTTTCATTGGCATAATTTACTTGGATTTCCAAAGGTGTTCTAAAAAATCCTTCATAAAAAGTTTATAAGAAAGCTGAGCCATGATGGGATAGAGGGAAAGGTCCCCACATGCATAAGAAACTCTTTAATGGAGAGGAAACAGAGGAAAAGCAAATTAATAATTTTTGCAATGGAGTGTGTTTCACCCTTACAGTTCCAGTGGGATCTGAGCTGGCAACTGGAATAGTCACTGTATTCATAAGTGATTTGGGAAAGTGGGTGAATAGGGAGTTCAAGAAGTTTGATGAGGATACAGAGCTGTTCAAGATGGCAAGGGCAAGCAGTGACCAAATAAACCTACAGAGGAACCTTATGAGTCTGAGTGACTGGGCAATTAAATGACAAATGAAATTCACTGTAGATAAATGGAAAGCAATGCACATGGGAAAACCAATTCTAACTCCACATATTAATATGATGGAGTTGATCATTACTACTCAGGAGATAGATCTGGGGTTATGACAGATAGTCCTACGAAAATGTCAACCTGATGCTTAATAGCAGTCAAGAAGGCAAGTCAAATGTTAGAAAACATTAGGAAATAAATGAAGAACAAAACAGAGAACATCGCAGTGCTGCTACAGAAAACCATCACTCAACCCCACACTGAATAGTGTGTGCTGAATACTGTCAGGTCCTCTTTTTTCAAAAATGATACAGGTAAAAGAGAAAATTTCAGAGAAAAGCAACAAAAATGATCAAAGCAGTAAAGCAGCCATCGTATTAAGGAAAGCCACTCAGCAACTACAACAGGAGCAGCTAGCACACATTATCCTGGAAAGAAGGATGACCTGCAAGAATATGACAGAAACCTGAGAAATCATGAACATAAAGAGAAGGATGGATCTTGATCTTTCCTGCATGAAAACTGGGGAACATCAAATGAAGATATTAAGAACCATATTTAAAACAAACACAGTG
This sequence comes from Oenanthe melanoleuca, assembly GCF_029582105.1. NCBI lineage: Eukaryota > Metazoa > Chordata > Aves > Passeriformes > Muscicapidae > Oenanthe > Oenanthe melanoleuca. The sequence continues at coordinate 57,966,996 of NC_079336.1, read as the reverse complement.
GTAGATGTGCAAAAATAATTTCCTGATTCTGTGGATGGACACACTAAAAGCGGAAACTAAGCAAGTAGATTGGTCTGAGTTATGCACTGAGTTATGAACATGCAGTGACCACATTTATTCAGAACGAACATAGCTGAAGTCTGGAAAGCAGCAAGGGCAAGTATCATGCAGAAATTGGTGTTGAGCATTTGGCCTTACTGTAATGCTCTTAATTCTTAATGATCTTACATTCTTCTAAAATATCACTGCACTTGGGATATTCAAAATGCGGTTGATTAACTAGAGGGAATGAATAACACATGTGTTGCACAATTCAGAGAAATGGCAGGCATCTGAACTTCCTGTCAATACACATTAAGGATAACTAGTCCTGGCAGAAAGCAATGCACACATTACAGAGGTAGGCCCTATATGAAAATTATATCGTTTCAGATATTTCTTCTTGACTCACATGAATCAATTTATTTTCTTTGATTACTTTAACAGGACATTTCTTATTCAGGAGGGAGAGATTTTTCCTCCTTCTACTCTCAAATGAATTATGACAGAGATCACCTTATCTAGTGATCTGGGACTATTTACAAGGATCTCCAATAATCTTCCAGTGTACTCGCTACTTTAAAGAAATATCTATACTTTGTTCATGACAATGAAATCTGAATTATTTCAGATAATGATGCCAACTGGGAAAGAAGAAAAGGATCTAAATTTGAAAGAAGGTTGGGAAGGCAGGGGGGCTATATAAAACAGGCTTAAATAAATTGCTGTAAAGATGGCATCAGCAGATGGAGCTGTTACTTACACTCTTCTAAATTCTTCTCCTTTGCATACAAGGGCCCTCTCAGTTTTAAGACTTTATATATCACAATAATTTTTGTGTTCCAGACTACAGAAAGGAGCAGGAGCATTTGCTCTCTGTCCTAATGCCTCTACCAGAGCTGCAATCCTGGGAACTCTTTGGTGCATTCTTGGGATTTCTGAATGAAGACATCATCTGAGCCCTTACTGCTCTTCATTCAGAGACTTTTACATGGCAGTGGAAATCAAGTATCCTGCACATGGACTACACCCTGATTTCACCCTGAATGGTAAGCTCCCCTGCAGGGCTCTAATGCTGAAGGTTGCTTTGGCAGAAAGACAAGCAGTTATAGCTGATCCACACATAACCTTATCGATTGTCTCTCTCTTCTCTCAGGCTTTGCATAACAGTGCTTGAGATGGGAGAATCTCTGCCATTATTCTTGCTATACATCTGCTTATTCTTTCTGTTATCAGTGCTCCCAATATGCATTATCTCTGTACATTATCAGCCACAACAAACCCAAAAGAAGAAAAGCCTTCCCTGTAAAATATTTAACTTAAACCTCCCGTTATCTGATCAAACCTTTAGCTCTGTCCCAGGAAGGAGAGCAACCTTCAGTTTATTGCCCATAAAGGAGCCTATTTTTATTAATCAAGGCACCTCAGCACCTTATTCAGTGAAAAGCCGTGCTTGGTGAGACTGGCCTGATTGCTGCCTCTGTGGGTTGGTGTGAGGGAGAGGCTATCACAACCTTGGCAAAAATTGTCTCCTCTTCGTTAAATTCTTGCCTGTACCAGACGCTATCACAGGGCTTTAAATTCCACATTGGAATTCTATTTTTAGAGCTCAAGTGGGATTTATATGGTACTCCACCTAACACGAGCTCGCTGCACAAGGCTGAATTTAGCCTTGCATGCACTCACTGCTGAAACTGCTGACTATAATAAACTGAGAAAGGCTTGCTCTACATATGTCTAATAGGCAGCTATGTACCTGAAATGTAGGACTTCCATGGTGGCTTTAATTTCACCAAATGCTTGTAACAATAGAGATGGCAGATTATGTTTTTAAGTTCACCTTTCCTTATCAGTAGTGTCTGTACTTCTTTATTGACTGTTATAAAAAAATACCAAGCCTTTGTTTTAAGAATAAATGAAATGAGATTCCCAGATTTTTTACAGCTAAGGAAAAACTGCCTTTTCAGCCTGGTCTATGATCATGCCATAGTCAGTCCTGTCTCCCTTCACTTACATAAATTTTGGACTGTTTGCCAACTTAAACAAATAGATAGAAGAGCACAGGGGAAGAGGTCTCGTGGATATTATACTCCTTTGGGCTTCATTAGGTAGAGAAGAGAGAGAGTACTAATATCCCAGTGACAGAAATCTACTGAAACTGTGTTAGGCAGTAGAGAAGGCAGACAAGAGCAGACAACGACATAAATAAAATAGAAAATTAGATGCTGTTGATTTGGTTGCTCATGGGTAACATATTAATGTGAGGGAACAGATACACAGGAAATCAAGACCTATGTGCTCACAGTGTTGTTAATGTTGTGTATTTTGATATTTGTTGCTTCAGCTTCAGGTGCAAACTGGGCAGCCATAAATGGAGCCCTTTAATATAAAAATATGGATTGAAAAATCAGTCCTGAGTGTCTTGCCCAAATTCAACCAGTAATAGGAACAATTATATATGTTGCTTCAAACTGTCTGGACCTGATAAATTTCTGTTCAAAGCCTGGGCTGGGGTAATGAAAAATATTCCCAAGATGGTCTCAATTTCATAACTACACATGAGCTAAAAGAAAAAAAACCCAACAAAACCCCAAAACAAAACACCAAATGAAGCCAAACAACTCACAGTAGTAGAATAAAGCAATGAAGAATGACAAAACAGATGAAGAAATCTACAATGTGTTCGCCTGTGCCTCACAGTAATTAATGCTTTTTGAGATATTAGATAAACTTTTCTTTGTTGTAATAGAAACAGATTTCCCAGATCTCCTATTTCAGCTCTCAAGCTCCACCTTTTCTCAGCTTTGTCTGAAATTAGCCACATTTTCTGCCACTTTAATAAACGTGGAATACAATTTGGAAATTATCTGTTTGCATCAGCACTGGCAAAGAACAATAGCTCAAATTTTGAGAGTCAAGGCTTCAATAATAAGGCCTGATTTTCTTCGCAATCAGATGCATACACACGCGTACACACACACACACGCACGCACGCACACCACATGTCTTTGTGAATAGGGCCCAAAACAGCTGCAACCTTCCAGAAATTAATTGGATTCTGGATCATTTGCATTTTTATATAGTTTACCAACAAAAGATGGAGATAGCAAGTTTATTAATGTGAAAAAAGAGAGACAAAGAGAGAGAGAGGGAGGGAAAGCGAACATTTTGGTTGAGCCACTAATCCAAATTTTAATACACACAGTGTCTATTCACCTTATAATACTGCAGCAGATCCTCCAAGGTGGAAATTGATATGCAGGTCTAAACTGCAGGCAGCTGTTAAGGACTCCTACTGATGCCTAGGGCCTTTACAGTTCCTCATCTGGGTAGACATTATGATTTGATAATGGCCATATTCAGACAACACCCAAGGCAATTCTAGGATTTGCTGTCACAATAGACACACTGAAAATAAAGTCAGTGTAAATAGATTAAGAAATTGACAGAATAACAAGGCAGAAAGAATTAGAATGAATACACAAATGGCAGATGACAACTCAATGTATTGTGATGCAGAGACGGGATAAGGAAAGTGGAGCTGGAGGATTTATCTGCTGCCAGTATGCCTTCAACCTGCTTCCTGCCTGCATGGATACTTATTTCACGGAGAAGTAAAATCTTTATTAGAAGATTTCTTATCTCCCTTGCTGCCCACTGAAAAACTTCCTTTCTGTTCGGTTGAAAGTGAAAGCTCCTGAAAGCTCCTGATCCATAGGTGTCCACGACATCATTTCCCTAGGGAAAAGGAAGAAAATACTAACACAATATTCAGAGGAGAGAGTGACTTTCAACTCCTATGGGAGTTGATGTGAACACTGGGTGGCAAGAACATTACTCTATGTGATTAATTTACAAACTTCTTAGAATTGTGTTGAGGTGTATGTGAGGTTTAGTGCATGAACTCTTCTGTGGAATCCCTTATTAGATGCTTTTTTAGGTGGCAATACATTGATGGAATTTCATTTATTCACTTCTGTCATAATTCAATTGCAACTTTATCTCTGCCAAAAACAGCTCCTAGCTCTGCTCAGCCCAGCTTGAAAAACCAAATCATATCAGAGTAAAGAAGGTATCAGACCAATTCCTGAAACATGGAATGTGATTTCATGTGCAGAATATCTGTGGATAGTGAATGGTTTATTGGTTGGTCTCTGTATGATAGACCCAGAGCGCAGAGATGGAATATCAGCAGTGACATCTCCAGTAAGCAGGTGGGTGAAAAAGGGTAAAGCTGCTATAACACTGAAAATGAAACTCAGTGCTGTGTTAGTGCTCAGCTGGATAAGGATTCTATATTCTAAGGATTCTATGACTTCAGTTCTGTGTTAGTGCAGTAAGTGCTTCCTGAGTCTGTCAGACCTGGTGCACAGCTTTTCTCTGGAACATAATCTGGGTGGGAGCACACAGGAAGGCAAGGCAGTAGCATTGCAAAGGGCTGGCTGTAGCAGCAGGAGGCTGGAGACACCATATAGCAAAAAAATGCCATCTGCTTTGACTGTGTCAGAGCTTTGGGCAACGAGATTGGACACCAAGGAGACACAGGAGTAAAAGGTACTGCTGGAAGGAAAGAGAAAACCCCTGGGGCTACATGAGCAGGAAGGTGTACCCTTGACTGCCAAGCCCAGTTCCACCTTTTCCTTCAAGCCTTTTCCTATTTACTTACTTTGCAAAAATCATGGAGAAGCCATGAGATAGCACTTGTGTTTGAACAACACAAATCCCTCAGTGCAGAGTATTCAACCAACACATCTTGAGTAATCTGGAGAGAGTTTAGACTCATTTTAGTAAAATACTTAGTTTTGCTTGACTTCATGGGAAATAACCCAGTCCTTGAGTGCTTTGTTGGATCAGGGACAAAATGATGTGTCTTGACTAAATAATGATTAAATATTTTATTATTTTATAAATGCTTATTACCTCACATGGATCTTTTGAATATAACAGTTCTATCAAAATCTGAAACACTATGCAGTGGAACAGCTTTGAACTTTAATTTCCTTACCTCCTTTTCCTTCCTCCTGCCACATTTCTTTTGCACAATAAGAGGTCTCCATGACTTTCCTACATTTTCTCCATAATTTTTCTACATTTCCTACATTTTCTGTTTGTTTTTTTCTTTAGAAAGTTAGACCTGGACTTCTATATATACTTTTTTTTTTTTTTTTTTTTTTTTTTTTCTTGTTCATTTGTTTTTTTCTTTGCTTCCTTCCTTTAGGTGTTATTTTCATTCTTCTTTCTTTGGTTGTTATCAACCACTTCTTTTGTTTAATACTCTCTCATTCTTCTCTTCCTCTAACTAATTTACACTGAGCATCTACTGCTTCTTTTTCTCTCCCATAATATGTCCTTCAGGGTTAGAGAAAGAGATAAGAGGATGGCCAGAGGAAGGAGAAATCAGCCATCAAGAATGAAAAGGGTTGAATGACACAGAGCCTCTAAGTGCAAGGAAAAATGAGATAAAATAACAGAAATTAAAAGAAGAGGAGTGAAGGGAAAGTTTCCATAAAGAACATGGGAAAAGGATTGAAAACAAAGGTAGAGAGGGAAATACTGCACAACTATTACTTTTATTCACAAGTTAATGTTCCCTGATTTTTGAAGGACCCAAAGCTGCAAGGAGTAGAGAGCTCCATTTAGCCCTAAATCAATCCTGTTAAAAGGAATACCTTGATTACAGTTAGCTTGCCAGCACTTAGAAATGAGACAGGAACATGGCCAATGTTCTTCTGGCTGAATACACAGATAAAGCAAGACACATTATGGAATGATAAAGTATCTAAGTGCACCAAGCCCTTATTTATCTAACTTTTGTTAACCTTTGCAGAAAGCCTGCCAAAGCATGCTGGTAGGACTGAAAAGCCAAGCAAGACTTATAACCAGGCTACATTTTGTATGGCACAAATAACTGTATTTGTACTGCCTAGAGACTTTGTAATTTCCTGCTTTTGAGACAGTAGAGAAATGTGAACATTGTAAGACTGAAATACTGGCCTCACTGAAGTCAAAGGCAATATATCCACTTAAATTCTAGTAGTGCAGCCACTTTCCAACTAAAAGGGTGCTTATGGAATGTTGCCTGTGTGAATGCACCTAATTTAGATGGTTTTTAAAAGCACCAGAGAAGAAAATGCAGAAAGCTGATGACTGTTAAGGCAGGAGTGAGAGAGAAACTACAGGTAGAGCAAGATCATGAAAGGACTAGGGCAGAAAGGGTGGAGGAGAGTACATAAAGTACTGTAAAAGGAACAGAGTATGATCAAAATTGCCAGGGACTCCAAATGAAGTGGAAAGGAGGACACAGACAATGAGAACTCAGAGCCATAGGCAAAGCAGAAGTTGTTGCAACCAAGTGGGCTGAATTTTCTGCATGAGGCTCAGGATGTGTTTATGGAAAGAGAGAATTATCCTATGGTTGTGCTTAGGAACCAGCACAATAAACTGCAGATTTACATCTGTTTACTTTGTAGCTATGAAACAGATTTTGTTTCAAGAAAGTACCAAATATATAAACTTCTTAAATATTAGGGGTTTACAGTACTCCTCTTCCGTATTTCAAGGGTGCCACATCCTGAACTCTGCCTGAAGACTGCCTTCTCCAGAATGAGAAGGCAACACCAGCAGCAGCTCTTCCATATGAAAAGATGTATTTTACCTGTTAAATATCTTGCAATGCTTCTCCAAGCAGAAATACAAATATTGGACTGCTGCTTCACTAGGCAATAGAATTTTTTTTGCTCTCCATGGTAAGAAAATACTAATGAACCACTTATTTCATTCCCTGAGAGGAAGCAAGAGGGAGATGCTGTTACATCACCAAAACCAAAGCGTGATAACAGAGAACAGTATTTGATATTAATTTTCTACTGTTTTGTCAAAACTCGTTTAAATTCCCAATGGACAGGTCTTCTGCTACTCCTTTGGGGATCATACTCCATTGTACTCCAAAACTAAAGGAGCTTTCTGGATTTTGTCTTTGCTTTGCAAAAAGGTAATTTTTCTTTCTCCTTAGCATCCATACCTTATAAAAAATTCAAACTTGTTATATTCCATCTCAGTTGCCTGTACTTGACTGGTTGGGGGTTTTTTTAATGCAAATTCATCTTCCTGTTCCCATTCTCTGGATTTGCTTTAGTTCATCAGCTGCATTCTAGTGACATGATAAATCAAAAACATACCTAGAATTCTATCCAGGCTACAACAGAACTACACAGAGAGGGCTATTAAGTCAGGGCTCAGTGGTGCACAGCTTTTGCACAGGCAGCCTGACATTTTGCTATGCTTCATTGCAACTGTGTCACGTTACATATGCATGCTTAATTTTCTGTTCACTATTACCCCTTTTAGAATATGTAAGACAGTGGCATAAAGCTATTCAGCTGGTTTACTCTTTCTCAGCACTGCTTGAATGCTAGTAATGATGTCATAAAAAAAAATCTGAAATCTGAATTCAGTTCCTGCCGACTTTACCCAGAAATTACAATTTTATTTTATTTCCATTTGAAGCTGTTATATTATGAGAGGTCTGATGTTTAGCAAAATGTTTGCCTTTTACTGATAACAGTTTCACTTTACAAAAACACTTTTTTGCTTTGCCATTTAATCCTTTACTTACCCAAAAAACCATTTTGCTGATCAGAAAACAATCCTAATGCTCCAATGGACATGGCTAATTCAAAGAGTACTTGAAGTAAAATACTAAAATCAGAATAGTACTTAGGCTTGGTAAGGAGTTTATACTGCACCCTCCTGGGACATCAGCAGCAGTGCATCATTGCTTGCAGAAGTGAAACTTGTGCTACTAAATACCTACATGAGATCTTCAGAAATGCAATTTATCAGGAGAAAATACTCCATAAATAAATAAGTATAAATTATTTCAAATAGAGTACTGTTGTTCCCTTACACAGTAGGATCTTCCTGGAACAATCTGAAGATGGGAAATGTCCACTATAGTGTAGTATTAGTATTTCATTAGTAATTGTAAATCATTCTGGGGTAAAAAATGAGGAGGAGATGAGAAAGAGTATTTTTTGTTTCAGTACCTTTGTGTTTTTTCTCTGCAAAATAGGGGATGATCTAGTATCATGGCTGATTGCCTTGAGAAGATGAGACAACAGTGAGAGGAAGTGTACCCATATTACTGCTAAATTAGTTTCCCTCAATGTCATGAAAAGCATGAGCTACTCAGGTTTGCCTGGGACCCATGGCATATAGTGAGATGACTGGTTTACATGGAAGCCTAATTCACATTCCACTGCACTTCCCTGCTGTTATTAAAGTTACGGTTGCTCAGGAAGCAATTAGCCCTTCTTGTTGCAATATGGACACCGCAAGGCATAGAGAGCAAAACACATCACTTGATCAGTCAGTCCCTCCTCAATTCTTGTCACACCCTCTCCTACACTGACTTTGTACCTTGAACATTAAGGCAGGAGCAATGCCTTCCAGCTGTGCATTCTCTCCTTTCAGATAAAGAAGATAGGATCAGCTTGAGACACTGCAGATCAGAAACCTACAGTACAATGTCAGCTAATTCCATAGTGTTTATAAACAATTTTCAGATAATGAACACCATGGAATTCAGATTATTCTTAGTTCTTTAATCTGGTTTGAAATTACTAAAGCTAATACAGCTTCACAATCCAAGCCATACTCCCCACAGATTTAGAAACTGGGTTTGTACATAAACTAAGCTTAAACCAAGTTCTACCCTGTATTGGCAGCCCAACCCACATTTAAATCAAAACTGCATGTAGTTGTAAGCTTTTATGCCAAAGTAATAAAAACTGTAACGAGACACATACATACACACATCCCTGTCACAACATATATACATTGTGTCCTAGGCATACTTTTAATCTATATCTAACTTTTTTAGTAGTGACAAAGCCTTTCAGTCATTACTAGAACCATTAATTTAAGTACCAGCATTGTCTGGATGTACTGTTCTCCTACAGTGCCTAGGATGTCCACGCAGCCATTGATTTAGGAGACAATATCACTTGCTTCCAAGTTTATGAGGCAATAAACAGCTCCCGCATATTGATGAATGCGGAGGTGTTTGCTCAGCACATTTGCAGGGGACGTTTATTACCCAAGTGCTGTGCTTTAAAAGCAAATGAAATTGTAACTATTCTCACTTTCTTTTGTTGGGGGGAAGGGAGAAAAATACTGTTGTGTTTAATTTGTTCCTGCACTTTCCCTCCTCCTGTGACTCATTAAAATGACTGACACAGGCACGGACGTTTCCCTCATCTGTGCAGTTGACGACTACAGTCATTTTTTCTTTGGTGGCTTTACATGAGACTGCTTTAGAACAGGGTGCAATTGTCAGAATACCAGAGAGACATGACTAAGATTATTCCTCCGTGCTTTATTACCCTATTATCCCCTTCCAAAGGATTAAGTTAGCTCATCAGCATAGCCACTTAGACTTACTAACTCTACAATAATATTCATTGCTCTGCCCATACATTAAAAGAATGAAATAATTTTTAATCTGCAGAATTGGATCATGCGAATGTAAGGGATTAAAAGATGAGTCTTTGGCTTGTACACCTGGCAAAACACTGCTTGGAATCTAAACTCCTTTGAAGTATATTATACGGGGAAGGAAAAGAGAGCAGAGAAAAAAGATGAGATTGCAAAGCTGCATGCCAACTGAGTTGTTATGAGGATGCCAGACAGAGAAAGCAGCCCGTGAAAAATGTATTAAATTATCAAACTCACAAAGCTGATTTATAGCTGCAGTAATTTCTCCTTTCCTTTTGGTTCCCATATGAAGAATGTCAGCGACAACATTTACTTACAAGAAAAAAAATGCTTCTAGCTGTTAATAAAATATATACAAACATATTTTAATTATTTTATTTATCTAGGTTGGGAATGAAATCAGAATGACAATTTAAAGAAAAGTTGGAATACAAAATGTAAGAAGTAAACAAATATTTTCCAAAATTCTTGAGATGAATGAATCATTGATTATTCTGGCTTGTATGAAAAGTCTTTAATCTAAAAAGCCTATTTGTTGTTTTAAGCAAATGATAAAATTTTTAGCAGAGCAGATGATTCCTTTCTTACTATAACATTATGAGATTAGGGAAAAATATTAACTTGAAATATTTCATAATGCTCATTAACTTGCCTCATTTTTTCTCTTTTCTAATTTAAGACTCAGATATGCAAACTTGCATTCATTTATATAAACCTGTTAATCTGAGTAGTAGCACTAAAATCGATGGGACACATTCTTCGGGCAAGCCAGTCCTTAGCAATGTTATGCCAGTAGGCTGTAAACGGTCATACCTTTCCTTCATGTTTGAAAAATGCCTTCTGTCCACCTAGAATTGTAAAAATCATAATATTAAGGACTAATCCTTATATTTAATAGTCGAAACACTTTAATTGGTTGTACCTAACTAGCTCTTAATACTTTACGCTGTTAGAAAAGAATTTTCTGCCACACCTGCTTTAATCCATATACCTGGGCTTTTCCATTATAGTCCTTTTCTTTATAATACTCTTTCTGATCCTTTCAGTCACCCTGAATTTTCATTTTGCATTCATTTTTGTCCTTCATTCTTATTTGATAGAGTGACTTTTTTAATGGGAAATTGTGGGGTGCTAATGGGGATGCCAGGTTATGCTGACATCCATTCAGCCTTCGTGTCCTGTGCTGATTCACTGCAAACAGCCAAACCCTGGTTCACTCTTGTGGTCCTTTGCCCTCCTGCTGCTGAGGACTAAAGTGAATTAGTGCTTGGGAGCAAGGTGGAAAAAAGCAGCAATCCCTTCATTAACAGTTCAGTTGGCAAGATTTAGTTGGCATTGTAATCTTGGTAATAATAGGTTGCCATAGATTTTGAATTATGGACATTAGAAGGAACAAGTCTTCTGACAAGTTTTTACCACCTCACTGACTGCTGCTTGGGGAATTTATTTGGGGCAGCATAGGACTGGCTAGTTAAAACCAGACATTTAGATTCTGCTTTAACTGATCTGAATTCATTGCAAAAAGTATATTCCAGAAAGTCAAGAAACTGAAATTGACATTTTTCCATGCTTATCATTTTAAATAATGAATTTTGAAATTGGAATTACTTTAGAAAGAAATCATGGCAATAATGGATGGAGTCTGGGAACTGAAGTAAAAATGTGTGTCATCATAAAATGGTTTAAGGTAGATCTAGTTACCTCAAGTGTGAAACAAAGCAACGGAAAAGAATGTTTACTATATAGAGGTTTTATGTGTCCTGTTCTATAACAATTGGACAATTGAGAATAAATATAGGAAGCAGGTTCAGTTGCGCAGTTAAGTTTACTACATATTTTGCTCTACTGTTACTATTTTCATCTGGATGTCTCTAAAGATGTTCACAGCAGCCTTGACTAAGGTCCATACACTAAGGTCCATCCCACTATTTGGACGTCTGGGTATGACAACAATCTGTTCAGAAAGAAAGCAAGAAGAGATGGTGGCATAACTAAAAATGAGACATCTTGCTGATTTAACGGACCTGAGGAACAAAAGTAAATAGCAATATCTAATACCACAGGGCTATACTGCCTAATAAAGAACTTTTAAACTAAAATATAATATAATTCCCAAACAACATAGTAAGAAAGAATCAAGCCCAACAGTACGTACAGCTGATAAAATGGGATACTTATCAAAGACATAGAATTAAATGAGAGTATTTTTTTTTAAAGAAAACAGTTTTTTAAAAGTTATTTCTTTTATTCCTTACTTAGGCTGTTACTGAGGAAGAAAACGTGTAATTTTGCTGTTATAGTTTTGGGGTTTCATCTTTATAAGTTTTTCTTACAAGAAAGCTCAAGAAGAATTACTTTCTTTTCAAAAGATGTTTTCAGAATGACTAGTGCATGATTTTTTTTCTTTCTAGTCACCCTATTTGATAATTTTTTTTTTTCAAAACAATATGAACACAGTAAGGTTACCTCCAGGAAGACTAACAAAGGCCTTTGACACCATATGCCTGAGAGAAAAGTCAACAAAAAGCAAATGGGGGCAGTGACTAGTCTTTGTCAGTCAGGACTGTTATCCACATCCCATGGAGGGAAGTGGCTGATTACTACCTTGGAAAAGACATTCTGAATGTTAGGGCATGTGTCTCAGTCCCAAAGAAAAGCTAGGACATGGCAATGATTCTGAGAGATGATCCATTCTTTGGATGAGTATGATGTGCCAGCTTCTGCAGGAGGAAACTTCAGAAGTGCATGTCAAAAAATAAGATACTTTTCCTTCTATATTTTCTCTGCTAAGGGTCTCAGATATGAGCAATACTTACTGTACTCAGTAAACTTTAATTGCCTGGAAAGTGAAAGCCTATAATTGTGTGATGATTATTAGGGGTTCCCCAAAATTCTTGTGTTGAGTGACTAATTGCTAGCAGCAGACATATTTCTAATTAATTATGACACAAATTATTCAGATACTCTCTTTCATTGTCTAAAATTTCACAAGTAAGCTCTACTATTTGCATATGCTCTTTAGCCCAAGGGACATGTTAGTGCTGGCAGTGAAAGGAAACCAAAAAGCACTTTAGTTAAAAGGAGAAAGGAATGATGCAATCAGGTCTGTTCTCTGATGGAGTTTTACTGAGTAACTGAAAACACAGCAATCCTGTATCTCCAAACACAGAACAAACCTAGGTGATATTCACATTCACAACTGCCAAGGTTGCCTTCCTAGTCTGTTCTGTGCCCTAGGAAAGCCAAACAAGCATCTTTTATCTCTACCTGTAGTTGGTGAACTTGGACTTTTAATCATTCCCTTACATAAAGCCTTTTGCTAGTGGAGGGAACTCCTAATCTTTCCAGCTGTTACATTTGTACAAAGGGCCTTAATCAAACCTTCCCTTTAGCCAGATTTAGGGGTGTTTATCACCTCTAGCTAGATCACAGGCTTACTTGACAGCAACCTTCTAACACCTCTCAACACAGCAATATCATATCCAGGTACAATACCAGGTATGATTTAATTTCAAATCCCTTTTGTTCCTGCAGGGGTCTCATCAAACAAAGCATACACTCAAAGTATAAATTCAAAGAAAACATTGGCTCCCTATGTGGATAAAAGATCCATGGTAAAGGTGAAAAATAAAAAGGAATTTTATCTGGCCTGCTGCTTCTGTGTGATTTTCATATTTATTAACATAATCAGAATTATCATTATTATTTTGTGTCTCTTGAGAAGCAGAGTTGCCAATTATTTAATTTTTTAGTAGTGAAGAAAAGCACATCTCTTAAGCATCGGGTGACAAGGACAGGAGAACCTCTGTGAGAAGCACATGTGGATGGGCCAGTATCCATGAAGATACATATATACTGGAATACATTAGACACCCTGAATGGAAAATAATTATTTCTTTAAAGAATTAGTAGAGGCAAGCTTTGCATGCTGGATTTATTTATTCTCTCTTTCCCATAAGAATAACACCACCACATACTTACCTACTGAAAACAGCTGCATTTTTGATATGTTCTGAATACCATTTGTTATTTCCTGGGCAAAACTGAACTGTGGCTCACCTTCCAAAAAAAAAAAAAAAGAAAAAATCCAGCAGACACAGACCTATAAAAACTATCTTGCTATAAAGGACTCTATAAAACAGTATGTTTTAATTGCTTCCTGGTTTCATCAAACTGTTTTATATTCAAAGTTAACATTAGGTTGACACTTAACTTCCTTGGACTTTTTATTATTTTAAGGCATAAATTATCAAAAGCTATTTATTTTAGCATTTGCTTTCATGAATGGAGGTAGCATTTGTGACTGATTAAGCACTTAAAAAAGCAGCACAACCCACCGCAGATTTAATTAGTTGCACATATTATCACCAAGCACCGTAAATTTAATGTCATCTCTTTTACAATAAAAAAAAATACTGAGCAGGTAATAACACATTTGTATGGATATACTGAGTATTCTGTGGGCAGGTTACTATTGTATATATATACTCATTTGGGATACAGGAAGATGGGATTGAAGGAGTTGCCCCAGGGTGATGTTCTCAACTGATGTTTTAGAGTCTGAAGTGGGGAGACTGACAGTTCAGGAAATAAGGATATTTGAATTTGTGCAGAGATGACCAGAACTACTCTTCCACCCACCTACAGAATAGTAGGAAGCACAAATATAATCATCTCAGCAATTACTACATTTCTTGGAAAAAAAAATACATGAAGCATTCTCTGTTTGCATTTTACATGTCTAACAATGTTTTGGTGCTCAGCCAGGTAAGTCTTCCCTTAATAACCTGCCTTTTCACAGATGATGAGCCTGTAATATGGCTACTAAAATGTATTTTAAAGGTTTATTAACTATGAGACTCTTCAGGAATCTGTCTCACAACAAACTGATATAATTCTGGAGAGAAAGATACACAGTAGTTTCTTAGTGAGGCTCTGGCCCTGTTTATCTCCCAAATGAGATATCAGCTCATGAGGTTAAAAATCAACCAAGTGAATTTTTACATTATAGACTCTCACAAAAATCAGATGAAAACTGGTGATGTGCAAGAGAACTGAAAGCATACCTGTGACTTACAGTACAATATAGTCATTGATAACCTGCTCCCAGGTATTGTGTGGTGATCTGCAAGGACAAGTGGGCCACAGGGTAGTTTAAAAATATCCAGTTTTTAAAAAAAGCCATTCCACATTCTTCCCTGTGGAGGATAGGAATGCACAAAGCAAAGCAAAGCAGTATATTACTTAAAGGTAAGTCAGCATCCTATGAGAAACAACAAAAATAAGACTGCACAATCGGAAGACAGCCCTCTTCTTGGAGCAATAAAAACTTTCTAAGCCACAGCAGAAACAACAGAGAAACTCTGCATCAGTAATAATCTTTTTCTATAACAAGCACTCTTCCAAGGTCATGCGTTTAAGGGAGCTGACAGATGAACTCTGACAAACCTAGCTGCAGCAATTTGGGATGTTATTCCCAGCGTGTCCTGGATTCATCTTTCCACCATGGATTGCATGCAGCTGCTTCAGCCCATCTCAGCTTTGTGACTGGAGGTCTGTGCTGCAGAGGCAAGCTGTGAAGGGAGCTGGCTGAGGTGCAGCCAGTCCCTCTGTTGTGCTGCCCCTGCTGCAGGGGCTGCAGCCTCTGGCACAGGAGCAGGACAGCCTTGCTCTGCTTGGCTAGCTCTGCCTGAGCCTGCCTGTGGAATTCACTGGGGCGCACTGCAATTCAGAGGCTTAACTGCAACCCCTGCAGATAAGAGCTTTCAGCTGCCAAATATTATGCAGGATTAATATTATGCTTTTGGAACTCATATATACTTATGACTTCTACTCGAGGAGATCCAAATTACAACATTTCCTTAAAAAGCATTTCTTCTTGATGCTTTCAACCAGCCATTTTCTAGTTCCAGTGGCAGCACCTATTTCTTGGGTTGAAAAAAGCAATAATTCCTTGTTCACTTCCCCATGTGTCTCATAGATTTGGATTCTCAACAATGTCAGTCATTGCTTCCCCAGAAAGAGCCATACTAGTGTAGTTGTTTCTCATCTAGAAGTCATTCCCTAATTTCTGTCTCACTCTTGTAATATTTTTCCATCTTCCTTATTCTTCTAGTTAGTGTGGTAGCACACTGTCATTCTTTTGTCACAGGAGTCAGAGTGGCAGATGTGAGGAGCAGCTAAATCAGAGTTAACTGCCCGGCATAGGGGGTGGCCACCAGCCGAGCATCCCCAAGGATAATGTGCACATCCACCTGTGATGTGCACCTCCATGCTTCCCATTGCAATCATATGCTCCAAATTCTGGGTTCATGAAAGATTTTCTACCTCTTACTTTTTGCAAAGACATGAAAGATCTTTGCAGAGATGGAGACTCTCAGTCAATAACAGCTCTCAAGCTAAATTGTAAATATGTTGATATCAGATTTATCAATAGTCAGAAAAATTCTAAAATAAAATCTATGTACTTATTCTGCTCTTCTGATGCTTGACCTGTTTGGTTAAATTTACTAAATTAACAAGATTATTTCCACTCAATTGAACTATCAAACAGCAAACAAACACAAACAAACAAACAAAAAAGCAAAGCAGAAGAGCAAACAACAATCACAGTAACATCCAGAAGTACTAGGCTGGGTTCCAAGAAATGATGAAACTTCATTACAGATTACGAGGTTAAAAAAACCCTGAATAGTCTGGGATAAATATTTTAGTAAAACTAGAGATTCTGTTCTCATGTTCTGTCAGCAATTGTAAGATGAAGGTTACTTTTTACAAAGTAAAAAGTCTATCGGATGCCAAAAGCCACAGACTGAAAAGAAACCATTAAAGATAGTAAAATCATTCAAGAAATTCTAGGTAATGACACCATGATTCCAGCCAAGGTCTAAATCACATGGGGCTTAGCATTTTCAGTTTGTGAGTTAAAACTCACTGATTCAGCTCTTCACCATATACTAGTGAAGCAAGGACAGTTGTTCAGTGTATTTTATTAGTTCAGGTAACAGATTATTTTATATTCACCTTCAATATATTTAATGTGTCTTCTTTTCTATATGCACTGCCAAAAAAAGGAGAAAATACTTTTTGAGATTGGCAACACTCATTCTGGGAATGGCTGTGCCTTCATCTTCACAGCCTCAAGAGGAAACTGGAGCTGCTGAGGAATTTATCTTTTCAGAAAGGGAAATGTGAAGAGATTCCTGCAAAAAAAAATGTACAAGACCATTTCACTACCAAGAATAAAACAGAAAAGCCCTAACCTAACAACCAACCAAAAAACCAAAGCAAACAAAAAAAACAAAACCAAAAAAACAACCAACCAGCCGATCAACCAACCAGAAAATCACACAAAAAAAAGGCATTGTAAGGAAATTAGCCCTCAAAGAATTTTAGCCAACTGCAATTACAGTTAATACAGGCAAGTCATACTTGTTGTTATTGATCATTAATTAGCCATCTCTGATTTCTAAGATATTTTAGTGGGAATTCCTTGGCCATCACAGGTCAAAGCAAGTCCTTACTTGCCACTTCTATAACATTTCTAAATTAATAGATATGCATAACCTAGAAGACAGGGCATGATTTGTCACGAATATTCAAAATGAGTCATGCCTTTTCTGTGGCAAGAATATATTTGCTTTAAAATAAGAACTCAACATCACCCACAAATTTGTATGGATCTCCTCCATTATGTCTGAAACATAATGTTGTCTGAAAAGCAATGAATCTGCATTCTATATGATTTACATATGCAGAAGAAATAAGATTTGCTGAATTCCTACCTTTGCCAATGCCATCAAGAAATACAAATTGAGAAATCTCAACCTCCATTTTTCTCAAATTTCCCCAAACATTAAACAAATCTATAAAATAATTATACAACAAATAATATTAACCATGGTACCAAACTGTATTATTGCCTTTAAAAAGAATATTTATTTTTGTCCACAGAAAACATATAATATTTTTCATTGGAACTGAGAGCAAACCCTTAATGTATAAAATACTTCTCAGTTTGTTAATTACTAAGGGAGAAATACAATTAGCTACAATAAATTTTGGTATCACTATATAGTCAGTCTTTCTCAATTAAACTTGCAATCTATAATTTTCCTGGAGGAGATACTGAAATGTCTCAGAACTCAGCAGGCTCAGTTCAGTGTGTAAAAAAAGCTCCATAAAAGGCTGTCACACAGCAAAGCATGGGCTCTGTTTAAACTGAGTAATAGTCATAGTAATAGCTAGAGTAATGTTCAGGTTTTGCAGTTTGCAGTAGAATAACTTTCCTGGAGATCTTGTGCAGAGGTTCTCCTGCAGTCTCTGCCAGCAATAAACTAGATGTGAAGAGGGAGTGCAAAAGGAATATTTTGACCCACATCCATCTCTACCCCTTGATCTCTGTGCTGATGGGCACTTGTCTCTACATGTAGTTGGCTTCCTGGACTGCTGATAGCAGAATTCACTATTTATATTTTGCCATCAGTTCTAAGAGGAAGAATTCCTTTTCACTGTAGGAAAAGTAACTTCATAGTGAATGAAAAAATAAAGTAAACCACGCTGGACCATGGGCCATGCTGCTCTACAAAGACATAGAAGAATTAAACCCTGTGCAGCTTCGATAAATTTGGAGGATGTGTCTTTTATCCTATCTTATCTGTAAGGTTTTTCCACCTAAGCAAATCCCAGGAAAATATTCTAAAATGCATTTAGCCCAATACCACATCTAATAATTTTGTTTACAGATGGCAGCACTTTTAGGAGTATTACAGATTAAATTATGTGTCTGTACTTCTCTTAGTTCAGCATCCTAAAGCATTGACATGTGAAGCAGGAAGGCAATATTTTCCTCCAGATGACGTACAAGACATTTGATAATGTCCAGTTATTAAAATACGCATGTTTAACTGTATAGTATGGCCAAAGGCAACTATAGATGGAATCTGAGTTGGGGAACTATTATAGACACTACTTATAGGTGACTTTGCAAGTATTTTAAAGTAAATATGCCTTGATTTCCTTTCAAAAATTTTATAGCAACTTTGCAATAATACAAAAAACATTGTTGCAATCACACAGTGTTTGTGCCTCTTGCCCTTGTTCCGTCAATGGACTCTACCGGAAAGAGCTTGGCCCCATCCTCTTGACATCCACACTTAAGATATTTGTGTGCACACTTAAGCTGTTAAGATATCTGTCTCTTCTCCAAGCTAAACATGCCCAGGTCTCTCAGTCCTTCCTTAGAAGAGAGACGTGTCAGACTCCTGATCATCTCTGTAGCCCTCCACTGGACAATCTCCAGGAATCCTTTTTCTTTCCTGAACTGAAAAGCCCATAATTGGACACAGCACTCCAGACGAGGCCCCACCAGGGCTGAGCAGAGGGGCAGAATCAATCACCAGCGTTAACTTGCCGGCAATGTTTTTCCTATTGCCCCCCAGGATACCACTGGCCTTCTCGGCCACAAGGGCACTGCTGGCCCAAGGACAGCTTCATGCTTACCAGCTCCTTCCCTGCAGAGCTGCTTCCCAGCAGGTCAGCCCCCAGCCTGTGCTGGTGCCTGAGGGTTATCCTTCCCAAGGGACAGAACCCTGCATTGGCCTTTGCCGAATTTCAAAATGTTCCACTCCAGCCTGTTGAGACAATTCTGAACGGCCACAAAGTGCTCTGGGGTACTGATCACCCCTCCCAGAGAGAAGGTGCTTTCTCCCTTCATTCAAATCCTTGATGAACAAATTAAGCAACACTGGACACTAGTCAGAATCTGTATAGGCAATATATCTGCATGCAAACAGCACAAGAGGAATTTTATCCCCAAGTGCATCTTCTTTACTAGAATCTCAGTTTTTGATCCCACATAATATCATCCTCCTCCTTTGGCTTCTCATTTTGGGCATTTTACTTGGAAGTACAGATTATCTAAGAATATGGATTATTTAAAGATTTTTTTCCCCAAAGAAATGAATTTTAAAAATAGCAGAAAATATGGGTGATTCACTCAATCGCTCTATCAGTGTGCTTGAAGCTGAGAATCCAATACTCAGCTCTCTTGGTCAGGCTGTAATTTCAGACACTGATGGGCAGCTATCTGAATCTCTTTGCAGGTTTATGTGGCCTATCCTTACATGCTGACAGGTTCACACCTGTAAATCTGATTAGCAGACAATGTTTGACTTGATTAGTCAAGTGCAAAGCTCAATGCAGTCAGATATTTGAAATTCAAGATTTCCTGGAGCTGTGTTAATAGGTTGGAGACCTGAGCAGTGTGTAAATGAAGCAACAGGAGCCACACATTCTTACAGACAGTGTTTCATTTCCTCATTCTCAGGGGGTACCGAATCAGGAACTGTTTGGAACTGATGTGTCCCTCACTTACCAAATTTCTCAGGACAGACAGTAGCTGCCATCAGAGCTTTTCTGGAGCTTATTCAAATGGAAAATATCAGGTATGTGTAATATTAACCAGCAAATTTCAGTTTCCCACTGGTTACTGTCTGTACATTTGATGATCTCTAAAAGTCTACAGGCTGCTTTCAGACTATTCCTTCACATGAGAAAAAATGATTATATTCTACCTCCAGCCTTTCACAAAAGTTGTCTATTTGCAGTCTCTGAGCTCAATCTCTTGTTTACTTATTTCTCTTCCATTCCTGTGAATCCAATTTCTCCTCAAATTTTTGTCACTGCAAAACCCTCTTTTTCATCTGAGGCTGTCTGAGTGAAGCATTTGTGATACCACACATCACGAGTGCTCTGTGAAATCAGTTTCAGAGTAATGATTACCAAGACATGCTTAGAAAGGCACTTATGTTTCCAAATATCTCCTTGCATATTACTGAAGTCTGTGAACCAAAATGATGTTCATTCTGCCAGCATAAGGAAACCAGAGGAGAAACACATGTAAGTCCAGTCCAGTCCTAGTTAGTGTCGGGGAAAAGTCATGGAAATGTTGTCATCTACTATTTATACCTCCCTTATTTATATGAGCATGGTGTTTTACTATTCAGTAACAAGTGATGGATCCTTGCCCCTTGATCCTGTAGATTCTGGAATAATAAGAGATGTTATACTGGAGTAATTGCAGTATTTGGATTTCCAAAACCCCTTGATACTGACACAATTTGTAACCAGCAAAGTAAGATTTATTTTCATGTGGTGCACCCAAAGACACATTGCAATAAGTAGGCAGGAACAAGCTCTACTCTCTGGTACCACACCTTAATGTCTCTATTCAGACTCAAAGAATAACATCTTAAATTAGGTCAAAACACTGTACAAGAATACAGGATGTTATGACAGGGCAAAGTAATGGTGGAAGGAAAAAAATCAATAAATATTAAAAAAAAAGGCTGAAAATTGCTTGAAGGTGAGTAGCTATTCCCACAGAAATAGTATTTGCATTGATTTAATTTCTGACATGCTTTGGTTTTAAGACTTATAATGAACTGTACTATTATTGTTTGTTCTGAAGCATTGTCAGAACAAAGTCATGAATAAGCAAGAATGGAAATGAAAAATTTTAAGTCTCCATGCCATCTGTGAAGGGCAGGAATCACCTCCAGGCACTAAAACATGAGCTGATTAAACAAGGTGGGCAGGAAGCTGGAAGAGAACATAGATCATAGTGCAGTGACTGAGGTGAGAATGGGGGATTTGCTGGAAAATGATAGACACAGTGCTTTAGTAACCATTGACCTTGCACTAAACAGCACATGAAAAAGTCAGTGCTGCAGAGATTTAACATGGGACAAACTCAAGAGGACCAATATTAAACAGATTTCTCTTTCATGTACATGTTATTTCCTTATCCATTTCTCCCTAGCCATATTAGCTGTGTTCTTTCTCCAGTATCATTCCCACAGACAGCAGGTCTCTATCCCCCAGCCACCAAAGCTCAGAGGCCTCTGAAAACTGCAGGGTAACATTTATACACAAACCCACATTTTCTTTGATTTGAGAGGACTACTTACTGAGGAAAATTTGTGATTTCTCAGAAGACATTTAAAAATAAAAAAAAATCAAACCCTAAACTGACAACACTGTATTTAAACTGGGAAAGCCCATGGAATAGCTGGTTTTCATTTGGTGCTTATGTGAATGTACAAACGACTACCAGAAGACTTTTCCCTGTACCATTTGCTTTATTCAAAGCAGCCATTGGGAAACTTCATGATGATTTCAGTGAATTTTCATTAAGATCAATGTTGGTCATGCCATCATTTGGAACAGCACAAGGCAATTTGAGAATCTGTTTATTTTCAAAGCAAAGTGTTCCTTGCTCATGGGATCATTCAAAATGAAGCCCATATTTTTACAAAAATGAGTCTTGGGGACTGACTGACCTCTGTCATTCACTTTCACATGTTGTGCCTCCTTTTCACACCTTGCAAGACACATGTGAAGGCACTGTGGTTTATAAGGGTAATGCTTCTGGTGCCTGCAGCCACAGAACAGGAAAGCAAGTGGTGCACCAATTCTGGAGGGCACAAGCTTGCACAATGCCACAGTCTCGGTCCTTGTCTCTTACCCCAGGCATTGGGTAACTCTTCTCGGTGGATCAAAGGATCAACATTCCAAGGAGGTGTGAGTGCTGTGAGGTGCTCCATCAATGCATGTGACATGGTGGCATACTCACGTTTTCTAGGAAGTGGAATGTCCTGTCTTAGACCAAATTACTGGTGCATCCTCACTGCCACCTTCACTTCCCACCTTGACTGACCCAGTGCCCCTTT
The DNA here is from genome assembly GCF_029582105.1 of Oenanthe melanoleuca. Taxonomy (NCBI): domain Eukaryota; kingdom Metazoa; phylum Chordata; class Aves; order Passeriformes; family Muscicapidae; genus Oenanthe; species Oenanthe melanoleuca. Next base: position 57,944,731 of record NC_079336.1, on the reverse strand, counting down.
CATTATTCATCTTTCTCCTTCTACAGGTAACGCAGAAACTTCTCTCCTCCAGGGCTCCTCCCTCTTCTGCTGCATGGACCCCTATGTCACTGTCTGAAAAATCCTGCCTACACTCCTGATGACATGTGTCTGTAGGTTGCACAGTGTACACACATACACTTACACACAACTGGTGGGAAGGTGTGAGGCAACCTGCTCTTATACCCAGCTCCTAGTAGGTCTGTAGCCCTGTGGCAACCACTAACAAATGCCTAAAGGAATTGTTAGGGCAGTATTTAACTCAGTTGTCTTCACATTGAATACACTCACTGGAAATAAAGAGGAGGGAGCAACAAATCACAACTGCTTTGCAAAAGGGTGGTACAGTCTCCAATTCTGAGAATTTCTGCCTTGGGAAGCAGGCACAGTGAATAGTATTTAAATGATACTGGAAAGGGGAGGGGAAGGCTCCCCTGGTGGGGATGAGTTTCTCTCTTATGACACACCACAGTCACCAAGGCTGGCAGCGTGTGGTCAGCTGCCTGCTCTGGAAGTGTCGCTGCTGGTCTGCTCTGCTGCTGCAGTTTGTACGACAGCTTGGGTCATCGGATTCAGGCAAAATCAGCCAAGGTGGTGCAACCCACTGAAACACTCAGTGTGAGTTTCCCTGGCTTGTTTTGTTCCAAGAGCTCACACAAAACCAGTGCCCAGCAGTGCTGCAGGAAAGGGGCAGCAATAGGCAATTGGGAAGTGAAGGCTTGAGTCAGAGCTGTACGAAACACGAACATCTGTGGCTCGGTCATTTACCAGTACAGTTGGTGTTTGTCAACGTGGTCAATGAGGTCGTTTGTCAAAACAAAACTCTGCTGAGTTCCCAGATGCCTCATTCTTCCATGTGAACTTCCCTAACGTAAGTGCAGGATTAAAAAGAATGTACTTGCCATTATAAGAATAAATTCATTAAAGGTTAGAGCAAAATCCAAAACAATTATAAGGAAGCATTTACCTCTCCACAGACAACATCTCTCTGTTATTTTTGCCAGCAATTTGGAAACTAATTAAAATAATGGATTATTTTACTCACTGTTTTTAACTAATCAGTAATCCTAACATGCTATGCATTTGGTATTTCCTATAAACACTATTTTTAAAAGCCTTCCTAAATCGACACTTTAAAATAAAAATTACTTTCTTTCTCTTCTTAATTATTTCTAATCCAACAAATAATTAAGCTTGTCTTGCTTAATATTTGCATGAGTGTGAGAAAGCACAGGTCATTCAGCATGGGTAGCTGAGGAGATCCTGGATCCCTGTGAAGGGAAGATTTTCATAAAGCTTTTTAGATATCAAATACATAATGTTTTAAAGCCATTGACCTTCCAAAGGGTTGAACACCTTTCATATGTCTCCAGGTGAGCTTTCCAAAGCAGGAGCCCACTAACCTTCCAGGCAGGCTTGAATGCCTTGCCTCAGGCTGTTTTTCACAAACAATACAGACACATACACTCTGCTCATAGCATCTGTCTCTTCCACTTGCCTGAGAACTAAAAACCAAATAAGGGAAAGAGATTCTCAGCTGAGATATGAAATATGAATAGTTCTTCTGTGAACTGAACTGTGAAGCTTAAATAAGGAAGCAGAAAAGGTCTGGGAAACTGAAAGATGTACACTTTTAATTTAGTGCTATCCCAAAAACTCAGTTAAAAGATTTAAACATCTTTCTTTACTTTAACTAGAATCTTCAATGGACCAAAAGTGCCTCTGGGGAATCAGCAAAGTGTTCTGCAAGATCTGAAGAGGATTTGGGGGGAGGAGACCATGAGGGGAATTGTCTGCACTTCAAAGAGTTTCCCTCAATAGCACTATTTCAGATGAAGATTTACAAAATGTTTATTATTTATACATTTAGTCATTAAAAAAATGTAATGTATTACTCAGATGAGACCAAAAAGAGTTTGAAAACTTAATTTTTATGTTGTTAAAAAAAACCAAAAAGCCTATTGGACTGAAGCTCCCTTTGACGTTCCTTTCTCTTTTTAAGGAGATTTTTTTTCAAACAAAAGACAAAAATAATGTCAACTTCTCACCTCTCTGTTGAGGTTCAAAGGATTTCTCCCCCTTCATTTTAGTATTATTTTGTATGGTAAGTATCCTATCAAATGAAGGCTCTGTTTGCTTGAATTTCAATGAAAAATAAGACAGAATTAAAAAGCCAGCAGCAAGTATTCCAGACTGGGTGCTGCTTTCTACACCTTTGATACAATTTCTCTAAAGAGTCTGCAGAAAGGGTAGAAACAGACATAAAAAAACCCGTAGAAAACCCCCATACTGATATGACTTTGCTATTTCATTATGTTGCATCATTTAAAATGAGCTTCAGAAAATAGGAAAGTACTTTCTAAAGCTGAGGTATTTAGAGGCATTGGAGTGGCCATGGTTGTTACCTGTGGGCAGGAGGCTGGTGCAAAAATGTTAGCCAATTTTTTGGTTTTTTATTACATTTCTGTGAGATACAAAAGTCCTTTAAGGATATTTTGAACTCTAAAGATATGCTTAAGTTCAGCTTAGTATTACATTACTTTAGCATGTATTTACAATGTCCTAAGGTGGCTTTAAAATCAGCAGCAACCTATCACAATGTAACTTCTATAATCTTCATCATTTCCATGCCCCATTCTGTACCTCCAAGTCATTTATATTTCTTTAGCATCACACATTTTCTGAGGAAGAAGTTTAATTCAGATTAGTCAGGCTAACCTTTCAAAAAAACTGACTGAGCCAGGTGAAAGAGATTTTTTTAGAAACGTGTTAGCAAGCATCTCTCCCATGTCCCCATGGCCTTTGTGGGACAAGACCTTTGAGGAGATAAGCAGTGCAGAAAAAGCATGAACACCACTGCCCTCACTCCATCTGTTTTCCATGCTCTCCTGTGCTGCCAGAGGTTCTGGCTGATACTTCCAGTTCCTTCAGGAGCAATTTTTTCTGCTAATGGACACCTGCCTGCATTCAGTCTCACAGCTGTGCTGGACCCTGTCCCACCTTACAGCCTTGGAGAAAGCCAGCTCTCCCAGCAGCTTCCAGGCCAGCGTGGGCAGCAGGGAAACAGAGGTTTCTGTGCAACTTTTGGCTGTCAAGGTGAATTCCTCCAGACTACCTAAAAGGCAGCAGCGAATCAGAAGCATTGTAATGGCATGTTACACATTTTAGCATGGATTCAGTTGAATCAGAGGCTATGAATTGATTTCAAGGCTGTATGAATGTTGCCATCTCAACTAAAATACATGGTAGACCAGAACTGAGTTAATGTGTCAGCAAGACAAAGAGCTTTTGCCAGCAGGGAAATATAGAGCTCTGAATTCCCTAAAGCTGTAACTAGGTAAAGCAAAGGTATGGCTGGTTACCTACTTTTATGCTACTGTGACTTGTAACATTCACACAGCTCATGAGAAAATCCTAGAAAAATGTGGATACCTTGGCAATAGCGTGCTTAGTTCTACTGAGAGCATTGTAAGGATTGTTTGCCTTTCCTTTGCTTCAAGTAACATTTATCATTGTTTAGAGAGTACCAATGGCAGGGAGATTTGGCAAGCTTCTCCAGTATGCTGTCCTTCATCCCCTTCTGTTATTTCTATCCCTGCTGACAGCTAGTCAACACACTTCTTTATTTGGATTAAATTTTGTGTTTTCTCAATTGGGGACTGAACTTCCACTTCAATTGAGAAGTTTCAGAAAGAAAAAGCCAAAACAAAACAACTGCTTTCAAATGTATTTTTACTATGGGAAACATTCAGCACAAACCACTTGAATTTACTGATTGATTTACTGGTTGGAAGGAAACATCTAAGCAGAATTGCAGTGAGAGTTATAAAGACAGACCCAAACTAGTTCGTGATCTCTCTCATAAGTTGTTGAGAAAGAAATCTGGATGGAAAGTCTGAATGATCCAAGTCTTACAGAGGCATTTGTTGTATGAGGCAGTTTTAATCTATTTACTCAGAATATTTATATTATTTCACCTGTTATATGTTGCTACGATTATGTTGTTTTCTTCCTAATAAAAAAATAAAACACAAAATGTTATTGATATCTTTGTCTGCAGCTACCAGATGCCTCAAACCACAGAAATATCAAAATATTGCAACACTTTGTAGCTATATAGTTAATGGAAGGGTGGGTTATTATTTATTTGATTATAAAAAAACTTTCACAAAGATTCTTCAAAAAATGTGAAGATATAATAATACCATGTGTTTTTAACTTTCACTTATTTACAGGTGATAATGCTGATACCAACAGTAGTAAGTACCACTGCCTACAAACTAATTAGAAAATGAAAATTTATGCTTAAATGATTGTTCTGCTTGCATTTTTCATAATTGACTATAACAAAATCAGTTTGATCTTGAGTATTGCATAATAAATGGTACCAGCTACTTTTTCTTTATCAGCCAACAAATTTTGGAACAAAAGGCATTTTTTCAACTTCTTTTTCTGTTAAAATGAAGAGGTATGTTTCTAATATATTACCATGCCACTGAAGGGTCTTAAAATACTGCATATTACTAGATGCTTGTAAACATGAGGCAAGGACTGCAATTTTTTAATAGCTTAACAATGATAAAGTGGTTCTTTCAGTGAATGACTACTACTCATATTTCTTTCAATATGAGCTGAAAGATTTTTTTTTTTTTAATTAGAACAAGCTGATCTGTATGCGCTTAAGTTTGATATAGTATGCTAATTGCTGGGTTCCCAAAAACTGATGACAAAAGCGGTACTCATAAATAGAGCTCTCATAGAAACACATCCTTGTGAAAATAAAAAACCAAATTATATCTATGTGTGTGTGTGCTTTTATATCCACTTCTCTGGTCTACAAGAAACATGGAGAGAGGCTTTTTAGAATGGCATGTAGGGAGAGAACAGGGGGAATGGCTTCAAACTGAAAAAAGGCAGGTTTAGATTAGATATTAGGGAGAAATTCTTTCCTGAGAAGGTGGTGAGGCACTGGAACAGGTTACCCTGAGAAGTTGTAGATGCCTCATTTGTGGAAGTGTTCCAGGCCAGGTTGGATGGGGCTTTGAACAACATGGTCTAGGGGAAAGTGTCCCTGTCTCTGGCAGGACATTTGGAACTAAATGACCTTTAAGGTCCCTTCCAAACTAGACAATATTGTCATTCTGTGATTTTGGGTGCATCAAAAAAAATTTACTTGATTTCTCTTCTCAGAGCCAGGAAATAAAAACCACATAAAGTCAGATTGAATTTTTGGGAACTCACGGTTGGTGTTCAGCTGGTGACATCGATCAGAAGGCGCACAAGGGCTGATCAGCGGTGGCGTGCGAGGGGACGCAGTGGCACTTGGTGGCAGGGTGGGTGCTGGAGGGTCCCCAGGAGCTGGTTGTCACCTCGGGGGGCTCGGGGTGGCCGCAGGGGAGGAGTCTGCTCCTGCTCCCCTTTTCCAATGGACTGGGATGGATTGCGGCAACTTGATAAGTACTGGTTCTGCTAAGGCTTGGAATTAAAGTTAGTTTAAACAGTACCTGTAAAGTGTTTTATAAATTGATCTCAAATGACAAGTATTGAAAAAGCATTAAACCCAAGCACCATTTTAAACAAGAAGTCAAAGCTCATGGTAGTTGAATGATGTATTTGCAGCTGGAAGGGCAGGCGGGGGGGAAACCACTGTTTCCATGTGCTTCCCTGTGCTGCCGAAAGCAGCGGAAGCATTCTGGAAGTGGAATGCTGCCCTGAGTGCAGAGAGGCTGCGCTGGGAGGGCAGCTCGGCCACGCCGGGCGCTCCCCCGCGAACCTGTGAGGCCGCAGCCGCTGCCCGGGGGCCGGGGCTGCCTGGGCCGGGGGAGCCCTCAAGGATCTCAGTGGGGCCTGGGGCTGCCTGGGCCAGGGGTGCCCTCAGGGATCCCAGTGGGGCCTGGGGCTGCCCGGGCTGGGGGAGCCCTCAGGGATCCCAATGGGACTGGGGCTGCCTGGGCCGGTGTGGGGGCCCTCAGGGATCTCAGTGGGGCCTGGGGCTGCCTGGGCCAGGGGAGCCCTCAGGGATCCCAGTGGGGCCTGGGGCTGCCTGGGCCAGGGGTGCCCTCAGGGATCCCAATGGGGCCTGGGGCTGCCTGGGCCAGGGGTGCCCTCAGGGATCCCAATGGGACCTGGGGCTGCCTGGGCCGGTGTGGGGGCCCTCAGGGATCCCAGTGGGGCCTGGGGCTGCCTGGGCCAGGGGTGCCCTCAGGGATCCCAGTGGGGCTGGGGCTGCCTGGGCCGGTGTGGGGGCCCGCAGGGAGCATAGCGGGGCGGGGATACCGGCGCTGCTGGGACGGCTCCTGCCCAGCTGCGGGAGTGTGTGGGAGGGAAAGCAGCGGAACACGAGGCGCAGGTGTGGCGCAGGAGGAGGGTGGAGAGTGTCCCGCAAGTTGAGAGAGGTGATTGTCCCTCTCCTCTCCTCCCTGGTGAGAGCCTTCCTGCCATACTGCATCCAGCTCTGTGGTTCCCAGCACAGGAAAGGCACGGACCTGTTGGGGCGAGTCCAAAGGAGTCCAAAGATGGTCAGAGGGCTGGAGTATCTCTCCTGTGCAGAGCTGGCACTGTTTAGCCAGGAGAAGAAAAAGCTCTGGGGAGACCTTATAGAAGCCTTCCAGTACCTAAAGGGGACCAGAGACTGGTGCAAGAGAGCTGGAGAGAGAGTTTTTTGGAGGATGTATAGTGATAGCATGGGAGATATTTATGAGGGTTTTTAGTGATAGGATGGGGCTAATTGCTTTAAGCTAAAAGAGAGCAGGTTCAGATTAGATATAAGGAAGAAGTTCTTTACTGTGAAGATGGCGAGGCAGTAGAACAGGCTGCCCAGAGAAGCTGTGTGTGCCCCATGACTGAAAGGGCTCCAGGCCAGGCTGGATGAGGCTTTGAGCAGTCTGGTTTAGTGGGAGGTATCCCTGACCATGGCAGTGGGTTGGAACTAGATGATCTTTAATGTTCCTTCCAACCCAAACCATTCTATGAGAGCAGAGCCAAAAGGATCTCAGTCCCACAGAGAATGAGTTTCAGTGTGTCAGACTGGGAGGAGTTCTAGGGATTTTTTCTTCATGTATCATCATTTCCCATTGAACTGACTACTAAATATTTAAAAATGAAAAAAAAAAAATGTTGGAACAACCCTCTCTCCCACAACCACTTTCTGTTCCAAGGCAAATGAGCACTGGTGATGGAAATGTCAAATTCATAAAAATGAAGGCTTGTTGGCTTCCTTTCCTGCCTGTTAAAGGATGGCACTGGTGCCCAAAACTGTATCCATGGCCTTTGGGTGATGCGATGCCTTTGTGATGGACTGGCCACTTGTTGGCTCTCCCCCTATACACGACAAAAGTGAAATGAGAAGCCTTTTTTGTGTTCTTGTAGTAGAATGTATTATATCATAAATAGAAGTTCCAGACATTAAAAACTAAGCAAAAAGTGCAGATTAGAGTATATATACCTATTAGAGTAATTCAAGAGCATTTAAATGTCTTTGGGAAATGATTTATCAGTATATTTTGTAGTACCCTTTCAGCTGGAGTTTATCACTCCAGCACTACATCCTCTGCCTGTACCTAGGTCAAGAAAATGTGCTGCTTTTTGTGAGATCAGGCTGAAGGTCCAGTGCATGCTAGTTCTCCCATACACTATGCTTTGAGATGCTCTGGGAGGTAAATCAAATCTACTGGCTCCTGGAGAGCTTGAAGCCAGCAACAAATACTTGTCTGCAGTATAACAGGTGAATATCTCTGTGAGGTCATGGCCATAGCAGCTGTCAGAGTGCTCTGGGTGGAAAACCGAGCAAATCTAACATCTCAATGCATTAAGAGCTTAATCCAGCCTGGGCTAGGTTAGAAACAGTACTCTAGAGCTGTATTTGCAGGGAGCTAGTAACTTCTAGGAGGTGCAGGTGGGAATGGTAACCTCCTCAGGTAAGGCCACAGCCAGAGAACATACACAGCTCCAGCTGGAGATAAAACAAACGAATGAAATTGGATTAAAAGTCTCCTGCTTAAAATAAGCTGTTTAAATGACATGATCTGTACACACTGCTCTATTTTCTTCTTTATACTATACTAGTCATGCTTTCCTAGACAAGATATACATGTTGTGGAATGTTGACATGTTCTAGGCTGATAAAAATGCATGAGCCACTTGAGGTACTGAATGAGCTGATGTTATGGAGGCCATATATTATTTTCACAGGGTACATTGGTCATACATCTAAGTGGTTTTGAATGGGCAGCCTTATTGGTATTTAAAGCAAACTCTCTTTACTCAAAAGATCCTATGTACTGGTAAAGCTGAGGAAGCCATAGTAGCTGACTGGAAAGGTTGGTTATTTATGTTTACTGTAAGTAACATGGCCATCTTTTGAAGGTGTAGGATGTCAAATGTGTAACTTGAGGCTCCTTTCTTGTCTTTACCTGTCCTTGGCAGATCTCGACCACCACTGCACTATTAAGACTGGGAGCCATTGTAGTCACTTTTCCCTGCAGCATAAGAACCTTTGGGAGATGCTACTGTCTCAAGAACTGGTGACTTAATTCAGCACAATGAAGAAATCCCTCTGTATACTAGAAGATATCAATAACAGACTAAACCCCAGGCTATTCAGTTATTTAAATAATCAGACTCTCTATTTGGTACTAATGTATAGGGGAAAAGAAGGAAGCAACCTGAGAGATTTAGGAAGTATTAGGAAGAAAAAAGGAAAAAAAGAGAACAACTTCTGCACTGTGAGACACATGCCAGTGGAACATGGATGACTGTACAAAATGGATGGAAATACACTTTTCTTTTTTAGGTGGACTCAGAATATTGATAATAAATAACTTGTTACAAGTCTGTCTTCCTTAACTGAATATGAAATGCATAGTGGTAGCTCTGCAGATGAAGCTTTATGCTTAAATCGCAGTTTTTCTCAGTTTTCATGTTTCACTATGTACAGAGCCTCATCTTCTGTATTAAAAAACAAAAAAAGAATCTTCTTGAGGGAGTCTACTGTAAGCTTCACTGGTATATTCAGTGGAACATTGTTTCTTTCCAAATTCTCTTAGAGGGAAAGAAGTTTAATAGCTGACTTTGCAATTTTGTGTTATAATTCGATGGTAAAACATGATTTAGTTGTTTTTCTTCTCAGTTACAGATACATATGTAAAACTGGTAAGTAAATTAATACATGTAAAGTAGAATTGCATCATGGAATATAGAACCTTTATCTAGCATGTATTTTTCATGTTAGGTAAACACATCTTTCTTCTAGCATGATAATACATCAACTCGCCTTTTAAAAATGCTCTGTAGTGGAGCAAAAGTCAGAATGTTTGTCCTTCAGGAGTCTCTTTGCAGACCTGAATAAACATTGTAGAGATGCCCTAGTCATTAGGGATTTGCTCTGCTAGTTAGGCAATTCTGCTGCATCACCCTTTCAATGTAAATAACCATGCTTAATTAATGGAAATGCAATATATACTAACTAATGACAGAACAAGTAAATTAACAAATACAGAGGAAGATGCAGCTCTGTTGAGGGCATCAGATGAAGATCTTCCTACTTTATTAGTTTATACTAGTTAAAACAAATGTGAAGTGTAAACCTACCCTTTTTTATACTGTACAACAGCATTGCAATGAAATGCATTTTAGAATTAGTAATTAGAAGCACAAAATGAGTAGTTTAGGCACATGACAGGCTGTATTTGGTATGCAGTCCAGAACAGCTGTCTCCTGTATCCGCAGCTACTGACACTCACGGAAAGGATGGCCAGACTTTGCAAACCATTTCTGACAGTGCATAAATAAACAGCTGAGGGTGGATTTAACAATGCAGACAGTGTTAATGCTTCCCCATTCCCACTGTCTTGAGGATTTGAAAGGTAAATGCAATTAAGAAAAACTTGAATTTACCAGCCTCTACACTTGGAGGCTCATACTTTCCTTCCCTTGCTCCCACTAAAAAGATTTTTTTTACTTCCATTGTATTTATACCAGTCACTAATAAAATGCCAATTTCCCCTAGCTTGGTTTAATTGTCTCTTTGGAATGACATAAATATAAAAATCGAGTAAGGGACATAGGAAGCTTATCTTTCCACTTTGTGTTCTGCCTTTCTCCAAATGACCATACCTTTTCACACTTTTTTTTTTTTTTTTCACCCTTAATTTTCCTCTCCCATTTCTTCGAACCCAGTGATTGTTAAAATAATCTTTATGAGGGATGGATAGAAAGGAATTTGCCATGGGGATCAGCAAGATTTCATGAGAAAACAAATAGGGAGCACCTAGATCTCTGAATTCCACTTTTCTACAAGAGCAGTACCTCTCTTTTCAGCTTACTGTTGCTTTTGTTTATATTTTCTCCTCTTTTTCCACATGCAGTTACTTGTTCATGACTTGGAAAATCAACTTTTTGCATCAGGGACTGCTTTGTGTTTTTTTCTGTGAGCATGGTTTCCACATATTTGGTAATCCTGGGCCAAAGGCAATAGAAATCATCTTTCTCTGGAGTACTCTGACTCAAAATTTCAGAACGCTCTTAGTTAAAAGTCCAAAAAGACTGACTTCTGTGGTAGTGTTATTAGTGTTTGGCCAACAGGTCTGTATTATTTCTTAGGTACATCAGCACTACTGCCTGCAGAGTAAGGAACCTACTCACAGTTTCTTGAAAGGTGAACTCACTGTGTGCCACTTCAGCACAGTTTCAAGTTGGCTTGAGCCCCTGGACTATATGAATGCTTACAATCCTCTCTCTTCTATGGGGAAGAACAGTGGAGATGATGGTAATTTTTTTTCAGTTACACCTCTTTATTACTAAGAGGTATTTTCATACTATTTGTAAAATAAGGTGTAGCCTGCATTGCACTCTAAAAGTGTTGTATAGGAATCATTAACATGTAACACATGCGTATGCTTTTCCTACAGTAGTCCTCTAATTAAGTAAATTTTTCTTCTAGATGCATTTATGCCAAAAGGTAATGGTCTTGTGGTGGTGATGGCACAGACTGTGGTGTGAAACAGTAAAATAACATGGAAGAGACAGTGCACAGGCTTCTGAACACAGGAATTTTTCTTTTCCATCATTCATTCTGGGTAGTTGAAAACACGGAGTTTCTGAGTAGGGTATTTTCATGTCTCGGTTTTTGTTTTGTGGGTTTTCTAAAAGAATAGTGTAGGAAGTTATGACAACAAGAAACAAAACCGTTTTTCCCTGTCAAGGGGGATGGGCATTTAATTCCTGAAGTGATTCTAAAGGACAGTAAAGATACATTGATGCTCTTTCATCCTGCAAGGAATTAATTGCTTGGGTCTGCCAAAGAACCAGGTAGGTTTATATACATATATACAGTTAATTAGTCAAGTATTTGCGGCTGATTATTGCTTCAAATACTAACTGGCTGATTTCCCTTAAATAACTCAAATAGTCCATCCTGTTAGTACTATTCTGAGCTTTATCACAGTGAACATATCTGCATAAAAATGTAGAATTTGCTTCCTAAACTGAAACCCTAAATATCTCTTGTAAGAACAAGAGAAGCTCAAGCTTGGTCAAGACTCAGTCAGAACATGCTAAGTGCACTGGTCTCATGATCAGGTCGTCTCCAAAGGCTTAAGAGAACATTGTGGGAAAGATGAAATCATACAAAGACAAGAGACGGAATCAGAGCTCTTATGTGTCACCTTTTTTTCTGATAAATGTGATGTAATATTAATCAGTGATTTAGATTGTTTGCTCTTACTGTAACAGAAAACACCATGTTCAGGCAGAGTCCGTACTGTTAACCTTTTCCTTTCACTGTTGTGTTTCCTCGGCTAGTTCTTGGCCCAGCTGGAAAAATGTCAGGAAATGTCACGTACACATGGGCATTATGTGGCTGGCTGGGTGTTTTTTTCCCCCATGTTGTTTAAGCAGGCTTGGAGCAGGCCTCAGGAGCATTAATGTGCTGCTTCTGACAGCTGAGAGTGGTTTGCCACAGGTGTAGTTTTCCCCAGAGGACTCTGGGTCTGAATGCTGAAGAGGGAAGAGAATAGATGTCCTTTGCTGTCCTTGACCAGAAAGAGGTGCATAGCACTCAGCAGAGAGTTTATTTAACAGCTTGCTTGTATCCTTGGGGTGGTATCAAGCAGTAAAATATTAGTAAGAAATAAGTTTAGTGGGGCATTCTACTTTAACACTGCCCAGCAATAAGCTGTAAAAATCATCCCGGAAATATGCCTCCTTCTGTGATGAAGAGTTACAAGTGGGTTATAATTCACCTGACATTATTAAAAGCAGTGATATGCAAGGGGAAGACAGACCACTGCAGCAGATGATGTAGGAGTAGAGAGATTACTGAGTAAGAGAAGCCAGAAGCAGAAATTATTTCTCGTGACACTAGGGAGGCACGCTTCAAACTTGGCTTATAATTGTATGTACTTTACCTGTCTCTAAAATTCTCTTACATATATTAACGTTATAGCAATCTATATGAACAAAATGGGCAGTATGCCAAAGGGGGTTGTAATTTTCAAGTACCTCCATATTGTTATTGGAGAGGGGAGGAGGATATCCACTAACAGTGTAATTATGTGGCAATTCCAGGGAAATTGATTATTATTAGCTTTTTATGATCACACTAACAAAGTCAATGATCCAAGATAAAATAGCAAAAATTAGTGCTTGAACAATACTCAGCAACAAGGCAGCACCAGGTGAGTGTGGATGTATCTGAAACCAGATAATTCCTGAAAGGGAAATGGCCATCTCCCACCAATTATAACGATGGATGAGCTCTATTAAAGCTTGAGCCACTTTAACGGGGACTCCCAGCATGAGAGGCCACGTAAGTATGCAATGACACATACAGTATCGAGAAGTGGGTGGGTGTTTATTCTAAATACCCACATCACTGGGGTATTTGCACCTTTAACCAACAGAGAGAATTACAGGTAGTGAATACAGATTTCTTCCAGTTGGTTATTGCTTTAACAAAATCTATCGTCACTTTTTCTAACATCCGCCTTCAGTCCCCCAGACACAGCATGGAGACTGGGTACCTGCATAGTCAGAACTGTCACTTGTCAGCCATGTCTTCCCCTTTGAGGCTTCATGGTTTTATATATAATCATTAAGAACACTTCTCTGAGATGTGAGAAGGCTTTTCTAAAAGAAGAGCAAGTTGCTGCAATACAATAGCATAATATTTTTGAAGGTCATAATAATAAAGTAGGGGAAAGAGAATAATCATTATTGCTCTTTCTTGTAATTAGTTTGCTTTCCGATATCCCACACTGTAACTAGAACACTATTCAAGAACACCCATCACAGTGCTTAACAAGATTTAATGTACATTTATTCTTAACATGTGGAACATATAAAGATTTTATACTGAATAAATGAAATTCATTAAGCCAGAGGAAAAGGAGGAATTTACATCAAGTTTTTTCTTTTTTAACTACATTATCTTGAAATACAAATGCAGATTCTTGTCACTGAAAAATCTTTGAAGTTGTGTTTCTTCCTTTTTTTTTCCTGTATATATTTTTTGTCTGTAGACTGGTAACCATTTTCTTAAATCAATCCATACGTAACCATTTCCACACCTTGATTTATAAAGCAAATTGTGATCGGCTGCTCTCCCGAAATAGAGCATGACTTTATACATACAGAAACTTGTACATTACCCTCAGTTGTTGGTTTTCTGTGTTGGGTTTTTTCTTTTTTCTTTTTTTTTTTATTATTTTTTGGAGATATGGCCCAAATGAAAGAAAAAAAAAATTCTACTATCACTTTGTAGATACCACATCATGAAAAAGAAACTAAAAACTTTGTACTAAAAAAAAAAACAAATGAGGGTATGTTTCATGTACAACTTCTATATACATCACGGCCCTTAGGCAATAAAAAAATATTTTAAAAAATGATTAAAGGAATTGTGAAGAACTGTCATTGTGGAAGGTCAAAAAAAAAAAAAAAAAAAAAAAAAGATGTAGACAAGACAGTTCTTGTGAGGAAGCAACTGATGTTTAACTTCAGGTTTTGTTTAAAAATCTTTTAACTTGACTTATTTTGTTTTGTTTTGCTCCTAGCCTAATGTAACCATTTCTCCTGAGGAGAAATCAGTATTGTTTTGGATTTTGACTACTGACTGACACCCTCCTTGATCCCCTATACCTACATCACTAGAATCTTCTATTGCACAGAGCTTTGGGTGATGGTATACAAGTTTTTTTTTATTTTTTCCTTATCTGAAAAAATAAAACACACAGGAACTTGGTATGTTGGTTATTTTTCACCTTTTTGTTTCAAAGTGGTGAGATTTTTTTCCCATCATACAATGGTTTGCCATAACATTTTTTTTAAAAAGTCACTAGTTCGCTTCCCAAAAAATATGCAATACAAACATGGAAAAGAACATTGAAAAGGATAATCTATGGAAAAAAAAAGTGTGACCTTTGAATGTACTAGACAGCAACTTTGGTTAAAAAAAATAAAATAAAAAGATGTACTTATACACATAGACAGCAAATATTAATTTCATAACTGTTCAAATTAATAATTTCTTTAATTCCCAATTGGTAAATAGTGAATGGGGCAGAGGAGCAAAGATTCTTTTTTTTTCCTTCTTCCTACATTGGATAAACAAGAACAGAAAACAGCCAGTTATATGTGACCCTCTAATCTCCTCTCACACATGCTTGGCTTCTCACTTATGTCATAACTGCCCAATCTGAAAAAGTACATCACAGATGACAGATGCAACCAGAGAGTTCAGGACAGCAGATATTGAGATATCCAGCAAACGACCCTCGTGCAAAAGGAACTCGGAGCGGTTCTCGTCCACTCTCGCCATGGCCAGCAAGGCCTTGGCTGCCCTGCACATCATGTCTACGCTAGGCGGCTCCAGAGGCGGAGGCTGCATGTGCATGAGGTTATGCTGGCTCTGCTGGTACTGGGCCATAGTGACCCCATCCTCCAGGAAGCTTATCAAGTTTCCAATGCTTCCCTTCTGCACAGCTATTGCCCTTGCTGCTAATGTGTCCCCCTGGGCAAGGTTCGATAGGAGCGCCATGGACATTTCTCGGCAGACCGGGTTTTTGCGGTCCCCAACGTACCTAACTAAAGTAGCGTAGAGTTTCTCCTGACGGCTGAACGGGGGGGTGGCCAAGATAAGGTCCACATTATTGTCCTGGATGCTGAGCTTACACAGGGTCTCCAGCACAAGTCTCTGAGGCGAAAGAACTGAGTTGGGCCCCACGGTTGGAAAAGGATCCTGTGCCTCTGCAGATGGGCACACCATCCAGTGCAGCAAGCCATCCAAAATTGGCAAACAGATGCTTTCTGTGTAAGCAGACAAGTCTAGCTGCCCAGAAATGTTGGCTAATGTGACCAATGTATTATCCCTCAAGACCTCGAGGCAGTCCCACCACCACTCATCCTTGCTGCAGGCCACCCCTTTGTCCTCCTCTTCCTCTTTCTCGTAAGTCTGCGGCGCTCGCTTTCTTTCTGGATGCTCGTGGTGAAGAAGGATCAACTTTCCCAAGATCAGCACCAAGCCTGGATGTTTGGACATTTCGGTGTCGTTGCCAGGCACAAAAGACAAGCTACGGACGATATTTGACACACAGATGCAGCGCTTGGCCAAGGAGTCTTGCCAGTGAGTTATGGTGCATAGAGGAGTCTCATCCCGGCTCCTTGGCTCATCCTCTAGCAGTTTAATATTCCGGTGGCTTTTGGCTTGATGGATCCCAAAGGGAAATTTACTGCTTTCTGTTTGGGAGCCAGAGTTTGAGTCTTCGGGTAATGCTCCTGGCCGAGCTGAGAGGACATCATCAATGGTTGCTGTTATGCTCTTTTCTTGTTGCTCCTCAGATTCACCTTTCCCCTCGAGGTCCTTCTTTTTGCTTGGAGAGTTCAAGGGAGGAGGGGCTTTCCTGCGTGGTGGAATCTCCATCTTGCTTTCAAAGTGAGTCTGGATATGCTCAGTTGTGTCACCACCACCAAGCTGCCAGTGGAGAAGTCCACTATCAAATTCCTGAACGCGTCCAAGTTTGTCAGATCGGTCAACAACAAATAGATTATTTTTCTTTACAATCTTTATTGGCAGCTTGTCAAATTTACTAGCTTGTTTTGGCCTCTCACTTGGATCAGCAATGGCACCAGGAGTGGAAAAAACAACGCTCTTTTCCTCTCCTTCTACCTTTTCATCCTCCCCCTCCTCCTCATCTTCATCAAAATAGTCAATACATTCGTCATTCTCATCTTTTCCAGTATCCTCTGCCAAGGACTGACTATCATCTTTCTTGGCTGCTTTGTGATCAAGTGCTTTGTGGCCTGGATCTCCCACTTCATATTCCATAAGGATTCCAAAAATGTCAATCAGGCATTTTCTAAAATATTCTACTAAAAGCTCAAGAAATCCAGACAACTGAGGGAAGAAGAAAGAAAGAACATAAAAATCACATAAATATTTTTGTCTGCAAGAAATTTTATTAGTAACACTGATGCATACATGTGTGATTATTTCTCTCATCCTGCTGAGGACTTGTGGCTAGGTCCTGCATGGCAGAAGTTAATCAAAAGAAATTCTTCTAGAGTCTGTCCAAACAGTATATAATGTGAAACTATCACAGCTCTGTTTGCTTCAGCTGTAACAGCTATGAGAGGTATAGAACTTTATTAACGTCTCCTTTAAGCCACAGCAGACATCTGGCTTAGCTGTTCTGTACCCTTGGAAGTGCCTATTACTCTTCATTTTTTGTACAGAGCACTGAAGTTCCTAACTCGGCTATTTTTTCTGATTTGTACTTTTATTAGATAGCTAAAGTTTGCAATTCTTCCTTTCCTCTTTTGTCTCTAAAACAAACTGTCATGTAGGAACCTGCAGTTCAGGGTCCAGGTACTGATATCCTAGATTAATATCTCATCTCTATTGGAACAGATCAATTTTTTGTCTGGCAGTAGTTAAAAATTGTTATTGGAGCCTGGTGCTGTAAGTCATCCTTCAGAAACAGTTCTCATTTAGGTTTAATCTTCTTAATTAACTTGTAATCACTTTCTTACAGAAAGGCAGTAGTTGGACTTGGTATTAATTTACACTTAGTGGCTTTATTATTAAAAATTCTTTGTTGTTATGATGCATTCAGCCCAATTATCTGGCTTTTAATGTTTTGGTTTTTTTTTTTTTTAATTGTGGACTAATGGTTTTTCAGTAAAATGTAGCATTTTGTCCATTCTATATTATCCTGTGATTGCCAGCTTCTCAAAGAACTAAGAACTGGTGCTTATCAGAACAACAGGAGTTGCCAGGCATCATATGGTCCTGGCTGCCATTGGAAACAGAGTCCAGAGCAAACATAACAAAAGAATATAGGTATTTACAATATGTCTGCTATTCTGTGCAATTTGCATAGGGTGCATTAACCCAGTTTCTGACAGAATTCAGAGAAGATTCACCTCATTTAACTTCAAACACCCACACTAGTGTCACACCTAACCTAATTGTCTTGATTCCTTTTATAATCAATGGTCTTTCACAGGCCATTTCTAGGGTGTGATTCATCTGACCTATTTTAGATCTCTTCTTCTGCCTGAGATAAATCATGCTATAGATATCCCTAGTTCTAAAGTCAGGTGGGATGTAATGTACCATTTGTGTCTGTATTTAAAAAAAAAAAAGTCATTATATTTAAAAAATGATGAGTTACACTATTAGTAACCAAGGAATGAATGGAGGAGAGAAACTGAATATTTAATTTGTACAAATTTTAGATGATGTGAATTATCAGCATGCCATCTATTACTACCACCTAACAGGCAAATGATTAGAGCAGAGCTGAAAAATGCTGGGAGGCAGTGAAGCAAAGGCACACACTGTTAAATCCTGTGTTGCTTGCATCCTACGGATAGACAGTGGATTTTAGCCTTTAAATTGTCAATTTGTTATTCCTGTGAAAAATTAATTCACTGGAAGAAGAAACCAAACAGAAAATAAGCAATTATATAAAATCCCACAGTCTCGCATGAAGTATGGAACAGGACAAGCTGTCACCGAAAACAGCCTTCAAATCAGTTTAATATAGTTTTGCAAAGTCTTTAAAGAAACACATTAAGAAAGATTACTAACATACTGCTGTTTTGAGGGATTATGCTATTGTGTGCGAATTTACACATTAGTCTTTTAGCACTGCTAAAATTCTTGTATTCCTACGTGCTCCTTTCTCCAAGAAATCTCTTTTTTTCAGGCTTCTTTATTTCCTCTATGTGACCTGTATCTGTCTCGTTACTCACTGTTACCAATCATAAACAAGTGCAAGTTTTTCAATATTAAAATTTATGTTAATTAAAATAAATTGAAAAAGCCAGCAGCATTTTTGTAGGAGTCTTATTTCACTTTTCTTTCCCTGGGAAGTTAAGAAGCATAATGCTTCCCCACCTACCTGAGAGAGGTTGAAAGTAGCAACAGTGCTGTCATCATACAGAAGAATATTAATAGTGTCTAGCGCCCAGGTACTTTCAGCCAAAAGACCAGATTTAAGAGACATCATCACTCTCCAGGCCTCAGGAGTTACTGGAGAAAGAAAGAGGGAGAAATAAAACAGTATTAGTGCATCATTGGAGACTGTTAATGAGTTCTGAAAGAGTAAACTGTGATATTCTGAGGTTGCAAATTTAAATTAAATGGTTACTGGTTAAAACCCTATTTTCACTGCTTAGCTCTGTTCAGTTTTCTGTAATTGCTGCTAAGCCTTAGTGCTGCAGAATATCCTAGCAGGGCCATTCTTCCTGACACTGCTGAACCTGAAATAATCATACAAATTTAAAGAACTTGACTAACCCAATTCATCAGTAAGCAAAGGTAGAATTCTCTATTCAGGAATGTGGAAATCTGAAGTATGAGAACTTGAATGGATGCAATGTAACCAAAATTTAAGATAAGAAAAAGCTTGGGGATATTTTTAAAAAGTGGGGGAGAAACAAACAGGACAAGTACTATGGAATGATTAAATGGGCCATTCAAGGAAATCAGAGACTACAACTACACAGCAGAACAGCATGAGCTTCCATGGAACAAAAACATGGAAAGCTTTGCTAAGCTTAATGCTATACTGGTAATTTAACAGACATTCTAAAAGACCTTTCAACACATCTCATTTTGAAATCTGAGGCAAGCTTCATTTTTAATACATTTGTGATGACCTCAAGTCTCCATATAAAATATTGCTTTCATTCCATGTCAGATTGTCTGGGATGAGTTTTACCTATCATCCTCACTGATGCATGTTATCACATTTTTATTGAAGAAAATCACATCATAGTTACCAAAGTTCACTATTTATCAAGAGTGTCTTAAGATGTGAAAAAAAAAAAAAAACCCAAAAAAAACCAAAAACCAAAACAGAATCTATGTCCCTTTCCTCACAATTTCAATTAGGCTTAGTTTTGATGCTTACCAATATCTTTTGAGGTAATCTTTCGTCTTGGTTTTAAGACTGGTTGGGATGCTTCTACAGAGCCTGGGGGGAAGGTAATCTCTCGCCTAATCGGTGGTGGTTGGGGTGGAGGTCCTGTGACCTGTGACACTGGAACTGTGGGAATAACTTTTTGCATCTTCATGGAGGGCAGGAAAGGAGACTTGCTTGGAGACATCCGGTTTTCCAAAGAGCGCTGGAAGGATGCTGGGCTTGGAGCTCTGGAAATGTGGTTTGGCATAGAGGGTGGTGTCTGGTAGGATGACTGAGGAGGTCTAGTGATAGGCTGCATGGAGGCTGAGGATGACATATAAGAAGGCTGCCGTTGGTTGACATGAGAAGGCCACTGACTCTCGTGGTTTATCCTCTGGTCAGGTACCATCATATCATCAGTGCGATTCATCCCTGGATATGGAGGGGCCTGTGCAGGGCCTCCTGGACCTTGCCTGTTCTGGTAAGGGTAAGGCATATCATTTCGTGTTGGCCACATGTTCTGCTGAGGACCTTCACTGGAGGATGATGACTGCATGGGGCCACCAATCATCTGGGGAGGTATTCCATGCTGCTGCATCTGTCCTGGGCCCTGCATCCTCTCCCTGTTATATGGATAAGGGTACTGTCCCTGCATGGGCCTCCTGTCAGGCCCTGTGTAAGCGTTGCCATACTGGTTATACATTTCCTGCTGCTGGTTGCCATACTGCATGTTATACATATCCCCTTCGTGGCGTTTGGCTGGAGGCCCATACATGCCATCCATGTGTCTCTTGTAGTTCTGAAAGAAAATTTTGGAAAGATGTGTCACTTTACTCCACACACAATACAAACATACTAGATGAAAGCTCATCCAAAAAGCCAAAGGCGCTTAGTTCCAGAGGGATCGTGCCGACTCCAGAGTCAGGCATACAGTGCTATGGTTAGGCTTGATCCAGTGCTTTCTTTTTAAGCCTCTGTTTTGCTGTGCCTATAACTGAATACTAAAAGGAAGCTTATCCTTGGGCTAAATTTTCTTATGCTTGCTCTAATTTTTTCCCTTTCCTTTTTCTTCCCCATCTGTCAGACTAAATTCCACTGGTCATTTCAGAAATGCATGAAAAGGCAACAGTTCTCACCAACTAAAGTATTTTCACTTCTTTTTTATGCTTAGTCTACTAAGAAGAAAAATCTTCAAAAAAATTCAAAACCACCCAGTGGATCTTTTCAAGAGACAAGCACTGAATAAACTCTTAAAGTAACAAGATATGCTGCAAGCATGCATGTCTGAAACACTGGATCTTACAATATGACAGTAAATTTATTAATAGGAGAAAACAATTTGCTGCATTTGATACTCTGTGTAATTCCCAGGAACATGGTCCTCCTTTGGGCAACTGTCCTCTTCCCAAATCATCCTAATCACATTTAATTTACTGTAAGATTATTACAGCAAATGGTCACGTCCAAATGTTCTGTTCTAGTTAATGCAGGTTCTTACCCTGCTGTTCTGTAATGAATTAAGCAATGTAACTAACAGCTGCCACCTATGGTTTATTCCCTCTTTGTTTCTCACCCTCTCAAATGGGGAATGTTGTGTGAGGTAAGCTGTTTTACCTCAGGGAGAGTTGAGTGGTTTTTAAACCATACAAGCTTGAATATATTTGTTTAAGATGGCAGAACAAAAAAAAATACATGTTGCTCCTTGAGGGGAAGGTGATAAGGTTTGCAGCGGTCCTTAGTTCCTGTGGGAGTTTGTTCCACAGTTCAAACCACACTGAGTGCTCTGAAGCAAAAAATGTGAATTAAATGGGTGATTTTTGAATATATGATCTATGGCAAATTCAAAGTTACAGCTCCCCCGGAAACTCAGTAGCATTGTACAATGTATAATAATGTACTAGAGTTAAGATCAGATAAAATTCTCCCTGTATTCAATATGGGAAAGTTAAAACAGCTCTGGGATTCATAAAATCATCTTCCAACTTTGGTACACATAAAACCACAACTACTGCATTGTATGGAAATATGTTTTTAAAAACTTACTATTGAGCTTTCTGGCTATCTGAGAAATACCTGCTTCCAGTCTTACATGAACTACTTGCTGTACTAAATTCCACCCTCGGGGCCAATTTATACATTAAGAAATTACTTGGCAGCAGCCACACCTAAAAGGGTCGTGTTTGTTTTGCCACAGTGACTCAGTGCTTACAGCAGACACTTGGGAACGGAACATGTGCCTTTTTAAAAGCACTCCAGCAGCCTGGTACATGCAGTGCCAACGTGCCCTATGGTCCCCAGTGCGGAGGACAGGGATGCACCTGAGCTCCTCCTTCTGTGGACACTGAGACTGCACAACTGTGTCTCTCCACTGAGATGTGGAATTCTGAGACCTCACAGAGGACAAAAAGCCACCAACACAGGCCACCTGCTGCATAATAGCTCTTGGGATGTAAGCATTCATACAGGAATTGGAAAACCTGGCCCCAAGTGTTCCATTAGCCCCAGGAGTTCATGCTCTAATCACCTCCTTTGCAGGTCATTCCCCAGCCTTCGGGTTGTTAGATAAAGCCTTTGAAAGGGTCATTTTTCACATTCCTCCTGTACCACTACAGAGTAAGATTTAGGAAATTGTAAATAAGCTACTGGCAACAGAATCTCCAGCTAAATGAAGGAGGCTGGTCAGGATCCTTGTCCTTCATTCTCCACTGCTTTTCTGCATTAATGCATTTCGCATTTAAGAGTCATTGTACAAAATATATAAACAGCACTAAGGACAGGGCCAAATATATTTTTACAGATTTTAGCTGCCTCCTTGCTTAAAAGAATATGTAGTTAATATATTCCCTGCAAATGTTAGCATGGAATATGACGAACTGTTCTGTTATACACCTTTGCAATTTCCCCACTAAATCACCTAGACTGCTAGCATATGCTCGTCATAAAAAACAACAAAATAGTTTTTCGATTATGCCATTTTTGAGATGTTATGAACCAAAGAGATAAGCAAGAAATTCTAAATTTATGTAAATTTAAATTTATGTATGATTTTAGTACAGTGCAATCTGAGATCTCTTTTGGTTTCTCCCTACAGCACTCCCGACCCCTGACCCTAATTTCCTAGAAAAACTCTATCCCAAACTGAAAAGAACTATCTAAAATTGGCTCAAAACTAGTTTACATTTCAGTTTTTTTATAATACGGAAATGCTTTCTATTCTGGAAGCCAACTTCAAGTACTGTATGACTAGAACTGAATTAATAACACGTAGAATGAAACTGATCCTGTTGAAGTCAGTGGAGTTTTGCTATTGACTTCTAAGGTGGGATTTTGCTCATAAGGTATTAATCATACATGTAACAAAAAATCTTATTAATTAATATAACTTGTATTTTTGAGTTGTAAGAGCTGGGGAGATTGCAATGTACAAATTTTAATTTTTTTTAACACTAATAACATTCTCTCTTACATATTTGTACCATATTATTAATAGAGACATCATGTGGGAATATGCCCTCTGATCTATATTAAAGAAAGGTATCTCATATGATCCACCACAGCACTGAAAATAATTGAGAGTGATGCTCATTTTATTTTGTTCCATTTCTCTGTTGGGTTCACTTGGCTGCATGATATTAAATCAAGGCCCTTGAACCTGCCATCCAAGCCACTTTTCTATTTGTTCCTTCACTTGTTACTTCACTTCTATTTGTCACTTCACTTGTCTATGCTTTATACTTTCCCAGTCTGCTAGTTATTAATTTGGGACAACCACTTGATGCACATCCAAAGCCACAGAACATCTGTTAGAATTTACATTCTTCCAGTGCAATGAACACATTTTCCTACAGCTGCACATACATTGTTTATCCATACAGGCTGTGACTTTGACCAGAAATCCAGTGCTCCTCTGTGCCAAAAGACATACACTGTATAAACTAATTTTTCAATGTATACAGAGTCCTGGGGTGAATTTTTAAAAATAAATGTTATGAACATAGCCATTTTCCCCTCTACTACCTGCTGCTGTGGATACATTCCAGGTTGATGTCCTCCATATGGTGGCTGTCCTGAGGGAGGTCCTTGTCCTGGATACTGCTGCCCATACGGTTCATGCCTAAAATAAAGCATTCAAATCAACACTTAGACTGCTGGAGTTTTCAAGCCACCAGGAAAAGTAAAGTCCTCTGAAAATCTTGCACCTTGAAGCAATCTGCCATCTGGAAGCAAGGTGAAGGTACAGTCTGGTCCTGAGCCTGAAGTAGTAAGCTCTGCTGGAACTGGTAGTGGAAAGAAGGAGGTAAAGTAGATAGAAGACAGAAGGAGAAATGAAGATACAACAGAGAGATTTGGTGGGAGCAGTCAGGAATGGGAAGAGGGTATGGTCAGCAAAGAGGAAAGAAAGGCAGCTGCAGACATGGGGCGCCCGCCTTTGGTGGGAAAGTATCTGGTGTACACCCAAAGGTTGCAGGTAAAAACTCTTGTGTTTTAGAATGCCAGCGTAATAGCAACCTACTTTCTGGATTATTCAAGAATATATCAATTTAAAGTGAGTAAAACCAGTACTCATAATTTTGCTAATGTTCATGTAATTTTAAATTAAAACTACATAATGAAGCATACACAGTAAGAGAGAAAGTTGTGTTGCACTTGGAAACTTACCTGTGGCCTTTAAGACCCTGAGGAGGACTACAGTCCAATATTTTTAGCACATCTGAATGAAATTCAGGTTGCTGAAATCAAGTACTTAGAAAACATTAAGACTGATAAATAACACTGTATTTCAGGCTAATAGGTCAGTAATTCCTCTCTATACACTACCAGTGAGAACACATCAACAATTAGAGGATAATTGCAGAAATAATGTATCAGGGAGGGTCACAGAAACAGAGAACTGGGGAACTTGACATGTTAAAAGAACTAATGGGACCTCATTTTTCCAAAAGCATAGAAAAATATTTTTTTTTAAAAGACATGACCAGAGAGAAAGAAACAGAAATTCAGAATCTCCTAAAATTATGACATAGATGGAGAGAAATTATCCAGTGCCAGTTAAAAGAACAATGTAAATGAGGGGAGTTGTCTGTAGCTGTCCAAGAGCACATGCAGTAAGAAAAAATTCATCAAAGGTACACATATGTTATACATAAGGAAGACTTTCTAAATGTTGTTTGTTAGTCATAGGATAACCACAAGCCAGGTGAAATTGTGGAAGCTTCAGAAGTGGTACCATTTAATGCTGTTCTGGAGAACTTGGGCCTGTAATCTATGTTCTAGTCCTGTGCTAAGCAGCTGATACACAAGGCAGGATGTACACTCCTTTTCTAACATCTCTGATTCTACTACTACAGGTCAATTGACTCACACAAGCCTCTGCTCCTCTGCAAGAAACTGAACCAATGGTAGAAGCCTAAACAAGAAAGCAAAACAGAAGTAGCACACCAAGAGGCCACATGCTCTGCCTACGTGCCCTCACAGAGGTTGCTAAGTGCTTGTTAGCTGGTTACTGTGGGTATTACAAACAGAGAAATCCATGTTCCCCTTTGGCCAGGGTAACAATTAGGAGGGTACATGTTTGGGTCACTGTTTGAAGGCACCATGTTGCTTTGCCCAGGTGGCACCATACTGCCTTCAGGACCCAGCCCATGATCCGACCTAAAAGTGACAAAGGAAACCTCATTCTTTAAAAAGTACTTCTTTTCCAAAATTGCCAACAAAATAAAATAAATCCCACCCCTTAAAGAAAACATTCTCTTGACTAAACATCTTCCACACTGGAGCCCTTACTCTTACCAAATCCCCAGCAATGTGACCTATTGAACAGTATGATTATATTTGTTTTACTTGACACATCTACTACTTAAAACTACTGACTGAAAACTACTCTGCCCTTACACTTTAAAGATCCACACTGCACCACTCTGTTTACCATCAGGAAACAAAAGAAAGGTAAGTACACAGCCTAATGAAAGTAAAAGCAGAAACATGGCCAAAGCAGTAAAATCTGCCAGAACACTTAATACAATCTAAACATTCCCAAAACATTCTGCTTGCTCTATCAATGCTCAGACACCAGTGATTTTACCACTTTTTTTTCCAAAACCTTTCCCCAGATAAACAAAAGAGGACCAAGTTTATTGCATTTACTTCACTGAAGGACAAACTTATGAGAATCTCGTTGGACACACTGCAAGACTGATGCTGCTACAGCTCTGACAACAGACTCCAGACTCTCCAAAGGCAATTCACCCACAGACCACAAATCAGACACATTTAGACTGTACATTTCGCTTTTCATTAAAAGCTAACCAGCAATTGTTTAGGTGAAAACATGGCCAGGAGACCAACTCAAGTGCTACTTTATGCCATCACAGCCCAGCCCAGCTGCCAGCTGAAGGCAGCTGTCAAAGACACCCAGGAGCTGATCTGCCTGAGTGACTTCTAAGGTATGACAATTCCTCCTTATTAATTTCTGTGAACAGCTAGACTCAGTCATTACCAGTGGTTTGACTCCCAGTGATTTAGTAAGATGCTGTAGGAAATGTAGGCTGCTATGCTCTCTGCAAGGTGGAATGGGAAAATGAAAAGGGAAGAGAGAGGATCATTTTCACTAATGGGCTTTGCTTTTTCCTGAAGATTGACTCACCTCCTGTCATAGCCACTTCCATAAGAGAATTGCTGTCGCTGGCTCATGCTCATGTTGGACATTGCTCCAGATGGACTCTGGTTATACATATCTTGTATTCCACTGTTAGGCATTTGTCCAGGGGTCATGAAAGGCTCATTGCTTCCAGGCACTGCAACAGTCAGTGAAATTAAATTTATTAATCTGGGTATTTGAAGATCACTTTCTTTTCAATGAAGTATTTTAGGAGAGTGTTCAGATCTCTAATGCTGCCAAGGAGAATTAGCAGGTGTCTAACAAGCTCTCTGGGGTCTAATGGAAGCACCACCATTATCAAGATGATGGGTATAATATTAAGGAGCTGCAAGTGAGGAAAGAACTCTCCTCCTATGGAACTGAGCTATCAGGCACCAGGCAGCTGCTTCCCTCTGGTCTTCACAGCTGACGATGAACTTACTCTTGTTTTTTTCTCCAAAAACAATGCTAAAAATGAACACAAACATAAGCCTTACAAAAGAGATGAAAGCAAATCTGCTGGTTTGAACTACAAAGCTGTCAGAATCAAGCTTTTATTTTCCCCCATAAAACCCTCATACACACATACACAATAACGTTGTTATGGAAAGGATACTGTGTCCTAATGTAGCTTCTCAAGTAGGATGGGCATATTCGATGGGTCCAAGAAAAGGCACTATTATCAGATATAAATCACCAAGCAAACAAAACAGACTCTAGCCTTTTGTCTCTTATAAGTAGATACTGAACAGAGATATTTCTGTTTTGACAGGATGAAGTGAAATGTATGATGAAGTACAACACACCCACCTAATCTCATATGGACATAAAACCAAAAGTGAATCTAAAGCAGAGAGAGTTTTCCCTTCCTTAAACTGTGTTATAGGTTCTTGTCCACAGCCTAGGCAAAAGGATTTAGAGGAAAGTCTTTTAAAAAAAATCATGTCCAATTAACTACCTCTTTTAAAGCATCTCCCCACTTCATCACATTTCTCTCCTCAGTTTCAGAGCCTCTTCTTGCCTTATCTCCCTTTTGCTCTGTTTTAGTTTACACTTCATCTCCTCCACCTGCTCTTCTCTTTACAGCCATTGTGAGCCCTGCCTGTGCTCTTTCCTCCTACTCTCCTATATCCAAGGCAAGCAAGATTGATTTATTTGAAGATTGTCTTACAATATCCACAAAACCAGCTGCAGGTTAAGTACCCAAAAGGACCAGAATCAGTTTTGACATTAATTTTAGATTTTGCTTGAGTGCATTTATCACCTTTTGTCAGGGACTGCCCAAGTAAGAAAAAAATTAGCTTTACTATTCTGAAAAATATGTAAACTGAGACAGAGAGCATTAGGAGGCTTGCTCAGTTTCACACAGTGAATTCCCAGATCAATCCTACTACAACTGGGCACGTTGCTTCACCACATTCTAACAGTGAAGTCCAGCACTTGATTTGCAGAGTAGCTAACCAACCTCAAGAAATATAAAATCTAACCCTATGATTTATGCCATTTCCCAAAATGTATTCCTACAAGCATTTTTAGGATTCTGTTAATTGCAAAATAATGGGCACAACTCTGAGAAGGAAAAATATGACTAGATCAGAAACTCAACTACACTGCACTTCTCTTTTTGGTACAAAGATGCCAATGGCAAAATCACCCAAATGAAAAAGCTCATTCTGACTACAACATCTTGATTACCTAAGACACAGGGAAGAACACTTAAGCTCCCACAAAGAAAATAGAAAATACCTTTTCTCATTCCACCGAAAGGATCTTTATTCGGCTCATATGGCATCCTTCCCATCATATCTGGCATGTTTATTCCCTGCTGGTATGGTGCATTTGGCGTCATGGAGTTTCGCTTTGGGAACGCTGAATCGCTTACATCAGAAAAGGGATCATGCACACTGACGGCACTGTTTCTAGCAGATTAAGAAAAACAAAACATTAAGATCATCCTGTATTTGTAAGAACTGAAAACAGCCTAGACTACAATACAACTAGCTCACCATGCTGTAGCAGTGATCAGTGCAGGATACATCCAAGGAAGATGCAAAAGGCTTTCACACTGACTTTCACTTTCAATCATTAAAAAGCATCTACCCACTTTTTCCCCAAGCTTTTTTATCTACTTAGCTTAGAAATCAGGGTTTTTAATCTAATTGTATTGCTTGTGCATTCCTATTACTCATATAAAAGTCTAAACCTTCCTGAAATTTCACTAAGCTGTTTTGTTCTTTCTTACCTAGAAAACTCAATCAGAACTGAAGATGATTTTAAAAAGTTCTTGCTATCCTTCCTGTAGCATTACAGATGGAGAAAAAAAGAACCTAATTAAATTAAGTTTGGTGTGGCTCTGTACACAGTCCAGAGCTCAGTTGTGTTCCTGCTGAAGTCATAAAGAATTGTTTTGCTGGACTTCAGTGGACTAAGGCTCCTTAATGAATGGTGAGACAGCTTCACTTCAGATTAAGCTGGTCTGAGAGATGTACAGAGCACAGAACTGAAAGGGATCTCTTGGTCCATCCTGTTGAACCCTGCTATGTCAACCACTGTTTTTGTATATGCTTTTCACAATTTGAATCAAGTAACATCTTTAAACCACACATTTCTCCTTCCTGAACATGAGTGGATCTGTTGACCAGAGGTGTACAGGAAAAGTGAGCAAAGGAAGGTTGTGGTTCTAAGTTGGTGCTGTTGGGTTCCACCTATCTCCCTACTACTGACATATTCATGTCAGTGCACCTCTTTGCACTGGTGCTTGTCTAATCCTCCTCTGGTGTTCAGAAAGCTAATGGATCTCTACTCCTTTCTCCCTTTCCCCCTCTCTCCTCCAAAAATAAAAAAATTTCTGCCACTTTTCAGGTTCTGACTGGTATACTGCAAAATCCTATGAGTGCCTAAGCAGCTGGGAAAGACCAGATTAAACTGCTGCAGAACTAGAGAATAAAAAATGAAGCAAAGCCCTTTTCATACCTGCCACCCTGCATAGGTGTCATCTGTCCATGAGGTGTGGATGCTGGTGTTGGGGGCTTCAAATCACCTGGCACTTCTGTCATGGAATTACTACCAGTGGACTGTGGAGTCTGTGGGCCTTGCAATGAACCAGAATTAGCTGAAAAATGAAAAAAAAAAAAAAGTGATTACAAAAAGGTAGCAGTCAAATTCCTGTGGAAATAATAATCAGCAAGGAAAAAAAATTGTTCTTTCCTCCAGAAGCCAGTGTATACCTAAATCCATCTCAGTATTTCATAACTTCCCCAAAATCCTCTGAGATCAGGATATGCTGTGTAGTAATAGCCATCATCTTTCCTAGAACCATGAATTTAATCTGCTGCCTGAAGCAACATGGATAGAAATCATCCAGATGAAGGATCATTTAAATCAGAGGTCAGAGATACAAAGTTAATTGTCTGTAGTTTACAACAGAGTAAATGAAAGTTGTTCTTTGGCATAGCTTCTTCATATAATCACTATCACAACACATGCGTTTATAAGAAATATTTCAGCCAGAAGCTTTCCATCATAAATTTAAGCTGCTATATTAATATAAATTCACGGTTTTATTTAGCACTAAAAGGCAGACATTTCCATGGTGAAACATAGCAAATGATTAGTGGCACACTGCAATCCCATGTCATCTTTCAGACAGCATGGCAAAAGATGGTATTTAAGAAATGCAAAAGGCAATCTGGGATCAGACAAAAACAATAACTGAAAGTAGAATTTGAACAGGAGGCTATAGATAACACTCCTAAAAGAACTGTAAAAATAGAAATGGACATCTTAACAAAATGTTAGTTAGGGTCACTGATGGTAAAGCATATGTAACAAAACCAGGTCAATTCTGCAAAATATCTGCTTAATCTGCAAAAACTTATTTGTTGAAATCTCAGAAACCAAGAGTATCTGCACTAGTGTCCTCCTTAATGGAGCTAAACAGCTTGATATTCTTGACATAACAAATGCAGAAGAGCATTTTACTGTTGTGTTCCAATGTGACTGAGCAGCAATAAGGGCATTAAATGAATACATCTGATATTGGTAGTGGTAAAATACATCTAGACCAGTCTTCCACAGTAGACACCACAGCTATTTTCATGTGGCCACTGAACAGAAACATGCCCTGAGCCCAAAGCTCTACAAATGAGTTTTATGATTTAGAAGGTGGTAAGTGAGGATTAGCAACAACATCTAAGCAGAACAGGTCTTGCAGCAGAAATTCTATGGAAGGAGAACTTGTAGGATTCAAGTCTTTAAAAGCAACTGGGAAAAAAATTGCCAACAGAAAAATTTCACAAATCTGACACACTAAGTAGAACATGGATTTGGCTTGAGAGGTCCTTCTTTTTTATGAACTGTCATGTAAGTATTTTATTTTGCCTGCCTATCTACATTCAACAGCCAATTAACAAAACTTTATAAATTACTGTTAGAAGGAAAATTGGAACAAGCAGTATGGGTTTTTCTTCTGTATATGAAAGAAAGCAGTTTATAATTGACTCAGAATCCTAGAACACTCATCATCCTGACAGGCAGAGCTTGTTTTTAACTGAAGAACACCTTTTTTATATGTGTTTCATTTATATCTGTAACACATGTTCCCCTATCTGGAAATCAGTCTCAGTAGCAAGTGCATATGTAAAATCCACATTGTGTGGACCACATTGTTCTTGTCCTCAGCTTTCTCAGGCATTTTTGAATTATGCTTACATAATAGTGAGGTTAAAAAAAACTTTAGGAAAAGCTCCTAATGCTAGAGTCAGCTGAAGGCTTTAGTGCTATAATAAAACAAAAAGCCACCATATTCACATAGAATGAGCTCTTTGTATATATGACCCCCAAGCAGGTCAAGATCATTCTTCTGCCCTTGAGCTTTAAACACAATTCTAGATTCACCTAAAAAGCTTGAAAGCATTTCTGAGTAATGCCACAGATTGTCACATATCATCTTGCTGTACTAGAAGCATGTAAGTAAACATCTTAGTGTACCCCTATGCTTACTGCAAATTTGGATATTGCCTAACCCTTCATATTTCTCTTATAGTGGGCTATTAAGAAGCAATTAAGCTTTTCCCTATCCTACCTGAGCAAGAGTTTAAATCATGTCTCTAGCAAACCTAAAGGAAAAAAGTAAAAGATTTTTCAGCATTTATTGGCTGCAGGAGCGCAAAATTGTTAATAATAATGTGTTTCATATAATCTTATATAAAGAAAGGTTTAAAATAAAAAAGAAGATACCCAATTGAGAAGCTACAAGTCCAATTTCTATCTTCAGGGTGGCAGTTATAATGTTGATTATTTTTCCTCAAGCCTCTTTCTAAATGACTGGTTATATACAACTGAAAAAATGGAAGGCAAATGCTGTCATGAGTAGTGCAACATTTCTGGTACTGCTTTGTTAATACACTTTGCCTCTGACCTCCCTTGGGTTAGTGATACTTCTACAGAATAGGAACTGCAAGCGTTTCAATCTCTGGATTAGGACTCCATCTACCAAGAAAGGTCTGTATTGCCTATTTCACCTTAAATTTTACATTTGTTCGGGTGCACTCTGAAATTTTTATGTCTATTTTTGCAAGAATTTTATTATGTTAGATGTTTGACTTTGATTGTGGACATTCTGAAAGAGAAATAGTATCTTTCAGAGTGCTTCATAAGCTTCAGTATTAAACTGAGCTCTAAGAAGGAAGGCAAACAACAATGTTCTTTTAGGAAAAGTAATCTCTGCTTACATGATTCTGCAGCTATCTTGGGGATGTCCAGGGAAAAAACCTGTGGATTCATAGCTACTGAATTCCTCATCTCAAATCCACATCTAAGCAATTATTGTCTTTCAGGTATCACAACATTTATAAGACTATGATTTTTAAAATACAAAATACATCAAAACTTAAATATAATTGAATCTTGGTCAGTGAGAAGGTGAGGTCTTCCACAGTTTGCCGTGGAAGCATGTGTTAATAACAGATGACAGCAAGCATTATTCTCTGCAGCATGGAATTATAGTACTGCCATGCCTTTTGCCTTGCATGGCAGTAAGTACTGCTTTCAGAAAAGACCCTTTATTTGCCAGAGAAGAAATATGCAGCTAAAAAAAAGATATAAAACCTTTCCCCTGCCAGCAATTTTTTTTTCCTTTGGAAAAAAAATAAAGAAGAAAAAAAAAGAAAAGGAAAGAAGAATGCAACCTCTTGAAACTTCATTAATGTGAGGCCTGACACGCTCTCTAGGATATCCCTACCTTTTGCCAGAAGCTACAAATGTATACTCTAAAGTAAACAATGGAAAGGTTACTGAAGGTTAAGTACATTCACATACTTCAGAGGGAGCAGGCAGCCAGCACGCTGGGGAGATAATTGACACAGCACGAACCCAGTGCCCCAGTCGGGCTGGACTGGGCTGCTGGCTGCTGCAGGGCCCCCCGGGCAGCTGGATGCAGGCACAGGACACCTCTGCCTGTCCCCCCGCCCCGGCCCATCCATCTGCAGCGGGGATTCCCTGGCTGGCCTCATGACACGCTCCATGACATCACCTGCCTGCTAATAATAGCTCTCCAGTCAGCCCCGCTGGCAGACGGATGGCTCTGGTTACAGCCGCGCTCCCTCAATGGCTGTGTCCTGCCGAGCCCTGCCTGTCCCCGCCATCCCCTCCCCAAGTCTCCTTCCTCTGCTGCCAAGGAAACGCAGGCAGCACACTCCTGGAGCCTTCTCGCTCCCTCCTCCCAGCACAAGAGGAGGATTTTTCCAGGTTTGCTTTAATGAAATCTCTGTTGACATCAGGGCCAGCTGCTGTTACTCAAAGCTGGACCACTTTGGCCACCCTGTTCACTCAGCACAGGATAAACTCTGAGCCCGTTATTTTGAGAGTTGTGCACACATAACCACACACTGCAACTAAGAATTCAGAGTGCCAGAGCACAGCAATGGAAGATAACTCCTCCATGCTGATGCTTTTTTGGAATTTTTTCTCCAGCATCCATTAGTGCTTACAGTAATGATGCCCAGAACTGTTCTCAGTTTAGAACTTCCCACATTATTTGTGAGCATTTTGGTTAAAACTATCAAATGCACATGACAGGAAAAGCACTGTCTTTGCACCCGCTCAGGAAAGAAGAAAGACCTACAATGCTTCTCTCTAAGGGAGTTTTTATGCAGTGAAAATCATCAGCAGTTGACATGGACCTTGGCACAGACCCAAAGATCAGGAGAGAAGCCATCAGGGATCCTCCAATAGTTAGTCTGTCATTAGGCATTTGCTGCTGGCCTTCACTGCTGATGGTATTACCTGACTCAGGCAGACTTAAGCTGACACAAAGTCCTCAGCCTACCACAAACACGTCACCAACTTGCACAGCTTCAGAGCAGTGCAAGGCACACTAAAAACATTCAGGCCCTCAGCCCTCCCCAGGAGCTTTATGAAACAGCAGAAAAGGCTCTGACAGTGATATGAAGTAAGAACTACTGAAATGAGCACCTAATCCTAACCCTAACACCTTGGCTACTGTGCCAATCTCTGCTGATCAAGGCCAACAGCCTGCCACTTTGCTCCTCTACTATCACTCCTTTTTTCAACTTCTTGTAATTGCTGACACTCTCATGAATTTCACTGTACATAACACTAAATTATTCACCCCTTTACGTACCATTTACCTTATTAATGATGTTGTAAAAAACAGAAGATGGGAGAATCCCGAATATATTGCTACAAGCAAATGGACAAACACATGATCCCAGACCACTGTCTCACAGTCCCATAAATTTGACTTACACATCACATCCTCTTCTTGACCACGCTCTTCCATATGAATCTCCTTGCCATGGCTGTCACACTGTGTTTCCTAGCACTCCCTCTATGCCTGCACTCTAAAGGTCATCTGCGAGGCAGTCACATAACCACCCCTTGGATGTGAGATATCTGCAAGAACAGATTTGCTCTAAGCTGCACTTCAGCTCCCACCTTGCATAACCACCCACCTGGGAACTACGACAACATTGGAACTGAATCCTTCTCTGTACCATAAAGCCTGCCAGCCCTGATGTATTCTTATGAGCAACTGAAATATTTAATTTTAAAAGTTTTATGAAGATCAGCTGACTTTTAAGAACTCAAGACCTGTTTCATAGCATCAGCTTGTTAGAACTGGACAAATACAACACCCTCTCCTCTGAGATAGGTCCTTCTGCTTTTCTATCAGATTAACTTCAGCCCTAATACTGTAAATAGTTCTCTGCAAATGGATTTGGCTTCTAAGTGGCTCTGCCTACACTGAGCTAACTGCACAAGAGAGGCTAATGGTTAAAGCAAGGACCTTTGGAGGCTACTGTTTCTTGTATTGGGCTCCTGTTCCCTCTGAATGCCAGAGTGACAGATTATCTAAAGTATGTCTACAACTCTGCTTCTTTTGTGCAGCTAAAATGTTAATGTTGGTATATACTAAAGGAAAAGGAACAAGAAAAAAAGCTGACTATTAAAGAGAACAGGCTTGTACTCTCTGAGGCATCTATACCTCAGCGGGACTTCATGTACTAAAGCTGATACACACTGGGAAAGCCTTTCTCCGTACAGAAGTGCAGTCCCTTTCAGTGACACGAGTCTTTTCTCTCCAACAAAACAAACCTTGAGATCCTTGCTTGCTTCCCCCTTTTCTAGTCTCTATGTCCTGCTGTGTTTTTATTTTAGAAAAATAGTTTCAGTTCTCCTCAAAGACAGCTTGCTTGAATGTTATGATAAATTTAAACTTGGACTTTGCCATTTTCATTTGTAGCGTCATGATGCAAAAGAACCCTGTAAAGTGGTACATCTGACATTTCCATTCCTTTGTGTCATTACTATTCAAATAGCAATTCTTCATCTCAAAATTCAACTGATCTATGGTGATCATCCCCAAATCAACTACTGAGAGCAGTATTGGAGGGAGAAGGTAAGGGAGGAGAGAACAAAGCATAATACTCTTTCCTTTTTAGAGACATTAATTTCTTCTTCACTGTCCTTAACAAGTCTAACCATTTCAGTTTCCCTTACCAGTCTTCTCAGGAGGTGATGGGCACCTCCAACAAATTTTATTTTTTGCAGTTGTGCACATTCAGGACACTCCGTGTTTATTTCAGAGAGATATACATTTGGACTATGGGCTTTACTTTTAGTACCAAATGTTCTTCTCTGTCTTCTAAACTTGAATTGGAAAGTAACCTAATCTTCTCTCTATTAAACAATCACCACCGGGGTACCTGATAACCCTAGTTTTTAACAAGGTAAAGGAAATATTTAAGTTATTACACAGAGATGTGCTTAGGAAGATTTTAACTAAACACTCCCTCAAATCCTTACACTGAATAAAACAGACTGAGAAAGATTTAAGCCTTATCACTGTTATATTTTTCTGTACTGAGAAAGCACTATTGTAAGAGATAATCTTGGAAAGGCCAGAACTTTATTATATGAATATAAAGGTCTTTGCAATTTTCTAGTGTCCATGATAGGATACTGAAGCCATGCAATTGCAAACTCTCTGCAGGGCTTGCTGGGTCTCTGACTCTACACTTCCCATTTTCAGCCAGTGAACTACACTAACAGAAATCAAGTTAATTAATATTTTCCTAAAACTGTGTCCTACTGCAGGAAACTGCTCTAAACATTCCAGAAATTATATTCTCTTGGCAATAAGTGATAGTGGTCTGCCTAATAAGTAATTGTGGCAATAATTCACAAATTATGTTAAATTGTTTTGTTGGTCAGAAAAACTAAAGACAAAAGGAATAAACCAAAATAATTAAAGGATTATTTTACTCTTCCATGGGTAGTCCAGAAGTCAACATCTAGACTATGATGCTTCCTATGTACTTAAAATGTTTCTACTTTAAAACAGTCCTGCCTTGAGTATCAATTGTGACTATCAAATCTTCAGAATCTTAAGCGACGTGAATTTAGAAAGAAAACAGCGGTTTCAAACACCACACTGCAAAAAAGAACAGCCAAAAAAAGCAATCCTAGTTCCAATTATTCAGATGAGAAGATAAAAACAGTGATTCTAATGACTTACCTGGCACACAGGATTAGCAACAAAAGAACTGAGAGTATGCCTCCAAACCAGGATGTCTGGCAGTGGGGATACACTGTACTCTCAGCTCTCCATCTGCCACACATTCAACATGAGCTGCTCCAGAGCAACCATCTGAGACATGCTGAGCAGTCCAGCATCTGCCATCCTTCTCCAACTGAAGCCTTGCTGATCAACAGTTGTGTTGAAAAGCAGCTTCAGCCACAGCAAGGAAAGTGCAGGTCCCAGAGCCTGACCTTTAGACAAATGCATGCTCCTGTCTCACAGCAGAAGCACAACCGTGCAGATCTCTGTTCTTTTTATTACACCCATATCACTGGATGTTAAGGGTACGCTGGCATACACATCTTTGTATGCTGGAGTGTGCAAGGACAAACCAGACACACAACTGTGGTGGCCCTTCAGAGTTAACTCTGATTTGACTCAGGAGCTGGCTCCAAGTTTGGGAACAAGATCCAACAATAGGTTTATGCTTATTTTTCCAGCATTATCAAGACAAGCTTATATACATAGGGTGCAGAAACCTTGTATGCCTTGCACTCAAAAAATGGTTGTGTAAGAGGCTGCAGTTTGTTTGACTTACCAGGAGATGGCGGCTGAATCTTAGGTTGTTTCTTGGTATCTCCAGTGCTGAAGACTTCTGGAGGGGGCTCCTCCCCTCGCTCAATCTTGCACTCGAAGGCAAACAGGTACTGAATGTATTGTTTTTTCAGGGAGCTGGCTGCGCTGCTCGAAGTGCCAACGTTCAAGGTGGTTGCCAGCTCACGCCACTTCTTGTTTTTATTAACCTACCAAAGTAAACGGCAGAATCATTGGTTTGCAGCAAAGTGTTTTGTTTAAGTCAGGAAACAAAAAAGGGAAAAAAAAGCACTTAATGTCTTAGTTTACTTTTTTTTTTTTCCTCTTTTAACTAATGCTCATTACTCCCACACACAGTAATGCACAGACAGCATTTACAGTTATAAAGCCATTAAAGAACCTGCTGATAGCTACATAAAAAGCTTTGCTTGTAGAGTCTTCTGCATGGTGCATCCTTTAAATGTCTTATGCCCTTCCAGGGCCTAAGCTCTTCAGCTAGCAATCCATCTCCAAGCAAATTCCTGCTCACTCTCTCCCTCCCTGACACCCACCCACCCACACCCCATTCTAATTAAAAAGCAGCTTCTAAAATATAATTTAGAAAGCAGTAACAGTGTTATTCTGCAATTTGTTTGAACATTGATATGAAAAATAATTTTTTCATCCAAACAGCCACCAGCTGTCAAACAGTTCAGCTTGCAATTCATGGTTCGATTCCTTTCACTTTAGTGCATCTTGCAGGGACAGATCAATGATCTTCTCTCTGGCTAGATGAGAGGCAGAGTGAAGCCAGGCCCCTTAATTAATTAAGGCAGACTTCAAACACTCACGGCTAGTCCAGCAATACTGTGTATTACAATGCTGACTGCACCACTCCACTGTGAGTCTTGTTTGCAGTGTAAGGCTGAGAATATTGAAAGACTCTGCTCACAGGTTCCTCAAACACAGCTGATCTGTAATAATAACGAAGTTCATTTGTCATCCTGGGTGATGCCACTGACTCACTCAGCTGTACCACTCGTAGCAGCCACTGCTTTTGCTGTAACACCTGATGCCTTTAAGTGCATTCAACCAGTTATGCAATTTCTACGTCTG
Organism: Oenanthe melanoleuca; assembly: GCF_029582105.1. Lineage (NCBI taxonomy): Eukaryota > Metazoa > Chordata > Aves > Passeriformes > Muscicapidae > Oenanthe > Oenanthe melanoleuca. The sequence goes on along the minus strand of NC_079336.1, from coordinate 57,906,939 downwards.
ATCCAAGGAGCAGGGTCAGCACCAAAATAAATTGGCTTTAAACATCTGAGAAATCTCATCTTTTGTGGGTAGCAATTCTGATTCCATGATGTCTGCTACTTGCCCTAAGGCCTGATATTTTAATGACTCCAACTTAACTTGTATGGCTAGAAAGATTACCATCAGCCATACTATTCCTTAGTCTGTGTGCCAGCAAAAAAAAAACATTTTCTTAAGTTTCTCTCAGTGTTTAATAACACCGCAACTGCTGCCAGTCAGCAATGATCTTTTGAGGATGGCATTAACAGCAAGCAGGTTGGCATGGCTATGCTAAATGTTTTTATTTCTCTGGTACATCCTGCAAGAACCCAGGAGTTAAAGGAGACCAGATTTTCATTAACTGCCCTTGTTGAGGCCTGAAATCCAGTTACACAGCTCTTTGTGCCTACTGGCTTACAGCTAAGTGGTGCGTAATGAACACATTGCATAATGCAAACAGAAACGTTCATGCCTAAATGCCCAGTATATTGGCATTTAAAAGAAGACTGCTAGCAGCTGCTCTGCTCATGTTGAGACCCCATCAATGGCAACTCCTCAGATGGGGAATGTGCACCACTGCTGCACAGCTCTACTCCCTGCCACTTTCCAGGCAGAGTCATGAGATATGGAGTGCAGCAGTTGGAGCAATAGCTTTATAGAAGGCCATCACACAGATGCATTTAAATAAAACTCAGCAAGCAAAGCCCTGCACCTCTAAGTAGCTCTGAACGTAGTGACCATTCATGTGGACACACCAGCAAAACCAGGAGCCCTCATTTTAAGTGTAAATTTTCACCAGTACTGAAGCACATCGTAACTCAAGCTCCTTCAAAAATCAGTCTAAGTGAACAGCATCTATTCTTTGGCAAAGCATAATGTCTGTCACTGAAAATCAACACTGAATGTCCCAAAATAAAATAAATTTCCATAATAAGCAAACATGAATGACTCTCTCAAATATCCCATCTGCCCCCCATCTTGCTCAATTTTCGATGCTAAGAGTCACACTGTGGGCACAATCACGCTGTACGAGGCAGAGCAGCTGCATGACACGATTTACCTGGAATAAAGTTTCTGAGCTAAAAGTAATCAAATCCATATGATGCTGAGGGGCATGAGCTCATCACTAAAAATGTCAGGATAACATCTCTTACCAATACACAGCATTTACCAACTGGCAGAATGAACTATATTACATTTCTCTGCCTTCCTTTAATAATAAGAATAGCTAAAATCCCTGGATTTGAAGGGCCAATGATCTAGTTCATAGTCAAATCCTAGGTTGTGAGGTGCACTATTAAAAATAGCTTTGAAATGGGCACTAATTGATGTTGGACATTCCTTTCCTGAACTAACCACATAGATTAGGAAAATATGTTCTCTTTTTGAGAATCTAATTTGCCATATTTTTGAGTTCAGATTTTGTAATTAGTGTAGAATTAGTGCAGAATGTTTAATATTACGTTTTATATAATATTACACATGCATATTTATCTACATATTTGCTATGTTTAAGACCTCATTTTGCAAGGCATTGAACAAATGTTCTCGTAAACACAGAATTCATGGATCCCTGCACTTCACAATAGCTTCTAGTGTCTAGCCAATGATCCCCTAGATGCAAGGGATGTTTGCACAAGCATCAGGCAAGGACAGGTGACTTCAAATGCTAAATCTCAGACTGCAAGTATTGACCATTATCTCCTGCTTTCCCTTTAGATGCTAAACAGTGAAACATTTCATTTTGCTCTGTGGTGAACAGCCTTACAGAACTCATGAATATTTTTGCAACACCTCTTTGCAAAACTTCAAGTTAACTGGTGAGAATACAAATGAAAGCTTGTGACTTTTTTTATTCTCAGCTCTTTCTGCTTTCATTTTTCGTCAACTCATTTAGGTAAATCACCTTTTCCTTGTAATCATTATGTCTGCAAGGCAACCCAAAATATCCTGTATTTCCAAACAGAGCACAGTCCATGTCTAAGAAACAAATATACTGTATAGAGACACTAGAATTAAAGGTTTGGGATAAAGGACTGTGTTTTAAGAATATGTCTGCAGCTTCTCTGGAGAGATGAACTGAATTGTCTTACGGGCTGTTTCTCTATATAGGAAACACCGACTTAAACATTTCTTTTTCCTTTTAGCTCTATCGTCTGCTTCTTACTCGTAATTTTGATCCACTGGCCTTTTCCTCTTTTCTTCTCTCTCAGCAGCATTACTAGATTCCCCTGAAAAGGCAACAATTTTATCTGTCTACAGCAATGGTCAAACTCTAAAGTTTTAGGGCCATTATGCAACCCAAAATGAACTCCAGACAGCTATCAAAGCATGAAACCATTTTCTTCAACAATATTGTCAGAGCTGAAAACCTAATGATGTATCCAGCTGGAATACTCTAGAAAAAAAGAATATTGACTTTTGAAGGTTCACTTTTAACCAGCTCTTCTCACCTGTGCCAAACCTCCGATCTCTTTGACGCAGACATAGAGCCTGAACAGGTCCAAGGGCTTCTTGCCCACAGCTGGCAGACTGGCCACAGGCGTGCCCCTCTCCTCCATGAACGTCAGGTACCGATCCACCCACAGCTTACGCTCCGGCTCATTTCCTAGCTCATAGACTTTAGTGATCTTCTCTCCAGTTGTGGTGGAGGAGCTTGATTTCTAAATTGCAAGAAGACAAGAAAGAGTTGGGGGAAGGGTGGGAGGGGAAGGGAAAAGAAAGTAAGAAACCCACAACACTGAAAAAGAGAAGATGTCAAACAAACTAAAGCTATCACACAACAGTCAGGAATGAAGGCTACTAGTTCAGGCACAAACAGTACATTCTGTCCATATACAGAAAAGTCAGCTTTATAAATAAAGGGCCCAAACTCCCTATTTTTGTATTTCTTTCACTGATCTGAACTTTGGATCCCAGAAGGCCAGTTTCTGATGTTGCCTCATATCTTTTTAAGAAGAGGCAGCTCTCACAGAGTGCTTCTCATCCACTTATCTCAAAGTGCTTTGCAAGCAACTATTTAGGTAAAATTAGAAACAAGTTTGTCCCACACAAGTTTAGAAAATCCTGAAACCAAACCAATCATCTCCTCTTTGTCCTCAAAGATGGGCTAGAAAACCTGAAAGTTGTTCCCTGGAGCAGAAATTGCACAAAAATAGCCTAGAGTGTGAATCATGGCAAACTAGTACATGGAGAAGTAGTCTTCAGTCACAAATGGTTATGCTTTGTTACCACTTCACACCACTGGTGGCCAAAAAGCAAGATGATCAAGAATGCCTACAGTACAAGGAGATTGGTGGCAATACTCTTTGTGAGGTACCTATTAGCTGCCTGATCGGCTTGTAAATAGCAACTACTTTCCTCCCTTGATGGAGTACAGATGATATCCACAGATGATATCCATCTCAGCTGTCCTACCTTGCAGAATGTGTATTATGACCTGGGGGAAACCAAGGACGGACAGCCATCTGAGCTGAGACACCACCAGGAAAAGCAGAAGAGGTGGCAAGAGCAGAATTCCATCTCTGTGGTGAAAAGGCAGGAGTGACCCTGCTTTCCTGCTGCTCTTTGGGCTTTACAGCTAATGGAAGCTCATGTTATGTTCGATTCTCTTTTCTTCTCTTTCTTTTTTTCTTATATAGAGACAGCAGAAAGCACTGAGGCTGCTACATAAGCTATAAATTCTCAACCCATCTTTTCTGTGTAGTGTAACCCTGTGAGCTGGGCTCTGTGCCATGTGTGGACAGACCCTGTCACAGACCCCACCTGAGCTGCCTCAGCTCTGACAGCACAGAGGGGCTGCTGCTACAGCAGGAGGACCCTCCTACTTGCAGAAAGTGAACTGATTTGCTCAGCAGTGGAAGATGGGGAGTGGTTCAGAATTAAACACAAGGGAAAAAGACTGACATAAAGCTTTGGGAATGAAGCCAAATATATGAAGGGAAACATATCCTTTATGTCTGTATAGCAAAAGCCTAAACTTTGTTGTTGATTGCAGTAGACACTTCTTAAAACTCATCTAGTCAATCACTCTTTTCCTCCTTTGCCTTTTCCTTACTTTGAACTGAAGACAGACTATTGTCAAGTAAACAGAAACGCATTTCTAGTTGCACATCTCTAAAAAAGATCCTCACTGTACCTCACAGATGCTACAGAACCACTCACTTTGTCCATGTCCCCACATAGTGGTGAGGCCTGGCACTCAACACCATGAAAGAGAGATACAGCAGAGTAGAACCCCACTGCCAATGGCTTCAAGAGCATTGCCACCATTCATCTTGCATGTTAGCCTCGAAAGTATGACAGACTCTGTATCTCCTTCCAGCTATCAGCTGCAGTTTGGCAAAACTGGAAGAGAGTCAGGAGAAAAGAAACATGAAGCCAAGGGGGTGACCTAGCAGTTCCATGAGCCATTGCTGTTCTTTGCAGTGAATGGATATTAATTTTAATTAAATAAATAGCCTCCTTTAAAGTTTTCTGCCTTGCTGACACTGTAACTTCTTCACAGCAATCCTTCCTACAGGCAAATATGATTACCTTTCTTAGAAATGAAATGCATGCCTGAATTTACTTCAGCCAGACTGAGCTGTGTTACAACTCCTACTGAAGTGAGAGTCAGGACTAAATTTGTTTTATTAATACTAAGTGGCTGGCAGGAAATACATTGACATGAATCCTGCAGATTATGCAAAGAAAGCACAAACTGATTCTGCAATAGCAACCAATTTACTGAAAGCATCACTTGCTATGTAGCTGGGTGTTCAAGAAAATCAGTTTAACTCTTAGCAACAAAAACACTTTGTCTAAGTTTGGGTTTTTGTTCTTTTTTTCGGTGGGTGGAAAGGGGGAAGTAGGGAAGTCATGTAGCTACTAATTTGATGTTGTGGTGAGCATCAGATACATGATCACACAGCCTGAACAGCTGAATCAACTGGAACTACCCACTACCTTTTGCAGTAAGTAAAAAGTTACTCTATTGCTCACCAGCATCAATTTTAATCTGACACTTAAGATGCCCCAGAACTCTACAAAAAGGAAGGTGGAAAATTCCAGCTTTTATCCAGCAAAATTTCTATGTGCTTATATTGTAACATATGAGGCAACAAAATAGTTTCTATTTCACTTTTATGGTGAACCATGATTAAGAAAGTTCAGATTTACCAGTTTTAGGGCTTCATTTTTATATGTTAAGACTCACTTTTTCAAAACAGAATCAGAGTGGAAAGGAAACAGTTAAGAATTTTTCTTTCTGCATTTTCCTTCTATACATCTCAAATGATGCTGCTTTTCAGCAGTGTGGCAGCAAGCTCTAAAATGACAGTATAATCTGAAAACTTTTCACAGCTTACAGAAGGTAAGAAGTGTTTCTTACTGTGTGAGCTTTCAGGTTGTCATGCTTTGTAAAATGGGTGCAATTTTCTTCTAAAATGAAATGTTAACTTTAGAAGAATGCACTGGAGGGAAGAATGCTATTCCTCAAGAGTAAAGATATTTTTCTCCTCTCTATTTTTATAAATGTAAATGGATAAAAATGACAGATGTGTGCAAGCTAGTCTACACACAAACAAACTTCAGTTTCACATGGGCAGGTTCAGCTGGAAGCCTAAATTTACCTACAAATATTAAATATTAACCCTTATAAAACAAGGGTTTAAAAAAGAAATATCTCATTTTAAACTCCAATGAGCACATCCCAAGCAATACTGGAAGAATACAGATCATGATCTTTTCTTGTGTTAAGTATATTGATAGTTTTAGTGACAGAAGAATGCTAGTGCAAGCCTGTGATAGATATCTTTACTGATTTAGTTATATCCTACTCTGCCTGCAATCCCTAGCACTCTTCCACATGATATACTGGCAGTGTTTAAATGGGTGATTAAAAAAACTCCACCAAAGTATGTGGATAACCAAAGTCAATTCCCATACTTTCTTTTCAATACACCTACCCACTATTAAAACCGTATTATGTGCAGACCCTTGTATGTTGAGTCTGCAGAATCCTTCAGAGCAACACAAATTTCTGTAGGAGTTATTTTCACATGAAAGGCAGTGGGTTGTTGCTTCTTTACATATCTTTAAGGATCTATATTTATACAATTATCAACTGTTCCCTTTACTGACTTCAATGAAGAATTTGCCAATATTACATGTGTTACATAGACCTCTTTTACTACAGAAAAGAGCGTGCATACACAGGCAGCTAAAACTGCCAAAGTCCAATCCCTGGCAGAGGCTAGTGCAGGACAAATTCTTTTGCTAAGATTTTCTGCAGGACTGAGGAGACCCCTCCCAGGTAGCACCATGGAGGTGTAGTACTGTTCAGGTGTATTCACTGTCATCTTCATGGCTACCTATGGACAGTGAACAGCATTTCACGGGGTTTTTGTTATCTACTGTTTTATTCATGTTGCAGTGACCCTGCATAGTTTACAACCACATTTGAAATGCCTCTTTGAAAGAATTTCAGAACTATCTCACCACTGTCAGGGATGCACATCATATGTAAAACTGGCCTAGCAGAAGTGTCCCTCTCCTGACATACCCAAAGAGGCCTCAAAACCTAATGTTCAACAGCTCTTTCTTCCCATTTTCTCATGCCTCACTTCCACACAAAACAGCTGAAAGAGAGGATCCACTTAGTAGGATCACAGGGATACCTTGAAGTGAATCAGAGACCATTCACCTCTGCTTTTATCCTCTACTGGAATGGACAAGTTGTAGCACATGAAGCAGCTTTGGGATTTAATGAACCAATTCAGGCTGTTTTCAAGTGTAACGAAATGCCTGCAATCAATCGTTCCAGTCTATGTCAGATTGCTGTTGGAGTCGATGAAGTTATCCAATCCACTGGCCTCATAGGTAAAAAGGGATCAGCTCATTTGCAGCACTTTTTTTTTCCTAAGCATTGTATTTATCCATGTCTAACTGAAACTTTTGGAGAGAAGGACATTCAGAAGAAATTGAAAGCACACATTTCCTCATTTATTTTTTCCAATGTTATACTCTGCCAATAACCTATAATTTATTTATATGAAAAAACCTCTGCACATGTTCACAATGACTCCAGGATTTGCTATGCAGTTTATGCAATGAGCTCAGGAATTACTGTTTGGTTGTAAAGGAAGCACTCGATGTGTCAGACAGTCTTTGCAATAACTCTCTTGCTCTCCTCCAGAAAACTGCCCAAACAAGCAATACCCCAAACATTACTACAAAGAAAACTAACAGAATTTTTGGTTTCACCCTTTTACAAATCTAAGAAAAAGATGAGACCTTGTGGGAACAAGTAACATCAGCTGCCTTCTGAGACTCAAAGTTGCTGTCAAATCAACATCCAAAGATTTAAGTGGTGCATTTCATGCCATGCTGCCCCCTTGCTCAGGGGATTCTGTAAATATCTGGGTTTGGATGGTTAGATCTCTTCCCCTCTGACTGGCCTTCCTCTGTTTGCCCTGAGACTCTTTAACATATCACTTTGTAAAAGTTGTTATCAAAGAATCATTGCTATTTTAAGTGCACTTTAACACTGGGGAAAACCCCCTTTATATTCTGCACAAGAATATGTTACATTATCTTTTTTACAGAGAAATTACAATCATTTCTGCTTTTGATAAAAAGAAGTGAGAGGAACAACATATATATATTCCTAACTATAAAAAAAAAAAAAACAAAGCAAAAAATGACCAGATGGACATTTGCTCCCCATAGACCACATCACCTTATGTTTGCATTCTCTTTTCTATATATGTATATAGATTTTCTACGTGTGTGCATATATACAGATAGAAAGATAGATGATGAAATTTGGTTTTAGTTCCACACATCTCTCTCAGGTTTTTCTTTACAACCTGTATGAGAATGATTAAACATTACTAATCTAAAAAAATAATTTTCTAAAAATGTACATGTATCAGGGTCTTTTTTCAGCTCACAGTCTGGGTTATTTAAAAATAACTAAATGAAGCAAATCAGAAACAATTTTGGTTTAGACTGTGCCTTGACAGCCTAATGGCTGTACTTCCAAATACACAATTCAAAATTAAAAATGTTTCACAAATATAAATGGCAACCTTTTTGGTGCCGAGCCTATAATTTAAGTTTTGATTGGTATTAGTTTCAATAGGGGAGAAGATTTCTCATTTTGTTTTTTTTTTTTTTTTCCCTAAATAATCCTAGTAAAGACAAGTGCAGCAACCAGAGTGAAGTCAGTTGTGTGAAGGAGTTTGGGCCCAGGAACAGAAATGGAATTGTTCTTAACAACACAGTCGGCATGCTTGGAAGCTGATGCATTACAGGAAGGATGTTTTCTTCACAACAACTGCTGTTTTACCAGACAGCACACTTGCATGATGCACACAATTTTACTCTTTCTTATTTCAAAGTACTGTTGGGACAAATTTTGCCCTTGGATAAGCATGCTCAGGCCCCACTGAAGCCAGGCAGTGGAACTTACAGTCATGTGTCCGAGAGCAGAATTTGTACCCAGTGTTATAAAGAAAGAAAACTGTTTAGTGGATAAATAATAAAGAAAAGGAATTTACAAAACAAACAAGCAAGCATTAAAATATAATTAATTACAAAAAATAAACAAAAACCAAAATAACCAGAGCCACTTACAGGGCTTGATGGAGTCTTTGGCCAGCCTGGGCTGCTAATGCTATCACTTTCATCTCCATGAAATGAGGAGATGCTAGCAGAGCTTGGGGACATTGGGGAAGGGACTGGCAGGTTGCCTGGGGTTGGGGGCTGAGAAATACCCTGAGAGCTGTAGCTATCCTGTGGTAGAGGAATACAAAAAAAAAATATGACAAAGGCAGGGCAAACTTTATTAAAAACAAAAAAAAATACATCCAGTTTAACAGACTGACCAATTATTATATATAAAATATATATAAACAGAGAGACACATACAGAAAACACACACATATATAAATATATTTATATATATATATATAAAAGGTATTAAAACAACATTGTTAATTAGTATAATTTGGGAAGCTTGCTGGATGCTTGGCTAAAGTCACTAAGCCACCATGCTTACTTCAAGCACACATGAAATGCTAAGCATGGGTTTCCCATTATGAAAGAAACAAACAAAAACAAGGCATTCACCTTATTTAATCAAATAAGGCAGGAAAGCAAAATATTAAAGTATGTTGCTGCTGCGGCCAAAACAGGAAGCTATAACTGAAGGCAGAGAAAAATGGCTGCAAGGACTGAAACCAGGCAAGACCCTTCTTTCCCACCCACCTGGCACAGCCAAATGTCCACGCAGCTTTTGGCTTGGGATGCTTTGCCCCCACAAGTTAAAATGCCGTAAGAACTAGTAACTTTCAGATCCACACAATGAAGAAAAAAAAGAAAAAAAAAAAAGAGAAACAAACGAACAAAAAAAAAGAAAAAAAACAAAACCCAAAACCAAAGAGATTGCACGTGAATGGAAAGGCATGCAGGAAAGAACAAAAGTGGGTAGGCCAAAACCAGGAGATGAAGGACAACACAGCAGACTCCTGCGGGCAGAACCAACACCACGTGCGGGAGGTGGTCAATACCTTTGACTTGCTCTCGGGCTGGGGGGCTCCTTCTTCTTTGCCATCTGCTTTGAGAGGAAGGGGGAGTTTGGACTCACCGGGTGTCATCATATCTGCAAGACCCATAGGTGCTAATCGAAAACAGGAGAAACAGTTAAGCATGACTGTGTTTGGCTTTGTAGAAAAAACACACTTCCTGCTGCACGGTTGGGGCGCCACGTGAAGGAGAGGTTTTCCCACCTCTGTCCGGTTATTCTAGCATCTGGAAACCTGGAAACCTCTTCAGTTGAATTGAGGAAACAAAGGAGAATGAACAAGAAGAGAATACAAGCACCATGCAACAACAACCACCACTTAACAGAGTAGAGTTCATTCTTCATGCTGCTGGTGCTCTTCAACTGTCTCTGCATTTGACCACAGCATTTTAACACAACAAATCTATTTTAATTACTGCACTCTCCCTTTAGCAATAGACAAACATAAATGAAAACAATGCACATTCTGCTTTCCATGTTGAATCCGAGAAAAAACCAGAATTTTCCAATTACATTTGTATTAAGGCTGGTGTCCAGCAGATAATTCCTGCCCCTACCAATTTTAATATGAATGGCTGAGCCACTGTGAGCCTTAACTACAGAATTACAAGCTGTAAACCATGCTCTGTTGGAGAACCAGCACTCAGCTTCTTCCTCCTGCCAAAATGAGGTGGGACTATAACGAACACACAAATGTCTTTCTCTGATAATGGCATGCAGTTGGCTTCCCAGGGGTGCAAGGAGTTTAAGGGTATTTTTTATTTGAAGATACAAGTGCCAAGTATAGTTTTATTGCTGCAGAGCTGCTGGATTCCTGGATTTCTAGAAAGATGCGAGAAGAAACATTCAGACAAATAGACAGAAAATACTGGGCAGAGCAGATGCTAGGAGGTGCCATGACACTGAATCAATGCAAATAACCAGAAAACAGCAGCAAGACACCAGTTGATTCTTTGCCTGCTGAAAACCATGTGCATAGCATTTGTGAAAGACTGGATTACCTTCCCTTTCTCTCCTTTTAATCCCCCTCATGCCCTTTTTTCAAAGGATATGAGGTAAGAAAAACATACAGAATAACCTCAAAGACATTAAAAAAGAAAAGATATATATCCCAAACATAAAAATGTAAGAATCAGTAAAGCATCATTGTCTTTACCAGAGTAGTGTGGGTCTCGCAAAATGACAGTGCTGGCTTGCACCAGGCACACTGCACAGCGAGCCAAAGATAGGAGGGGGAAAAGAAGCTTTAAAAATACTTCACAGATTGCCCACTACAAAATGATTATTGCACATATTCATGTATTACTATGTTTTAGAAAATAATTAGTTTTAATTACAGCAGTGAGAGCATGAGCAGGACTCTAGCGAATACGCTGGCAAGCTTTGCAGTGCTAATTTGCTAATATCTTTAGCATCACTGCAGGTTGAGACTCTGGCTCTGCCAAAAAAACCTACCCAGCCATGTGCCATGTGAGTTTACAACTGTATGCTCAATATCCAGCTCTGAACTGCCGGTGTTTTTCATGGGCACATTTTCTTGTTCTTTCAAAGCACATTTGTAGCCCAATCAAGCCCTTAAAGTCATCACAACACATAAATCATAATTGAGATTTAAAAAAAAAAAAAAAATACTTGCAATACTCCAGACTTCAAGAATTGGAACAAAAAGCCTTTTACAAGTGATGCAGCTGCAGAGAAAAATCTATTGGGATCAGCTAAAAATGCTGATATTTTTATATATGTGTGTGAAATCTCAACAAAACAGCCAGTCAACATGCTACTGGGAAGTCAGCATCCACTAAGCATTTGATTTGTATGCATTTTGCCCTTATATTCTGCTTGAGGAGCTGGGGCAGCTTGTGACCATTCTCAAGAGAAGGATGGCAGCCTAACACTTATGTACAAAATGGTCAAATACACGCCACAGTATGGTTTCAAACTGGGATGCAGAACTGTTATACAAAATCCATTTTAATAGTTAACACATTTCATGCTGTGAAAGTGCTAAAAAAGAAATCTTGGGTTTTAGTTTCAAAGCAAGCAAAGCTGACCCTTCCCCTATAAAGCAATTTTAGAGAGGTCAAACAAAGAGGAATTAATGATCACGCTTCTTCACCAGAATTCTGCATAGCTAAATTCTCTGCTGATATCTCACTTTTATCTAGTTGGCACATCATACTTCTATATTATAAAGAATTTTAAAATTGTGTCCACTTCTAGTAGTCCTGTTTCCATCAGAACTCCCTTAGGAAATCTCTGTTCCAGAGGAGTTTAAGTTAACACCTCATATAAAGGGCTAGTAACTCCAGACTGCTGATTATAACACACATTCTGACTCTATCAGTCATACTTAGAAATGTAGAAATACAGGTTCATTTTAGCTTTTGACTATTTCTTATTGGTATATGCAAATGTAACTATCAGGAATTGGAGACAATTATGAAAAAAAATAATAAGGTTACCCAAATTCTGTCTCACTTTTTGTTCTGAATCATTTAGTTCATCTACATTCTTTCTTTCTACCTCTAAGAGAAGAACTGTAAGCATTTTACTGGCAAACTGCAAGGTTGTCTATTTTCCCTATAGCTTTTACCCATGATGTTTCCACAGCTATTTTTCTATCTGCTGTTGAAATGCTGTTTCGTAACTTCTTGCAAACATACTCTCTAGCGATTTGTGAGAAGACATTCTTTCACTTTTTTTAGCTAAGCGGTACAGCGAGAACATTGTTTTGACCCTTTCTGAGCAGTGAAATACTGTTATTGTCACGAAACTGCTAAAATAAGACACAGTTTCTTTCTACACAGGTACTAATAATTCTGCCTGTGAAGTGCAGACCAAAAGAGAAAACATTGTAGAGAGGAAGATAACAGGGCATCTTGACTCAAGAAGTGTTATGGCGTACTGTGAATAGGTTTCAAGTACTAGCCTCTGGCTTATTATAAGAATTTAAGAGCTAGAATGATTTCAAAAAGCAAGTATAGGTCAAGGTCCTGAATTAACTATTCCACACTGAATTTAATGTACTCAAAGGCAGATATTGACATGAGTAAAACTGCAGCAAAGAATTCTTTTTTGCTACAGGCTGCTCTACCAGTCCCAGAAGATGATGAAATACTGTAAAGCAGCAATATACAAACATTGTTTTTCTCTTTATTGCTAGTGTGATAACAAATCATGCTCTACAAAACAGAAACTCCCTTCCCTCTCCCTTGTAATGTAATACATCCCTCTCTCCCTTCTAACCCTAGCACTCTCCCTCTGCAAAAAAAGAAAAAGAAAAAGCAGTGAATTAGTGACTGTGGAGCTGACAAGACGATACCCACTGCTTTGATGCCCACTGAAAAAAAAGAGGAGGGACAACAGCACTGCCCAGTGTCCTGCCATGAATGACTTTCAGCTCTGGGGATGAGTGCAGCCCAATGTGGTTGGGGACCCTATCTGAAAAGGATGAGTGAGCTGCCAGGGATCTCAGTGCCACACTGCCTTTCTGCTGACAAGTCTTATGCAAGGAATGACAAGTTCAAGCAGTTTGGGACATGGGCATCTCTATGCCAGGTACTGACTCGATTTACAGTCACACAATGACCACTGGATCATGGTCATCACTTGTTTGGAGTATAGGTAATGGGACACTTCAGCTGTTACCACCTACTGACAACCTCCAGAAAGTTTCTCTAAATGTACATTAATAGCTCCTACAAAGATATCCATTAGAGGAAAAAAAATATCTGAAATAAATTGAGGTATAAATTTTTCAGAAAAATGCAACCAAGCTGCAAAACAGAAAAAACCAAAATAAGTTTCACCTGCATAAAGATCATTGCTTTTCCTGTTAGAGGTATATGCAAATAAATACCAAGTCAAATATACAGCATGTGTATGACTTTTAGCATTATTTTAAAGAGTGTCCCTTTAATTCCTTTAGTGCAAGTAATTTTTCCTAGAATTTCACATTTTATGTAAAGTATTATGACGTTAAAAGTCAACTGGGAATAATAACACCCAGAAAAAGAAATGTTTCAGTAAGACAGAGGTACTGGAATAAGGAAAGTATCCTTGAGCAGTAAGGAGATTAATGCCTTTTTATTGGTTTGTTCATCTCCAGAGGTAGCAGAGATTGTGAATGCCAGTTTCTATCAAGAACAATATAGAAACCTGCGAGATATAAACTTCATATTGCTTCTTTTTAAAGTTAATTTACTAGAATTAACAAAGCTCACAGCATGAGCTATATTGGGGGTTGTGAATTTCCTCCTTATTATATGCATTTTTAAAGCTGGAATTTGAAGAAGAGGGGGAAAAGTCTAAAATATAAACAGGTAATATGAACTCATATAATAAAAGGACAGCAGCAGTTATACCATTTTTCTGAATGGCAGTTTGTTCCATAATTGTGAAGGGATTCTGACACCTCTCTCCTGAAGCTTTTGTTATTGTTATGGACGGAATACTCTATTAGAAGAATCTGTCTTCTTTGATCTTGTAATTTCTATGTTCCTAAACCGCTCTGCATCAGCACAAGCTGGTGATCTGCTGTTTGATCCACAGTCACTGATGAAGTATCAGGATGCATAACTGCAGCATGATTTTCCTTTCAATTGCGACATTAATTAAAAAAAACTAAAGACAAAAGGATCAACCGGTAATGAGGAGTTAGAAACATTACTAAAAATGGGTGACAAAACCAGTGTTAGACATAGCTGTACTGAAGCTCCAACACCATATGAAAGCAATTCCATCAGTTATCAGCAATCTTCTTTTTTTCCCTCCCTCTCAACAGGAACAAAACTGCATCCTTCAAAACCCAGACAATGAAGAAACTAACTTCTCCTTATTGCTCACCTTAGGTTTTTACTGGCCTCCATTGAAACCACAGTTGTGGTGTGAGCAAATTAACCACTGTCCTCACTCCAGCAGCAGCCACTCAGCTGCACTTGGTTTTGGCCCTCCACATTGTCTGAGCCCTGGTTTATCTGACAGATGTGTGATTTTATGTTAATGGAGCAGGGAGGAAGGGGAGGCTCAGGAGCCACATGGCTGAATTGGTCTTCCTGTCACAGAACATCCTGTTTTCAAGCCCCTAAATAGGTATCACCTGTAGGTTCTCCACCTCATCAAATGCAGGGCCAGAGCTGACCCTAAAGTGCATCCCCAGCTCAAGAAATTATTATTAAAAGTACTGTATTTACACTTGTCTTAAGCTTCCATTTTTTTTGAACCAAGGAAAAGGATGAGTCCAGATAGGAGGAAATTAAGCATTCCCACAGCATTTGCACTCAGCAATGTATTCACACCTAACTTTCTCTTTCTGGTGTTGTGTGTGTCCATCTCCTCCTCAACAGTGTCTCCTGGAGCCCTGTAAAGCAATTCTAGATGCGTGTCTGCTCCCACACAGACTGAAAGAGGTGTACTGAACTCCTCCAGTTCATCTCATACTTACTTTCCATTGGGTAATCTCTGAATTAATAAAACTGGAACAAAAGAAAACCTCACAAATGCACTGGCAGAAAAAGCCCTGATAAATGTTTAAATTATTAAAAATCCAATATTTCAGAATGCATAACACAATAAAAAGAGTATGACTACCCCATACAAAAGACTGCTAGGATAAATGGTCTTGCATTGAACAGATTTCCACTGTATGAAATAACGAATGGCTGAATTATCTGAACAAAAAACCGTCTGTGAATCTTCCTTTAAACTGGTTATTCCTCAGGAATACATAAATCTTCTTAGGCAGGGCACTCTGCCATCTGTTTGCTGTTGGTTATTTTTGCAGCTCTGGGGGCCAACGGAAAAGGGTGGAAAAATTACTTCTGCTAATAGCAAAACAGAATTTATAGCACAGTTTCAATGCTCAGAAGTAATTTTATTTCAGCAAGCCAGACAAAACACATAACTACACAAACAAAACATAATATTACCTGGGACAGCTCTGGTGGGGAAAAAGCAAGCTATTATCTAATGCTCTTTTCAATAGCTTGTCCCTCTTCATCCAGATGGTGCAGTGTGCATGTCTGGGCTAGCCAATAGATTCCAGGCCAGCACTGGAAAAAGCCTTTTTTTTTTTTTTTTTTTTTTTTAATTTCTCTCTCTTTTTTTCCTTTTTTAATCTTACAACTTCCTTTCTTCTGCTAACCAAAATGATAACATAACGTTCTTGAAATATAAGACACTGTTCAGTGTCTCAGCAGCTCCTATGTAGAGGAAAGAAACTCTCTGGACCTACCAGACACTAGCATTTCACTGTGGTTATTTTCCTCCAAAGAAGCTGGAACATATAGAATTGACAGGGAGAAAAGACAAGGAAAGGTGCAAAGGATAAAAGAATTATACAGGCTAAGAGGGGTAGAGAAAAAGATGTGAAAAACCTGGCTCTTGGTAAGACATGATTTAGGTAGTAAGGCATTTCTTAAGAAATAAACAAAAGTAGAAACAAAAACAACTAAGAAACAACATCATATTACCTTAGCACAACCTATTCAGCTTTCAGAAAAAACTTTAAAACCCCCAACATTTCTAAAACGGATAATGTAATCAGTAAAGCATGCACAGAAACTCCATGACTGGAATAAGTACTTGAGAGGATCCGCTTCAGGGTCATTGAAACTCCATCCAAACACAGCACAATCAAAGAATTGATCTTTGCTGAAGTATTATCTTGAAGGAGGATAATTGTTAGGAATTCAAGCTGAATATGGACCACGAAGCACATTTGTGCAGAGCTGTATTCACCTGTCTTCAGAGTCACACACAAAGCTACAAGCAATTCTGAACTCATAAGCCATGAGATGAAGGATAAATCCAGGAGCTACACTGAATATGCCTTTTATTTTTTTTTTTCAAAAGGAAGTTATGATAAAATTTTGTATACTGTTACTTAAATAAGTAAATGACGAAACCCTATATAAATTTTGGAAACAGTAAATATGGCCTGTGTTCTCCAAACAGAATGATTATGTTAAGTGCTCAACTTTCAGCATCTTCAAGTCATAGCAAGTGCACATATCTTTTTTTAAACGACTACCATGTTAAATATCTGAAAATACAACCTTATCAAGTAAGATGCTGAAAAACAAATGCAACCTCTTAAAACAAGAAGCTATTCTCCTTCCCTTTCTTGCAGACACATACACACAAATATACATACACTTGCTAGTCAACATCTATGTAAGCTGAGTCTGAGTGATGGAACTGTGCAAAACTGTGTACTCAACAATGTGCTGTGCAGAAGGACTTAATGAAAAATGTATCAGTTACTGTACCAAAAAAAGTGAGCACCTTACTTAGCCTAATTTCAAATCACTCCAAAGTACACAAGAGGGGTGAATCAAATGAAGAAGGATGTTGCTCTGCCAGCAGCCCAGGGCTGATAGGCTAAGCAGGTTTATGGAGGAAGGTCACTGCTGGAAGGTCACTCACCGTTACCTGCTGAGCTGTTCACCATGTTGGGTGCCATGCTGTAAGGAGGAGCCTGCGGGTTCATCAGGCCAGAGCTGCTGTTCATCGGCTGCGTGTAGGGGGAGCTGGATCCCATAATGCCACTCTGGTTCATGGCAGGAAAATTGCCTTGCCTAGGAGAGGAAAGCACATGCACAACATCTCATTACAGACCTCATTGCTGAAGATGCTGTGGTTTGTCACAGAGCACATCACCTATTGTTTGTAAGGAGAAAGCAGGCAATTAGTTCATTTCACCTATGTGGAGAGCTTTGAGCTAGTCTTCAGCTAATTATCATATATGTGAAATAGAATTGGACTGAAGACTAATTTCAAGAGAGGTACACAGTCTTTCCATGTCACTATCAATCCGAACAAATATCCAGCTCACATTATATTCCCTGATGTATATACCTACACATTGCTGAGTAGACAGCAATGTGATCAGGAATCAAAATTAGAACCTAGTACTGGCATAAAAGAAAATCCAGTGCATTCTTACCATTTTGACCATGTAATAGCAATCCTCACCTGCCAGAGCTTAATAAACAGTGAAATGACCAAAAGAAAAATGGGTACCACAGACTCAGTGTCTGATTTCTGCATCTGTTACTGCATTGAACAGTGTTCATCTGTATGTGTCATCTACGACCAATCTTTCAAAAAACTCTATACATATTCCACTTCTTGTTGAAACAAGAAACCTCAGCAGAACTATTTTGCTTTTGAAAATGAATCCCATATTTGTATAATGCTTTTATAACTGAGACATAAGTTTATCTCAAAAACTGCCCTAAATGAAGCCCATAATTCTCCACATGTTCAGATCAAGTGTTTTGAAAGCCTAAAACTTATCTATGTTTAAGTTGTAACAAGTATCCAAGTATACTTGGTACCTGATTTATCAAACTCTATAGACAAACTGAGGCACAAGGAAGAAAATAATCCAGTTCAAGTAAGCATGATAACCCAATGTAATGCATGATTCAACTTCAAAAATAACCTTTTATTTTAATGCATAAAACGATTACCTACCTTTTCTTAGTATAGTTGAAGACTGCATGTATTATCATATGTATATGAATAACACTCATACATATAAAACCATACATAAGAATAAAAATACACAGAAAAATACTTACTTGTACATTCATAGGAAAATACATACGAAAATACAAAACTTAGACCTCTTTCTTCAGTGTGCTCCCTGTACATTTCTGCTGCTTTTCCAAATTAAAAAAACAAGAAAGCAACCATCCTTTTACACAGCTTTAGTACCTGTCAACTTTTATTTCCTTACAAAAACAAAGCACTTAATTTCATCCTACAGGAAGAGAAGGCTGAATGTCCAGGTAGCAAGATAAGAGTTTTGGGAGAAATTCTATTTTTAATTATTATATAGTGTTCAAATCAAAAAAGACAACTCCTAAATCAAGAACCCTGAGTAACTTCCATGGCTTCTTATTTTCTCCAAACTCATGGCAGATTCTTAACACAAGTGGTAGAAGCAGATTTCTTTTTTAGGAGGTACAGGAGGAAGACCATTAAAGCACTATTTGGCCTAATTTTTCTTGACACATTGTGAATTTCTTCAAAGGAAAAGAGAACGTGTTATCTAAATAAAGCATCTTTTTCCAAGTCAGTTTTGTCCTTTGCTCTCTGAAGACAAACTTTTCTTCACTCTTGCAAAGAGGCAAAGGCTTTCTTTTGATATGAAGGAGATAACTGCCATACAATGTCATTTCCCAGATGAAGCTTGCAACAAGAAGTGGAGGGAAAAGATTTAAAATGCACAGTGGTGCAATGCTCCAAGGGAAAATTACAAAGGGAAAAGAGAAGAGCAGAACCATTTGGCAACAACTTTAAATGATTTCAGTCACACAATCAAGCTTTTCTTATGTAAATACTGTATCTTAAACATCCCCACCCCCTCTCCTCTTTAGCTGAAAATTGCTATATTTCAGCAAATGCAGTTAACTGAAAAATGCTTTCTATGCTGGATAAGCAAGATCCTTTATGTTACTGGGCAAAGTTACTAGTGAAGATGAAAAAAATGTGCAAGTGTATTTTCATACTTTAAAAAAGAAGTAATGGATTTCGAGAGGTGCTTTTATGGAGTAAGGTTAGGATCCTGGAAAAGGCAAGTCTCTACAGGTATCTATCTCTTTCATGTCCTTTTACTTTAAAAATACACACGAGACACACACATTGCAGGTAAGCTGAAATTGGTCCTTACCTACTAATATTTCAACAGTATTACTTCCTGTAGCATGTGTATCTTCTAAGTTGTGGGGCTGTTCATTGTCTCAAATTGAGGTACAACCTATTTCATGTTACCCACTATGGACATCAATCTCAATTGCAGCTCATGCAAGCACACTGCTGCACAACAGCTTTAAATCAAAAAGTAGGAAACTATTTCCAGTTTAGATGGAGAGTGGAAATTAAATAAAAAGAATATACTAGCTTTGGCCAAGACAGCAAGGAAACAACTGAAGTCTAAAAAAATTGCTTCTGCACCCAGAAGAACCTGAACCGCAGAACCTAATTCTGAAATTTCATCTGGCAAGGCAATGCCTTTCCCTTTCATCCTCCTATGTAATGTTGCACTTGGAATGGACACAGGTCTCCATCTCTGGAAAGAGCCCAGCAAGTGAAAAGACCCAGCACCATCCCTGGCAGGACTTTGTCCTTCCCCAGCCCCCTATCAAAGCCCTGACCGCAGCACGCGTGAGCTAATTCAGTACCACTGAAAGGACATCCTGTCAGAGTAAATGCTGCTTTATTCTGAGACTGGCTGCACTGAGCAGTACAGAGCTCCTCCACGTATTATTTTGCTCTATGATGGCTTGGACTGGAAAGTTTCTTTAGGGAGAAATAATCAGGTATTACTTCAGCCTTTAATTCTCACTCCACAGTAGGCCTCCTTTGAGTAAAGACTGCCGACTGTGACAAATTGTGCTGCATCAGTGCTATAATATGAAGTGGAGTCCATTAAGAACTGAGCTGAGATCACCAAACTCATTTTGATTAACCTCCAGGTCACTAAACACTTATAAATATGTTACACAGCAGCTGCTAAACATATTTATATATGCTTAAGGTCACAGCATCATCTGTTGGTTGTTGGAGTTAAGTCAAAAATCTTATGTTTCCTTCTGTGCTGCTTTTAGTTAAGGCATATCCAACATACTACAGAACTAGACTCTCTCCTACATCTCCCAGTTCCCTCTTCCATTTCTCCAGGATGCTAAATAAAAATCAAGCCTTTAAAAACAGTCTGCTGTACACATAGTGACATCTAATGGCAAAAATTCAACTGGTCAGCTATGAATTTTATAGCAGTACAAACCCAGCTAAGTATATAGTTTTAAAGTATTTGCCACATAAACACCAAGGGCTGGGTTGCGTAGGGATGGTGCAATTAGAGTAATAGGAAGAAATCAAGAAAAGATACACTTAAGTTTAGTATAATGAAAAGATGTCTTCATGGTGAGATACAGTTACACTCCAAGGGAATGTAGGAAATCTCAGCACCTGACATTTCTGCATGCAGGCAACATGTTGGAAAATGTATTGGTCAGACAAACCCTGCATTGAGTGTGAACTAGAGTATCTGCTCTTGCAATACCTTGATCCCAGATAATGTATTTTTCCCCATTTAGAAGAAAAAGCAGTCAGGCCAAGACAAATTTGGGATTATGCTATCAATTTAAACACAACACCTAAGGCTACAATTTTTTTTCTGCTCTACTGCTACAAGTAGATCTTCAAGAGTGCAACAATATTAAGAGATTTAAAGTGGGAGAGAGGAATCTGCTTGTTTTCTATGGTTTATTTACTCTGTTGACAAATCAGCAATGCATAATGCCAGAGCCAGCTTTTATGCTTGAGGAAAGGGCTGCCACCTCAGGGGACCTGGTCAAGCTGGAGGAATGTGCTGACAGGAACCTTGTAAAAGGGACAAGTGCAAGGTCCTGCACCTGGGAAGGATGAGTCCCCTGCAGTGGTGCCAGCTGGGACTTGACTAGAGGGAGCAGCTTTGCTGAGAATTCCCTGGGCATCTTGGCAGACGGAGCTGAGCACAAGCCAGCAGTCTGCCCTGCCAGCAAAGAGGGCCAACAACACCCTGGGCTGTGTGATGAGGTGCAGAGCTGGGAGATGGAAGAAATTGATCATCCCCTCCTTCCTCAGCACTCACTGGACTCCATCTAGAGCATCATGTTCAGTTTTGGATCCCCAGAAAAGAAAAGATGATGATAAGCTAGAGTGAGCAGAGAACCCCTTACATGGCCAAGGCTTGAGCACTCACCCTGGAAGGGCTGAAGGATGAGGCCTCATTCAGCCTGGGGCAGAGACAGGTGCTGAGAGGAAGCTAAAGAAGCCCCACAGCCCCTAAAAGGAGGTCAGCAAGAAGATAAAACTGGTCTTTTCACAGTGGGCATGGTGAGGGGACAAGACACACTGGGCAGGAGTAAAAACACATTCAGCTCAGACTGTATGCAAGGAAATAATTTTCCCAGTGAAAATAGTGAGAGACTAGATTTGGTGACCCAAAGGAAGTGGGCAATCTCTGCATTTGGAGATTTTGAAGACTCAACAGGATAATACCCTAAGCTCTAAGATGAGCCTGATGAGGAAAAGATTGGACTAAATATTCCTGCTGAGTCTCCTTTCCAGCCTGAATGATCCTAGGATCTTAGCTCGTCAGCTTCACTGTGCTGTTGACAGTCTGGTGTACTACTGGGTCCAAAATACAACTGCTGAGATTCAAACCATTCCCTTTTAAGAAGTTCTTCTGATCTTTTGTTTTCCTTCATTTGCAATCTACCCAAAGCTTAATATGCACTTAATCTCTTTTCTGTGCAAAACAAGTAGCATCAGATCTAATTGTGCCTTCTGAGCTAATGCAGACGTCCGTGTATTTAAAAAGAGGAGTTGACACGCAAGATCTGGTCATCGTTAAAGAGCACAACAAAGAAATGGTTAGAAAGAACAGCACTGACAATGCACAGGAGCACAGGAGTGATCACAGCTGCTGAGTAGTCTCTTATACTGAAATGCCTTCCTTTAATTGGATCTGAAACCCTCAGTAAGTTTCTGTGTTGTCTCACAGAAGTGACACAGAAGTGACTCCACAGCCCCTGTGCTTCATACTTCCTGATATGTGATTTAGTACCTCCTCAGTTTTGTCACCTGATGCAAGACTTATACTGTCATCTTCCTTCTTTCTTCTTATTGAAAAAAATATGAATTCACTATGAAGTTCAGTTCAGATGTGTATGTGGTTTAGCTATGGACAATGACAGAAGTGGATTCTGCTTCTCAACAAGAAAAGAAATTAAGACACAACTTTTCATATGGAAACATGTCAAAGCTCAGGCTGTTCTGTGTACAGAGAGATCACATTTTAAAACTTTCTGTGGATTTCCTAAGAGGCATCTGATGCCCTGTACTCTTCTCTCAATCTACAACATCGGAGCAAAGCCCTTCATCCAGTCAGAAAAAATGTGCACCTTCTGTAATGAGCCCTGTGGCAGCCTGACCACAGGAGGCAAATCCAACTTGGAAATGTATTGGGAACAGAAGAAAGCTTCAGTGGTGGAGAGTCAAGAAGTGATGGAGGTGAGGAGATTTTGGGGCATAGAAAATGGAAAGGAAGGAGACAGTAGAAAGAAACTAAGAAGGAAAAAGGACTGGGAGCATCCTCACTAGGTGCCAAAGGTTTTTAGGGCAAAGAGGATGATTGGTACACAGAAGGCAGATGAAACAGAGATACAGGAGAAGGACCAGCTACTCCCAGAGTAAACACAGGTTATGGTCCCTCTAGCACAAGTGCAGCCTTTATCCAGATATGCCTGAAAGAAGGAAGGGATTCACAGGGAAGCTTCCAAAGCAGGGTGCTACCAGACATGTGCCTTCCCTCAGCTCTTCAGCTGGTGCACCCTGCCCTGAGGAAGGGCCAGGCTCTGAGGTGGCCACCTTGGCCAAATGCTGGGGGAGCCCCACTGTCCCTCACCCCAGCCCAAATGTGGCACAACTGGGTGATGCTGAAGGAGCAGGGCTACAGGGACAAAGCCGAGATGGGACACGCAGCCCAGGCAGGAAAGAGATGCCATTGAGTCACCCTGCACAAATCCCAGCGGTCACAAACTCATCAGTTGTTAGTCAGGCACCTGGGCACTGAGCTTCCTGACACTTGACACAGTGTGCACCTAATGTAGGATTTCTCCCAGTTATGCTGCCCTAGGTGCTGGACCTGAGAAATTATCCTGTTACTGTGACCAGGTCACCTGAGCAATTGGCTGGTGAAAAAAAATGGCCCACAAGTTTGCCATTTCTGCTCCAGATCTTTAACCTACATCAGTTTTGCAGCGAATGCACTGCAGCACCTCAGGGGAGTAATTTGTGTAAACATTTTAAAAGGAACATTTTTTCTTTTAATGCTGACACGCTGCTAAGGTGGCTACTTGATTACAAACTGTGAAAATGACTGCGTTAGGCTGCACTCACAAATCACAGTGTACTGACCAAATTGCCCTGTGCTTATCTGTGCCAGGTCTGCAGCATGACAATATTTCCTCTCTCTTTTAAATGTCAAAGTATGATTTGGGGGGTTGTTATTTAAACACACTGACCTGCACAATAACCAGAAGTACTTTATTTAAATCTGTCTTGAGCTGGGACTAGCCTTAAGCACTTATAATCTGTCACACTTTGACACCAAATGGGTTATTATAATGAGAGTAATTCAGGAGTGAGACCTGTGAATACTTTCTCCCTGGAGAATTTACACATAAACATGTGCAAGCAGATACATATGCTCTTTTGTTATGGATTTTCCTTCTTCCTACATTATGGGCTTCCTTGGAGAAGTGAAACCATTTCCATTGTCAGAGGATATGGGAGAACTGAAGGAGGGAGAATACAGCAAGGGAAAATGAGCCCCAACACTGCTTACTTTGTTCTGCCTGGTGGTTCATACCACTCTTAGCAAAGTCCAAGACAAACAAAGCCTAAATACTGCCTTGAGCAGCTATAAAATGGCACTGAAGGCAGTTCCCACGTGAATAAAACAAACGAATTTAACAACACTATATCTGAAAGCAAAGTATCATCTTCCTGTTAGCTGCTACTGTAAGGATACTAACTTGGACTTACAGGTCCTCCTCTGTTCAGTGGGGAAGTTCACCAATTGTAATAACGAAGTTTCAGAAAAACAACCATGAAAGCTGCTGTATTAGGTCTGCCACAAAACTTTTTGCCATTTTTCAGGTTAGAAAGAAAGAGAAAATTTTGCACTTGTGCATATCTACTTGTGTGAAAACGGGAGGTCGAAGTTCTGAAATACACTGACACTGACAAAGCACGGGGAAACATAAATGAAAAAGCATCCAGATTTTTACTGAGAGGGGTATGTGTGTGTACGTGTCTGCTGAAGGAAGGTACACAGACTAACACAAAACTGGTCCTCACAATAACCAGGACTAAATGGCAATGCTAAAATGGGGAAATAATTTTAATGCTGAAATTATGTGATAGTGCAAATTGGTTTGTAATCCACTGCAGTCAGACCGAGTGCACTGCCTGATTTCTTCGTCTGGCCCATCCAAATATTATTGTGCAGTGATCTTTTAAAAAGAGTAACAGAAATAGCCCTTCTAAATATATTACTTTCCTCCTGATTTACACAAATACTTTAGCATCATCTCCATTGGTTGGATTTTACTAAAAAACAATCAAGGAGGGGGAAGAAGCTTAAAAATTAGTTGTTCCTACCACACTCATTCAATGCTGAGCCACTCAGAAAAGCAGTCACAAAAACCTATTGTTTGTTTACAAGCTGTTGTCATCCCATTAACCATTTTTCCAGTGAAAACTTGGTAGTCATTTAAAGCCCAACAAAAAGTGTCACACCACATCCAGCTCTGGAAGAGCAATATAAGAGGCACGTGTAATTCATGAGTAACAATGCTAATAACAATACAACTACCCAACATTTGCACAGCTGAAAGCATGCTAGGATCAGAATAAATCTCTCTACCCCATTTTACAGATAATAAAAACTGAGGAAGAGATCCAAAATTAATAATGGTCTAAAATATGTCCAGAAGAATAATAAAGTAGTTGAATACAGTGAGGAAAACACAGCACAAGCCTGTTAAAAAAAATTACTTAACTTCATTTGATCCTAATGACAGAAGGGTGTGTGACTGAAAAGCATTTAGTGATAACGAAATACTGTAGGGTTTTGTTTGTTTGTTTGTAAGTTGCAGCCAATTGATTTTCTTTTTATAAAGTTCCCTTTGTGTTAATTAAAGTAGTTTTGGTCTGAATTTCATGGTGATCACAGCATTTGATCACCAGTCTTCAAACCCACAGGGTACCACTGAAAAGCCTTTATTGCACAGCATTCTTACCAAGTGCAGCAACACCCCCATATGTGAATTTATTTGTGTAAGAACAAACTAAGCTCTTGGTACTCCATGCAACCTGTACTGGATAAATAAAATTATCATGCTGTGTGACAAAAAACACAGAACAACTGAAAAGTGGGCCAAGTCAAATGGCTTGGAAACTCATCAGAGCTCCACTCTTGGTGACCTCTGTCTACCTTCCCCACACATGGATTTGTACAGCAGCTCTAACAGCAACTGCTTTCACAACTGTCCCCCTTAGACATGATATCTGAGCACTAAGGAGATACATTTCTTAGCCCAAGTGGAGTGTGTGATGCACAAAAGATGGTTGCTTTAATCTGTCAAGCAGGAGCATGCATGAACTGGGTTTATAGGGAAAAAAAGAAATTTGCCCTCTATGGCATGATGCTGTCAATCTGAACCAGAATGTCAAGAAGGGTGATTTAGCCTGGTGTGACTTGATATCAAAATGGGAATGACTCATATGACTCTCACTATGCACCTTCTATTTTTGTGCATGTTTATAAATAGCTGTATTAAAAAGCTGGAAGGCCCTATGAACTCTCTTCCAGAAAGATTACTTGAAAGTGGTAAGAGTCTGTTCCCAGCACACGAACAGCCAGAAGGTCACCAAAGCATGGTGCTAAAAAGCTACAGGAGACTAAGGACACACTTTGTGTGTCACTAACTCAGTTTCCTCTGGTGGGACACTGCCTTGGGAGAGGTTTGACCCCTGAGCTCCCTTGTCTTCCACCTGGGGATGCTCTCTCCCACCACCTTCTTACCATGTTCAGTCACATCCTCATGCTGCTTTTGAGCACATTGGAATGCACGGTGCTAGCAACCAACTGAAAATCTAATAAAAACCTGATCATTTCATGCCAGCTGTTCAATATATTTTTTCATAGTAAAATCTCATCTGGTTGACAGCAGCATGCAGAATGCAACTGTGCATGTGCATCAGCATGTTGAGGAAGTTCTCCAGAGGGATTTTCCAGCAGACACATTTTCACTCACCTATCTTTGCCCAATGGCCTGGAGCAGTTATATGTTTATTGATATTATTACCAGCACTGCTACCATCAGTCTTGTCTCTCTGGCACACTGGACAGTTTCACAAGAGCAATGTAGTGCAGATGTCAGCATTATTTCAGTTGCCTCTTTTTTTCATCTTTGTTTCAGATGCCTGAAACCTACTGTGGCCACTGCAACAGGTATTTAATGTGTCAGTAAGACTGCCAGCCATCATCAGCAAAATCTCATGCTGTTAGGTTATTATTTAATATGATTCTTACAAGGCTACTTATATATCCAGCTAGAATTGGTGCTCCCATCTGAACTCATCAACAAACTGAAGGGCTCTTCCCACTTGTATTTCCCCAAGCAGCATTGCTAAAAAAAATAATTGGTTATTTTTCTCTCACCCTTGTAAATGAATCTAAAGCCTTAAACCCCCTTTAAAACCTGAAGCCCTGCTATAATTTTTTATATCTGTTCCTTGCTGTCACAAAAATCTTAGGCTGTTCAATCACAGTCCTGTACTTGCACTGTGTTATGTGCCAAATCACACAGCGCAGACAGAGAATTAGCTTTCTTCATGAGTCCCATTAAACAGATGGCTATTCTCCTATTTTGTTTTGGCTTTTTTTTTTTCCTAACCACTTCTGTGATTTAAACTAGTAGATCTTCTGACAGACTGTGAAAATTGTTTCCCCATCTGAAATAGTTTTTGCCACCCAAGAAAGAGTACTCAATCTAAGGTCCTTCCTTATTCTTTAACTTTATACAGTATCAATTAATGAAGTACTGCATTCTTAATATCATAAAGACCAAATTTTAAGGTACAGAGTTTCTATATAACATCCAACCCTAAGGCAGAATGTTAATAAGCTACACAAAGTCCTACACTGCAATTTTGTTTCAAAATAATTAGTCTTTCTACAGAGGGCAATGAATCTCCTGAACAACCAAATCAAGCCAAAAATAATCTTGACACAATAATAATCGAATTAGAAGTGTCTCTGAGGTAAGTGAAAATTCTCATTCATGACTAAAAATCACTCTTCCTTCCCAACATGCTCCTGCTTTCGCAATTTAAGAATGGTTACTCTCTGAAGGAGGAAAAGAGTAGGACTCTTGAGGTCTGTGGTTAATCTCTAATGGCAAGAAAAGCATACAGCAGTCGACTTGATTGATGAGCCCAAAGAAGAAAAAAATGCCTCCCCAAATCACTGGTTCCCTGCAAGAACTCTGCAGCATGGTGACAACCAGGGCTCCAAAATGATGGATTTACCTTTTAGTAAAACAAAATTCCAGATAAAAATGTATTTCTCTTAGTCTCCCACAAGAAATGGCTTTGGTTAGCTCAGCATGTAAAGTTTCTTCCAATACTTACATGATTTTATCAGCAATTTTGAGCTGATCCATAAAATGCATCTCCATTTGAATAAAATAATCACAGATTTCTAGCTTTCCCCTTACAATAATAAATACATATAAGCTGAGCTGAACTTCCTCCCTCCTAATACATTATAGGAGAAAAACTCATACATGATTCTGCTTTGAAAAGCAAAACATGATGAAAAGAAAAAAATAAAGAATAGAATAATCAGCTTGATAAAAATGACTATTTCTCATGAAGAGGGAAGAAGCATGGGTCCTTTAGAAGAGAAATAAGTCAATACTGGTTAATAGCTTCCTTAGAAATTACAGTTACAGTAAGCATTAGTATTTGGACTTTTAACCCCTCAAGTCACACAGAAGCTGAGCATGGGGAGAAGATATTCCAGCTGTTACTGAATCTCCTCCAGCCCCAGGTGGAGCCAGCACGGGAGTATTTGGAGTTCACAGAGACAATACAGCCATTTGGGCCAAGAAGCAAAACCACTTCACCTTGCTGAAACTACACAGCCTTTGTTTTGGAAGCCAAATTCAGTTTCATGGACTGAAAGTACCACCAGGATATTAGAACAGCACTAATGGAAAGCAAAGTGGGGCTCATTTCAGAGTGACCCATCAAGATCTCTAAAGGAAATATGTGATTGTTTGGAGAAGCAGAGAAGAGGGAAAATGACCAGGCTGCTTGAGCCTGGAGAACCGTGAATGGCCTGAATTTGAACAGGAGCAACTCCTTCGAGTGTGAGTGAATGTTAAATAAAAGACCCGGCAGAAAGAGCCTTTCTTGCCAGGGGCTTATTTCAAAGGCAACAGATAAGGCAGGCACTGGCTCCAATTATGGCTACCAGTCCTATCTTAGCCTAGTTTACTTTGGGGATTTCACAGCTGGCAGCCTTTCATCTAGAAGTAGCCTGGTTTGAATAAGCAAAGAAACTTGAATGAGTACTTAACCTTTCTGCACTCCACCGAACTTCCCAACAGAGAAGAACAGCACCTCCAAGCTTAAGGGGAAAAGGGAAAACAATGGAAAATATATACTCTCTCCAGGGATTAAAGACAGTAAGTTTTACTGGAGCACTTCAAGACTTCCTGCTACAAAACTGCAGCTTTCAAAATCACAATTAGAATTTTAAATCCAAGTTTCAAGATCAAAAGGGCCAGACTGGAAAATACTGCACAAAACTGACAGGCACTAGGATGTAAAACACCTAAAACAGTCCTGGGTTTTATTTATATTATTATTCTTTTTTAAAAATTTATTCCCCATTTCCGCCTCCTTTTTCCTTTTGACATTTTAATGCACTATGTCCATTACTATATTTCCTCACCAGTACCTTCTAGTCCATCAGCAGTGCTGCATTACCCTGCTGTTGGAGAAAATAATACAGAAAAAGTGCTTTGCTGGCACCAGCTACATGGATTATGAATTATACATATATAGCAGGAGAGAAATGCTGATGGAAGGTTAGTGGGTCTGTACGTGTGCAAGTGTGGATGAGCATGTATACACATACACAGACTAAGAAGACATCTAGAATGCATTTTCAAAACCAATTTATGCTAATTGTGTTCCTCTGTACAACAAAAATTCTCTAATATCAATGCAGTTTTGTTTGACCACTTTTATGACTGATTAAAAATGTACTAAATTCTTCTCACTACACTACAATGAGGCTGTGGTATCTAACCAGTTGCTAAGCAATTTAGAACCAGAACCACATTCTAGAATGCCTAGAAGTATGTCAAAGCAATGCAATATCACACGTTATTGTAGAGGCTGAACACCACTTCTCAGGTGGCAAGGGGATCAGCAGAAGATAATGTAAATATCCACCTTAATTTAGCAACCCAATGGCCAGGATTTAAAATTATCAGAGGTTGCAAATAGCAAAGCTGTTCCCAATTCCTCAGTTTAATAAACCACTATGTCTGAATTGTCTCCTTTAAAATCAATGGCACTGAATTCTAAATTCACTCAATCTATAAAAAAAATTGCTTTAATTTACAAAATTGCAACATGCAATCCTGAGAATCATATTAAGGTACATTGAGGTCAAAGGGGCTGCCTTCAAAGACAGGATTGCTCCTCATGTAGGCACATCAAAACTCATTTTGTTGTAATTAGTTCAGGTATTGATAACTGTAGTTGCACCAGCAAAAGGCTCATTTTAGTATCCAGCTGGATACACATTTTACAGCCTGCTAGCACTGAATTACATCTTCTAAGGTCACACTAACAGCATGCAAGCCAGTTATTTTACAACTAAGTCTTTACCTTTCCATATACTACAGTCACACTTTCAAGTGCTAAGAAGACATGCTCAGAATGACACTGAGAGATGCTGGAAGTGATGGTGACAAGCATCTTGCTCTAAAGATGTCTGCTGACTTCAGGAGCCAACCTGATAATCAATTTTAAACTGAGAAGGAAGCAAAAGCTCACAGACAGTGCACACATAGTCCTGCACAGGTTCAAGCTGGGCATTTACAAACTGAGGAACTCAGCATTGGCTGGTTCTAGAAGACATTGGCTAAATTTACTGCCTTTCACATCAGCAGGGAAAACAGTACTCATTTGCTTAAAACAATTTGTTTTTACTCAAGGCTTATTGTGATGCAGTTTTGTACACACAGGAACATTTATCTATCACTATAAATATATGTGCTGTTCTAAGAATCACAGTGTGATAAAAGATCTTTTGGAGCCACCTGGTCCTTTAAGGGCTCCTCTGGATTCTAGTCTCCAGCAGAAGAACAGGCCCTTGGGGTTTCAGTCAATGTCAACCTAAGTTATGAAGAGTCCTTTCTTCCATGGATATATTAGTTCAACATACAGTCCTCACCAGTCAGTGGTTATTCTGAGACAAAGACAAGACAAATATGAAAAGGAGAACACTGTTTTATAGTTCCTTCACACTCTCCTCCTGAAAATAAACTGAATTACTACACAGGCTACTAGAGATTTATTTAACATTGCCTGCTGTGAACTTTTACTCAGAGCAAGCTTGAACACCCTGGGTAGCCTGAAACAATGAAGAGATTCAATGAAGAGGTCTTAAAAACACCTTTCTTTTCTCTAGCCTGTTATCACGGCAGTTATCACTTGGGAAACCCTAGCCTGCATGCACACAACAGACTAGCACATAGTAAGATTTTAGGTTACAGGGAAGGTATTATGTAGCCTAGAAATTAATGTAAGCTTAACATAAAGCAGACCTCAAGATGAGGTCAAAGGCTAATTCAAATGGTGTAAACCTAGTATCTTCCACAGCCACCACTTTCATTTATATGATTTTAATATTTTCCAATAAAAGGGTGGTGGTCTGCTCTGTGGATGACACCTAGGTATAACTGGCTGACACTCAGATCCTGATCATCCTGCTCTGGTAAATGAACATTGATTTTGTGCCCCAGTGAAAGAGATTTTTTTCTGATGCATGCCATTTAAATTCATTTTACGCTGCTGCTTTGTGTGGCTTAGTAAGGCACAGGCAAACCAGCATTCTGTGTCTGTATGAGACTCCTGAGCTGGGAAAGGACAGATCCTGTGGATTAACAGCTGAAGAGAAATTTCTCTCCCCTATTGATGCTTGGCTACTGAGTCAACAAGTTGACCTTGAAGTGGATCACAACCAACTTGAACAGAAATACTGCTGTGTAACCATGACTATGACATAACCATTTAATTTTATTCTTAATTCTATACACAGAAGAGTGTTTTATAGTAACAAAAATCCAACACTTTTTTAGCTCCACAGCTGAATCTTATAAACTCAGCACATTTGAAGAAAAAGGCTAGGCACTGTTCATGAATGTTGGCATATAGGAATGGATGTCTTCCCAGTTAGGCGAAGGAGTATAGTGGGAGTGCTCTCCCATTTCACTGAGTTTGGTTTTTTGAACTGGATAACCAGTAGGCTTGTGTTCTTATTTTTTGTTCTTCTTTCTGCTTTTTCTGTGCACGTATATGAAAGATATTATTAAGGAAAAAACCAAACTAGCGGCTACAGAAAACTGGTAAATAAAACCTGTTAATTGCTGTGACAGCAGCAATAATTTGGGTATTAAAGATTTCCTACAGAGGCAACAACTGAAATAACAGGGTGGCAGAAAAGTCCATAAAGGTTAAATCTCACGTGAAGATGGAGTTCTTTGTGAGGGAGCAACAGGCTGGGAGCCAACATAAATACTTTCTCCCAGTTTTGTAATTTGTGATATGTTTACAGAAATCAGTGTGGAGGACTCTGGTGAGGAAACAGTAGCTGCACTTCAGGCAAATGTTTTGCAAGGGATACTTAGTGCTCCTAAAAATTCTTCTAAAAACTGATTTTTCAAATACATGCACACTCAACTACAGTGTACTAAAACTTCCTTGAAAATCCCATTAAGAAACCCTGTAATCACTCTGGCAGTACATCATCTCTCAGAAAAGGATCATACTTTGGGCGTTGCAGTTCTCTGCCTAGGCAGTGACAGTAAGACCAAGTCCAGAAAATGTGGCTGCACGCACTGCTGCAGACAAGAGCACCAACAATGAAGAGAGAAAGTTGATGCCTGGGTGAAGGAAGGAGACATCTCATTCCTTCTCAGTGACGAGGTTCTTCATTTCCCTTTTAGGCACAAGGAAATGGAGCTGTGCCAAAAGCCATGCAGGTGTGTGAGTGAGGAATATGCAAATTTTCATTGCACTGTCACAGTGACATTAGTCAAAAGAAAACAAAAAAAACATAAAATCCCCTCTACTACTTCAAAATATGCAAGTATTTCTGTATCTTTCATATGATTTTTAAATTCCTTTAGCAGCCAAATGGGATGTTCACAAACATTTTTAAAAAATGCCAAAGTTCCACAGCAAGTCCAGTTTACACTGCTGCCTACCCATACTGGTCCAGCTGGGACACTGAGGGAGCCCAAGTATTGCCATAGTTCAGGGGCTGTGAAGAAAACATGGGGTGTCTGCCAGCCCCAGACTGGCTGGGATAAGCAGGTGACCTAATGTGTGGTGGTCTGAAGCAGAGTGAAAGAACAGCCTCTCTGGATTTGATCTGTATCACAAATCCGAGTCATTGTCAGATACAGTCCTTCCAGTGAGTCTTGAGGACGTGCAGGAATAGCCAAAAGCCATTATGCTTTCTCCCCTATACTTTCTCCCCTACAGCTGACTTGAGATCAAAGAGGAAAACAGTGTGCTTGCAACCCCTGGCATGAGAGCAGTGTGGCAAGTTCCTCCCAGTTTATAGTTTATAAATAACCCTTTTGCCAGTATAGAGATTCAGTGACTACTCAGCCCTTCCACAGGTGCTGGATCACTGGAATGGGCAGTATATGATAGGAATGCTCCAAAATGGTGCAGTTTTGTCCAGTTAGAGCTAGAAAGAAAAAGCAGTTCTACAAAACTGATTTGGAGGGAAGATGCAAGATAGAAGTGGTAATCATTTAAACCAGTTTTTCATCAAACACACACACTATGCCCAACGTGTAAGTTGAATCACAACCAAATGCTTTCCACTTAATACAAAGTCTTTTCTTGTTGTCAAGACCAACAAATGTGAGCTTTTCCTTTCATTCTATGATTATGGAGAAATCCTGTTCCTGCAGCTGCAGTGATGGCCTATTTATTCCTTTGTGCCTGACCTATCAGCTTATAGCCTAAACCAGACAGACAGAAGCAGACTTCCATAAATCCTACTAGACAGGTCTGTTAAAACAACCAACAGAAGAAAGGGACTGCTGGTTCACAGATATCTGCTGGAGCAGGGTCTGTTTTAAGGGAGCCTGTTTCTATTTTACTGAGTAAGAACATGAAGTACACTAAATTAACTGTTATTGTTTTTTAAGTTTGCTGCTGCTTATTATTAGCAGCCACCTGTCTTTTAAGCTCTCAAAACAAGAAAGTAACAAATGCAGGGACACACTGGCTTCCTATTTCTTGTTTAACATTGCATTTTGGAATATGAGCAATTCTAATGTCCACAAACACTGGTCTTGAATGATAAATATCTGGATGAATGTATGTGCATCTGTGTACGTACATGCATAAGCGCAGTGAGCAATACACACACATGAACACGTTCACCAGAAGAGTGCAACTGGATTTGTGTAATTCTCAAACATTATGGACCTTCTTGAAACAGAAAAAGGTAATAAATATGCCAGGAATTATTTGAGTCCAGGGAAATGTGGCTGTTATTTAATCTGAAAAATTTCATACACACACAGAAAAAAAAAATTGCAAATATTCAGTCATTTTAAGAATGATATGGACATAAAAGTACCTTTTACCAAAGACCCATATACAAATGGCAACATGTAGCTATGCTGCCCAAAGGGGAGACAAGAAGACAAGGCTCCAACATCTGCAGTCCTGTTTGCAGGTTCTCTATTATTTACAAGTGGCAGGTATCAACTCCAGATAATGACAGACAGTTTTTATGTCTCCCTCTGCCTCTCCCCTCCAGCTGCTCTGCTCAGCTTCCCCTCCTCTCCCCTTCTGCTTAGGAATAAGAACATCCTGCAGAAGAGAACTGCTCAAAACAGGGCCAGTAGATGCAAGAGTTGATGGGCAGCTTCACAGGCTTCCTTACTCTCTGGCAGGGGTAAGCTGCTGAGGACATGCTGGCTCTCTCTTTACCAGAAATAAAAAAAGTATAAAAACTCAGAGAAGTGAAAAGTTGCAGAGGGCTTGTCGAATGCCACTGCAATTCTGTGGGTTTTTCCAAAGCTATAATGCCAAGAACCAAACTAGAAGTGGCCATCATCACCATAGTCACAATTGCTTTTTGAGAGGAAAATTCACACAGGCAACAGCATGCTTTCTCCTTAAGAAAAGGAGATGATTAAGGAAAAGTATTCTTTGGACACACCATCTCCTCCTAGAGATAAGGGCACAGCTAGAACATGTATAAATGCACATTCACATACCTATACAGTGCTGTTACCTCAGAAATGACAAGGAAAACATTCCTACTTGTTTAAACTCCTTTCATCTGAATGCATACCTGCTCTGAGCGGAGTTTGCAGCAGCCTGCATCACTGCAGCAGCCGCCTCCTGTGCCTTACGGTTCACAGTCGGCATGGGTGGGCCCATCCCAGGGCCTCCCTGCTGAGACATGCCAGGAGAATTGGGGGTCATACTGCTCATGTTTCCAGGAAATGGTCTGCTCTGCATCCCAGCTGATGGCATCCGTCCCAGGGGCATGGTACCACAAGGCTGGCTTGGCCCCTGTCCATGCATCTGACTGTTGGCATTTATACCCATGCCGGGTCCTGGGCCACTGTAACTTGTGTTGGGCACACCGCTGTACGTCGGTGGTCTGGAGTAGTTTCCTGAACAAAATGATAAAAAAGCACAGAGAAAAACATTAGAACTTTTGAGCAAACATTTCTATTTAGGAAGTTAGCAGCTGCAGAACTTGCACATGTGAACTAAAGTGACCCATGCTGGCCTCAAAGTCAGGACAATGCTTTTATACATGAGGATGGAGAAGCAGTGGAACAAACTGCTCAAGAAGGTTATGCAGGATCCCTGCATGGAGGTTTTCAAAACCCAGTTGGATTACTCCAAGAGTAACCTGGTCTGATCCTTTATCTGACCCTGATTTGAATACAAGGCCAGCCAAGAACAGTTCTTGAGCACCCTTCCAACCAACGATCCTATGAACCTGATTTTCATGGATCCTCGAACATTTTCTGTCTAATGTATGTTATGAGGCAACAGGAAATAAAGAAAAGCACAGCCAGAGGGTTAACAGCACAGTACAATGTACACAACTGCCTTATGCAGTAAAGAGATATATGGCATGTAAGAAGCCCATTACATAAGTACATGAGGAGAATCTTGTTTTTGTAACTTCATGTTCTCATTCCTTTCTGCAGTTTCAGCAACAGGCTTCTTGCTCCTACCTGTTTTGCCCATTTAAGACAGAGATAATTTGGTGTGGACTGGTAAGGATGACTGCTAGGGTCTGAGAAAGATTCCTGCTCTCTCCTGCCCCACCCTGCTTTCCCAATAATTTCCATTTGGCTACATCAGCATAAGGGGTGGTAGCTTACAGTGCAACTCCTCTGAGAAAACTAGTCTTTCTCAAGTAAGCATCAACAGTACAAAGATGCTCATATAAGCAGGTGCCTTATGAAGGATGGCATGAAAACCTGGCTGAACCCAATCTGTGTTGCTACTGGAGTAAAGTGCTCTGCTTGCAGCAGCTTAACTCATTTGAGTGCTGATTTTCCTGCCACATTGAAATCTTAAGAAAAATCAAGTATACAGCATGCAGTGTTAAAGAAACAAACCCAGGCAGCATGAGGAAAAAAAAAAAGAAAGCTAAAAATATGACAGAAAACTATTTTAGGAAACCTATCACATTGCACTACTTCAGTCATCAGTTTTGACTTGTCTTCATTTCCATCTCATCCAGATTAGTGGAAACATGACCCATTCCCTCCCTGTGGGATGCCACAAATCAGAGTTTCCTGACTACTCTCAGATATTCCCACGCTTATTTGAAGGCAGAAACCCTTGGACTCTTCCTCTGATTGTGCAGATCAGCCATGCCTCTCCTCAGGCCTCAGCTACCAGGCAGAGAAGTTGGTGGCATCCAACTCCTGTTTGTATTTAAAATAAACATATTCATCCATCATTTGAATGCACACATAATTAATTCATATGCTCCTGCTGCTGTGCTTTTTGCTCATCTCCTCTCCACCCTGTAACTGACTCACTCTACTACAAGATCTCCTTGGCGAGAACGTACGAGACCTACGCTTCCCGAGGAAATGAAGCAACCATTCTCTTCTGCTTTCAAATCCAAGTTTCTGCCTGGGGGTCCTCACAGAAGGATCCCCAATATGTGGTTCAGCAGAGGTGAAAGGCTCCAGATTCAGCTTTGTGCTGGCTTAAGACTGCCCTGTCACTTGTTCTTCCCCTTTAGGCTTGGCTGCTGGCAGCTGGCTTATTCTCTGTTCAGTGAGCCATCGCCCCCAGCCAGTTTTGGTTGCTGAGACCTGCTCAAGCAGTCTGATCCAGCATAAGTGACTACAGACTGAAGGGTTGACTAGTTTCACACTGCTCTTCTATGTGTTACAAGCAACAGCACACAACTTGGATGTTGCTCTGGGTTTCCAGCTGCTTTGTGCAAAAAAAAAAAAATACAGCAGGATGGTGTACATGTGCACTCAAAGATTATACACAGCAGTTAGCACATCTTATGTACGTGCCATTAGAAACACTGCTTCCCAAAGTGAAGCAAATTCTCTCCCTAGACTAGCAGACCTGATATCCATGATCACTGGGAGCTACTGTCAGTCCAATTTACATAAAGCAAATTTGTTTTGTCATTTACGGTTTATGAAGTTCATTCAGCAGCCTGTGTGGAGGAGCAAACACAAATGCTAAAACACTACTGCTGTTTTGATACTATTTTGAATTAGGACAAAAAATATAATAGTTTGTGCTTTGGCTTTTCCAGCATACACACAACACAGAAACAACAGTGGAATCTTCTCCATAAAAATATGTGTCTCAGTTAAAATAGCTCCTAATCATTCATCTTCAGGGATACAAGATGCACAAGGAAGTTGTATCTTTTTAGTAAGGAAAACAAGTTTCAATGTTTTTTTCCACTTTTTTTTTTCCTGAAGCACTTCCTCAATACCTCAAGTACTAGCTATTCTTATACCTTCCCCAGATCACAAAAAAAAAGGAAAGAAAAAAAAAAAAAAAAAAAAAATGAAAGCAAAATAAAAGCCAAACAAAATACAAGAGGAATTGCCAGGAATGAGGAGTGCAATCTTATTTCCATGTTTCTCTAATAGATTAGTAATTTGTTGGCAGTGGCTTTGACAGAAAACAGATGGATGCAGCATTAAACACAATGAATGCAGCAGATGCTAGGCCAGCCCACATCAGCTGGACGTGTCAGGCAGCCAAGTTCAAGAGCCCACACTTTTCAAGTGGGTACAAGCCTGGCAACAGCGGCTGCACAGCACTACTGAACAACTCCTCCCTTCCATATCTGAGGGATTTTTGATTCCAACTCCCCCTTGGCAGAGTAAAATTGTACCCAGAGAGACGACATCTCTAATGCATGAGAAAAAAACAATGCTGTAACAGGAATCAGGAGGGAAAAAAAAGTGTAATGAAGATAAAGTATTAAAAAGCTTACTAACAACCTGCCAAAGACAGATGTTCATACTTACTGCTGAAACTCTGGTCCACTTTGTTCAGGTTTGCTGAACAAAGTGCTCTGAGATGTTGCCATTTCTAGGCAAACTGAAAAGAGGGAAATTTGAGAACTACCTTTTAGCTTTGCTCTCTGCTTTACAGACATAGATCAGATTCACCATATTAAAAAGAGCATCTTAGAATAGTTCTAGAATATTTTTGTATGTGCACTTAACCATCAAGCTATTCTTCTACAGACAATTTAAATCTGTTGTTCTGAATTCCTCTGAACTATTTTACCTAGGGGACTTCAGTCAGATACAGCTGATATTTAAGTCTTAGGCTCCACAGACTCTTGCATACATGGGTTCAGAGGTCCAGACTCTCAAGATATGCAGGGCATCCCATCCTTAAGATACTACCATTTTAATTGAAGTCTAGGATTAAAATCAGTGGGAACTAGACAGCAAAGTGCTTTTGTGAAATGAGTCCAACATTAAAAGCACAAATACCCAATTCATACTACTTTATCACAAGCAAGAGGGGGTTTAACTTACAGTGAAGTTCTGGGGTTGTGGTTCAAACAAATTCAGTAGCAATTTCTCCCTTTGTTATAACCCAACAGAACAGCCTTACTGCTGAATTGAGTAAGAAAAGTTAGGAAGACATGATGCATCTCTGAGACATTTTACTGATTCACAGGAAGCTTTTCTCTGCCCCAGTCTTAAAAGATCCAACTGACTACGGTATCTGACTGCTCTCCAGAGTGCATTTAAGGGACATTTTGCTGTGGCAGCAGTCTGATGCTCGGGTCAGAGACCAGAGCTTCATTAGCCCCCAAGCTAGATGATGTCCAAATACAAACCAAAGAGATTCTTTCAGTAACAACTTCCATCCTTGCTCTGTTTTTTGTTTTGTTTTTTTTTTTTTTTTTTAAATTCTTGGGGACAGCAAAATGCTGGGATTTAAAAAAAAATTAAAATTAATCTTTTGTACTGCATGCTTCAGTGTTGTATCCTAGACACAGAAAATTGTGGAGCCGAAATCATTTATTATTTTTGCAGGAAATGGTTTCACAGAATTGGACTAGGACCCAGTACAGAACTGCTTCCTGGGAAAATATATTCTGCTCTTATTATAGTTCTAAGTGTCATGTAAACACATGAAAATCAAATAAATCAACCATAGGCATGAAATGGATCATTCTGCTCTCATGAACTGGGGGCTAATACTTCCAGTCCAAACTTAATGGTGTAGTCTTTACTATGGTGAGCAATTCCACTGCACAGAGGACACTAGCCTTGAGCAATTGTTTTCAGAACAGCACATAGTGAAATCCAGTATTCAAAGTTGGATCAAAAGCTTAGTGTCCAGAATGCTTTGATGCATGTATGAAAATACAAGTAGTCTTGTCAAATCCAGCCTAAGCTTAACAATATTCTGGAAGCAGGCCTATGTGAACAAAACATGGAAAACAAATCAGATCCATGAGAATTACTTTAGTTTAATAATTTAAGAACTTGTTTTCAATCCAGGTAATTTTTAATGTATTTTCTATTTTGGCAGAAAAAGGCAAATGGGATAACATTATTACATATCCATCATTGCTGGCATACGATTATGCCTTGTAATAGGGTATGTTAAGAGTTGCAATTATGGACTACTTGCATTTAAAATGAAAAAAATGCTATTAAAATCTTAAGTTCAGGTAAACACATAACATGGAAATTTCACTATCTTCATCCCTGGATTTTAATGGTTAGATCAACCTGGTGAAAATGTAGTATTCTTCTGGTTTAATTGTTACCTATAGAGCTGACATTCTGCAAGGTCCTAATTTTATGAAGACCAGTGCACAGAATCACTGGTACTTTCCAAGCACTGGCAGAAGAACATGGTTCTCATCCATCACACAATTCACCAAACCCTTCTGAAATGGCCTGTTAATGACAATGATGCTCATTTTCTTCCTGTCCCTCAAGTTCACTTTTTAATAGCAGTTTCTTCCTGACCATGACCCATAAAATCATTACATAGGCACTTTCATCTACAGAGGGAGGAAAAGAACTGCTGAACTCAAGCAAAAAAAGAAAGTAGCATTTGGCGTGTTACTTAAATGCATTGATTTAGTACAAAAACCTTTCCATTCAATCAGAGTGGATGGCTAATGTTTTACTGCACTTGACACCCACTATTCCCATGGTTCGGAATCTCAGCAGCAGCAGTACAGCTGGAAGTCAGGATAGCACATCATAAATCCACTGGATTTTTTACCAGTTAAGCTAGTTGCTCACTGTGCAGATAAAAATAAGCACTTGGACAGCATTTTATGGCCACAAAATGCTTTCCAAATAAAAGGAGAGCACCAGTCAACTGGAGTTAGGTAATTAATCTTCACACATGGCTATAAGGCATCACTAGCCCCATTTTATAGTTAAGGAAAGCAAAGCAGAGAAATGAATCTACTTGCCTAAGCTGAAAGATGATGTAAAAGGCAGAGCCAAAATTAGAAACTGGGAAATCTTGGCTTGTAGCCCTGTGCTCAGAACACTAAATCAAACGCTACCCAGAGATGAAACAGAAAGGAACATTGCATAGGGCAGCAAGGCTCCTTGCAAACAAACATCAGAACTAGTTCTCAGAAACTCAGGAGACTAAAATAACCATACTTGCTAGCACAGGAGAGTCACCGAGCCCAGAAATTCCCATCGCTGGCTCAAGTCCCTTCTGAGGCTTTTAAGTAAGAAAGCAACAGAAGTGCTGAAATAAAAAAGCTTCTTTATGCACCTCTAAAGAAAATACTGACCCTTATATATTCCGTGGCTTGACTTCAACTTCATTAAACCCCTAAACAGATGCATACTTTATAAAGGTTATCCATTAAAGGCAAAACAATAGACAAGTTCAAGGTTGTCCAGGGGCAGAAATTGTGTATTCTATTTTTGTTTTACTCCCCCACCAATTCTGTCAAACAAGCAAAATAAAAGGAACTGTCTCTTTCAGTCTGAAGGCTTAGTTAAGATTCACAAACCATATGCATTAGAGCTCAATATTCTATTTCCACAGTAGCCACTGTATTATTATGCTTGTTAGAAGACCCTCAAAGTCACCATGCAATTTCAGGTTGGCCTTGGGATTTCATCCAAGAAAAGAAGTCCTATTTTGGGATCGGTGTTGTGACCCTTATTCCATGCTTGCTCAAATGCAGCCTCATCGCTGAGCTGACATGGCTGGGTTCCTAAACAATAGATCTGGCAATGCCACAGATTTATCATTTCCTTGCCTAATTTAAGGTCACTATTTTTATACAGAGAAAGGTGCCAATAACAGAAACAGCTTCTTCCACAAGGTGCAGCTGAACCTTTGGATACAGATTTATTTGTTTAGGATTTTTTTTTTTTATTTTTACAGAGAGTATTGTGTGTGTTGTTTTTGTTGTTTTTAACACACCTGCTCACATACACTATATATATATTATAAAAAAAATATATAAATTATTGTGTCTGTTACCAGCAAGCATTTTACCTTGTGGTCCATACTGGCTCATTTGAGGCCCATAAGTACCACTTGAATTACTCTGCTGAAAGCTACCAATTCCAGGATGCACTTGACCTCCAGGTGAGGGGTGTGGTGACATGGAAGGTCCAGTTTGTTGAGGTCCATACTGTGACATTTGGGGGTTCCTCTGTATGCCTGCCATAAAACCTATGGGGAGAAAAGCACCAAAGAAAAATTTAATATTCAGGTAACTGCTCTTTTTTAAAAAAAAAACCTTTGGCATTAAAATAAATTAACCCTTTTTAGTTATCTCAGAATACGAATACCCAGAAAACTGCTGTTGTTTGTATAAACAAAACCAAACACATCTCCAAGTCAGCAATGATGCCTCAACCACCAAAACCTTTGCTTGTAAATGAAGACTGGGCAGTCCTGTTTAGTTACAAATGAGGGTTAATTTTAAAAATTAAAACAACTTTTTGGGAAAAAAATTTAAAGGCAACTATACGCATTACTTAATTAGCAGAACTAGTGAATTTGCCTGATGACTACGGTGGGAATATCACATTTTCCAAAATTACACGTTGTTACCAAAATGCCTCACACTTCAGCATATAGAAATCCACTGTCAATATTCCTCTGTTGCTAAAAAACTCACCAGAGCTAAAATTTTCCTCTAGGTGAAGACTAGTCATATCAGCCAAAAATAACAGTTGTTTTGTTATGTATTTGTGCTCTAGGTCCTTCTTCCAGTCTTTCCCCTGGACATTTCATTGCATTCTCTCCTTTTTCCCTTTCGTAAATGTATAAATGAATCCCAATTTAGCTTAAGGTTCAAAAGCAACAGCAAGAGATCAAGTGAAACAGGGTCAAATTTAGAAGCTTCATGAAGGAATTGAACTAAGTCTATTAAATGAAGGACAAAGAGGGTTTTTTGGTGGGATTATAAAGTTTTCACAAACTGGGACAAACCCTTCAATCCTGCCCATTAAATGTCTATGTAGGGATGCTGGTTTTCTTCTGTTTTATACCCTGAAAGGTTTTAGTGCTGCTTGGAATGTTGAAGAGGATGTGCTGGCAAAATTTAGGGTTTTTTTTTATTTCTGGAGGAAATCCGCTTTCTTTCCTGTTGTGCTCACATATTAAATTTCATCTTTCCATTTCCCTGTGAGGCAAAACCTGTGCATACCACAGGCCAGCTCTGGCTGTGCTGCCACCGTGCTGGCTGAGGAGGGGCACAAAAGGATGAGTCTCCCACAGGGATGGGGTGTCCTCCCACTGGCTAGCACCAAACACCACCCTCTCCCCCCTCCCCCAGACATTCAATGCTTGATTAATGAGAGAGGTAACTATTTCTGAGCTGTATCCAGACGTGGATCAAACTCAAAACTGAAAACATTGAGGTGCAGGTTGTAAGGAGAAAAGCCAGGAGATGGGATGACTTTGCACCCCTTGTGCCCAGCTCTTTCATGCTATGAACAGCTCAACCTGTATGGTGCTAAAACTCCAACTGCAACATTTGGCAGAATATGCATCAATTTTTCCTGATCTTTGTGCAAGTCTCAAGACAAAGAACTTGATCACATCTGAACTGCAAAGTCAGAGGCTGGCACTTTCTCCAGAGTAGAGCAACACTGACACACGACACAGCAAAAAACAGAGTGCAAAATGGCAGCCTGCAAACCGGTCTGTTTTCCGGTTAGAAAACTCCACATTTCTGCAAAGGAAAACTTGCATGACCTTCTCCATTTAGCATTATTTTGAAACAGACCCCTTGGTTTTTAAAACAGTTTCACTCTGGGCACAATTCTTATTGCAAAGCCTATGTCTTCTGCTAACAGTGCTGTAAGTAATTTAGAAACCTAATACAATTGTATGTCTGTACAAAATAAATGCCCATGCTCCTGGCATACACCACATATATCACTCTTGTGGGATCCATTTGAATGGAAAAATTTGTACTGGTCACACTAAGATTTTTATTATAAAGATAGTAAAGTTACTCCTGTGTCTAGTACAGAAGTGAGGGTTTTTTTCTATTCAGCTTTAAATCTATATGAGGTAACTTTCCAAACACTGACCTAGTAATTAAAGTTTTTCAGCCCCATTACTACTGCAAACAGTACTTTTCTTAATATCACAAGGAAGCGTGATACACTGAACAGCTACTGGTACAGTAATTTCCAGTAGGGATGCAGAGGGACTGCTGGTTGTTGAAGCTAATGGAGAATATGGACTAATGTCTAACAAAAAACATGGAGATTATCAGTTTTAACCAGCTCTGCTCCTGTCAAGACTCGTCAAGGGATGAGGGTAATAAGTAAAAATAAGTGTTTCTACTCAAATGATGTCTTTTTCAGTAAACTCCTCTTCATTCATTTTGGATGCTGTGGAACGGACTGTACAGCTATGTGTATAGTCAGAAATAAAACATGCCAGGAAGAGAGCAGGACACTTGTGTCCATCCAGATAAACCCTCCCACTCAGTCCTGGTAATCTTATCTGTATGACTTCTGTGCACAGTCCCTTGTCCTGCCTTATCCATGCTCTGGTCTGTGGCTCAGGGAGCATTGGCCAAAACCAAGCCAGGGCCATGCCAGTAACTCAAGAGCAGAGATAACTGTGTGATACTACTCAAACTCATGCTCTAGCCTTAGTTTAATAAAGGTGTTGATTAACACAACAAAAAAGGAACACACTCCTAAACTGCTTTTGATCTGAGGCATGAGTTTCATCATCTCAGAGAGTGTAGGATTCCTCTCAGATCAAGGTTGGCTTTGCTATCTTCTCTTGAAGGAAGATAAAGAATTAAGGAAAAGGAATCCTGAAATTCAGGAAGAATATCTATGCTATTCTATGTTCTGTTACTGTCTGTATG
This sequence comes from Oenanthe melanoleuca, assembly GCF_029582105.1. NCBI lineage: Eukaryota > Metazoa > Chordata > Aves > Passeriformes > Muscicapidae > Oenanthe > Oenanthe melanoleuca. The sequence continues at coordinate 57,862,555 of NC_079336.1, read as the reverse complement.
GTACACTGAAGCATAGCATTAAAACAGGACATGCTCCAATTTCCTTCCAGAGAAGTCCTTTCAGCTATAGATGAGATGTGGAGTAGCAAAGAGCAGTTCTTACTGCAACCTGGATTCCATTACAACACAGAGGAGTCTATCCTCATCAACCTCATGAGAGCCCAGTCAACATCCAGAGATCAGTGCATGAGTTTGAAGTGTTTTAAATATTTGCAGAAAGCTCAGATGTCTTAGAGAGAAAAGGGTTCCCGGTCAATACATTTACATTCATGCATCATATAGAAAAAAACAACAATAAATCAAAAATCTTATCAGAAATGAAAGGGAGCAGCTGGCATACATTCATTTTTCCTTATTTACACACATTTTCCCTAGTGTTCAACTTCATTTTATAGCCGATACAAAAAGAAATAAATTTTCTTTCCAGAAAATTAGATCTAAGATAAACTTTTCTTCTGTAAAGAATGGAAGTAGAATTACATTAGAGGTGCACTGGAGTAATGGAAGTGAAGTGATTCAACAGCCAGACTGCATCTGACATGTCAACCCCTGTGACAACAAGGTGGGTTGTTTTGTCTTTTAAACTGCAAGGAAACAGCTATGAATTAAGCCTTTAAAATTGCAGTGGCAACATACTCATCAGTGAACAAATCTACTCCCTTCCCTTAATATTAATGACAAAAAGAGGTAGAGGTAATGATTTACTTGCCATCACAACAAAAGATTACTTATCGAAAAAACTCTTGAGCGGGTTTTGGCAAACTAAGCTATTTCAGAAGTAGCTGAATAAAGTGACCCTGCCAGAAGCATTCTCTTCCTTTTTAGTTAGCTTTTACACTGCATTTACATACATGAAGAATGACTGTATTAAAAATCATTTTAATATTGCAGAGTCATCTTTGCAGGGTTTTTTTTTGTTCTCAGTGAAAGAGTAGCATACTATTAACAATAATCACATCATAACAATAATGGAATATGTTTGCATGTTCAAATTCAACATACATAGCGTGCTTAAAAATGGTCAGGTAGCATTTTATTTTTCTTCTTTCTTTTTAGCAAAATACAGAGAAAAAAATAAACCAAGCCATGCTTATGATAGAAGTGTTTCTTCTCCTTTGATGAAGGAAAAGACAAAAATGAAGAGCACTAACACCTGGTAATACACATCATATAGCTAACACCATCTATGATGCTTTTTAAAAAACATTTAAAACCTTGTCTTTCACTCAGGCATATGTATACACAAAACAGATATACAACAATAAATTACTAAAGCTTCATGAAATTATGCACTAAGGTTTTCTTGCATTTGTACATTGACCAATACAAGCCCATCTGTTTCTTGAACACCATCACCTTAGCACTACCCATGAAAAACAACCACTGAATGTTCTGGGTCCTGCTGTAAAATCTCAGATGGATTCTTTTGGTATTTTAAAAACTTGGCTTGAATATGAAAAAACCTTACAGAAAAACAGAAGCCCAAACAAAAAGAAAGTGACTGCAAAGGAACAGGTTATTGCATATCAGTTGAAGGACAGCAACTATCTACTGGCACACACTTAACCCACAGTCAATGAGAAGTCTTTTGATTTAGCCAGGAGTAGTCCATTGATTTTCATGAATGAATTAAACCTGAAAACATGTGCAACACTTACTCATTTTAAGCTCACAAAAACTTCGGAGTTTACAGTGATAGCAGATCATTAACTTAGGCATCTGATAAATAAAAAATGAGGAAAGGTACAAGGTGCAACAGTATATTGTAAAAATTAACTTACCTAAGAAAAAAATACACTGGGCTACGGCTCTTTCTAGAGGACTAGATGCTTAGTGACAGGGCTTGGGACCAAAACAACTGAGGAACCTTTCTGACTAGGAACAAGGAAGTTCCCCTTGTTCAAGGGCAGAGGCTGAAGAAAGTGCTATTACTAGCTAGAACAGCTTATTACTCTGAAAATCATGGAATAAGAAAAGTAGAAACAGATTGGATGCATACACTGATCATCAACTAATTAGAGAAAAATAACATAAAATCCTGTACTTATGAATCAGCTCAAAAAAATTAAGTACATGAAGAGATATTTTCCACTACCCCTAAAGGAAAAACTTCTGTGTGGCGAGAAACACAGAAATTTCCAATGCTTGGTATTTTAGCAAAGCACTGGTCAGTACCCTTGAGAGAAAAGAGCAAATGTTTGGACACCATGACACAAGTTTTTGGCAGACCTTCCTTCCTCAGACATCAGTTTGGGTTGTATCCACTCTCTCAGAATTTTCACCAGAGTATACAACAGAACTGCGACAGATCTAAAGCAGTGACTCCCAAATCTAACTCATCTGTGGATAAACAACACTGAGATAGACATGTCAGGGTAAAGCTAAGCAAACCAAAAGCATTATTCTATGATTTGGCACTGTTAGCATGGTAGGATGCTGAGGAACATCACAGTCACACTGAAACTCTGCCTTAGCCCACCCATTTCAGATGGCAAGGACAGCTCGGGAAGGCTTTGGACTGGTGAACCATGTCTTTTTTGCCCACCTGAACATGTCCACAGTCCACAGTCCCAGAGCACTGCAAGGAAACAGAACCCAACTCACACATTAATTAAGTGTTCTAGTAATTGAAAGAGTTGGTTATTCTCATGTAAGCCTGAGATACCAGAATGCTAAATATGCAGCCAGGCTGTCTGCAGATGGCACTTGAACAAACATCTTCAAATGGTGTGGTCAAACCTGGAGATGTGTGGCTTACAGACAGCAGGAACTAAGAAAATATTGTTGTACCATTGCTTATGGGGGCCAGCTTTACCTGGCCATAAACTACTTATTGGCACTGGCAAAGAATGGTGTGGTACCTATCCCTAAGGTGCTACTTAAAATAAACACTGAAAAGGACACAGTGAGAGAGATTTAGGTACTGGAAAAAATCTAAGCAGACAAAAATGTTATACAGGTCTAAACAAATAACAGCAATTGAGAAACTGGTGAAGGTTTGATGCATGTACCAGAAAATAAACCAAGTAAATCAAGTGAAATCATGTGGCATTTAAAAACCTGGTATCTAGAGCAAGCAGGCACAAGATTTCTTTACATTTGAGATACCTCACATCCTATTTTCATTTTCCAGAAACAACCTTATTAACACATGCCCAGCCAGACACACACAAAGCACCTGATTTACCAATACACACCACAGAGTGATGGGTTGGTAAGCATGAATGGCTGAGCTGGCAGTGTCAATCTCATTCAGATGATGCAAATACTAATTCTCAATATTTCTGTCCAGTTAATAGGCAGAAATACTAAATCAAATAAATAAAATACCTGCACTGCACCAATCCAGTATCTTCAGATACAGTATTTTATAAAAGCTAAAAAAGTATTTAAAATTTCTCATTTCTTTCTCCAATCACATTTTATTTTTAGAAAAAAGCCCTGAAATGTTTTTAGGAGAAAGTTCTTTGAGAAAAAAGAGCAAATGCTGGCATATCTATGATACAGTTTTTGGCAAAATTTCTTTCCTCAGACGTTCACTCTCTCAGTTCTTCTGAGAACTCTTCTTCTTCTAATGAACTGCTATTCTTCTAATTAGAAGTTCTTCTAATGTTTCTCCATTAACCATGAAAAAACGTAATCAAGTTTTTACATTGAGATTTTTTTTTTTCAGCCCACATAAAAACCCACATAAACCTTGCCAGCTTCTCCAAGTCCATCAGAGCACCACTAAAACCATCTGAAGTTCTCTCTAGGCTAGAGTAACAGTGACATGATTTCCCTTTGGTATCTGGACAATTTATTTTCACAATGGTATCTGCTAATATCTGCACTACAACCACCACATTTCTTCACACCCATTCAACAAAGAATGTTTCTTTGCTTATGTGAAACAGCAGTAAGGAAAACATCACCATAGCAAAATTAGGATTTCCTGCAAAGATCACTGCAGTATTTCTCATTTCCACAAAAAGATCAATGTTCTATTTAAGAAAAAGTGCTGGACTGGTTTTATTTTTCTTTAAAATTATTTTCTTATTATGCTTTAATATCTATCTTACAGTCTCCTCACTGTTTATTTGTCTGACTGCTTCTCTTCACAATGTGAATAGCTTTGGGGAAGATGGAAACTAATGACCTAGCTAAGGTTTTAACCCAGACCCCCTAGTGTTTTACCAGCTGTGCTATTAGGTTAACTGGCTGAATCTCCTCTGCTTCTCTCTCTAATATTACAAAACCCAGTCTATGTATACCGTGCAGTAATGTTTAAATTTTTTCCCACCCTTAAACCTCCCTCTGCTACTGCCTAGCCCTGAAATTCATATAATCTATCATTGATAAATTAGAATCTGGGGAAGGATCAGACAGATTACCCAGATGGTAGCCAGGGAAGAAATATCCAACCTTTCCTAATGCAAACCTTGCATAATGCTCTCTGATGCAAATTTTGAGTGCTATACTGAAGACAAAGAAGGAAAGATACTTGTGGAGATGTTCATGCACAGACTAAACAAAAATCACATTGCTCATCCACCATTTTACACATAATTTGTTACTATAATATACCTTATACAGGATGCTTTTACTATGGTGCTTGAAAAATCAGGGTCACAGTGACTCGCAGTAGAAAAGCGCCCACCCTGCCCTCCCAGCTGCCCCTGAAGGGAATCCTAAATTTCAGTAAGTACCTTGGGCTGCTGGAATTAATCTCAGCAGCAACATGAAAAACTTGAGGAGTCTGTCTGCTTTGCACAATCAACATTTGTCTAAGTTTTGTTAATAACGTGCATACTTAGGAAAATCACGGAGGAGCGGCATTTTATAATGTGCAAAGCCTGCAGGCTTAATGGTCTAAATTTCAGGTTTGAAAATTTTACCCTCCCCAGAGACTGCTGTTCAAAGGTTCCCCGAGTCAACTCAGCTCTTCCTTTTAATGAAGTAAATATATTGAATATCACTATATATACACTTTGTGGACAAGACTAAAATATATAGGTGATGTGTCTTCTGTTGCATGTAAAATAAATCATACTGTTTCTTTCAAAAACACAAAATCAGTGTGCTGTCCTCAGTCCCAAAATGCCTTTGCCTCAGTCTTAGTTTCACCCTGATTTATGATTTGACTGACTTTTTCCTTTCCTTGATTTGCAGCTGTTCTCTGTTGAGTGTTTATTCTTTTGGGATTCTTTGGGATGGTAGGAATTATCCAGTGTTAGCTATTAATATATATATTATATAGATTTCAACTCACTGTCCTGTATATTAATTTAAACAGACATAAAGGATCTTAGATCAAAGGTTGTTTATCTTTGCAAAAGCTTCGTAAAAAGGTTAACTTAGGTACTGAGAAACAGAGTGTCCTGACAACCATGGTGCTGTTGAACAGCAGACCACAGGCAGCTCCCAGTTTATGGGCCATGATGGGAAACTCTCCTAGGGACAGGGATCATACTCAGTAACTTTACATCAAGAGTGTGACAGCAACATTGACTGTCACTCTGTCAAGTTCTTAATCAGTAACTGCTGTAGCTTATCTTGCTCCCTGAGCCCAGAGGCAGGGAATTTGATGGCTGCCTAATGAAGTCAGTGGAAACTTTTCTATTGAGAAGTCTCTCTGCTGGCAACTATATAAACTCTCTCAGAATAAGTTGATTCTGCTCCCTAATGTCTAAAAGAGAATCCCCAATTTAGTTTAAGAAATGAAATAAAGATTCATCTCCAAGTATAACAAGATTTAACATCAGCAATGACCAGCTGCTAGTATACAAAATTTATTTGTTGAGACCTGACTCTGGGTTTTGATTGTACAGATATTACCTACTTCACATCTTTTTCTTCAGTTTTGCTGTCTCCCAGCATGCCTTATCCTATGTAAATAACACTCTTTTGTCCTTTGATTCTTCTTGCAGATGGCCTGTTGTATATTTAGTATAGGCCACAACTAATCAGATCAACCTAAAGCTGAGACTGGCTGGTGTGTCTGAAATCCAAGTACAGTCTGAAATCCAAGTACAGTCTGGAACCAGAAATGAAATGGTGATCCATCCTGAAATGGTGATCGACTTCTTTAAGAATCAACCTGTTTTGGCAGAGGAACAAAATTTCTAATACTTTTGGGCAAGAAAAGCAGGTTTTCCTGAAACACTTGAGAGACAGACAGACACAAAACTATGCACTCCACAGCTCAGAAAGAAAAATAGCAACTTTTCATCCCAGTGATGTTGATTACTAATCAAAGTAGACATATTGTAAGCTTTTTTGCTGTGCATTGCTAATCAAAATAGGAAAGAAAAAGAGCGTGTACACATTAAAAAAACCTGCTTATCACACTGACACTACATTTCAGTGCACTTCCACTTTTACAATCCAATTAAAAATATAGAGGTAAAAACGAATGATGGCCTGATCTTTTTTAAAGACTGTCGATAAATTTAGCACTCACTAAGTTGAGAAAGTAATGTAGCTTTTTGAGTCACCAAAAAAGCTTAGTGCCTGGCTCTACTGCATGGCTCTGCCTTCACATACAGACCTGCTCTGTGTACTCCTAAGCATCATGCTCCTACTTCATCACACGCCTTGAGATAAAAAAAGGATGTTTTACAGAGCTAGTGTGACAGCTTCAGCTAAAACCTGCTTTTCCTCCTTACGTGATGCACTTTTTCTGCTTGTTGAGGGCACAATTCCTCTAACCCCAGTCTTCCAGGCATGATTTCTGCCCAGTCTGGCAGAGTGTTCCTTGCACACCAGACAGAGCTCAGCTCCCCTGCACTGACCCACTCGGAGAACGCTGCATGCAGGAGAGGCACTCAAACATACCTGTAGGTTTGTACTCTATGCATGTCTCAAGCATCTTTCTTTAAGAGCTTGAAACACTTCAGTCTACATCAAGTAAACTTATTACCAAGTCTGATTTAACCTTAAGTGGTGTCATCATTAACATGGCAAGCAGAAGAATGTTAATGACAAGAATCATTTTATTCTCTAGCTCCTCAGTGCTCTGAATAGATCCCAAATCCCCAAATGAGAGCAAAAAACGTATTCTCAGGGAAAAAGTCTTTTTAAGATCTAAAAGCAAACTACAGTATCTTTTTTGTTGCAATAAGAATTCTTTGATCTATTTTCTTCCTTCTGGTTTCTCTTTTTAAGAAGAAAATAGATTTCAGGGAAAAGAATCTCTACCATCAAATGTCATCAAATGTCAGTATTAAGCCACAAATCTGATCAGGAATTGTAGGTGCAAAACACCTGATTGGTATTCTGTGTCCTCCACACAAACAAAAACATTTATATTTTGTTAAAAGAAAATGCATGACAGTGGAGTTTGTGTAATGACTGTGTACAAATAAGAATGACCAGAAAACAGTTAAAGGGGAGGAAAACACCTGTATGAAATCTAATAGGTGAATTAGGAAATTTTAGTTACAGGAATTCAGTTGATACTTAGTGTTTGCAAGAAAGCACAAAGAGAACATCAAAATGCCTGATCACATCCCATCTGTTACAACCTCTCACTGGATAACATCTCGACTGCCAAAAAAGCTATTTAAATTTACTACATTGCAGCTACTGATAAATATCACTTCTGTGAAGATCTAATACTAAATAAGCACAAGATCTGAGGATAAACCTTACAAGCAGCAGTGTCAAAAAGATCCAAATTTTGGTTAGTGTAACACCTGTACTCTTAAGAGCATGCAGTTTCTTACTCCTTGTCCCCGACTGTGATATGTTTTTAATAGAGCACACATCTGTACAACACTCCTCAAAAGCTGGATGTCAACAACAGAATGAAATAAAGGTAGAACAGAAAGAATGACATAAAAAAGAAAAAAAAAATGAAAAGGTACTAGGAGAAGGTGATGGAGAAGGCAGCAAGTTCTATTCAACAATTTTGGAGGTGATTACTCCAGGCACTGTCCACATAGATCTGACAGGCACAGAATGCTGCCATGAAACTGCCTCCAGCAATGGAATACATTTTCCAGCACATCACAGCAGCTGCAACGGCATCAATTCTGCTTGCAATCCATGTCCAAAAAGAAAAGTTCTCAGTGGTCCTATTTCAGCATATCTCAAGGACTAATTAAATCCTCATTACTATCTTCTAATTATTCCAGTGCTCTGGGATTTCACTCCACAAGTCCCCAATGGTGCATTAGATGAAAAGGGTTAAATAACCTGTGTTGATTTTGAGACTCCAGATCTATTTCAGACCTTTAGCATATCATCAGCATTATCATGAATATTTAACTATGTACCGCTGTGAAAATTATAAGGGGAAAACAATTAAAGATTTTTTAAAAATTAATTCTGACCCATATACATTTGCACTAATAAATAAGGCTTCTTTAAGTATCCCCATTATGAGAGTGCTTGCTAGAGTAATAATGTGAAGTCATTAACTGTTTTCATTAAATTCAATGGTTTTCAGGAGCTCCCAATTCACTATTTTAATACAAGACTGAAACCTGACATCTACGTATACCCAATTGCATAAGTATGAAAATACTATTTAAAAGCAGGTAAGTTTTCTAAGCTTTTTCAGAATTACATAAGGAACCATTTATTCCTGCAGGGGTAAAAGTGCCTGTTTCAACATTTTTATGACAAATATTCTCCTAACACTCACACGGGTGAGTGTTCATATAAGCAGACAGAAATCTCCATTAGTTTACAAAAGTAGGAATGGGAGTATAAGCTAATGGCCAGGATTAGGGTTTCTTTTTTTTCAGGCTGCAGCTTCAGGAAACTAATTTAGAGGGGCAATTGGGATGTGCTGGGCTTCTGTTTGATCTCTAGAAATAACTTCCAAATCGTTGAGCAGTTCTGGCTGCTAAGGACATCCTCTCAAAGTACAGCTTCTGAAACCCAAACACGTAAGTAGATTAAGCTGAACACAGGGAGCTCAAATGGCTGTGTACCTCAAGTACTTGCTGAATGATTATGACAGCCAAGGTATTACTGCTGCCCTACCTCTGGGGCTGATGAAAAAAAGTTTATAAAAAGCTTTGACTTCAATAAACACAAGATATCAAACCTCTACTTTTGGTCATATAAAGGAAAGTCTGGAGTAGGTCTATTAGAAATGGAGAGCAAGATGTGCATCCTCCTTCCTCCCAAAAACATAGCAATTAGTCAAGACTACACTGTCATTATGGTAGCCCCAAGGAATGGTAATTGTTGGATTCAGCAGCAGTTAAACGCACTCTTGCTTCTCCAAGAGACTTCTGACACCAGTCTGTCTCCACAGCTGTCCAGCTCCAACAGTTCTTTAGCATGCATGGGACTTGACTTCAAGTCCCACTGCTTTCCAAGTCATGTGAGATAAAAATAGGTTATATACATAAAATAAATGAAATTTCTTGTTTCTTAGGTAGACAAGGTATGTTGGTAGAACTACCACCATTTCACTGATTGGGCATCAAACAACAGTGGCCAGTTACCGGTTGTGGGACAAGAAAGGAAGTGCCTAGAATAGCAGGCTACATTTATACTGAGCAGGTCCAAATGCTCTACAGCTTGAGAAGGACATGAACAATTTAAAAATTATTTTTTAAAAGTAAGCATTTTAATGCTTATTACAAAAAGTATGAAATAAGCTACATAAAATGAAAGCTGAGGAGCACAAAAATATCCAATCCCCCAAGAAACTCCTATTACTGAATATATGCACTGCCTAAATACTCCCCTACTTTCACACACAGAATGTGTATGTAAAAATGTGGTCATTGCTTCATGCTGCATTGTGAGACAGGGGATGTAGAGTCTTAGGCAGGCAAGCATAAAAATCTCAGAAGGGTGCTGAGTAACCACAGAAAGCACATAAAATATAATCAACACTTTAACAATAAAATAAGTAAGTGTAGACTTAATGGTTCAAGGTAGTGGTTTAGCATCCAGAAGTGCTACAGATCAGACTCCACTCATCAGTCGATCTTGATGGCAGCCGGTAAATAACATTTTTTATATGCATTGAGAGCAGAGGATTCTGCTCAAGAAATGATTAGCAGTCTTTTATTCATTCAATTCTCTCTCTAAATAAGGAAAGAAATGCTACACAAAGTGTGAAAACAAACAACATTACCTTATCCTATGGAGTGTCTCTAGGGTTTTTGTTTTCATTTTCCTTTAATTTTTTTTTTCTCTCTTTTTGGAGAAAGTGTATCAGTAAGCCGAGAGTTTAAATTACTGTAACAGATGCCCAAGGATCAGGTGTCCTTAGCAGCAACGATTTTCTGCTCAGGTTTTTATCAGTAAATGACAAGCACCTTCCCCTTTGAGTCCCCATCATTCCCCCTCCTTCCTTTCTTCAAGTTCTGTGGAAACCAGTTCAAGCAAGCAAAGGAATCAACTAATGTAACAGCCTTTTTAAAAGGTGAAGTTTTCCATTTCAAAGGAGCCTCTAATCAATGACAGGGCACAAAAGGGAATGCACGCATGTTTATGCGCGTACAGCACAGACTTTGGAGAAGCTTTGGGGAACATGTTCTGCAAAATCAATATGACCTAGCTAGTTACAAATTTTGAATCTCCTGCATGAAACAAATGGACTTCTTGTACAAGCTGGGTCACAAGGATCATGCATATTACACCAGATTTTGCACATGAAGTGTGTAAAACCTGCAAAATTCCAAAATACATTTTCTCTAAGAACATACCCACAATTCTCACTGTGTAGATGAAAAACAAACGAAATAAATCCGTAAATTTTACCTTTCTCACAGTTACTTATATATTTGACTTCTCAATTATGGCAGCTGTCTTCTGTTTTACTTCTGAACACCTGTCTGCCTCTCCTGACTGTACACTGAACCCCAGTTTTGTTCTACAGCAGAACAGAGAGGCTAGACCTTTCCAGTTGTGTCAGACCTGCCTAACTTGTCCCCACAATCAGGTGAGGAACACGCTCTGCAGAAATAATTATTAGTGGGCACTATAACATTTCATGCCAAGACCCAGTTGTGCCAAGAAATGCACATATATTTCTGAGATGTCTGGGTCTTCAAAGCCTTCATCTGATCCATTCTTCCTGCCTATCCCACAAAGAATCATGTATTTGTATTGGGTACTGAGGGCATTCTCTTTTCACCAAACATTTACATTACTCTGAGTTTTTTAATGGGAAAATATGTCCCTGAACTAACAACTGAGTATAAAGAATGTCTGAAAAGGAAACAAAACGAATCAGCATGGAATTCTGTATTTCATGTTCTCATTAATCAGCATTCCTGAAGGAGGGGACATTCAACTCAGAAAAATAGCAAAAATTAAGACTCTCTGTTCTTCTTTGTGAGTCCTCTTAGCTCCTCCTGGATGCTATCCCAGAAATTTGTCATTCTGTGAGTTCAACTTGTTTCACTGTGAGAAAACTTCTAGTATTTATGGTATCCCCATATGGTGCTACTTGGGATATTTCTGGAAGCAAGACATTTTAGGAGGGGCATTTCATAAATAACTCCATGTTTATCACAGTTATCATGTGTCTGTTTTGCAAGCCTGTCACTGGCACATGTTAACCACTGCATGGACAAGATGCCTGGTTTACAGAAGTTGATCGCACGTAAGGCCACGCAGCAAAGCTGTGACAACTGAATTCCATGAGCTAAGGAGAAAGGAGGTGAAAGGAAAAAGGGATTAAAGTTTATAAAATGCAACTTTAACTTAAAAATGCTCTGCTTAGTTTTGTGAGCACACGGTAGGGAGCACCCTTTTAGAACAGTGCTCTTGCCTGCAAGGTTTTCCATGGCAAGATTTCCAAATGTTTGAACCATTTGACCCAAATATTTGATTTCCCTTTACATTTAAAGATATTTTTATCCTAGAACTGGCTAGAGGACTATTGTGTCCATGCAAAGATATCAGAGATGATTAAGTGCAGCAGCAAAACTGCTTTTAGTTAGCACTCTTTCTCTACATCTTAATTCCAAGATAGACAACAAAGAGCTGTGTTCTCCAGGACATGACTCAAGTATTTACAGAAACTGCCTTTATACCCTGGGCATTCACTGTATTTTGAGAAAACCTTGTTTTCAATTATAGTTTGGTAAAACCTGCTATTCAGTTTCTCTTTCCCCAGAGATGGAAACCCCCCAAGCTTTTTACCATGAAGACTGTCATTATTTTCCCTGGGAAAAGAAAAGAAATACCAGGAAATCTCACATTGCTAATGTGCAACTTAAAATGAAGGCTGCATTTGGCACCAACTGAAAAAACCCAACACCTAACAAACCTCGGTCCTGTGGCATTGGTGACTGGCTCAAGGCAGGGTGGGAGCTGGATTCTGACTGGCTGCCAGGAGGCTGTGGTGGCATCTGACTGCCTGTAACACACAGAGAGAAAAGGGAAAACATTTGCTTTTAGCATTTCAGTGCACAACACCAAGCATTGCTGTATTTTTCAACCACTCAACGTGAAAGAAAGTACCAGCTGTATAAGGTAAAGACAGAGCTCAACAGGTCTAGCTTTTTTCATACGTTTTTCTTTTTTTTTTTTCCTTTTATTTTTTGAAACCCATGGAGGAAACATGCACAAACACATTTAGCAACAGGCATGGCGAAATGTTCAATTTCGCACCAAGTGAGTTCCCAACCTCACCAACATGATCCAATTTATAGCTGCAAATCTCCTGACACATATTTCTGTTAGGGAGTTTAACAAAATCCAAGTCTGCTGAACAATAGGGCTCATCCTGCCTAGCTTAAACTGGCCTCCAGCCAGGCAGACATGGACTGCTGCCAACAATATTACCAATGAAAAATTCGGTCAATACAAAAATGACTAACAACAACAGTTTAAAAAGTATTTCAATGAATCAGTGGTTTTAATATTGTTTGAATGTCCATGTAGGATATGGGAATAAAGAATAACATGTAGGTATACGTGGTGAAAGTGAATGTTTGAAAGAGATCAGACAGTAAAGGGGTATCTTATTATTCAAACAAAAGCAAAGGGAAGTTATTTATTAAAATAACTAACCAGAACAGACACATCCATTTTTATGACTTTGTTCAAAAGACATCCACTGCTGTCTACCCACCCAAACAAGCAGAGCACTCCCAGTGCTGTCTGTGGCTCAGAACACAAAATTCAGTGTTAATGGATAATAAGGCAGATGTTTACTGCACTGATGCAAGTCACTCCTCTGGGTCACCATTCAACACTGTGTCAAACAGAGAGGTCCATGTTACCACACTCCCAATGCCTCAGGGGCATAAGAATCAACCTGCCCCAGCCTGAGCAGGAGGAAGAATGAGACCTGGACATCCCCTGGGACTCCTCTTTGCTCTTGGTCTGAGACATGCCTGCTTGTGACAGCCCAAGAGGCTTGAAGACCACCTCAGGTTAGGCAGCAAATATATACTTTAGGCATTTAGACACTTGTAGTGACGAGCACAGTATAAATAGCAGCAGACAGATTTATACCCCTCGTCCTCGGAAACTGTTCAGATTGCTTTCCATTTTAAAGAAATGGAAAGAATAAAAACACAGGCAATAGATTTGTGCCTGCTGAGACTCATTTCCTCCTGCTCAGCAGCTGTCCTTCTGCAGTGGCAGGAGCAAGAATCCTGCAGACGGTCCTGGCGCTGGGAGCCGGGCTGACAGCAGGGCAGCAGGGTTGCTTTAGAGCAACCAAGGGACCTGAGTTGGACATAAATGCAGGATAGAAAATGTGTCTGCTCCACCCCACCCCACCCAGACTGATACAGAACAAGGAGAAAATCTGCAAAATGTGGAGCGCAAGTACTGCCCAGCTATTCAGATGAGGTGCTTTTGCACTAAAAACATGACAGTCAACATTACTGGGAGCAGCTGTGACAACTTTCTCAGAGATGCAAATGCTGGACCAGAGGCAGAATTGCTCCTCCATAAGACCAAACATGCCACTCAGCGCCCAAGGCTTTGGGTTCCACAGCCCATTCACCAACTCTGAGGCATATGACAATAATAATGACAAATTCCAGCTTATGTTTTGATGTCACTCAAGAGCAGGCTGTGGAGATGGTAAGTGCCTGCATTATAATGAAAGCTTTCGGCTTGACAGGAAGGATTCAGTGAGTCAAGACTGTAAACAAACAGCATTTCCATGTTAACACAGGGCACTGCCACTTCCACTGTGTATGCCCCAGGCACCGCTATCAGAGAGAGCACTTCAAGTGGATGGGAACCATCTAAGATTTCTACAAACACTTAAAAAAAAATAAAATAAAATAAAGCAGGAGTGGTTCTGACTGCATTGCATAGCTCTCAGCAGGATCCTCCTTTAGGTGGACTCTTGGAAACTTTAAGAGAAGCTACAGTGCAGAGAATATCTATGATATGCAACATACTTTGCATCTGGTTTTTTTTTTTTACATTGATAGTAACATCAGTTATCTGACTGGAGCCTTATCTTGCACAGGCAAATGTTCAATCACAGACCAGTAAAGTCAAGGTGTAGAACAGTACCTGTACAACTTTTACAAAGAAATCCACATCCTCAGTCAATACGTTCTCTGGAGTTTTGCAGGTTCACTGGAATTATCAGTCTCTGCAAGCATTAATGCTATTTTTTAATATATTTCTGATCTTTTTTCTTTATTAAAAAAACTATAAAGCAAAATTTTTGTTTCGCAAAGAAAACCTATTTCATAAATATGACCAACTCTGCACTTAATCTAAGAAGTAACAAACTTTCCAGAGAAGTATCCACTACTCTAATTATCAGTGGGTGCTACAGATTATCCAGGTACTGGACATGAAGGCACTGCATCAAAATGTTTTCAATCGAGCTGCCGTTTTTTTCTTAGAACTGATGTGAAAGGTAAAGGGAGGTTAAGCACCCAAATACCTTTGAAGACTTGAACTGAACTCTTAATTTGGGTATCTAACTCCTATTGATTGGGAGCTGATGACAGGACTTTAAAACCTTTGAAGATCCTGTCTACTATGCTTTTTAAGTTTCTTTGTCATGAAAAGAAATGACCTTAAAGATTTTCCATTTCTTTCCTTTAAATGATAGTAATCCTCTTCTCTTTCAACCAGTATTGCAGTTGTGTTTCTTGGAAGACACTTTAAATAATACATGAACAGACTTTTCTATTTTATTAGGGAAGGAGAACTTCTACAAAGAAAAACAACCCTTTTTCGTTTTTAACGTAACTTCTACAGCTATTTAAGATAGAAAAAAATTCAGTTGTTTTTTTTTTTCCACTGACAGAGTACTGCCTCCTTTGACCCAGTGATACACAGAAGGAAGTTTAAACAGGGATGACCTTTTCCCATCTTTTGTACACCACTGTTGTCACATTGGTGAGATATTCCACCTGCCAAAATGTATGCAAAGTGAATACTACAGATGTTTCACAATACTACTATTATGCAAAACCACAAAAAAATGCAATAATGCATGTTAAAAGGATAGAAGCTGCTATGCTAGTTCTTTCCCCTATATTTAACAGAGGAGCAAAATGCTATTCAAATTTATATAGCTATCTAGTAAAATTAGTTGTTAAAACTACTGAAACCAGCAGTCTACCTAATATAAGATCTGCTATTTAAAATAAAAAAAAAAAGAGTCAGCTGAAGAGGTAAGGGAATTTAAAACTGCATAATACTATATTTGTAAGCAGGTTTTCTATTTTTCAAATTATGTCAAATGCTTTTAAATTTTTTCACTTTGGAAATCTTCCCTTGGAATGGAGTCAGGAGAGACTACTTTGCATACTATGCTTGGCAAAGATGGACTGAGAAGAGTACTAAATAGTGACTGCATTATGGCTACAGCCATGCAGTTAAACTGCAAAAAGTAAATTCCTTAAAGCCAACATAGCAAGCAAGAGCAGACCTTTGATATTCTGCTGAGGAGGGGTCCTTACAGTCCATATCAGCAATGTTTTGAAACATGCTGAGGGCTCTCTGCTCCCATTACTGGAGGATGCTTGGCTGTGACGCCCTGTACCAGCTGGACAATACCTCACAGAATTATGCCTGAACAACTGAGTCAAGAAAACACTTTGGTGGTAACAGGTTCCTTCTGGGAAACAACCAGTTAAGGGGGGAAGGAGGGGTATAAGCACAGGAATTTTAAGATGCATGAGGAACTGGAGGGGGGAACTGATCACAGTCTGTGTTGAAAATGGAACACTAGGCTGAAAGAAAGGCAGAAGTTACATATCTTGTGGTTTGTCTTTGGGACAATTCCCCATCTAATTTAGGAATTGAGAGCTGGATTAATGACACTGATTGATCACAAAGCAGGGTGTATTGCTCAATACAAACGATGACCAAAATACTACCTAAGAAACCCTTGGGAACACCTTTTGCCTTGGAGTATTAAAAATGCAAACATTTATACACATGGATCAGAACTAGGCATTTTACAACTGAAGAGCTGTAGGTTATCAGGTAGACATGGCAGGAGAAAAGGAAGGAAAAATCTGACCATTTCTGTTGACTTAAAATGTCAACATTCATTTGTGTGTCTACAAACAGCTATGACTGACCATGTCATGTGGCACTCCAAGAAACAATTTTATCACTAGTATAAATTAGGAGGATAGTTCACAGCAGAGGTAAGACAACACAACATCACTACTGATGTGTCACTGGTGAGCCTTCATAGAGACAAACCCAGAAAGCCAAATGCAAACTGGAATGGGAATCAGCTACCAGCATGAAATGACAGGAGGCTGAAAGTGTGAGTATTATTTAGTATGACAAAAACTAGAGCTGGAATTTGGTGACTTCTTTCTAAAAATATATTTGAGACTAAATATCAGGGAGGAAAAAGAGCATGATAATGATTAGGAGGATAATCAAACCATTACTGGAATTTGAAGCAACTTTGTTTTAGTTATAATGAGGTCCTGAAAATCTAGTGACTAAGATGAAATCTGATAAAATAATAGGGTAATCATCACACAGTCAATGTTACAATAAAGGCTCACAGACCAGAAGAGACATTCTGGGTCTCGGATCCCTACATCAGAAATGAAAGAACATAAGTAGGCTTCTATATGGGAGTGTTTCAAATGAGCTTTTCAGGAAATTGGAAGTGAGGTGCAAATGACCTCAAAGGAAAGAAATTTTTCTATGGGTAGCATAAAGGGAAACTGGTCATGTGTTTTGTGTTATCTCTTTCATCTTATAAAGCCTATGACCCCTTAAGAAAAAAGATTATTTTCTTCCTTAATTTATGCATTGTAGCCAAGCTTCCTGTGGTATCAACAGTATTTTTAAAATTACTTATTACTTATTCATTCAAGTAAAAAGCAAGGGTTATCTGCATATCCTCTCAAATTGAGACATGCAAAATATTAAAACCTTCCTCCTATCTATGCAGTAATCTGAGTGCAGATGTTTTAAAAGGCCTGAGACATGAGGACCTTTTCAGATACAGCAGCTGTGGTTGTGCTGAGATATGTAGAGTTGAACACACTCAGACCAAGCCTTCTGGCTCTGCTCAGCACCACACTGCAGCTAATAACCCCTTACAATGCTGGCAATCCACTGCAGCCTGCTTACCTGAGCCAGGAACTTATGACCAAACCCAGAACCTTCCTGCCTTGGAATGCTTTTGGTGGCTGGCTGAGAGGCTCACTGAAGGCAAGACCACAAGAAGCTGATTTGTTCCCTGCAGCAACATAAAGCTTCTGTACAAGCTTCTAAACAAGAAGCTTATGAACTTATGCCAGATTTATGGATGTTCTACATCATAAAGTGTTATCAAGATTGCTGTCAGGCCTAGCCCTGATTTTCCATATTACCTCTTGAAACAAATGTATCGTGCTTCAATGGCACAAGATTCCCTAATGTATGTGAGTATCACAATCCATGTAAGATCAACAAGAAGTAAAAACCCCTACTTTGCTTCTCATGAAAGTGCAAAATTCTCAGACTACCAACACTTGAAAGTTACACTCTCACCTTCTTTTTCCTATCTATGTCATATTCACCAAATCAACAATGAGGCTGTGGGTGAGTTTCAAAGAAATCACTGTAACTTAAGTGCTAAACTGCTCTCAAATCTTCATTAAAAAATGCAACAATGAACAAAGCAGCCTAGAGAACCCTATCTCTGACTTTTCTCCACACAAATCCAAAAGCATAAACGTCTTAATTTTGTGAGTAGAAGCTACTTGTTTGACATGATATAATATTTAATTCAAAGCAAAGTTGACACTGACAGGATGAGGTAGCTACTCAATATTGTGTTTCATCCTCATTACTCAGCATGCAGTCCCAAGGTATTACTTATGGAACACCATCAAAACGTCACCCTTACTACAGAATAATTCATTATATGATGGACTTCAAAAAAAGAATTAAATAGTCGAAACTGGGGTCTGTCAAATTAGACATCCAAGATTTATTCCCAGGTTGTGTAACCTCTGAGTAAGGTATGAAGACTTCATACGCAGGAGTTTGAAGTGAAATAATTGTTAGTACTGCCTGAACTGACAATGGTCTTGGTGGCAAGGGGCAGGAAAGAAAATGTATTGCCCTTCAAGGCTGAAACTCTTTTTGCTCTGGAGAGGAAGGGAGAGCAGCAACAGATACTGCTAAGAAGGTCTGTTTCATACATTCCCCATCCAGAAATCACCTCTGTTTGGACCAAGAAGCACTTTCTCCTGAGATTCTGGAAATAAGCCCAAAGCAAGCTGTCAATGGGAACCTTCAGAAGCATGTGACTCACCTAAATAATGAGTGCCTTTCCAGGGGGTCACAGCAAGCACCTGTCTGCCTGAAGACTGTTCCTTTCCAACAAATTCCAAAACTCTGCTGCAAACCAGGAAGGCAGTAGAGCTCCTCAAAATTAAGGATGCATCATTTAATTACTTGTATGAGCGAAGGCATAAGTCAGTCTTAATCTAGGAATCACTCTATCCTCAGTAACACCCACCCCAGACCTGTAATTTCACTTTGCAGTTATGAGAAGTTTCATTTGGGGGAATCAAATTCTTTCTGCTTTCACCTCTGCCTCACTCTGCATCCATTTAATGCATTATTTCCATTAAGCTTGGGAGAGTTTCCAGCCAAGGATATTTCTGCTGGAGGCCAGTCCAGAATGGTGCAGCCCAGGATAGCAACCAGTTAAATCTTTTCTAATCCCCACATTCAGAAACAGTGGCTCACAGCGGCTGGCATGCAGGAACTGAATAGAGCAGGCAAGCTCATATTTCTCTCACCAGGCCAAATTAATAAAAACAAAACCTGATTTCTCCTTCTCGTTTTCCTATTCTTCCTGTTCCCCAATATTTTTCCTCTTTCAAACAAGTTTTTTTTTTTTTTTTTGTTTGAGAAGCCTAATGTGGCTTCCTTCTGAAGAAATGGGCACAGTGACAGATGAAAGGCCGTATTCATCGCCTAATTCAGAATAGGGAAAAACCGACTGCTGTGCATTTAAGATTCTAACAACCTTG
Organism: Oenanthe melanoleuca; assembly: GCF_029582105.1. Taxonomy (NCBI): domain Eukaryota; kingdom Metazoa; phylum Chordata; class Aves; order Passeriformes; family Muscicapidae; genus Oenanthe; species Oenanthe melanoleuca. The sequence goes on along the minus strand of NC_079336.1, from coordinate 57,843,155 downwards.
CAATTTTGTAGAGCCGTTTTCCCCAACCCATTCTTTTGAAGAAATCTGCTTTTATTCTGTTAATAACTAACCACAGTTGCAGCAGCATGGATCCGATTAGCAGTTCTTACGCTACAAAGGGGGTTGGGGGGAGGCTGTGAACAGGGTTGCCAATTTGTCCACCTGGGTCCCCAGAAGAAAGATTAGATGAGGTGCTTGCTCCTTTCTTCCCCACTCGCTTGCTGCTCTGCACTAGACAGATCTCTTCAAAGCTCAGCCACTGATTTAATTTCTTTTTTTCCCCCTCTAAAGTCTCGTTTAACCACCCCTCCACATGTTTTGCACTCTCTGACTGCGTCCCTCCAAAGCGATGGCGTGAATTGGGATGAGAGGGGTTGGGAGAAGCTGTGGCCACAGCTTGCCAGCACTTTCTCTCACACCTCTACAGGGCCTCTGAATTGCTTTTAGATTTTGAAAATTGTATTTTCTTAAATTTTTGAAAGAAGTGCCTATGTTCTTTAGGGAATGATCTAGACCTGGTAGTCATACTGTGTTTTTTCATTCTGTCCTTTTAATCCTTCCATAAAAATGGTAGTTTTGCTTGTATTTGGACTGAAGTAAAAGATTGTAAAGGGTTGCATGGATTTAGTAATCTGTAATTACTTAGGACACATCATTGCACGTTTGTAGTAATTACATGTAATGCAAAAAGCATATACTTCAGTGAGAGAAAAACCATTCTCAAATTTTTTAAAGAGTGTCAATTAAACAGAACATAAAACTGTAATTGATGCAAGTGCTAAATATCTAAAAGCTCCTAACAAAGGAGAGGGTAGTATTTCTTTCTTATATTTGGCTCATTTCTTCCTTTCAGAAATGAAACCTACCCTGCCACACACCTGAAACTTAAAACCTCAGAATTCTATTTAGGGATTTAAACCAAGTTCCAAAAGGAAGAATTTTTCATTTTCAGTGCTCATTCTCTAGACTGTATTTATAAATAGGAAGAGATTTTTTTTCTCTAAGCTGTTCCTCATTGTGTCACTTGCATTCAAAAGCCTGAGAAGCACAACAGATGTAGCAGACATACACTTCTAAAATTTGCCACCTAATAAAAACCTTAACTCCTAACTTTAACATTACCAGATTTTAATCAAACCACATATCAATTTTCATTTATGATATCTGCAGTGTGAAAACATGCAATATAGAAAAGAAAGGGTGAATCTGATGTGAAATGGCTGTATCTTATCCATATTTCTTTTCCCTTGACCCAGGTAAGTTTAAGAATTTCTCAGAATCAGGCAGCATTAACTTGGAAGACCAACAACGATGGGGTTTGTGTTCTCCCTGCTCCTCCCAGATCTCTCAAGTCTAGCAAGCAGGGAAATTGGAGCAGCACTACGTGGCAATGAGATATTTAGTTGGTCCTGCCTGCTACTCTCACACTAGATCACTGTCTCTGATTAAAGAGCATTTTAGTAGCAAAATGTATGTGCTCTCACTAATACTACCCTCAAAAGGAACAAACCCTCAGCTAATCTGGTTTTTCTTATTGTGTTATATTGCATATTACACAGCCCTGGTCTCAGCAATTCTCAGGGATGAGGGAGAAAAGGGCAAGTTGAATGCATAAAGGATAAAAGCACCTTGAGGCAAACCTGCTTCCAAAAACCATTTGGTGGGTCTGATCTCCCTAGAAGACAAGATCTATCATGCCATATTTCATCTTGCCCGACAACGATAAGCTCCAAAGACCGGTGCGGAAGAGAAGCAATTCTTCATGTATTTTTAATCAACCGAGAACTTTCATCTGGCGAGCTCCCTCCGCAAGGTCACACGCACCACGCGCGGCCACGTGCCTCTCATGCAGTTTGCAAACACCAACTCCTATGTCAGCTTCTGTTTGGAAGGGGGAGTATTAACATTAGCAACTCCTGGTTATATCATTTATAAACATGCAGATGTGGATTATTAAAGATTAATGCATTTTGGGATTGGTGTCGGCATTCCGTTTGTCTCACGCCGAAACCAATTCTGTTCTTCATTAGTCAACGACAACCCACATCACCCTGTTGTGGAAGAGAAATCAAAGGTGCAAGCATGAATTGAGAATAAGTGATGAAACTGATTACTAAGAAACTTAACGGCTGTAATCAATCAACACATCACAATAATTTGAGTCCACTGTTATCTGAAGATGGGGGAAAAACAGAAAAGCTGCCGCCGGAGTGAATTGTTCTTTTGTGTTTGCTTTCTAAAACCCACTTTGCAATTTGACTTCCCTATCTACCTACAGAGCGATGCTGTCAAAGGGCTGTTCAAATCTTTCAAGTCACAGTTCAAGCTGCATGAATTTTGTCTCTAAGGAGGAGAAAGGATATCTCGCTTTTCATTAATTTTTAAAAAAATTATTATCTGGAGGTAGTGAAAATGTTCTTCTTTTGAGGCACAGAATTAATTCAAGCCATATTTGCAATTGCTCAGACTCCTTCTAAGGAGGGACACACCACGTATCTGTCTAGTCAAGTCTGACACTAACTATGAAGCATGAAGGCCACTTTAAATATCTCTCACGGCAGTGATACATAGTCCACTGAAAAACTGAGAACTGCAGCAGCCTATCCCATCACAGAAACCAAATACCTTATGACATTTATGCTCTATTTTATCTAGGTATAACAACCATCTGTCAACAACAACAAAAACACACTGATGGGAGATGTGAGAGACTTTTCCCATTTGCTCATCAATCACTGCTTAGTACTGCAAGGGACAAGGGAGTGAGAGACAACCTTTTAATTTATGATAAAACGCAAATGAATGCCCTATTTGCCAACACAAAGAGAGAGAATCTACGTTTGTGTAACCCAAACATACAAAACCAAAGACACCACTTTAAATTTCTTGACAAAAACGTAAGTGGATTGAGAAAAAAAGTTATGAAGAAATGCATAGGTTAATGATCAAATATAAACAATAATTGTCCAAGGATGGCCTTAAAACATACACCTGAAACTAAAAACAAACATACCTGTCAAATCTTGGATGCTGTGGTTAAGTATATTTGAATTTTGTTACATGAAGCAGAGCACATGCATAATTATGCAAATATGTTAATTGGATTTCAACAGCCCTCATACTCTGGATGGATTTGTACCAGCAGGGTGCTCCCAGTGACTCACAGAGCTCCCAAAAGTGGCCTGTGCATGCGTGCTGCCACAGTGCCCACAGCAGCAGATGCCCTGCCATGCTGGCTGCTCAGCCATTGCCAGCATGGTGGAAACAGGCCTGGCAGGAAGCAGCAAAGAGGACAAAGCAGATATGGGGCAGAGCACAGCTATGGGGATGTGAACGCCATTGCTGTGGCCATCTGTGGGAGAGTGCCGGACAACTCTCAGCGCTGGATCCTGCAGGGTGTTCAGTCCATAGGGCAGAAATGTTTGGCACTGGCTTAAGACAGAAATTAACACTAAAACTGTAATGTGTGACTGTGAAATATAAACACTGACACACCAGATATTAAGCAAGTGAAATCACTTAAAACTAAACTCCATAAACTTTTTTGTACTCTTTCTTGTGATTTACTGTTTTTCTATCTGATGCTTAACTTTGGGCCAATGAAAAACAGCAGGTTGATGATGGTGGAATATGAAACCCTCTGTCATCATGAAAACTGAACAGGAGGAACTTTAACAGCGTGTCTCTGTCTCTTTTCATCTCCTGCACCTGTTCTGGAAAGACCACCTTTGCAGAGAAGGACACCTCCCTGATCTCTGGCAACACTGCAAGTATGATAGGAGTTTTTATAGTGCCTTTTGTAGCACAGGCTCTCCTCATGAAACCTGATTGAGACTATTTAGCTATTTCATGAAGCCTTGAGACAACAGATGTGATCTGGGCTGAATTGTAATACGTATCACAGGCTAAATGCTCCCTGAGCTAGAAGCAATGCCGTGAGCTAGAGCGCTTTACAATTTGCTTATTTTTTCATCCTTTGAAAAGACAGAAGCTCTAAATGTTGTTCAAACCATTTAAAAGAAAGGTATTTAAACTACTACTATGTGAAACATTCACATATTTCATTTGTAAGCATTCTAGATTTGAAAAACTGCTGATTAGATGTTTTGTGCACTAGAAGTGATTAAGAACATAGCTACGTCAATGGCATTTTGTGTTTTGGCTTTTTTCTGGCCTGGATGCCAATGAACAGCATGCATCTTCCTTGCAACAAGCTGTTGCAAGATTTTTGCCTCCGGAGAAGCCAAGGGAGAAACATTGATAGATGTGTTAAAATAATCTTTCTAGACAGGGGGATCATATCCATTTTACAAGGATATAACCCTCTCTTGTTTTGCAATTACTTTAGGGTATTTAAAACTTCAACAAAAAGCATAGTATTACAAATTCATAGATTCATACATTTTTTTTGGTTGGAAGGGAGCTTAAAGTTCATCTGGTTCCAACCCTCCTGCCCCCCCGTCATGGGCAGGGACGCCTTCCACCAGGCCAGGTTGCCCAAAGCCTCATCCAACCTGGCCTGGAACACTTATAGGGAAGGGGCATTGACAGATTCCCTGGGCAACCTGTTCCAGTGCCTCACTACTCTTACAGTGAAGAACTTCTTCCCAATATCTAATATAAACCTCCTTTCAGTTTAAAGCCATTCCCCCTTGACCTGTTACTCATGTCCTTTTAAACAGTTCCTCTCCAGCCTTCCTGTAAGCCACCTGTAAATGCTGGAAGGCTGCCTGCCATCAGGTCTCTTATTCAGGCTGAACAAGCTCAGTTCTCTCAACCTGTCTTCTAGAAGAGGTGCTCCAGCTCTCTCACCACCTTGTGGCTCTTCCCTGGACCCACTCCAACTTAGGTTCTGCTTGTTTTGGGGACCCCTGAGCTGGATGCAGAACTTCAGGTGGGGTCTCACCAGAGCAGAGCAGAGCAGAGCAGAGGGGCAGCATCCCCTCCCTCATGCTGGTTTTGATGCAGCCCAGGTCAAGGTTGGCTCTCTGGGCTGCAAGTGCACAGTGCTGGGTCTTGCTGAGCTTCTCCACCAACACCCCCCAGTCCTTCTCCTCAGGGCTGCTCTCAATCCCTTCTCTTCCCAGTCTGAATCTGTTGGGATTGCCCTGACCCAGGCTGGACCTTGCACTTGGCGCTGATGAACTCCATGAGGCTCACACAGTCCCAGCTCTGAAGCTGCCCAGGTCCCTCTGGATGCCATCCCCTCCCTCCGTGTGTCACCTGCACCGCGCGGCTTTGTGTCATCGAAACTCGCTGGGTGCGCTCGATCCCACTGCCCATGGCACCCACAAAGATATTCAATAGTGTTTATCAACTTCATATGGTAGTCTTCTCTCCCTCAAATAACTTTTAAAAGAAGTCCATGCCATATAACATACAAGTAGTGGTGGTTCACAGGGTAAATATGTAGAATAGCTCAATCCCAAGGAAAAGATTTTTCCAAATTATTTTTAAAACAAGATCTGCAGTATAACTATTGTTTTCCTGTAGTATCTTCTGGAAACTGGTTTGATTGGTAGGTTTCTCTTTACTATAAGGCATGAAAGAAACCATCATTCCTATTCAGATACTTGCAGTACCATGTTGCTTTGGACTATGATAGACTACTGCTCATGTTTTTCTTCTTGCAGCATTTTAGTCACACATATTGACTAACATGCACACCAAGACAAAATTTCCTGTTACTGTTCCAGCTGGGTATCCCATTTCCCTCTTGCTCTTCTTTTTTTGCCTGGAGTGCTGGCTGTAATGCTGTACTTCTGATGGATTTTGGAATTCAAGCCAGCTAGCTGATCAATACAGGTGTGGAAGACCTCCAGGTTTGCAAAGAGTAGAGTTTAACACTGAATGGATTACATCCATTGATTCACATAATTATCACAATTAAAATTCGGGGTATTTTTAATCAGGGGAGGATGCTGACTGGTTAGCATAAATTAAGAAGCTTGGTAATAACACTCCTAAGCCAGAGTAGCCACAAATGGATTTCTTTTTGTAACTTCATTTGTATCCAAGCTCCTCAGTTAAAGAAGACAACTGTAGTAAAAACAACAATTTAGTTGATGCTTAACATGGTGAAAATAAACTTGTTTCTTCAGAAAGCACATAAAATGTCTTAAAAGCACAAGTCAAAATACTGATCTATGCACGTAGAAGTCAAAATACTGATCCAAGTGGAAAAAAAAAAATACATACTTCTAAAGGCAGTATTTGCTACTCAGTATTAGCATAGCATATCAGTCTCTTCTATATAGATAAAATTTCTGTAAGGACTTAAAAATAACAGAATATATTAACTTGTACAAAAACTGCTTGTCCATCATGGGTTAAGGAAATCCTGGCCTATCAGCAATCTTTGACAGAACTCTTAATATTAAAAAACTTTTGCTGCTTACACCGCAAGGGAGAAAGAGCTGACAAAAGCCTTTGGCGAGTGAGATCAAAATTGGGGATGTGGGGAGAAAGGGGAGCTTAGCTTATTTACATTTTTGCTTTGTTAGTAAACTGAAATTGTTAGAGCAGGAGGAAAAGGGGGAAAAAAAAGAGAAAAGTGAAATTAACAGCCACTAAATCTTCTGGCAACAGCAGTGCATTTTGATATGTGCTGCATCAGCTTCCACTAATGGTTTAGGGTTGAATCAGGCACAGTTCAAGACCCAAAGCAGTGCAGGGCATCACATATCATTCTTTGGAAGAATATGCACCCTAATTATAAAGATGGCTAGAAAAGAAAGAGATCAGGATTTCTGGCAAAACAGAATAATGATCTACTTAATATGAAATCATAATGTCATTTTGAATCAGTAGAAATTATAGAAGAGTAGGATTTCAGCCCTGTAATGAACATACATCTGAACAAGAAGTCTTCTGATTTTGAAACAAAACTACCTTTCTGAACAAAATCCATCCAAGTTGCTTTTTTCTGCTCTGAGTTAATCTCCCTGGTCTATTCTGGTAATGTGAATGGAAACAAAGGCTCTATATGCATGTGCCACTTACCACACAAAATATCCTTCCAGTATTTCAGAGAGCACAGGAAGGAAATGCCCACTGAGCTAGGGACGTGCCAATGTCAGTGCTGCCTGTGCCAGGCTGTTCCTGTGAAATTTGTGGCGTGCAGCAGAAAGCAATGCGGGGTGGCAGCCTTGCGGAGGGGTGTGGAGACAGCTTAAACAGGCAGTGGAAGAGAATCAGCCATTTGGGAGGTTTAACAGGGGGCTGTTTGTTTGTCTGCCCTTTTGATGTTAAATTAGTTTTCAATTTTGTTGCAAGAGAGAAGCCGTTGGGAAAGGATGCTTCTCTTTCAGTAAACCCTGGGAAAGCAACACCTTTATTTTAACTGTCTTCCCACCAAGAACCCCCTGCAATATTTTGGCTTTCCCGAGCCATAGCTATCAGCAACACAACAGCTGCTCATTTTACAATGACTTGCTGGAGAGAGAATGATTGAAAGAGCCAATCTATGTCACATTGAGAAACTGTGGCACAACATCGCAGGAGGTAATAGGAGAGGAATGAGGTCAGAACAAACAAGGGTAGGGTGAGAACGGAGAAGAAAATAGCAGCGAACAAAATTATTAAAGGCAAGGTGCTGTACTACACAATCAATGTTTAAAAACGTCTACAACCTGACTGCTGCAAACAGCCACAGCAATGCAAACAAGCTCTGTGTTACTTTTTCTTAAGGTCTCATGAATACAGCTGATGATAAAAGCTACCAAAGTCCTTGTAATGAAGAACAACGGTGTGAACACACTTAGGTGAAAGCACAGTCTAATTCACATGGCTTGAAAGCCTTAGCACCCAGCAGCATCCCTCTATCACAGGGCTTTAAATAGCAGCCTTGCTCCTGTTTTTTGTAGCTCGAGAAGCAGCAGCAGCAGCAGCAGAAGCGATGCTACTGCAGCAGCCCAGCTGCCCTCTGGAGAGCACTGCCTTAGCTCACATCTGGGAGCTCACCTTCAGCAAGAGCTGCAGAGACCAGAAGCTTGTCTATGACAGGGAAACAGTGGAGGGTGATTTTGATTTAGCACCATTCATAAAAATCCTTCCTGAGAAAGAATTGCTTTTGTGTTACTGCAGCAGACCAGAAAACCACTGTGCAAAATGGTGGCACAGCTTGTATGTAGAGACAATGCTTTTCATTAGGTGAGTTATAAAAATGAGCTTTTGGGGCTCATCTGACGTGATGAAGCGACTCTGACCCTGACCTCTGAGTCCATATCCCTTCTATTTTTACCCCATGGGGATCAGGTGGGTTCACAAAAGTTATTACTCTCCCCCTACACACTTATGCTCATCCTTACATATCATGGCTCCAATAAAGCTATTTTCAGTGTCACAACATTTTTTCCCTATTCAGCAGTCAGGCTGTAAAATGCCAACCCATTTACTCACCAGAATCTGACTGACAAAATGTTACCTTACCAGCCATGTGGACTATCTGGCTTCACTCAACAACAGAAATGGATTTCTACACCAAACACTGGGGACAGCCTTGGAAATACAAAGGTTCCACACTGCATACAATGCAGTCCCCACTGTCCCCACTATTCCTGCTCCACCTGAGCATGTGCTTCATGCTGCCGGTCAGAGAGGCTGGAGAGGGAAGAAATAACTGCAGGGCATGCAGCATCAGGCCACATCAACATGCCCAGGCCACATTTAATACTAAACATTCCTATGTGCACTAAGCTTATTTCCCTCTGCTTATCTAGTTTAACCTCTGCAGACAAACAGGCATGAACATTTTACACAGATACCTTTGTATCAAATACTGAAAAACACGCTACCCTCTGAATTTTAACCAGCATTTGGTTTACAGCAACACTCAAATCACCTAACAAAAAAGCATCTCTGCTTTTGTCTCTTTTAACTGAGCTCCATGTTTATTATTTTGTGGTTCTGTCAGCAACTGATGTTATCCCTAGGGTAATGTCAGCACTCTCCTACTCTTAGGAATTCCTCTAGTATTCAAAATGTCAGAAGATAATAAAAAACTTGAGCATTAGAAAGAACAAACTCATCTAAAATACTAAATACACATTGCTGCCTGACCCCCTGGAGTAAGTAACATGCCAGATGGGTGGGGATAAGGTAAGAACTGAAATTAATGTATACCATTTTTTTCTTATGAGTATCTTAACAGATTTCCACAAATTTCTGAATATGCATGATTGTGTGCCATACTCTAAATTGCATAAGAGAGAGAGCGGCAAGCCTGACACTGGTATTCCAATTACTACTGGTGGGGCTGAATCCCTAGTAACTTGATAATCTTTGCAAATATGAAGAAATATCTAATACAATATTCTGTATTAATGTCCAAAATTACAGTGCCACAATACAGAGTTGGAAAATCTCTGCCTCATCCTGCAGGCCTGTAACCACCAGTCAAGCTCAAGAGCCAAACCCAGCAAAAATACACAGTTAGAAAAAAAAAAAGGATTGTGAATAACCGCAAGAAGTATGTGACAAATGACACACAAACCAGATACAAAAACTACAATTAAGTATTTGCATTGGTTGGTGATAAAGACATTTATCAAACACCTATGTGGAGTCAGGTTCAGGATTTTGAGCATTCTGAGGGCTTGGCAGCTGAAGTTTAGATTGAATTTACTCCTGCTCTAAGTATGCACATTTTTCAGAAAAAACGCCTGAAAATGCAGGATTCTCAGAAAATAAATTAGTTTGGAATATGGGAGTATTTCTTTATGCATTTAATAAACCTACCAATTGGTTGAATTTTGTTTGTTAGAACAAACTTACCTGGAATACTCGCTGGAGAAATGGGACCAGATCTTGACTGGTTGCTTCCAACGGGTGAGCCTACAGGGGAAGGCGATGGGCCCCCAGGGATGCCAGAGAGATGTGGAGAAGCATGAGGGGAAAACGGAGACTGTGCAGGGTTGCTCTGCTCCCCTTGGCTGCTCGTAGAGCCTGACGCGCTAACAGCTGAGCTGAGGGTCGCTTCAGTTCCAGTCGGCAAGTCGTCAATGGATCCAGACAAATCCTGAGCAACAAGGAGAAATGAACATAAGTGCTTGCATAAATACTCAGGCCGCAGGACTCACGAGCTGGCATGGCAATGGATCCATTTGTTTACTTATTGCAGCAGATAACTGAGAGGTTGTCTTTAACATGTAGTTAAATGATGGCAGAAAACAAGGACGGCATGCACAGTTCTCTGCTTAATCTCTCATTCTTTTGAGAAAAAGAACAAGCAAGGGCATCAAATGAATTAGAACCAAATTCATTCAGCATTGAATTTAACCTTTTCCATCTGGATTAAGCTTTCAAAATTAATCCCACAAATTCTGCCTGAGCATACCAAAACTAATGAAAATGATACATCAGTTTCACTTTTACACAGTATTTAATTTTGGCGTTTGCTACCATTACAATCACAGCTTATACACTTCATTCTAAACCATTACCACAGTGAGAGGAGAGTGTAAAATATGCAGCCCTGTAACACTCCCTTGCAGCAAGGAGATGAGAAGAGGCCCTGCCCTCAGCAGCAGCACTGGATCTGCCGGCCACCAAGGAACAAGGACTGCTGCTTCTCCACTTCCATCAAATACCAATGTACAGCTCACAGGTTCTCTTCAATTTCGTCTGAATACACTGCTAAACAGTTACTCCATTTCAGCTCATAACTGCTGCATTTTCAATGAGAAATTTCCTCTGTAGGTCACAGCACATCTGAATTCTAACTATGAAGTGCTGGACATATTCCCTCAAGCTGTAACACAGGAGTTATACTGGTCTTTGAATCTGTGGGAGTAATTAGGAGTTTTAAATAATTTTAAGATCAGATATGAAAAACCAAGAATGCTGTGACAAAGTAAGCACATGCTTCCCAGATGTCAGGAAAAATGTTAATTCCTAAGCATCACAGAAAAACCTCATACAAACCAAAAGGTGCCAATACTGCTGTGCTTCTGTAGCTATTGGCAGGTCATGAGGAGCAAATTAAAGTTTAAAAATGTGGCACAGAGATACCTCACATATAAATCAGGTCATTAAATGACCTCTGAGACTTGAAATAACTGGGATGACAGAGTGCATTGCTTTGGCTGATCCTGACTTCATTTGTTTGGCTCATGCAAATAGCTGCACCACAGACAGCAGGGCCCCTTGTCCAAACAGCACGAAAAGAACAGGGTTCTGCTTGAGCAAAGAGGTCAGGAAGCAATGCCTTAGTGATGCCTAATTTTCATAACTAAAAATGAAGTTTTTTAGAAGTCACAGAACATGGATCAAATTCACATGGTGTACTCAGTGCCCTGCCCAACGATGACTACCTCCACTACAAGGGAGGCTCACAGCCAGGTTCCCTTAAAGAGGGACTTGGTCAGTCTTCCAAGGCACAGGAAGAAGAGGATTAAAAATTTAAGCTCTGCTAATACTCACTAGAAGCCACGTAGAATGCTACGTGTTATTCCCCCTTGTGCGTAAGGGTAGTGAGTACAAACCAGCTGACTTCACTCTCTGCAGGGCACCTTGCAGACCTTATTTCCAATGAGTTCCCACAAATACTTCAAGAACAACTCTTACCACAGTTAAATTTTGCTTTTCCTGACAAGCATGAAATTGTACCCCTATTTCATTAGGCATATGAAAAGCAAAAATTAAGGCTAAAACTTCAGTCTACATGTGGATGCTGTATTCACTCAAGAGTAGACTTCCAAATCTGTACAAATGGGAATTTAATTATGAAGTGGGCAATAAACTATTTTCATTGTTTCTTTTTTGGAACTATCAACTGTAGAAAATGTAAACAAGAAATAACACTGCTTGCTACTGCATAGAGCAACACTAGATATTTTTCACAGTAGAATGTATTTGGCAAACAGGTAAGCAATTACTGCTTTTCCATACATAATATGGTATTCTTCTAAATGAAATCAAATGGCTGCTGTCGTCATGTGTAACGAATGCTGCAGGAAGTGCTGATAAAACAGATGCTGCTGAAAAGCATATAATAAACCTATGAAAATTGAATGCAGCAGAAGAGAGTCTATTCTAAAGGAATATAAATTTTATGTAAAAAACATATAGGCATACAACTGACAGAAGATAGAGAAAGCACACAGGTTTACATTTAGAGTAACAAAGATTTTAAAAGTGTGTGTGGAGTAGAACTTTCATGTGTGTTGGCAAATCAAAGTACTTGAAAAAACAAATTTGCCAGGATGATGGAAAAGCCATGAAGAGATTAGCACTGTTCTTGATGAAATTATCTGCTGTTCACAGGCTTAGGCAAAACTTCAGGACAGGACTGAAGTTCACTTTTCCTGTCGGGTCACATCGACTTCTCCAGCCTGCCACAAGAGAACAACTGATGAGTCTCAGACATTTTCTCGAGTGCCTGCTTTCCAGGAATTTATTCACCCACCTGATGCAACTCCTTCATCAGGAGGTGGAAAAGGAAGAGAAAAGCTTGCATGACACCAGCCTGTTTAACAGGGAGGCCATGCCGCCCTCCTCAGTGCAGGCTGAGGGAGCAGCCTGGCAGGCACAGCACACCCGCTCAGTGCAAGCACTGGGGTTCCCCCAGCAATGGGGAGCTTCACAATCACTCTATGCAATAATAGGGTTCATTCATCAGACACATGGAGAAAACTGAGAAAGAGGTTGATCTCAGGGTGGCACGAAAGATTGGTGCCTATCTAGAAGTCTGGGCTGTGCCACACAATCTCTTACATTGTTCTCAAGTGGGCTAAAATGAGAAATATCAGATGTTCTGTACAGGGTGGCCTGGGTTTTAAAATTTGTTGGGAGGGGGGGTGGTTTTGATTTTTTTTTTTTGGTTTGGTTTTTTTTTGTTTTGTTTTGTTGTTGTTATTGTTTGTTTGTTTGTTTTTGTTAACATACACTTTAAGGCCTTACTCTTCTAAAGTGGAAAGCCTGAGCAGGCAAGTAACTGGGAAACTTGTAGCAAACACAGGCTTTAGAAACACCTCTCTTACCTAAAAAAGCTACCTTGGAAATTAAAGAGAAGGAGAAGAAAGACTTTATGTGAAGCACCTGGACAGAAAGAGCAGAAGTTGACTTTCTGTTCTCCTATTATCAGCATTTTATTGCTTGCTTTTACCTCATTTTATCAGAACAGTAGTGAAGTTGTGCAAATTCCACATCACAAACATTTATTTATATATAAAACAGTATACACATACACATTATATATGTAAATTACATGGATACACTTGCATTTACTTAGCATATCTACATGTAAAGCTATTAGGAAGCCTGCTAATAGGAGAAATTCACAGAGGTTTAAGCATACAGCCTTGTTAACAAAGAAGCTCTGTAACTAATACTCCTCTAGAGGACAATTTAGTCAGCAGGGCACCAACTCTATCCTTCTTTTATAAGTAGTATCAGATCTATGATGCCTGTAAAGAACAGAGAGACCTTACTTACTGCATCTCATTCAAACCAAGGCACCTTCAAGCTACAGTGCTTCCATTTATCTTGTTGGAAAGTTGGCAGGTTAGGTAATTGCTGGGATTCTTTTAAGGGCCTGAAGTCCCCATACCCTAAGGCATGCCTTAAATTTTGCCTCTTTTCAGAGGCTTTTTCTGGAAAGCACTCATTTCTTCCAGTAAAATCTAGCAAGTTTAAAATTATCAGTAGGCTTGTGTCTCTAACAGATCAGTTTCTTGTACAGCAATCTTATTATTCTTATCTATGGTATTGTTATGACTATATTTTCAAATCTGACATCAAATCTAAGAAAAAATGAAGGACAAAATATTTCCTCGCTCCCATCGCAAATCTGTATTACAATTCTGTATTCTCTATGTCAGCTTTATATCCTGTATTATTCAGGACATCCTATCCAGCTTTCAAAGTTCATTTCTACATAATACCTTGATTACAAACTGGAATGTTCCCATGCAGGATTCATCTCTTTTAGCAAAGTGTTTTATTTTCAGTATTTTCAGTTCTAGCCTCACCTTCTCACCTATACACGACCTTTTTTCTTGTCTGTCTGACAAGAACAAGAGCTGAAATGAACAGGATCACATTGTGCTTGGGATTATAATGCTATGCCTTCCTGGTGGCATGATCTTATCAGAGAGAGACACTTGAAACAGCATACCATTTTACTACTGCAACATGGGCAGTGAGGGGTAGAAGGAAGCAAACTGTTTATCCAGAGCCAGGAAACCCCAAGCTACAAAGAGACCACAGCAAGAAAACCCCAACAAACACCCATATATCATATAATATAATAACACTAACTTACTCAAGGAACACACCTAGATCCAATTATCAGCAAAAGGGAGACTACAGTAGCTCAGCAATACCACCACAATTTTACACATCAAGTGTGACAGGATTACAGCATTCACTGTGGAGCAAAAATTTACACTGCAAATACTTTGTGCAGTTGCAAGCTTTGCTTAGCAGTGTCTCAGCAGACACAAATCAAGATTTTAAGGGAATCCCTTGCTAAATACTTACAGTTGAAAAAGGATGAGCACCTTCTCTGAAACCAGAAGAAGGAGAAAATGTGGGGCACCTTGCTAACAGAGCTTCTACACTACTAAGTTCTCTAAGAAGTTACTGCAGTTTTGGAGCTCTTGCAGGGATTATGCAGAGCACATACAACCTGTGGTTTATTTAAATTTTCCAGCTATTGCCTACCAGCTCCTTTATGCTCAGGGAGTAGAAGAATAGCAGAGGTATTCTGTAGATATTAAAATTAAAGACACAAAAACCTTT